>NW_027361733.1:8315000-8915000 GCF_039654945.1 Dendrobates tinctorius | reverse complement strand
GCAAAGTGCGCTGTATTGTTGACCGATGCACAGTGACACCATCTGCAGCAAGATGATGCTGCAGGTCTTTGGAGGTGGTCTGTGGATTGTCCTTGACTGTTCTCACCATTCTTCTTCTCTGCCTTTCTGATATTTTTCTTGGCCTGCCACTTCTGGGCTTAACAAGAACTGTACCTGTGTTCTTCCATTTCCTTACTATGTTCCTCACAGTGGAAACTGACTGGTTAAATCTCTGAGACAACTTTTTGTATCCTTCCCCTGAAAAGCTATGTTGAATAATCTTTGTTTTCAGATCATTTGAGAGTTGTTTTGAGGAGCCCATGATGCCACTCTTCATAGGAGAATCAAATAGGAGAACTACTTGCAAGTGGCCACTTTAAATACCTTTTCTCATGATTTGATACACCTGGCTATGAAGTTCAAAGCTCAATGAGGTTACAAAACCAATTTAGTGCTTCAGGAAGTCAGTAAAAAGTAGTTAGGAGTGTTCAAATCAAGAAAATGATAAGGGTGCCCATACTTTTGCACCGGTCAAATTTTGTTTAAATGCAGATTGCACATTTTCTGTTAGTACAATAAACCTCATTTGAATCCAGAAATATAACTGAGTCCATCAGTTATTAGATATATGAAACTGAAATACCTGTTGCAAAAACCAAAATTGTTATAAAGAAAAAAGGTTAACATTAATAGGGGTGCCCAAACTTTTACATATGACTGTACACCTGTGAATGCAGCGGCTTACATTCCATGTGAATTGCGCTTGTCATAAGGAGCAGAAGATGTGAAGAATTACTCAGATTTCTCCCCTGCCAAGCCGTCTCCTAGACATGTGACTAGATTCTAAATGCAATGTAATGCATCCTAGCCCCCATGCCACAAGGGGCAGTGATATTTCTATGTGCTGAAGCTTAATGTCAAGTTACCCTTGTATCATTGCAATCGGCGCCCCAATCACATTACCAGGCAGCTTGGTCAAACATCTGGAGTCCCAAGGTGACCTATTCAGTAGGTACTTTATCTGTTAGGGAGTACAACTATGAGCTCCCCGAAATAAAAGCCACATGCGGGGGGTAAAATTCAGGCATGTGATAACAATATCTCCTAATATATCCAAGAACACTCAATTTCTATTCAGGTTAATAGCGTTATAAGTGGCTCCTGAGGGAGACATCAAACATCGACCCATGGACAACCAGTGATAAATTGTACAAAAGTAGGTCTACAGTAATGTATTAGATATACAGATAAAGAGATTATGAACACAAAGTGTGGTGAGATGTCTGCATAAAAGACACACCCAAAACCACTTCACAGTGAAAGTGTTGCTAATGATAGCAAACATAGGAGAGGGAGAGTCATGCCATTCTCAGACCAAATACCCAAATTGCAAGCTTTCACTGTAGTAGTCCCACAAATAAGATTCAGGACTAAATTTGTAAATATTGTAAAGCAGCAGCATCCACGCTGTGCAGAGATGAGGCAGTGACCCAGCAAGTTCAAACAAAAAAATGTGTTTAATGTCCACCAAAAACACTCACAGTGCACAACACACTGTATCCTCCGGATCGCAGCCGGGAAGCAACAAAACAGTCCGTGGCCAGTTGCCGTGAGTGACCGCGCTGCCCGGGTATGCGAGGGGTGCCAGACCTTGGCTCAGAATGGCCCTGTGTTGCCTTACACAGGGAGCTCTGCAGACCACTGCTCTGTGTCTGTGCAAGTCAGAACTGACACATCCAAACCCTTTCTGCAGGGTTTTTTTTCCTTTCTCCAATCTGTGGCCATAGGCCACTTATAAGACCTGGGCTGGAGGAAACGGACCTGACCCCACTACCTTCCTACAGTCTGTTTAAAAAATAAAAGCCCATACTGGGTTTTCCTGAATAAACTGCTTGGTCCGAATAACTTGACAAGGCTCAAACTCACTTTTATTCTGCCCTGTGAGTCACAGGCACACTGCTGTGATGACAGGGCACTCCAGCGGATCTAATACGCTTCTGAGCGCATTCTGGGGGACACATAGCGACCCTCACATATGACTCCGGTTGCTGCCACACAATATGTTGTAACTATTTAATAAAGGGATAATGTCTAAAAAAGGCCACATAACACAACTGTAATTCAGCAGTTCATTCAAGCCGTTAGGGTATACTGACAAAAGTCTAGTAATTCATTGTTTCCCTCTGTAGGATCTTCTTATTCCAGTCATCCCTCCTGCCAGAGGGGCCACAGTTTCAATCACTACAAAAGAAATTGATTTGGGATCACCCTTATGTATTTCATGAACATGCCTAAAATTGGGAGTATTCTTGAAGGGTTTCATGTTGACACGTGAACCCGTCCTGTGTGACGTGACCAGCAGGCCGGTAACTAAAACAAGACGCGGCACGTGATACTGTCCTGTGTGACACGGCTCGCAGGCCGGTAACTAAAACAACAAGGCAAGGGAAGGGAAACAGTTACAATGGTGGGCCCTGCGATAGGGAAAGGGGACGTGGAGATCTCCTGCACTCCCCTGAGTCAGTGTCCCTAACGCTCCTAACGTTCCCTATGCCGGTTCCGCACCGGCCGTCGATCAGGAACCTGTCACCCTAGCACACCCTACACCTATCCCTTGCTAGGGAGCTGGGTGGCGCAGGCACTGAGCCCACCGCTGTACTAATACACACTAAGGAAAAACACAAACGGGGAAACACAACTTAGCTTTACTCTGTTGCACTTGCTCCTGGCAACAGAGTCTACCACCAGCATGTAGCTCTCCTCCTGAATCGCTGCCACCAAGCTCTGTCATAGCTACAAGGAAATCCACTATGACTCCTTCCACACCAGGGCTAAGACAGTGCTGCAAGGAATGCTCTCAAGCTCCTTCCTCCACCATGGATGGTTGAAATGAACAATATCACCAACACTGATTGCAAAACCTGTGACTCTTTTATAGCAGAGCCAGCAATCACACCTGTATTATAATCATGTGCACTTAACTAAAGAAACAAGAGTGCAATGATGCTCACCACCACCGGGGGCAAACTTAGAACAAACGACACCACAGTGCAATAATCCTAATGGCCACCGGGGGCAAAAACCAACCTTAAGCACAGCTTAGGGAAAAAAAAGGCTACCTGTGCTTTTTATCAGTCCTGATCCAGCATGGATCATGACAGTACCCTCCCCTTAATGAGGGGCCTCTGGACCCTCAAAACCACTCCCCATCAGGGAACCACCTACAGCGGGGATGCCCAGATCCTGAGTTCACCCCAGCAACTACCTGCATGTCAGGTTGATGAGAAACAAGCCTGCTGGTATTGGCAATGTATGTTCTGGAGGCAACACACATCTCCAAAGCGCTGACCTGGGGAATGGGTTGTGTATGTGTATGTTTGGTATGAGCTGGTAACACTCCACAACACACTTCCACTGGCTGTTTTTTGGTGGCCACCCATACACGCTCGTTCACACACAGGTCTGGACCTGAACGTTTATTGCCACTCGTTCGTTTGTCACCACTTGGAGAACTCTTTCTGGGATTGACAACAGAGGCGTCCCCCTGTGTCACCACACTCACACCCCCGAACCTCACCAAGGGGTACACCACCCTCCAACCCCTTCCACCACAAGGTCTGCGCCTCCCAGGGTTGGCCAATGGCGAGGGTTGAGACTTGCCCCTACTCTCCTGCAGCACATCTGCTGTCCTCACCGGAGAGGAAGGGGTCCGTTGCAGAGAGATGGCAGAGACAGTAGTTCCTAGGCAGCAGCCCACGCACGAGTGCCCCAAGCTGACCACTTCCCTCACCCGCCAATCTATTACCGGGTTGTGTCTCTTCAGCCAAGGGAGGCCTAAAACAATAGGTACTGGCATTCCCTCCAAGACGTAGCATGACAAGGACTCCTCATGGCGTCCTATAAGCAGATGAATATTCTCTACGACCTTGGTCAAGCTCCCCTGGCTCAGTGAAACAGAGTTTATGGCCTGGAAGCTTATAGGCTGGGCTAGTGTCCTACACCTCAGGCCATGAGTCTGGACAAAGCGAGAATCCACCAGACTGACTCCTGCTCTGCTGTCCTCAAACACCGGTATCACCTCCGATACCCCGCCAGTCAAGACCTCTGCTGACAAGGTACTTTGGGAGGGCAAAATGGAGGAAATGTATACTCCCTGGTCACCTCCCTCCAAGCGACCAGGGGAATACGGCTTCTCAGATGGCACAGATAATTTGGCGTGCAATGGGCAAGCCTTCAGGACATGACCAGTCTGCCCACAGTACAAGCATGCCGACACCACTCCCTGAACCGTAGGCAGCTCCGAAAACAAACTAGCTCCTCCTACTTGCATAGGTTCGAAAGGAGACTTGGCATGAACTGGGCAGGCTCTCATAAAATGGCCAGGCTTCCCACAGGAAAAGCATACCCCCCCACCACGACGAGCCGCAGACACCCCCTTTTTTGTATCAACAACACCGGGCTGTCTGGGTTCCTCCGTCCGCACTGGTGGGTCCTCCTCCCTAGCGAGGACATCAGGGGGCACTTTTTGTATATGTCTTTCCCTAAGGCATCTATCCACCCGGATGGCAAGGGACATGGCGGCCTCCAGCAACCTGGGGGCCGCGTACTGCACCAGAGTATCCTGAAACTTTGGAGACAAACCCTGCACAAATTGACTCCTAAGTGCAGGGTCATTTCACTGAGAATTAGTGGCCCATCTCCTAAACTGTGAGCAGTACTCCTCAGCGACCCGGGCTCCCTGTTTACACCTACGAATTCGGGATTCCGCCAGGGCGACGCCATCAGGATCCCCATACACAAGCGCCAAAGCCGCAAAGAACTCATCCACGGATTCTAAAGATGGAGAATCATCCGGTAGGGAGAAGGCCCAGAATTGGGGATCCCCTTTAAGAAGGGACATAATGATTCCCACCCGTTGCTCTTCATTCCCTGATGAACAAGGGCGCAGCCTGAAATACAATTTACAGGCTTGTTGAAACACCAAGAATTGATCTCTCCCTCCAGAAAATCTGTCAGGGAGGGATATCTTGGGTTCTGGCTGAGCCTGTTCCTGAACCAAGCCCCCAGAGCCCACCAACAGCTGCAGCTGCCGCACCAACCATCCGCGCAGCCCCCTAATCTCATTAGTAAGGGTCTGCAGCAATTGGGCAAAGGGCTGAACTGGGTCCATGGCTCAGCAGAAAAAAATGTATGGTTGGTGATAATGTCACGTGGACCCGTCCTGTGTGACGCGACCAGCAGGCCGGTAACTAAAACAACAAGACGCGGCATGTGATACTGTCCTGTGTGACACGGCTTGCAGGCCAGTAACTAAAACAACAAGGGAAGGGAAACAGTTACAACGGTGGGCCCTGCGATAGGGAAAGGGGACGTGGAGACCTCCTGCACTCCCCTGAGTCAGTGTCCCTAACGTTCCCTATGCCGGTTCCGCACCGGGCGTCGATCAGGAACCTGTCGCCCTAGCAGACCCCTACACCTATCCCTTGCTAGGGAGCTGGGTGGCGCAGGCACTGGCTCCACCGCTGTACTAATACACACTAAGGAAAAGCACAAATGGGGAAACACAACTTAGCTTTACTCTGTTGCACTTGCTCCTGGCAACAGAGTCCACCACCAGCATGCAGCTCTCCTCCTGAATCGCTGCCACCAAGCTCTGTCAGAGCTACAAGGAAATCCACTATGACTCCTTCCACACCAGGGCTAAGACAGGGATGGTTGAAATGAACACTATCACCAACACTGATTGCAACACCTGTGACTCTTTTATAGCAGAGCCAGCAATCACACCTGTATTATAATCATGTGCACTTAACTAAAGAAACAAGAGTGCAATGACGCTCACCACCACCGGGGGCAAACTTAGAACAAACGACACCACAGTGCAATAATCCTAATGGCCACCGGGGGCAAAAACCAACCTTAAGCACAGCTTAGGGAAAAAAAGGTTACGTGTGCTTTTTATCAGTCCTGATCCAGCATGGATCATGACACATGTCTCCTAAATGCTCACTAATGCAGTCTCGCAGGTTATTTTTTTTTTTCGTTTTTCCAAAATAATTCAAGGGGCAGGTACAGAGATAAATTGCTCCTTGTGTTCTACAATTGGAAAAGTCTTGAATCTGAAAAGACCTGGTCACTTGTAGAATTGGAAAGGAGGCTTCATAAAAACGGCACTAGTTACACTGGCCACATCAGAATGTTCCCAACATTTTTCTGTCTAAACAAGTGTCCTGTTGTCTGTATCTAACACAATGACTGTATATGAGTTGGTCATTTAAAGAAGGTCCCCTCCTAAAGGTGACATAATGAGTCTCAGTTTAACACTCTAATGTCAGGGTCTGCCCTTAGGATGCACCAGTATTTTCGAAATATCAGAGGGGAGGAATCTTAGTAATACATCACATCCACCGCTCCTTATGATAAGTGCAGTTGGTGTGGAACACTCGCTGCTGCATTCACTGATGTTATGCAGCTGTATTTCTTAGGCTGTGTGCCCACGATGCGATTTTTAAGCGTTTTTGCCGCGATTTTCGGAGCGAAAACGCTGTGAAAACGTTTAAAAATCGTGTACAGAACACACCCCATGCATTCCTATGGCATTCCGCACATGCTGTGCTAATGCTGCGCTTTTTTCCGTAGCGGAATCGCATCGCGGAAAAATCGCAGCATGCTCATTCTTTTGTGCGGAATCGCAAAGAATTGCCGCGATTCCGCACCCATAGGAATGCATGAGAATCGCTTACTTCCTGCATGTGGCTATGCCCACCATGCGCGAAAGTTAAGCGTCTCATGTGCGGTTGGTACCCACGGTGTGGAGGAGAGGAGACTGTCCTCCAGGCCCTGGGTACCATACCCATGTAAAAAAAGAATAAAAAATAAAAAATCGGGGTATATTTACCTTCCGACGTCCCGCACTGCATTCCCGGCCTAAGCGTTCCCAGTAATGCCTTGCGGCAAGGTCCTGTGATGACGTAGTCTCGCGTGACTCTAGCGGTCTCGCGAGATCGCTATAGTATCGCGAGACCAACATCATCACAGGTCTCGCAAGGCATTACTGGGAATGCTGTGGCCCGGGATGGCAGTGCGGGACGTCGGAAAGTAAATATACCCCAATTTTTTATTTTTTTATCATTTTATCTTTTACTATTGATGCCGCATAGGCGGCCTCAATAGTAAAAAGCTGCTCACAATCGCGGTGAAATCGCGTGAAAAAAACGCGCGATTTCTGGGAAGGAGTCCGGTTTTTAGTCTGCGTTTTAACACGCAACGTGGGCACATAGCCTTAGCTTGCAACAGGAAAATTGAGCAATAGATCATGGCCTTTCGCTGGTAACCACCAACAGGCTTCTTTCAGTTCTCTTGATGAATACCTGGCAGGAGCATAGGGGGGGAATTGCTTTGTTCAGTCAAGTAAATTATCTATCAGATAAGACTTTTTTAAGGACCAGTTTATCTGTAGACTAGGGCATTTGGCAGATGGTAAGTCGACAATGAGCAAGAATGTCAATAGTGCTTACCTACCACAGATAGAATTCAGTTCTCTAACTAGAGTGAGTGTAGTATTTGGCCACTAAATGAATTATATTGCTTTGTCTTTTTTAAATGCATGTCTCAATAATTTTGCTATTAAGGATTTTTCAATAAATTACTGTTTTAAAAAATTATGGTTTGGTTCTATCGTATACCTGGTTTTACTAGTCTTTGCTCTCTATCCTTTGGATTTTGTTGTACATTGGATGGCTATGAAAGAACTTTGTCCTAAAGAAATGTGACTGTCATGATTCAACCAGTCACTGTGTCCTGGACACAGTGAGTGACAGCTCAGCCACCCTACCAAATCAGGGTTGTGATGAGATGTAATTATTCTGACAGCTTATTCGTCCAATCTGGGGTAGGGGCATGTTGAGCCGTCAATATTGTGAGTCACAGCTCAGCCAACCAATCAGAGGCAGAGGTGTGCTGATCGGTCAGTATTGTGGGTGATACTCAAGCCACCAATCAGGGCAGCGTGTGCTGGGTTTCTTCCAGATGTCGTGCGTTCTGGGTAATTACATGGCCATTTAGTTGGCTGTCAGTGACTGATTATGGTCAGTCATAGCTTTAGCTCAGTGGTGTGTACATTGCTTTCCAGTGCTCTGCTTATATCTTTTCCTGCCTAACCTTGGGCCTCGTTTGCCTAGCCCATTAGTGTTGATCTACTACCTTCTTGGAATTCTGACTTCGGACTGTGACCTGACTACGCCTTTGTCTTACCCCTCTGTTTTTGATGATTGTGATTTAGATTGTGAGCCCCATCGGGGACAGTGATGATGTGTGCAAACTGTAAAGCGCTGCGGAATATGTTAGCGCTATATAAAAATAAAGATTATTAAAGATTATTATGATGAGCTCTCTTGGTATCTGACCACGGACCTCTTGACTACCCTATCTCACACCTTGTCTGTGACTCAGCTTCACATTTGTGACTCTCCGTCACAGTGACATTGGTAAACACATCGTTCACTTCCTGCTCAGTACACAGCATCAGTTTGGCAAAAGGCTAAGCTATTATAGCCAGAAACTTGGATATATTTATAAATATTATGCATTATGTTGATGTTTAAATAAAAATAATATTTTCGTTGCAATCAGAGTTATTCTTTATTAAATCGATTTCAGTAGTTACATCATCTGATAGATTTTATAAATATAGATCAAAAGCTTCATTTTTAATAAACCTCATTAAATGCCCTGCATGCATTGACACATCTGCGCCACTGCAGCCTCGAAGGGCTTGTTCACACATTGCGTTTTTGCTGCAAATTCTTCTAGGGTAATAAAACTCAGCATTTACAGTACTATCAGAGTGAATGAGGGTCCTGAAGCCTGCACACGTTGCTTATGTTTTCCTTGCCAGGTTGAACCTTCAGTCTGCACCGTGGCAATTCTTTCAGAGTATTTTATTCGTTCTAACGCATAAAACATCTCAACAATGCATTGTATTCTATGCGGTACCGCATCTTTCCTGACATCACTTTGGTTTTTTGTGCAGTAAAATCAACTGAAAACGTGTGCACATATGCCAAGACTTTCATAATTTGTAGAAACTGGCAGAATAAGGTTAGCAAAGGTGGCAATGTTATATGTCACAGTGGTCAGTATGAAAAATGTATTTAAAGCTAGGTGTGGCATTTTGCAGCATTGCAATTGGGGCTGAAGACTTAGCAGTGGCACCCTTATTAGCACTTTAAATATCAGTATGTGGCTCGTTGGAACAGATTTTTCATTTTGGTTAAGAAACTTCAAGTTACAAATCTGCAGGTAATGAAATGCAAAGTATTCCCCCCCAATATCCAGCTGTCACACAGTATTGTCAGGTCCAGAGCAGGTTATACAGAGAATTAGTTTTCGTTTCTCATAGTAAAATTCATGTGAAATTCATGGTGATTCATATTCTGGATTGAGTTCAACTTTCTGATAATTGGATGGTCTGACTGTAAACATTGCGAGATTGTGGGAAATCTTTTCGTCCCTGGCTTTCTCTATACAAACTAGGTCCAAACTCATTGTCAGCAATGCTCTGTGCCAACCTGGTGCATGGTGCTTGAGAAACGACAGTTTGCTCAGAATGTCTGGGATACAGATTCTTGAATTGGAAACTGCAGAAAAAAAAATCCAAAACATTCTGTCATCAGTATGTATCCAAACGGTCTTTATTTCCTGTTGTTCTGACTTAGAATTATCATATTTTTTTAAAAATAAATTAATGAATCCCTAAAATGCAGCCACGAATTCAGCATGACTTAATGATTGGTGACAACTCAGCGTTACATTGATTTAGAGGTGCAACCAATGGTATGACCATTTCTCCAAAGCGTCTTAGGAGCCGTTTTTCAACACAAGGCCAGGCAGCACATTTCTTGTGCTACTTGTGAACAACCTGCTCGTCCTTATCATTCTTCCATAGCCTACAGCGTCTCTTAATTTGTCTCCCATCCAGCACATCTGGAAAGTCATTATTTGGCAATTGCAAAAGGAGCTGCCAGCAGTGGATCTTCATGATGATTTGTGTGTCAAAATGGATTCAGTGCAGTAGAACATTGATTAGATAATCAATTATAACCCAATTAGTAGCAACCAAGGCAGTAAGGGATTTCTGTATATGGTGCAGAATAGTAAATAGAATATTTAAATATTTGTTTCCATTAATTCATCATTTGCATATCATTAAAATGTCTATTGATCCTGTGATTTCCATAACGCCACGACTTTTCCATCTTGGCTTTGCAATTTCAATACTGTGGAGTGTAGTTTGTAAAGAAGATACAGTGCAGATGCAGTGTTTGTAATTTGAACAATGCCAGTTGTTATGCTTGCAGCCAATTTAAGGGTTAAGCCCCCGTCACACACAGCGAGATAGCAAGTTTTGTGACGCAACAGCGATCTCACCAGCGATATCACTGTGTGTGACGGGGATCACTGACCCGTCCCTGCCGGGTATCGCTTATTGTGCTCGAATGCCCTGGACCTTTTTTGATCGTTGGTCTCCCGCTGGCCAGCATGCATCGCTGCGTGTGCCAGGCGGGAGACCAGCGATCAGCGAGCTGGACTCTGGTTTCCAATGTAAACCGCGGGTAACTAAGGGCGCACGTCACTTAAAAGTAGTTACCCACTGTGTACCTTAGATACCAGCGCGCTGGTGCAGGGAGCTGGTAGCCAAGGTAAACAGCGGGTTTCTAAGCGCCGCGTGGCGCTTAGAAACCCGCTGTTTACCTTGGTTATCAGCTCCCTGCACCAGCGCGCTAAGATACACTGCGGGTAACTAAGTGACGTGCGCGCTTGTTACCCGCGTCGTCTCTGTCCTGATCGCTGCTGAGATCTGCCTGTTTGGCAGCTCACCAGCGATCATGTGGTGACACACCAGCGATCCTGACAAGGTAATATCGTTGTCGGGATCGCTGGTGCGTCCCTATGTGTGACGGGGTCCTTAGTTGCAGGTCTGTCTCAAGAAGTAAGCATAGTTTGTAAAAGTTCCTGAGATGATTGCCAGCTGATAGTACTGGAAGGCAACTCAAAAGCACAAGATAACTGAACACAATGTCAGCCAACAAAGACTTTGGGAAAGGGAGCAAAGCCCAGCCCTGGAGATGAGACAGGTGCATAACAATAGTGAGTGCAGCTCTAGAGTATAATATATGATGTAATTAGGATCAGCTCAGGATAAGTAATGTAATGTTTGTGTACTCTCACTCCAACAGCAGAATAGTGAGCACAGCTATGAAGTATAATGCAATTAGGATCAGTAAAGGATATATAATATATGTGACTTCTTTTTTATGTAGACAACTGACAAGCTGCAACACCACAGACATTCAGATCTTCTCGCTCAGTTGATCCACTGATACATCCCTAATTCTTGCTTCTCCAACACATATTACATCGCTCGGCTACCTACACTTACTGAGTAAAAGAAGTCAGTGATTGTAAGAAAACGATGAAAGCTGAAAATTAACCAAAAGTGAAAACTCTTTAATCTGCATCCTCTTCACATCCAGAAGCCAATTTGCACACTGTACGGTCCAGTGTCTCTATGACCGATACTTCCCTGCTGCTTTGTGACAGGAGGATTTGAATGCTAAACTCGGAGTCCAGGTTAGAATAATAGGATTTTTGGCTGAATACGCCATGTACTATCATTAAAACTTTGATTCTGAAAAAGCATTTCCAACTGGGGCACAATCAATATTCTAGACATAAATTAAAGCATATGTTCGCCACCAAAGAAGCTCAGTACGTCAGAATGATTATAGCTGCTTGACGGTTACAACAGTATAAAGTGTTTTTTTTCCACCATTTACAGTATTTTCATTAAAGATGAAATTATGAAGAATAAAAGTGGATTTTTTATGAACAGTGCTTTAGATGTTTCTGCTTCAGAAACGTATTCATTTCATAGACCATAAAATTCTGACAAGTGGGTGCTCAACTTCCAAAACAGTCACATATTCTGCATATGGGTGGTGTCAGGTGCCATTGTGGAAGAGGTGCATGCACATGTGCAGTCACACTTTATTAAACAAATTGGGCAATATGGAAAGACGCCATGTTCATTTATTGTACAAAGGCAGGCAAAATACCAACATGAAAGCAACAATAATGTCAAGAGGAAAGGTTTCCAGCTCCTTACATTTCAGATATATGACATTCGTAAAGGTTTGGAATATTGATATTCTTCATGTGACCATATAAAATTTACATAAACCAATGAAATGTAGAAAGAGATACAGAAGGGAAAAAAAGAAGCAGAGGTAGTTAATAGAGTATAAAGTAGGGAAGAGGACTAGGGTATGTGTTTTGGCACAATATAAATTACTCTCAGGGTCTGAGGGGGCACAATAAAGTAAAAAAGATTAACCAAAGAGAGTACCTTGAGATAGCCATGTTGAAAAATCTGGAGACTTTCTAAGTTACAGCCAGTAGAACCATGTGGCAAGCCATTCAGAGTCTGATGTGGTATAAAATGCCCAGATATACTCAACATGCTGAAATGATTCCATACCCCTTACCCACATTATCCTATTTGGTGGAGATGATGAATTCCAACGCCTAGGGATAATCTGAAGAGTGGGTATAACAAAGCATCTTAATTGGCCTTTTGTAATATTTGATACCAGCCCTGGAAACATGATTAAGAGCGTTAATTCTGGTGACATCTGCACATGTGAGTTGCGGAAAGAATTAAAGGAAGAATATGTAATTTCACAGAGGTTGTGCAGCATTGTACAGGGAGCTGAGGATACTCCCAACAAACATCTGATTCAAAAGGATATAGGCTATGGAGTTTCACAGGTGTTCTATACTATGGGTAAATATCTTGTAATTTAGTTGTTTGGCACATAGCGTAATATGTTGTGGCTCCAGTTCTCTCTACCACAATCTCATAACATTGGGGTATTTGTCCTTCATTTTAGACACTATAAGGGTGTAGATAAAAAAAATGACATGCATCATTGCCTCTGAGATGCAAAGCCTCTCAAAAGAAAAAGTCATGGATTGGAAATTGAACCCAGGTCTCAGGGAATTATTGTAGCTGTAAAGCTGAAGGTATCTCATCCAAGAACCTAATTTTCTCTCCAAAGTGCATCAAGAGATTTTGAGCTTAGTGAATCAAATATATCACATACGCGAGGGATTGGAGCCTTGGGTAGGAAAAATAGAACATAATACCACCAAGACTAGGGTTAAAAAACGTGGGAGAGATAATAAATGAATAAATAAAAAATAATAATGATAAAAAATATATAAAAATTGGTAGAAACCAAAAAAAGGGGGATAAAAAAGGAAAATAGGCAAAAAATGAAAAAAGAGAAAAATAATATATCTATATCTATCTATCTATCTATATATATATATGTATATATATATATAGAATATATTAAAAAAATGGTAGAAACCAAAAAAAGGGGGATAAAAGAAGGAAAATAGGTTAAAAAAAATAATGAGTATTAAAAATGAAAAAATAATAATATATATATATGTAGAATAATATATATAAACCAAATAATGCAGAGGCAAGAAGGAGTAAAGTAAAAGCACCTTTATTGGTACAAAAATTGGCAAATCAGTGCAATTGCACAAGGGTGTCCACACACTAAAATAGATGCATTATATATATATACACACAAAAAAAAATTACCAAAAAATTGGCAGTAATATATACAAAAATATCATAAATATTGTATATAAAAGGTATATATATGTAATAGCCCAATCCTATAACTACTGCTAGCCAGCCACAGAAAGTGAGGGGGACATAATAGGACTCATATATTAACACTGCACAGTGAATGCACTAATGGGTAGTGTACACAAGATCAATGAAATAGTAGGTAATATGCTGTGAGAGTCATGAATCAGAAGCACTCCCCATAGAAGATTAAATGGCTTGGCGAAAATAGATTCAAAAGGTAAATATCTGACTGAAGGGTAGGCAGACCACCAGTGTGCGGAGCACTCCCCAACGCACGTTTCGGATCAGCGTTCTTCGTCACATCCCTGACGAAGGATGCTGGTGGGACATCTGCAAGAAGTTTGTATGTTCTCCCCGTGTTTGCGTGGGTTTCCTCCCACATTCCAAAGACATACTGATAGGGAATTTAGATTGTGAGCCCCATTGGGGACAGTGATTATAATGTATGAGAAAAATAAATAAACTAGGTTCAGTGGCAGACAAAAACAGAGAAGAACAGTACTGTATATGGACCCTTTGCAGTACAACAGTATTATCTACAGTAAAAGAGTAACTGCCTGCTGAATTAGAGGTAGTGGACCCATATACTTTTTTGCACAGGTTGCAACAAAGATAATGGCACCCCCTGACTAGGTTAATACATGGGATGCAAGGCCTCTTCTATGATAAGAGGTTGGAAATGCTGGACCTGATTAGCTTAGAAAAAAGATACCTCAGAGACCTCATTTATATTTTCAAGTACATATGTGGGCAATACAAAAGGACTGGCACATATTTTATTCCTTCCAAAGACTTTACAAATGACCAGGTGGCATTCATTACATGCGGAGGAAAGGTGATTCTCCCAGCTAAATAGGAAAGGGTTGTTTACAGTGAGACTGTGACGTACCCGACTTTTAGGGCCCCGTCACACATAGCGACTCACCAGCAATCCCGACAATGATATCAACTTGTCAGGATCGCTGGTGAGTCGTTACATGATCGCTGGTGAGCTATCAAACAGGCAGCTTCACCAGCGATCAGCACCAGCAACGCCGAGCGCGCGACATCACTGTGTACTTTAGTTACCAGAGCGCTGATGCAGGGAGCTGGTAACTAAGGTACACATCGGGTTTCTAAGGGGTGTGCGTCACTTAGAAACCCGATGTGTACCTTGGTTACCAGCTCCCTGCATCAACGCACTGGTAACTAAGGTACACAGAGGGTTTCAAAGCACCGCCCGGTGCTTAGAAACCCTGCGTTTACCTTAGTTACCAGTGTAGTGTCGGTGGTGGGGTGCCGAGCTGGGGGGGGGTGGTCCTACTTTTGTACCGCGCAGAGATGATTACAGAGACACGATGAGGCAGATTCTGGGTGCAACAGGTCCAAGTTTATTTCATTACTTGCCGTCCGCCTGACGGCCTCCGCAGCACACCGCACGTTTCTTCACTTATCGGCCCTCCGTTTCCAGAGCCGTTTACACACCGTACTTTTACAATAGGGACGTACATATGCGTACTGTCCCTCCTTCACTTGTTCGACGCTCCTGACAGGTCCGCCACTGTGGCCGCCCTAGGCCCAATAACCAACAGCGCTTTCACTGGTCAGTCGTCGTGTCAAATACGGTATATGGCACTCACTGCCTCGTCTCTTGTGCGGTATCTTTCTGTCAGGACCACCCCCTGACGTTTCCTCTCCTCAGTCCCCTTGGTCGGATTCTCCTCAGGGCACACAGACTGGCGAAGTCCTCCTGTCACCTGGGCTCCCCCTGGGGACTGGAACCTTCTGGAACCCTCCCTCAGTATTTATAACTTCCCCGGTTCCTTGAAACTGTCACTAACTGTCACCACGCCCCCCATGACCAACGGTTTCTAAAGCCCTAAGCTGCTGTAAAGTCCTTTGCTCACACTCCACCCTGCCATCTAATGGTCATCCCAAGGTACTGCACGTCCACTACACTTTTCTAGTTGTTTCCCCACTGTAATCACTGTCTCCTACCTACACTGTGCAAACCTTTCTTTCTTCACTCTGACTAGTCCGTCCGTCCGTCAGGTCACCTTCCCTACACTCCCCCTTCCTTTGTCCATTGTCGTCCTCGACAATCGTCATCCCTGCCTTCGTCATTCTGAATCTACACCTACATTCTGTTGTCGGACCAGAAGTTGAGCCAAACCCACTATCTGCGGGGGCCGAACCATACTGGGAGCACTATGCTCTGAGCAGCCTACTGCTACTCACCAGCGCGCACGCCACATGACAACGTCTTTCAAATTGGGCAAGGTACACCCGTATTCTCTCTACGGCGTGTATCTTTCCCCTACTCTCCCCTACTGTTACCTTTCACTATCCGGTACGCCATGATCGAGGCCACTCACCTACCAGATCATTGCCGGCGCCCGCCTTTCCTTCTTCAGGGGTGTCCGTGGTGTTGGGGACCTGACCTAGGACGGCTGTCTTTCTCACATCTTCCCATTCATTTTCCTTTCTTTCAATAACATGTCATGGTCGGCGTCCCGGTCTCCCAGACCTCAACTCTTAGATCCCTACCGGATCTCACACTTTCCTTTGGTCCCGCAGACCTTCCCTTAACCCGGACCTGTTGCATTTTACTTTGCATATTATACATCATACAACTTTATAATAGCACAAGTACCCCATTTTTTATAATTTTTTTTTTTCATTTTCTCTTGCTTTTAAAACCAAAATATAACATAACATTGCATTTCCTCTTTCTTCCTCCCCCCCTTCCTTGGACCTGGACACTCCTCCACTTTTCCGTATCCCCGTTCTGTCAGGTAAACATATTTTCGTATATAAAGAACATAGAAAGAAGAAAGAAAGAGAGAGAGAAAATAGTTGCATCAGTTAAACAACAACAAAACTTTTTTTCTAAATGCAACTGTCCTTATAATCTGCACAACGGTGCTTCGAACTCCTGACAGTCTATACCACTCTCAATGGACAGAGGTGAGGGCTCCACGGGGATACTGAGGGTGTCCATTCAAGTCCTCTTCTTTTCCATGACGGCCTCTCCTTGAGTGTGGAGAAGGTTCCACACTTCCTGCTCCCGGGCCTTTTTCTTCCTGATCACCTCCGCTTCCCACACGGAGGGAACAGCACGGGCCCTGGAGTCCGGTGGGCGGGACTCCGCTGAAAAAGACCGCAAGACAGAAACGGCCGAAGATTTCTGCGGCCCAGCAGCCACTGGGGTCAGGTGGCAAATGGGGAGAACCGGGTCCTCGGGGGCTGGAATCACAGGGCCCACTAAATCGGTTGCAGCCGACTCCAGCAGCGGCATAACCGCGGCCTCAGGACAGGCCGCATCCACTACTTCCAACGGAGTCGGAGTAACGGCCGATTTCAACAATGCAGCTGCTATTAGCAGGGAAAGCGCAGCAGCATCTTCTTTGGGTGAGCTCTGCACTGGTGACTCCGGGCGGGGTAGTTCGAGGACATGAGCGGGGACCTCGCTCAGCTCTACATACACCACGGGGCCCGTGGTAACTAGGCCTTCCGGTGCGCAGGGGGCCGCGTGCTGCAGCAGAATGGTGGGGGCCGCTTGCGGAGGCACTGGTAGGGCCGGGGGTACTCTCACCTTCCCTGGCGCTGCGGCCTCCGTTCCATCATCACGCAGTTTCCCCCGCAGCCTCCGTTCCTTGCTCCACTGTCCTGCGGGCCTTCCCTCCGGACTCGGGGGCTCCGCTGAGAAGTCCTCTGCTGGTATTGGTGGCAGCCGTTCTCGCTGACTCCCCTCAGGCTCCGCTCCCCGGCTCAGCATCCCGCTGCCTGCCCGTAAATCTGAAGATGACTTCTGGTGCAGCTCCATCTCTCGCCGCCATTGCCACTCTAGGCGGCCGATGCCCCGACACCCGCAGCATCTCATACCGTCCGTTGGGCAGCACTCGAATGGCGTCAGACAGCCGCAGCCAAGTTTTTCTTCTGTGCCACTCCTCCTGCTGGGTGGGGCGTTGGCAGACCTTTCCATCCATCTGCCAGGGTCCAATATATGGAAACGTCGGTCTCCGGGCATATACTGCTTCCTTTTGGGGTACGTTGGAGGGGGTCCCAGTCCATTCTGAACAACTGCAAACACCCGGACCTCTCCTCTGCGCTGAAGTAATACCGCCATCTTGGGCAGAATCAGCTACTGCCTTGGATCCTCTGCAAGCAACACAGATCCGACACAGCGTCCCAATTTGTAATCCACAGGTCAGTAATTTTTAGTCCACAGGTGTTTATAATCCGAAATAGAGCAGTCTAAGTTTTCCTCAGTCCTTCAGTTGCAGGCCTGCCGCAGAAGATAGCGTATTAGCGGCGGCGATCCTGCCGACTACGCCAAATGTAGTGTCGGTGGTGGGGTGCCGAGCTGGGGGGGGGGTGGTCCTACTTTTGTACCGCGCAGAGATGATTACAGAGACACGATGAGGCAGATTCTGGGTGCAACAGGTCCAAGTTTATTTCATTACTTGCCGTCCGCCTGACGGCCTCCGCAGCACACCGCACGTTTCTTCACTTATCGGCCCTCCGTTTCCAGAGCCGTTTACACACCGTACTTTTACAATAGGGACGTACATATGCGTACTGTCCCTCCTTCACTTGTTCGACGCTCCTGACAGGTCCGCCACTGTGGCCGCCCTAGGCCCAATAACCAACAGCGCTTTCACTGGTCAGTCGTCGTGTCAAATACGGTATATGGCACTCACTGCCTCGTCTCTTGTGCGGTATCTTTCTGTCAGGACCACCCCCTGACGTTTCCTCTCCTCAGTCCCCTTGGTCGGATTCTCCTCAGGGCACACAGACTGGCGAAGTCCTCCTGTCACCTGGGCTCCCCCTGGGGACTGGAACCTTCTGGAACCCTCCCTCAGAATTTATAACTTCCCCGGTTCCTTGAAACTGTCACTAACTGTCACCACGCCCCCCATGACCAACGGTTTCTAAAGCCCTAAGCTGCTGTAAAGTCCTTTGCTCACACTCCACCCTGCCATCTAATGGTCATCCCAAGGTACTGCACGTCCACTACACTTTTCTAGTTGTTTCCCCACTGTAATCACTGTCTCCTACCTACACTGTGCAAACCTTTCTTTCTTCACTCTGACTAGTCCGTCCGTCCGTCAGGTCACCTTCCCTACACCAGCGCGCTGATCGCTTGTCTCCCGCCTGTCACACGCAGCGATGCGTGCTGGCCAGCAGGATACCAGTGATCAAAAAAATGTCCTGGCTATTCCAGGACGATCAGCGATACCCAGCAGGGTGGTCGGTCGCTGGTCAGTGACACACACAGCGATCTCGCAATGTGTGACGGGGCATAAGAGGTAGTAATGACTGATACCATAACAACAATTAAAAAACATTCCAACTTTCTAAAGGTACTGTCACACTAAGCGATATCGCTAGCAATATCTCTATAACTTGTGACGTTATAGCGATATTGCTAGCGATATCGCTGTGTGTGATACCTACAACCCGCTCCCCCGCTGGTTATCGCTGATCGCGCGAGAACGTTCAGGACTGTTTCTCGTCGTCAGCTTCCTGCGGCGCTTCCTGCTGTGACGACGAGCGACGCGTGGAGCCGGGCAGGAGGACGCAGGATCGCCTGGTGTGACAGGTAAGTAGCAACCCCCGTCCCCAGCGATGTCGCTGGTGAGATCTGCCTGTGTGGCAGCTCACTAGCGACCACTTAGCGATGTACCAGCGATCCTGACCGCGTCATATCGCTGGTCGGGATCGCTGGTACATCGCTAAGTGTGACAGCACCTTAAGACTGTTTTCCCTGAATTATACATTTACAGGCCGTCCTCTTGTGAATGTACATTTAAGCTTTTTATCTTAGCACAGATAACAGAATCTGATTGAAAACCCCTGATCACTTGCAAATCCATTTGGGCCTAGCTTTCTACTCACCCTGAATTTTCATAAAAATGTAAAGTAAGCTTCCACTTATGTAATTCTCGTTTTAAGGAACTAAGAAATCCATGAAGGACTTACAAATTGTAAAGTTTTTTATTTCATGTAATATTTGGAAGAAGGATCGAAAATGCAATCTAGATTGTAACATGGGTTTTTGTTATTATAATACAAAGCAAATATTTGGTTAGAATATTGCATTGTTTAATAGTCAAAACTTAAAATCAAAGTATAAATAAGAAAACTTTTTCCTGGCGCTCGTGCCCATTCAAGGTCACCTCTGTTTATGTCACTAATAGCTATAGACATTTCACTTTATCAGAACAGCCATGTCGACAGTACGCCAGTGTTAATCACTGTATAATGGACAACATTTTGTGCTGTTGGTGGAGACGTCCCACTCATAATTCTTTCAGCTTTGTGGCTAATGCCCAAAAACTGTTGGCTACAGTGATAATGTAATAAACAGATTTGTCTCCCCAGTAAAATACTGCTGAATACTTGGTGCTCACTCAGTATCTTCTCTCATCCATATCATCTGAGTTTCATTACCTGCTTTTTCATCTAAGGATCCTTCATAAATAATCATGCTTTATGAGTGTCTGTCAATGCCTGCACTTCTGAGCAGTCATCTTCATCACTGTAATGCTGTCACACTGCGGTTAATGTGGTTAAAGTGCTGTTGGTACTGACAACAGAGCCTTACCTTGGCTTTCTGCAGTGAAATGGATAGGGGGCTTACCTTTTAATTGTCATATGTAAAACAGTATATTTCAAGGGAAGTGCTTGCATAAACTACAGTGGCTTGCAAAAGTATTCACTCCACCCCCTTGCATTTCTCGTGTTTTTCTACCTCACAATCTTGAATTTCACTGTTGTTTTAGGGTTTTCATCAGTTCATGTAAAGAAAATGCCTGAAACTGTGAACAAATAAGACAAAATAAATAAAAACTTCAGTGTGCATAACAACTCACCCCCTAAAGTCTGTACTTACTAGAGCCTCCTTTTGCAGCAATTACAGCTGCAAGTCGCTTTGGATAAGTCTGTATCAGCTTTTCACATCTGGCCACTGGAACTTTAGCCCATTCCTCAACATCTACCTTCCCCACAACTGGGACCAATTTCCTTATTGAAAAACATTCCCACAGCATGATGCTGCCACCACCATGTTTCATTGTCTGGTTTGTGTACTTGGGATGATGAGCTGTATTGGCTTGGTGTCAGACATAGAGTTTACTTTGGTGGCCAAAAAGTTAAATTTTGCTCTCATCTGACGACAGCACCGTTCTCCATACATTTGGGGCGTCTCTCACACATCTTTTGGCAAACTGAAAACGAGCCTTACAATTTTTGTAAAGCTTTTTTCTGGACACTCTTCCATAAAGGCTACCTCTATGGATTGAATGGCTTAATGTGGTCGTATGGACAGGCAGTCCAGTTGTCAAGGGTTTACCTCGACAGAGAGGGGCCAGACGTCTGCAGCATCTGATTTAATGTACTCCTGCCCTGATTAGAAGCACTTCTCCTTCATATTAAACGGTGCAGGTTTCTGTTAGCAGTCCAGGGGTTAAACTGTTCGGTTTAGGGTCTCTGAAGCTTTCCTGCTTGGATTATCTCAGCTGTACAGTGTTGGCCACTCCCCTCTCCCATATATACTTGCTTCTGGCAATCGGGATTGCCAGTGTTAGTAGACTTGCACTGCCTGGTGTGGAAATGCCGGTTGTTGGTACAGTAATTGTTAGGCGTTGGGTTCCTGTTGCTGCACAGCGGGAATCCCGAGCCCTGCTCCCGGCGGTCTCCCATTCCTCCCCAGCCGCAGAGGAGGTTGCTCAGCAAACTTGTCGGTCCCAGCACTCTGCCCAGACCACCTCCATGGGTTTGCTTGCTGCTGCCACCTCTGGCACAGCTATTGCAATGCAGGCTGCTCAGCAGCGACATTCTCCAGGGACTAAGTCCTCATGTCGGGCCACTGAGCATGCCCGTGGAGTGATCTCCCATTGGAGATCGAAGGTCACGTGCTCAGGTCCTGCTCCTGTTCGGATTGGCCCATCCGAGAAGCTAGGAAGGTCCCGGACGCTCGCGGCTATAAAAGGTTCGCATGGCCGCTCGGCCATGCGCTAGAATACTCTGTATTTTCAGACCATGAGGAGTGAGTGATGTATGCACTTATGAATGTCTCTGATGACTGACTCATTATGAAACCCCTACCCTTGGTACGCATGTTTTGTGCAGCCAAGCCTGCTAGTGCCCAGGCTTAGGTGCAGGTAGGGCAGAGCCGGAGTCAAGCATTAGTCCCCATCAGTGACTCGGCACACCACAGTGCACGTGCTCCACACTCCGTAGCCAGCGTCTATAGCGGCGTTCGCGTCAGCACTCAGAGGGCCTAGAGGAACTCTAACCCTGTGTCCTTGGGGTAGAGTTCTGTGGCCACTTTCTGTGCGCTTTTTGGCCGGGCTCTGTGAGCTAAACAGGCTCCGGTATTTGCGTTCAGCGTCTGTGCGGCTCTGTGAGTCAACAGAGTTCGCTCCTGTTCACACTGGGTGACGTAACCCACGTGTGACTGTTTTCACACCGCTCTATTCCGCCATTACCTAGCAGCAGTGTACCACCTCTGCACGGTGGACCCCAGGCTGCGAACGCACCTACTATTATTTATAATTTGGTGCGTTCCGCCAGCCCTAACAGTAATTTGGAATGTTGTTTTGTGACTGTTGCTAGATGTTTCAGCTGTGTGCAAATTCTCTTCCTCACCTATTTGGTTTTCCCTCCTTTTCTCCACAGTGTTCCTCTATGTTGTCTGTGAGTGCATATTTGTGTGATTCGGATTTTCATTTCTCCCTGTATGTCTTCTCTTGTTAGTCTGGTTTGTGTATATACTTACACTATTACTCCCCACTTCCCTGGTTGGTGGAGGGGGACAGATATAGGGCTGATTCAGGAGTTCAGCAAGGTACGTGGTGCCGGCAACTTCACCATCAGAAGTCCGAGGAGCAGGGAAGGATAGCTATGGCGTCCCTAGCGTTAGGGATGGGGGAGGAGACCCTGGCCTGTGTATTGCGACAACAAAGTTGTGACACCAGTCTCTGTTTGGGAACTCTGCAGCTCTTTAAGGGTTACCTATGGTCTCTGTGCTGCCTATCTGATTAATGCCCTCCTTGCTTAGACTTGACAGTTTTGGTGGGCAGCCCTCTCTTGACAGGTTTGTTGTGGTACCATGTTCTTCCCATTTGGTGATAATGTATGTGATGGTGCTCCGGGGGATCATCAGAGATTGGGTTATTTTTTTTATAACCTAATCCTGACTTGTACTTCTAAACTTTATCTCTGACTTGTTTGGAGATCTCTTTGATCTTTATGGGGTTGTTTGGTTAGTGGTGTATATTGCTTAATGGTGTTGCAGCCTCTGTGATATTTCAGTAAAGGTATGAATTTACTGAGAGACCATGTGACACTTAAGGCCCTGTCGCACACAGCGAGATCGCCAGTGAGATCGCTGATTTTGTGACGCCACAGCGATCTCGCCAGCGACATCGCTGTGTGACATGTATCAGTGACCGGCCCCCCTGCCGGGTATCTCTGATCGCGCTCGAACGTCCTGGGCCGTTTTTTGATCATTGGTCTCCCACTGGCCAGCACGCATCGTTGCGTGTGACAGTGAGAAACCAACGATCAGCGTCACTGGGAGCTGCTTTCCAAAGTAAACAGCGGGTATCTAAGAGCCACGCGGCTCTTAGTTAACCGCTGTTTAATTGGAAATCAGCATGCACGCTGGTTTCCAGGATAAATAGCGGGTATCTAAGAGCCGCGCGGCGTGCACGCTGGTTTCCAAGGTAAACAGCAGGTAACTAAGAACCGCTCGGCTCTTAGATACCCACTGTTTACCTTGGATACCAGCTTGCTCGCTGGTCCTGATCGGGTCTTAATGTATCTGTGGCTCTCCGGGACCTGATACCTGCATTAATTCAAAAGCCACCATGTAATGCTTAGGCTGTGTACCCATGTAAGCATTTTTTAAGCGTTTTTCACGGCAAAAACGCTTCAAAAATGCATACAAGATGCATCCCATTCTTTTTAATGAATTCCGCAATTTTTGTGCACATAATGCGTTTTTTTTCCACGAAAAAAACGCATTGCGGAAAAAAACGCAGCATGTTCATTAATTTTGCGTAAAAAATGCATTTCCAACTATGAGCATGTGGATGCTCCTGTAAAAAACGCAAAAAAAAAACGCACATTTTTCCTGGAAAGGAGTCTGTTTTTTTCTGCATACGTGGGTACATAGCCTTAATTTTCGTCCTGGTTGTCTTGGTTGTTCAGTGAGGAAATAAAGAATTGCATTATTACTATAAGATTCCCCTAAAAATGATTGCTGATTGCTGGAGGTCTGTGTGGCTAGCTTACTGTGAACAAAATGGTATTGTCCATGGAAGATAACAGCTTTAAAGGGAACCAGAAACATTGTACAGTCAGTCCTATCTGCAGTGTTATGAAACAGAAGGAGGTAAGTCAACTAATATATAGTTTAGCTGGAAAAACTTCTGTCGAACTTGTATTTTAGTAATTTAAATCCCTGCTTTTTCTATGGTTAGCAGTCCAGTGGGCGGTAAAATCAGTGGTTGCCTGCTTTTCTTGTTTAAGAATTTCTTGTTAAATACTAGGTCGCCCCCCCACACACACTTTACTCTATCACTAAGCTAATATTTAGTTGTATACCCATAGTTTTTTTAGAACGGCTTCACATCTACAGTTTGTTGCATAGAGTCAACCAACTTCTGGCACCTGTCAACTGTTATTCCAGCCCGGGATACTTGGACTACATCACACAATTTTATGGCATTTGTTGGCTTTAACTAAGAAACTGAATTTTTTATGTCACCTTACAAGTGTTCTATTGGATTAAGGTCCAGGGATTGGGCTGGCCACTCCAAAACCTCAATTTTGTTGGACTGGAACCAAGATTTTGCTTGTTTATTGTTGTGTTTAGGGTCGTTGTCTTGTTGTAACACCCATTTCAAGGGCATATCTAGCGTAAGGCAACATGACCTCTTCAAGTATTTTAGTATATGCATACTGGTCCATGATCCCTGGTATTCGATAAATACGTCCGACACAATAGTAAGAGAAACATGCCCATATCTTAATGCTTGCACCACCATTCTTCATAGAATCGTAGAGTTGGAAGGGACCTCCTGGGCCATCTGGTCCAACCTCCTGCTCAAAGCAGGATTCGCTAAATCATCCCAGACAGATGTCTGTCCAGCCTCTGTTTGAAGACTTCTATTGAAGGAGAACTTACCACCTCTCGTGGCAGCCTGTTCCACTCATTGATCACTCGAACTGTCAAAAAGTTTTTTCTAATATCTAATCTGTGTCTCCTCCCATTCAGTTGCATCCCATTGCTTCTAGTCTTTCCTTGTGCAAATGAGAAAAAAGATGATCCTTCTACAATGTGACAGCCCTTGAGATATTTGTAGACAGCTATTAAGTCTCCTCTCAGTCTTCTCTTCTGCAAGCTAAACATTCCCAAATCCTGCAACCTTTCCTCAAAAGACAGGGTTTGCAGACCGGTCACCATTCTGGTCGCTCTTTTCTGTACTTGCTCCAGTTTGTTGATGTCTTTTTTAAAATGTGGTGCCCAAAACTGGACACAGTATTCCAGATGAGGTCTGACCAAAGAGGAGTATAGGGTAATAATGACTTCACGTGATCTATACTGTATGCTTCTGTTAATACATCCTAGAATTGCATTTGCCTTTTTTGCTGCTGCATCACACTGTTGACTCATATTCAGTCTGTGATATATTAGTATACCCAAGTGTTTTTCACATGTGCTGTTGCTTAGCCCTATTCCTCCCTATTCCTCCCATTCTGTATATGCTTTTTTCATTTTTATTGCCCAGATGTAGTACTTTGCATTTCTCCCTGTTAAAAACCATTCTGTTATTTGCTGCCCACTGCACCAGTTTATTTATATCTTTTTGAATCCTCTCTCTCTCTTCTCTAGTATTAGCTATCCCTCCAAGCTTAGTGTCATCAGCAAATTTAATCAGTTTACCCTCAATTCCTTCATCTAAATCATTGATAAAGATGTTGAACAATACAGGGCCCAGGACAGAGCCCTGTGGTACCCCACTTGAGACATTCTTCCAACTGGATGTGCAGCCATTTAGACCACTCTTTGGGTCCGATCACTAAGCCAGTTATGAATCCACCTGACAGTTGTCTTGTCCATTCCATACTTAGCCATTTTTTCAATAAGGATTGTGTGAGATACTTTGTCAAATGCTTTGCTGAAGTCAAGATATACTATATCTACAGCATTTCCCTGATCCACCCAATCAGTGATTCTGTCATAAAAGGAAATTAAGTTAGTCTGACATGACTTATTAGTTACAAACCCATGCTGACTCTGTTTAATCACTTCATTCTTGTCCAGGTACTTACATACATGTTGTTTAATAATTTGTTCAAAGATCTTTCCTGGTATAGAAGTCAGACTCACCGGCCTATAGTTGCCTGGGTCCACCTTCTTCCCCTTTTTGAAGATAGGAACAACATTTGCTCTTCTCCAGTCTTCTGGGACTTCTCCTGTTCTCCAAGAATTTTCAAAGATTATGGAGAGGGGTTCAAAAATTTCTTCTGCTATCTCCTTCAGTACTCTGGGGTGTAATTCATCTGGACCTGGATTCATTTAGGTTAGCTAAGTGTTTCCTCACTATCTTTCTGTTTATAGATATCCTGGATTCTTCTATTCCCTTAATAGGACAGTGAAGAACAGTTGATGTTACATTTCCTTTCTGAGAGAAAACAGATGCAAAATAGGAATTTAAAAGTTCGTCCTTCTCAACATCCTGTCTTACCATTTCATCATTTTCATCCTGTAAAAATCCTATAGCATCTTTGACTTTTCTTTTACTTTTGACATATCCCCAAAATCTTTTATTATTGCTTTTGACGTCTCTTGCAAGCTTCATTTCATTGTCAGCTTTAGATAATCTGAATTGTGCCCTGCAACTTCACAGTCTTCAGAGTATACTGTGGCTTGAATACAGAGTTTGGGGGTCGTCTGATGAACTGTCTGCGGTCCTTGGAACCAAAAAGAACAATTTTACTTTCATCAGTCCACAAAATGTTTCTCCATTTCTCTTTAGGCCAGTTGATGTGTTCTTTGGCAAGTTGTATTCACTTCAGGACATGTCTATTTTTTAACAGAGGGACTTTGCAGGGACTTCTGGCTAAGAGATTAGCTTCAAAGAGACGTCTTCTAACTGTCCTCACAGGTAACTTGAGACTGTCTGTGATCATCCTGGAGCTGAGCATTGGCTGAGCCTTTGACATTCTGGCTATTCTTCTATTCATTAGAATGGTAGTCTTCCGTTTTCTTCCATGTCTCTCTGATTTGACTTTCCATTTTAAAGCATTGGAGATCATTTTAGCTGACCAGCCTATCATTGTCTGCACTTCTTTATAAGTTTTACCTTCTCAAATCAACTTTTTAATGAAAGTACGCTGTTCTTCAGAACAATGTCTCGAACGACCCATATTTCTCAGGCTTTCAAGGAGAAATGCATGTGCAATGTGTCCTGGCTTCACCCTTAAATAAGGACCCCCGATTCACATCTATTTCTTCACAGAATGACTGCCCTCATTAATTAAGTTCCACACTGCTATTATTATGAACACACCCCCTTTCAATTAATTATTCTAATACACAGAGTCAGAAACATGCAGATCATAAATGCTGAGTCTGTTGGTTTTCTTAGAACCTACTGCACCAACTGGTAAATTGTTTGACATGTGGTGATATAATTTATACCAAAAACAGTGATTAATCTGGTTAGTCATATTGGACTGCTATTAATTTGAACTCTATTGTAAGCTGAGTAACTCATTTAACTACCACTGTTTCACTGATTCTGGAATAGGTTTTCTTTTTCTTCTGATTTATGCCCCTTAGTAATAAAGGTGCAAATTTTCCCATTAACCAGCTGTGTGTATACCATTGAAGTTCCCTGTGGGAGTTTGCTTTTTCTCCCGACACTGGCCTTTCAAAATAATGCCGCACCCACAGAAGTCCTATAGTATTCAGTTCAGGTGGTTGAAGGGAAAATTTGCATCTTTATTACCAGGAGACATAACTTTGTAACATAGGGGAACAGAAGAAAGACCTATTCCAGGTAGTTAGAGGAGGTACTCTTAAATGAAAAAAAATCCAGTTGAAGCTCCCCTTTAAAGTCGTAAAGAAAATTCAGCCTATTTTATGTTTTCTATCATAATATATAATACACAATTTAATGTATAAATCATGTAATATAGATTTATTTTGCTTTTTGTCTCACTTGCAGCTTTCTTGTGGCAAAGTATCCACAAGGATGTCACTGTTGCGGCCAATATGACTCTTCTTGGAGGAGAGAATTCAGACTATGACTACAGTGCTCTAAGCTGCGCTTCTGACACATCTTTCAACCAAAACTTCTTTACTGAAACAGAGTCCTTAAAAGGGATATTTTACAAGAGGGCCAGGATCATACAACCGGGAGAGGACCTCTTTCATAGTGTCCACCCAGAAGATCGCAAGCACCATGCTATAATAAATGTTGGAGGCATCAGGTATGAACTTCCATGGACAACACTGGAAGAGTTCCCACTGACGCGTCTGGGGCAGCTTAAGTTGTGCAGCAACTTTGACGAGATTTTAAGCATTTGCGATGATTATGACGTGACCTGCAATGAGTTTTTCTTTGACCGGAATCCTAGTGCTTTTAGAACTATTCTGACATTCCTGCGTGTTGGAAAATTGCGACTCTTGCGTGAAATGTGTGCTCTGTCATTCCAAGAGGAGCTTCTGTATTGGGGCATCGAGGAGGACAGTCTAGAGTGGTGCTGTAAACGAAGGTATATCCAGAAGATGGAAGAGTTTGCGGAGCTAAATCTACAGGAGGATGAGCTCCTTGAGACGGAAAATGTGTCATCAGAATGTGAGGATGAGAGCAAGCTGAATATGTGCATGCGTCATTTGCACAATATGGTGGAAAAACCACAGTCTGGGCTACCTGGAAAAATCTTTGCTTGTCTGTCTGTTTTATTTGTGACTATCACAGCAGTGAATCTCTCTATCAGCACCATGCCAGATTTAAGGGAGGAAGAGGAAAAAGTAAGGCCACTGAGTATTTGTTAATTTACCAACTAAATAATGAATGTTGTAGAACTTCACAGAATATAATGTTTTGAATATTAAACTGTCCTTAAAGGGGTTGTCTGCTTTGGAACATTTGTTTTTGTTCAAACAATATCTCGATAAGCTGATCACAAGTTGTCTTCCTGCTAGGACCATGACTGATCAGCTAAAATCAATTGGTGAATCAATCAACAAGTATTCAATTCTGCTGTAGCACCTCCACAGGACAAATGAAGCATCACACACATATCAGTGAAATTATTGTGTTTTTTTCTGTGTAATAAATGAACATGCCTGGTTCTCCAGATTTAATCTTTCCTTGTGGAGGTTCTCAGCCCTGGCTAACTGATGGGGCTAATTATTTTAATAAGGTATTTAAAAATGAGTTTTCTAAAGTAGACAATCCCTTTAACCTCTAGCCCCATCTAAGAACTAGACATCCCCTATGTGTATAATGGAATGATTAAACAAAAATTAATTTTACATGAAAAGCGAGGGAGTTGTGATAGCTTATACATCTCAGTTCGAGATATTCATAACTCCTGTACCCTTCTCCTCCTCCAGCTACAAACACAGTCGATTTTACGGCAGTCTGGGGTCCAATAGCCAGATACAGGCTGCCAGAAAATGCAGTTTGCAGTTGTAGAGGGAGGCTGCAGTTTATTGTTAACAGATCTGCAGTGTCGCAGAGTAATCATTGTTTTTTTTTCTCTTCTCTTCCTGCAGTACAATATATTTACAGACAGTATCTAAAGGGGTTTTATTGGACCTCAACGAAAATCCTCGAAGGTCTGCTAATTATAAGTGCAATCTCCTGTTATATTTCCAGCTAAATCCACTTAGGAAGCTTAGAAAATATGAGCCTGTCATAATTTCTCTGGTTTTTACATAAGGATGTTATTGTTTTTTTATTAAAGGGGTTGTCCAGGCCTGAGATTAAAGTCTGCAGTCACTGTATGTTACTGCAGACTTCGGAATCCTCGTTGTGCACTGTCATGATTCTCATGTGCCGGCGTCGAGAGCAGTCTGATATGTGACTGCAAGTATGCGATTTGCAAACTACTGGCCACATTCCGACTAAACGTGTGCAGCTTTGCTCAATACAAGTATATCGAACTAGGCCGCACATGTCTAGTCAGTGCGTGACAGCATGTATGCAAATTACATACTTGCGGTTACGTGCCTGCCTGCTTCCAGCACTGTCACCGAACAATCCTCACAGCGTGCAGTGTGCGCGCTATGGAGATTGGAAATGTGGCAGTCACATAGAGTGACCTCAAGCCTGAACAACCCCTGCAATACTGATGCATTAAAACATAAGAGAGACTGCACAAAAATGTCCCCCAAAGTATTTGTGCCTACACCATATACAAGGAGGATCAATATAATCTGAAACACATGCTTATTATATATAATAGTACTTTATACAGCCTAATGCCCAAAGTCAAGGCTGTAGAGGATTTACCACTGGGACACTCCTTAATAGATATAATTCCTACAGGAGACATAGAGTCCAAGTCCATAAGTATATAAAATATATCAAAGTTTATTACATCTCAAGGTAAAACATAAAAGGGCAACAATTAAATATAATTATAAAAAGTCTTCAGAAATGCAAGAACACAGGTGTTTGTGGCACATAGTCCAAGAAAAGTGACGTGGAAACGGGTGGTGTAGGACCTAAATATGTATAATTTATATAGGAATAATCATGTATCCCTACCCCCATGCAATGACATGAATGAGGATTTAAACAGAAATTGGAAAAAATCCCATGTCTAAACTAGTGGATCTAATAAAGTGCATGTACATCTGAGCTAAGAACATAAAGCATGTCTAGCATTAACAAAACTCCATGTCACAACACAATTCAAAGAAAATGAGTAAGTGCCAAAATGACATATTAATCGCGAAAGAAGTTAGTACCAAGACACCTTACCCATCATAAACCTGTGTGGATGGGCGCTCACAGCAGCCCCAACACGTGTTTCGTGTGGGCTTCCCGGGGAGGGGGCTGTCAGCACGTTGGGACTGCTGTTAGCGTGTGTCCACAAGGGTTTATGATGGGTAAGGTGTCAACTTCTTTCCCTATTAACATATCACCTTGGCACCTACTCATGTGCTTTGAATTGTGTTGTAACATGGAGTTTGGTTAATACTAGACATGCTTTATGTTCCCACGTCAGATGCACATGCACTTTATTAGGGCCATTAGTTTACATATGGGATTTTTTCCATTTTTTGTTTAAATCCTCATTCATGTCATTACATGGGGGGTAGGGATACATGATTATTTACTATATAATCGTCTAATTCTGTCTGTCTGTAACGGAAATCCCGCATCGCTGATTGGTCGCACCAGGCCGACCGCGACCAATCAGCGACAGGCGCAGTCCGGCCGCAAATTTGCGCGGCATTCGAACGACGCACGCCACCGCTATCATCGTGAGATCTGCGGCGCTAGCCGCTGATCTCCCAACGGTTGCCGCAGGTCATCTCCTGCCGCACGGAGTTCAGTGGCGACACAGCCGGGAGATGTGCGGATAGTACCCAGGGTCTGGAGGAGAGGAGACTCTCGTCCAGGCCCTGGGTACCATAAACCTGTAAAAAATAGAATTAAAATAAAAAATGATATACTCACCTTCCGACGGCCCCCGGACTCTTTCTCTCCTCTCACCACGCGCCCGGCATCTTCCGGTTCCAGTAATGTTTTGCGCGAAAGACCGCTGATGCTAAGCATTACTGGGACCGGAAGATGCCGGGAGCGTGGAGTAGTGGCGTGCGTCGTTCGAATTCAGAGACATGCGCAGTCCGGCCGCGAATTGGCATGGAATTCGAACGACGCATGCCACCGCTAGCCATCTGATCTCCCGACGGTTGCCGCGGGTCATCTCATGCCGCACGGATTTGCCGCAATCAGCGATATTGGCGTGGAATTTAAAGGAGATCTGTCACCCCATTTTTGGCCTTTCAGCTGCAGCCACTGCCATCAGGGGTTTATCTACAGCATTCTGTAATGCTGTAGATAAGCCCCCGATGAAACCTGAAAGATAACCTGAAAGATAAGAAAAAAGAGTTAGATTATGCTCACCCCGGCGTCCCATCCGGCGCCTCCCATCTTCGTACGATGACATCCTCCTTCTTGCTTCTCCCTTGGCTCCTGCGTACACGTACTTTATGGGCCCTGTTGAGGGCAGAGCAGAGTACTGCAGTGCGCAGGCGCCGGACATCTCTGACCTTTCCCGGAGCCGAGGGAGAAGCAAGGAGGAGGATATCATTGTATGAAGATGGGAGGCGCCGGACCGGACCGCGACACCCACCGCCCCGCCTCCCCGGTGAGTATAATCTAACGCATTTTTCTTATTTTTTAGGTTTCATCAGGGGCTTATCTACAGCATAACAGAATGCTGTAGATAAGCCCCTGATGGCGGTGGCCCCAGCTTATGGGGCAAAAATGGGGTGACAGATTCCCTTTAAATAAACTACATACATATTCTAGGATACCCGATGTCTTAGACTCGGGCCACCATCTACAGTAGTTCTTATATAATCTTCTATACATGTTTAGTACCTACACCAGCCGTGCCTGGCACTTTTTGTGGACCACGTGCCACAAGCACCTGTGTTCTCAGATTTCTGAAGACTGTTTTTATAATTATATCTTACTAGCTGAAGATCCCGGCGCTGCCTGGGCATAGTAACTAACTGTGGTTAGTTATAGCAAATTATAATTATCCTCCATCCCATAGTCCCGTGCCCATATACCCATCATACATATCCTCCATCCCATAGTCGAGTGCTCATAAACCCATCACACATCCTCCATCCCATAGTCCCATGCCCATATACCCATCACACATCCTCCATCCCATAGTCCCATGCCCATATACCCATCATACATATTCGCCATCCCATAGTCGAGTGCCCATATACCCATCACACATCCTTCATCTCATAGTCCCATGCCCATATACCCATCATACATATCCTCCATCCCATAGTCCCGTGCCCATATACCCATCATACATATACGCCATCCCATAGTCCCGTGCCCATATACCCTTCATACATATCCTCCATCCCATAGTCCACTGCCCATATACCTATCACACATCCTCCATCCCATAGTCCCGTGCCCATATACCCATCATACATATCCTCCATCCCATAGTCCAGTGCCCATATACCCATCACTCATCCTCCATCCCATAGTTAACCATTATGACATCATAATGAGCGGCGGGGCTTGCAAGCTATGATGACATCAGCGTCGCCATGGCAACCATTATGACATCATAATGAGGGGCGGGGCTTGATACACACACACTTTTTCCCCACTATGTAGATAGGGGCAAAATTGTTTGGTGAATTGGAACGCGCAGGGTTAAAATTTCACCTCACAACATAGCCTAGGACACTCTCGGAGACCAGACGTGTGACTGTGCCAAATTTTGTGGCTGTAGCTGCGACGGTGCGGATGCCAATCCCGGACATACACACATACATACATACACACACTTGAGCTTTATGTATTAGATTGTTACCCATTTGTGTTGTACCTTGATGTAATAAACTTTGATATATTTTATATACTTAAGGACTTGGACTCTATGTCTCTTGTAGGAATTACCATGTGCAAAATTCCAACCACGTTGAAGGTGAAATTGGGTCTCCTTACATCTTAGTCCCCTGTGCAGCTGCACAAGTTGCACCAATGGTATGTCCACTCTGATACAATTTATAAAAGCTATATGTTCTGCAGATTCATCTGCATTTGCACTTGTGCCGCAGCTGATTCCTGGGCTATCAGGAACTTATTAACTTACGGACTCAAGGGGGGTCCCTGCAGCACCCCCCCACACATATTTCCCATTTGCATGTAGCTATCATTTTATTGTTAGCACTAATTCTTGAGAATTTATAATAATCTTATTTTATTAATACCCATTGGCAGCTTTCATGACCCAAAATAAATGGCTCTTATATGTCCATGATGCTGTTGGTTCAAGTCACAAGTCCTGCGGTTGCACTTAATATGGCTTCTACACGGCCAGATGAATTAGCTTTTATGGATACTGAGAAGGGCAATTATTATTGCATTTGCTAAAAAATTTCTGAGAAAATTGTGATATTTCATTATTGTAAATGTCTAAGCTAAATTGATCAAGTTTTTATGCAATTTATTACACCATTTTCAGTACCTGTGCCAAAACTTAAAAGTTACGAAAAAAGGTAGCGTGGTTAACCTTTTTGGCATGAAGTACAACATATATAAATTATTTCATTTCTACATAAAATTTGCAAAAAATTTAAATATTCTGAAACAATGGGCAGCATAAATAAAAGCCTGGCTGTGCGATTGCAGACAGGTAATGCCAGAGAAAACAGTTTGAATAGCAGGGCTGCCAGTATCCCGAAATTTCTGGACAGTTGGTAAAAATAGGACACATTTACCGTATATACTTGAGTATAAGCCGAGATTTTCAGCACATTTTTTTGTGCTGAAAAGGCCCCCTTCGGCTAATACTCAAGTGAAGTGTCCAGAACATGGAGGGGGAGCAACGGGTCACAGGAGGCAGGAGCCGGCTGCTGCGACTAACTCCTGTGCCCACTGCTAAAGAGAAATGAATGTTCACTGCACTAGCAATGAATATTCATTTCTCTGTAAGAGTGTGCACAGTATCAACCGCAGGAGCCTTCTCCTGCAGCTGCCGGGTGGTCATGTGTGCCGCTACTTAATAGAAATTAATATTCACCTCTCTCCACTCCCATGGATGTGGAGATGTGAATATTCATTTCTCTTAAGTAGCTGCACACGTGACCGCCCAGCAGCTGACACTTTGCACGCTACTTAATACTCACTGCCCTCTACACACATAGTTCCGGAGTGGGGAGCGGTGAGTATTCTGGCAGCCGTGCTCTGCTTGTGAGCAGCGCATTACGTCCCTGCCATATGCTGTTTACAAACATAAAGCAGCTGCTGGCACCGAAACAAGATGCTGCGAGGGAGAGCAGGAAGGTAAGTGTAATGTTTGGGTTTTTTTTTTTTCTTTTTGATGGGAGCCAATTATACCAGGATAAGGATGGGGTCATGCATACACGGATAGGGATGGAGCCATGCTTACAAGGACAGGGATGGAGCCATACATTCAAGGATAGGGATGGAGCCATGCATACATGGATAGGGATGGGGCCATGCATACAAGGATACGGATGAGGACTAATTATACCAGGATAGGGATGGGGTCAATCATACCAGGATAGGGATGGGGGCATGCATACTAGGATGGGCATGGGGCCATGCATATAAGGATAGGGATGGAGCCATGCATACCAGGATAGGGATGGAGCCATGCATACAAGGATAGGGATGAAGCCATGCATTCAAGGATAGGGATGGAGCCATGCATTCAAGGATAAGGATGGAGCCATGCATTTAAGGATAAGGATAGGGCCATGCATTCAAGGATAAGGATGGGGCCATGCATACAAGGATAGGTATGGGGCCATGCATACACGGATAGGGATGGAGCCATGCTTACAAGGATAGGGATTTAGCCATACATTCAAGGATAGGGATGGAGCCATGCATACATGGATAGGGATGGGGCCATGCATACAAGGATACAGATGAGGACTAATTATACCAGGATAGGGATGGGGTCAATCATACCAGGATAGGGATGGGCATGGGGCCATGCATATAAGGATAGGGATGGAGCCATGCATACCAGGATAGGGATGGAGCCATGCATACAAGGATAGGGATGAAGCCATGCATTCAAGGATAGGGATGGAGCCATGCAGTCAAGGATAAGGATGGAGCCATGCATTTAAGGATAAGGATAGGGTCATGCATTCAAGGATAAGGATGGGGCCATGCATACAAGGATAGGTATGGGGCCATGCATACAAGGATAGGGATGGAGCCATGCACACAAGGATAGGGATGGAGCCATGCATTCAAGGATAGGGATGGAGCCAAGCATTCAAGGATAAGGATGGAGCCATGCATTCAAGGATAGGGGGCCAATTATACCAGGATAGGCATGAGGAGCCTTGCATACAAGGATACAGATGAGGAGCCTTGCATACAAGGATAGGGATGGGGCCATGCATACAAGAATAGGGATGGGGCCATCCATACAAGGCTAGGTATGGGGCCATGCATACAAGGATAGGGATGGATCCTGCATACAAGGATCGGGATGGAGCCATGCATTCAAGGATAGGGATGGAGCCATGCATTCAAGGATAAGGATGGAGCCATGCATTCAAGGATAAGGATGGGGCCATGCATTCAAGGATAGGGATGGGGCCATGCATACAAGGATAGGGATGGGGCCATGTATACAAGGATAGGGATGAGGCCATGCATTCAAGGATAGGGATGGGGCCATGCATATAAGGATAGGGATGGGACCATGCACACAAGGATAGGGATGGGGCCATGCATACAAGGATAGGGATGGGAGTGGCCAATTATACCAGGATAAAGATGGGGTCAATCATACCAAGATAGGGATGGGGCCATGCATACAAGGATAGGGATGAGGCCATGCATACAAGGATAGGGATGAAGCCATGCATACCAGGATAGGGATGAGGGCCAATTATACCAGGATAGGCATGAGGAGCCTTGTATATAAGGATAAGGATGAGCCTTGCATACAAAGATACGTATGAGGAACCATGCATACAAGGATAGTGATGAGGAGCAATGCAGACAAGAAAAGGGATGAGGAGCCATTCATACCAGGATAGGGATGGGGCCATGCATACAAGGATAGGGATGAGGAGCCATGCATACCAGGATAGGGATGAGGAGCCATGCATACTAGGATAGGGATGGAGCCATACATACAAGGATAGGGATGGAGCCATGCATTCAAGGTTAAGGATGGAGCTATGCATACAAGGATAGGGATGGGGCCAGTAGTGGGATTCAAATTTTTAACAACAGGTTCTGTGTTTGTGTGTAGGAAAGCCACACCCTTTTAAGCCACACCCATTATTATTAAGCCACACCCATTATTACGCCACACCCATTTACATGCACCTTTTCATCAAACATATACAAGTAGGGGCACAGTCAAGGAGCTGATCCCTATAGGCAGCACAGGTCTCCAATAGGCAGCACAGGTCCCCAAAAGGCAGCACAGGTCCCCAATAGACAGCATTGTTCCCCAATAGGCAGCACAGGTCCCCAATAGACAGCATTGTTCCCCAATATGCAGCACAGGTCCCCAATAGGCAGCATTGTTCCCCAATAGGCAGCACAGGCCCCCAATAGGCAGCATTGTTCCCCAATAGGCAGGCACAGGTCCCCAATAGGCAGCATAGGTCTCCAATAGACAGCATTGTTCCCCAATAGGCAGTGCAGGTCCCCAATAGACAGCATTGTTCCCCAATAAGCAGCATTGTTCCCCCATAGGCAGCACAGGTCCCCAATAGACAGCATTGTTCCCCAATAGACAGCACAGGTCCCCAATAGGCAGCATTGTTCCCCAATAGGCAGTGCAGGTCCCCAATAGACAGCATTGTTCCCCAATAGACAGCATTGTTCCCCAATAGACAGCATTGTTCCCCAATAGGCAGTGCAGATCCCCAATAGGCAGCATAGGTCCCCAATAGACAGCATTGTTCCCCAATAGGCAGCACAGGTCCCCAATAGGCAGCATTGTTCCCTATAGGCAGCACAGGTCCCTAATAGGCAGGCACAGGTCCCCAATAGGCAGAACAGGTCCCCAATAGGCAGGCACAGGTCCCCAATAGGCAGGCACAGGTCCCTAATAGGCAGGCACAGGTCCCTAATAGGCAGTACAGGTCCTCAATAGGCAGGCACAGGTCCCCAATAGGCAGAACAGGTCCCCAATAGGCAGGCACAGGTCCCCAATAGGCAGGCACAGGTCCCTAATAGGCAGTCCAGGTCCTCAATAGGCAGCACAGGTCCCCAATAGGCAGGCACAGGTCTCTAATAGGCAGAACAGGTCCCAAATAGGCAGGCACAGGTCCCTAATAGGCAGGCACAGGTCCCTAATAGGCAGGCACAGGTCCCTAGTAGGCAGCACAGCACAGGCCCCCAATAAGCAGCACTGCACATATACAGTAACTGACCTGGTGTTGGCCTGTGTACCATACACAGGCTGAAGTTGTGAGGTGAGGCAGGCGGGCGGCGGGCCACCACACACAGACTAGTGTCCTGTCCAGGCTCAGCTCACTGGGCAGCCGCAGGAATCAGTGCGCGGACAGCGGGGGCCGCCGGGGTGTGCTGACTGCTGTGCTTTGTCCAGTACTAGTCAGCAGACAGAGCTGCAGCATGCGTCGTCACGTATCAATGCGCGCGGTATCCGGCAGGAAGCAGAGCAAGAGTCCTCCTCTGCTCCTTGCCTCCAGGCAGCGCCAGGACATCAGAGGACCGGATCGCGGCTCTAGATCTCCCCGGTTCGGGGAACCGGCTGCTTTTTTAACAACCGGTTCCACCGAACCGGGGAGAACCCGCTGAATCCCACCCCTGGATGTGGCCATCCATACAAAGATAGGGATGGGGCCATGGATTCAAGGATAGGGATGGGGCCATGCATACAAGGATAGGGATGGGAGCCAATTATACCAGGATAGGGATGGGGTCAATCATACCAGGATAGGGATGGGGCCATGCATACAAGGATAGGGATGAGGCCATGCATACAAGGATAGGGATGGAGCCATGCATACCAAGATAGGGATGGGGGCCAATTATACCAGGATAGGCATGAGGAGCCTTGCATACAAAGATACGGATGAGGAACCATGCACACAAGGATAGTGATGAGGAGCACTGCAGACAAGAAAAGGGATGAGGAGCCATGCATACCAGGATATTTATGAGGGGACAATGTATACCAGGATACGGATGAGGAGTCATGCATACCAGGATAGGGATGAGGAGCCATGCATACTAGGATAGGGATGAGGAGCCATGCATACCAGGATAGGGTGAGGAGCCCGTGCATACCAGTATCAGTATGAGCAGACAATGCATACCAGGCTTATACTCGAGTCAATAAGTTTTCCTGTTTTTTTTTTAGGTAAAATTACATGCCTCGGCTTATACTCGGGTCGTCTTATACTCGAGTATAAACGGTATTCTCCGGTTGTAAAAAAAATTTGTTGCATCCATGAATTTTTTTTTTTTTTTAAGATTTAGAAATTCATACAGATTATTATGATTATAAAGGCGTATTCAAGTGTCTGCGCAAATCAGTCCAAGATCAGACAGCAATGCATGGACTGGCCTTGGGTTTCCAGACCAGAGTGTGACAGCTTCATATTTTTCTATATATGTCTGTGCATTGCAGTCCAATCTCAGACTGATTTGCATGGATGTCTGAATCCACCCTAATTATCATCGTTTTACAGTTCATAGTAAATGCAAGTAATGTCTTAATATGAAAATTATGGGCTGTAGATATGTATCACTTAAAATCATAATGGTTTGTTATGGTTTTCAAATAGATCAGTAAAAAAAAACACTTGTCTGTCCGTGATTTCTTGAGAAGACGTCCACAAAAAATAAAGTTGGTAACCCTGTTGGGGACATGTCCTGTGCGGCTGTTGGCTGGCTTCTTCCTGCCCTGCTCCAGTTAATTGACAAGTATCTGAGAGACCTGACAATAAACTTGAGCATGGCAGAGGGAAGTGGGCCAGTGGCTGCATCGGATTAGTCAGGTCTCTCCCAATAGTCACGGACTGGCTTTTCTCATTGTTCACACTGTAGGCTGTAACTGGAAAATGCTGCATAATAGAAGTTTGAAGTACAAAGTCATATTTCCTAATTAAACAACACTACTGATTTTTATTACTGTGGTAAGCAAAAACTCAGGTTGAAAAAAAAAAACATACAGCACCCTTACATGACTAAAGCTTGTTCTTTTGTAATTTTTGCTGCTGTCTGCTTGAATTGAAGTACAGTGTGTCTCAGGCAGAAGAATAAGTGAATATCAGGGCTCTACTATTACATCTTTCTTTCTATATTGAGATATGTATAACATGGGTCACAGGGTTTCTGGTAATGCATGCTGGTGTTTTTCACTTATAGAAATGGATTAAATGGCAGCAAATGTTAGGTACGCTATTTGAGACATTACGATCTCTTTACATTGATTTCAATAGAGATAAAAAGTTAGACTATTCAGGACACACACTCTCTCCCTAGAAACAAATATCACAAAATGCTGTTTTGAAAAACTAACAAGGTAAACATTGACAAAAAAAGATGGAAATGAATGGGAGAATTGAATATTGATTTTCTTTTTCAGAAAGAAACCATTTGGAGCTTGATCTGGCTCTGGTCCTAATTAGGACAGTGGATTATTCCTCTGGTTTTCTCTTATATAGACTTCTCAGCTTCCGTAGGAGTAGTACCCAGGTGTATACATAGCTCTCCCCCTAATGGAGGCAGGAGGCCACAAAGGGTTTTTCCTTTTGTGAAGAATAGATTTGATGCTTCACACTTCATCTCTATATATAAAAATCAATGTGTGTGTGTTTATCACCAACCAATAACGAAGCATCTTTCATTTCACCAGAGCTGTTCAAAAGAAGCTAAGCTGTGATTGGTTGCTATGACCAACAGTTTTCCTTGCAACCAATCACTAAGCATCTCTCATTTCACCAGAGCTGGTTAAAAGTAGCTGAGCTGTTATTGGTTGCTATGCGCAAGTTTTCCAACTTGACAACACCTCAGCAGACACTGACATGGTGGGAGAAATCTAGCATCCCCAGGAACATAAGCTCCAGCCATCGTCTGTCCCCCAGAAAGGAGCAGTGAGTACATGACAGAAATGGATCCCCGCTCCCATGTGGTATCATTAAGTGACATACATGAATGTAGGAAAGTGCACATATTAAATGTCATGTGGATTTAATATTTTCTCACAGACACTTTTATGCATTATTGATGTGTTACTGTGCTCTGATGCTGTGAGTTTTTTTAAAGTGCTACTTTCCCCATAATTCACCTGAATATACCCATATAACACGTAATGCTTTTCCCATAACAACCCATTAAATATGATACTATACTGCATACAGATGCTGTACATCCATGAGCAACTCAGCCGGACAAATTACAAGTTGACGGTGCATGAAAATGTGTGTGAAGGTTTCTCTACTGTACTAATATATAAGGTTTGTGCCTGTCCATTGGTTAAAAGCATGACTGTGATGTTTATGGTGGCAGATAAGTGAGAATATCAGCCTGATCAGTAGAAAACCTGGGATCTTAGTGAACCATGTTTCTGTGCAATTTCACTATTCTACTTTTACTGGCTTTGACGGGATGATGTGGGATATTAGGGGTAGTAGTCCGGTAGCTCTGGCTGACGGGATGATGTGGGATATTATGGGTAGTAGTCCGGTGGCTCTGGCTGATGGGATGATGTGGGATATAGTGAATGTGGCTATGCGGAGTGGGCGGGGCTATACACTCAGCTTCATATATATAGATATAATCATTATAATTTGTTATAACTAACTATAGTTAGTTACTATTCCTGGGCACCGCCGGGCTCTTCAGCTAGTACTAAATAATAATGTATCAAAGCAGTATCAGGTATGTTAAATGGGCTGTCGAGGCTTGAGACCAAAGACTAATTCCCTTCTCACATGTACCTTTCAATATCAGCCTATGTGCATTTTTCTACACCCCTTTTTTTCTCATAACTTTTCATTTGTAAAAGCTGTATGATGGTGGGTTTGTAGCTTTAAAAGACGTTCTGATTTTTTTTTATTTTTAAGGGCTTTTTAGAGATGGAGTGGCTAAATAACATTGATTCTGAAACAAGGATTTTATTCCGATTCAGTATTCACTGTATGGGATAAATATTTTTAAATTATGTTTTTTTAATTTTTAGCTTTCACTAATTACATTTGGGAAAAGAGAGGAGATTTATACTCTTATAGATCTTTTTTACATATTTTTTAAAAATACTTTCTATCTTTGTTACTTACCGTATGTTAGGCGTCAGGTTCCTGCCTCTGCACAGGAGGGAACTCGAGGCTTGCCTTCTACAGTCTCCCATTCTTCTCCAGCCAGAGAGGAGGCTGCTCAGCAGAGACGTCTGGTTGCTCCTTCTGGCTCTACTATTGTATTATGTGTGAGTCAGCAGCAAGCAGACGCTCCTGGGACTAAGTTCTGCTTTTCCCCTACTGAGCATGCCCGTGGGACAACCTCTCATTGGAGGTCGGAGGTCACGTGCTCAGGTCCTGTTGCTGCTCCGATTGGAGCGCCAGGAAGGTCCCGGAAGGCTGCAGCTATAAAAGGTTTGCATGGCCACTCGGCCATGCGCTAATATAGAGATTTATTCTTTTGCTGTAGTGTGCATGATGATGGATGTCTGAATCTGATGAATGACTCATTATATACTCCCTCCCTTTGATAAGCATGTGAGCTAGGGTTCCAGAGTAGAGTCAGCACTGAGTACTGGCACTGCCTAGCGCCGCAGTGCACTCAGCATTCCATAGTCTATTAGCGCCTGAGGGTGTCAGTCACCATGTGGCTCCAATACCGCTGGTACTGCAGCGTCTATCAGAGCGGCGCCGTGCGCAGTTAGGTGCGCTTTCCAGCGCTATGCTTATGCTGATTAGTGGCTTCCACCAGGGTAGACGTTGTATCTGCTCAAGGCGGTAAGCTATGCTTTGTCGCGCCCTGTGACGCATAACAGGGCACGCTTTATACGCCGGCTAGGGTGAAGTCTGTGAAGTAACAGAGTTTGTTCTTGCACGCACCGGGTCAGTGGTTCCCCACTGGTGTCCGGCTACCTTCTGTTATATTCTGTTCGTCATTGTCTAGCAGCAGTTAACGTCTCTGCACAGTGGACCCCGGACTGCGAACGCACCTAGCCGCTACGTACTTTTAATTAGGTGTGTTCTGTCAGTCTGTAACACTGTGCTGTATAGAGCAGGTAAGCGCTTAATGCGATCCATATAGTAAGTGTAAACTTCTGCATCACCTGTACGTTTTCCAACTCTTTTTTTTTTTTTTTTAAGAAGGGTCCCCAAAAAACATGCTGATATCTAGGAGGCCAAATATTCAGCTGTAATCTGCAGTGAAGCTTGGCAGGAAGTGCTCAATTTCCCTGTAGCACCTCCAGAGGGTCAGTTAAGCATAACAATGTATAGACATGCTGGGTTCTCCAATATTTCTGCTCTGTACAATAGACGTGGGTCTTCTAAGGCTGGTTTCACATTTGCGTTAAAACAACGCTGCGCCCTGCGTCGTTAAGCCCCGCCCCGAGCTGGCTCCCTGCCCTCCCCATCCGTGATCACCACCTACTTTCGCATTTGCACGCATGCGATCGGCGCACCCTATCTTTAGCATAGGGTGCGCAGATCATGCGCTGCCAGTGTGAAAGTAGCGTGTTGCGCACTTTTGACGGTGCGCCGTGCGCGCCGAAATGCAACCCTGCGCTGATAGGGTTAAAAAATGATGAGTTATGCTTCTTGTGAATTCCACTGACACAATGTGACACTTTCTGGTCTCTACATTTAGAAGCGGATACTTTATATTCACTTTACCCTGTGATATGCTTCAAAATGAAAAATAATAATAAATAAAAACACATTTTAACATACGGTAGTTTAATAAAACGAGACAGAGCAGTCAAAACTTAGAAATAACATTGTTACCTGCGCTAATGAAAGGGGCAGAGCTCTGACAACCTCTTAGGCATTTTCTGTGCTGTTATTGTGGTAGATAGACTGCAGGACAGATGGTCTCATAAATACATGATCACAATTTCAACCAACAAGCTAAGTGCTGGGGGTAATAATGCATTTATATTTAGAAGGTTTGTAGTTAAAGAAATACCTTTTCTATATAAAAATTTGGCATACATTTTCTACCAACAAAGCTCATCTACTGTATATAGCTGTCTATGGTGGGTGTGGATTTAAACTTTGAAATATGGGGAACAGGGCTCAACAGCTCCATCTTGAATTAACCGCATGTGTGCATGCTCGACCTCCTCTACGGTCTCTGCCTTTATTGTCATTGGACTAAAAGAAATAGCAGAGCGCTGTAGTTAGCTTTTGCCGACAGTCCTTTAACCCCTTCCTGACATCAGACGTACTATCCTGTCCATGGGACCCGGGCCCCATGGACAGGATAGTACGTCTACCGCGATGAGCAGCGCCCACGTGGTGAGCGCCGCTGATCGCGGCCGGGTGTCAGCTGATTATCACAGCTGACACCCGGCACAATGTGTCAGGGGTGGTCACGGACCGCCCCCGACACATTAACCCCTTGCACACCGCAATCAAACATGATCGCGGTGTACTGGGGATTAAAGGGAAGCATCGGCAGGGAGGGGGCTCCCTCCATGCTTCCCTGAGCCTCCCACGGCAGCGCAATGTGCAGCGCTGCTGCCGGGGGCTCCTTTCCTGCAGGCCCCTGAATCCAAGATGGCGACGGGGGCCTTCGGGGGCCTGCAGGAAGCTGGCTTCCTCAGTGCCTGCAAAGCGCAGGCATGAGGAAGCCTTGTGCACTGCCTGTGACAGATCGCTGATCTGTCACAGTGATCTGTGATGTGACAGATCAGCGATCTGTCACAGAACAGTGATGTCCCACCTGGGACTATTTAATAAAGTAAAAAAAAAATTTAAAAAAAGTGTTAAAATAATTTAAAAAAAATCGCCAAATAAATTACAAAAAAAAATAAATATTCCCCCAAATAAATCCATTTTTTGAAAATAAAAAAAAACAATAAAAGTACACATATTAGGTATCGCCGCGTCCGAAACGACCCGACCTATAAAACTGTCCCATTAGTTAACCCCTTTAGTGAACCCCTTAAAAAATAAAAATAAAAAACGAAGCAAAAAATAATGATTTATTATCATACCGCCAAACAAAAAGTGTAATAACGCGCGATCAAAAAGATGCATATAAATATCCATGGTACCGCTGAAAACGTCATCTTGTCCCGCAAAAAATGAGCTGCCACACAGCATCATCAGCGAAAAAATAAAAAAGTTATAGCTCACAGAATAAAGCGATGCAAAAATAATTATTTTTTATATAAAATAGTTTTCATTGCATAAAACCGACAAAACATAAAAAAAGACCTAAATGAGGTATCGCTGTAACCGTACTGACCTGAAGAATAAAACCGCTTTATCAATTTTACCGCACGCGGAACGGTGTAAACGCACCCCCCCAAAAGAAATTCATGAAATGCTGGTTTTTGTTCATTCTGCGTCCCAAAAATCGGAATAAAAAGCGATCAAAAAATGTCACGTGCCCGAAAATGGTATCAATAAAAACGTCAACTCGTCCCGCAAAAAATAAGACCTCACATGACTCAGTGGGTCAAAATACGGAAAAATTATAGCTCTCAATATGTGGTGATGCAAAAAATATTTTTGCAATAAAAAGCGCCTTTTAGCGTGCGACAGCCGCCAAACATAAAAAACGCCATAAATAGTAAATCAAACCCCTCCCGATATCACCCCCTTAGCTGGGGAAAAATAATAAAATAAAAAAAATGTATTTATTTCCATTTTTCCATTACGGTTAGGGTTAGGGTAGGGTTAGGGTTAGGGCTAGGGCTAGGGTTAGGGCTGAGATTAGGGTTAGGGGTGTATTGGGGTTCGGGTTGGAGTTAGAATTGGGGGTTTCCACTGTTTGGGCACATCAGGGTCTCTCCAAATGCAACATGGCGTCTGATTTCAATTCCAGCCAATTCTGAGTTGAAAAAGTCAAATGGTGCTCCTTCCCTTCCAAGCTTTGACATGCGCCCAAACAGTGTTTTACCCCTACATGTAGGGTATCAGCCTACTCAGGACAAATTGCAAAACAATTTTGGGGTCCAATTTCTCCTGTTACCCTTAGGAAAATAAAAAATTGGGGGCAAAAATATCATTTTTGTGGAAAAAAATGATTTTTTTATTTTCACGTCCGAGCGTTATAAACTTCTGTGAAGCACTTGGGGGTTCAAAGTGCTCACCACACATCTAGATAAGTTCCGTGGGGGGTCTAGTGTCCAAAATGTGGTCACTTGTGGGGAGTTTCAATAGTTTAGGTACATCAGGGGCTCTCCAAACGCACATGACACCCGCAGACCATTCCATCAAAGTCTGCATTCCAAAACGTCACTGCTTCCCTTCCGAGCCCCGACGTGTGTCCATACAGTAGTTTTCTCCCACATATGGGGTGTCAGCGTACTCAGGACAAATTGGACAACAACTTTTGGGGTCCAATTTCTCCTGTTACTCTTGGGAAAATGAAAAAATTGGGGACTAATTGATCATGTTTGTGGAAAAAATACGATTTTTTTATTTTCATGCCCGGGCATTATAAACGTCTGTGAAGCCCTTGGGGGTTCAAAGTGCTCACCACACATCTAGATAAGTTCCTTAGGGGGTCTCGTTTCCAAAATGGGGTCATTTGTGGGGGGTTTCCACTGTTTAGGTACATTAGGGGCTCTCCAAAGGCAACATGACACCCGCAGAACATTCCATCAAAGTCTGCATTCCAAAACGTCACTACTTCCCTTCCGAGCCTTGACGTGTGTCCATACAGTAGTTTTCTCCCACATATGGGGCGTCAGCGTACTCAGGACAAATTGGACAACAACTTTTGTGGTTCAATTTCTCCAGTTACCCTTGGGAAAATAAAAAAATTGGGGACTAATTGATCATGTTTGTGGAAAAAATACGATTTTTTTATTTTCATGCCCGGGCATTATAAACTTCTGTGAAGCCCTTGGGGGTTCAAAGTGCTCACCACACATCTAGATAAGTTCCTTGGGGGGTCTAGTTTACAAAATGGTGTCATTTGTGGGGGGTTTCCACTGTTTAGGTACATCAGGGATTTTCCAATCGCGACATGGTGTCCGATCTCAATTCCAGCCAAAAACGTCAAATGGCGCTGCTTCCCTTCCGAGCTCTGCCATGCGCCCAAATAGTGGTTTACCCCCACATGTGGGGTATCAGCGTACTCAGGACAAATTGCACAATAACTTTTAGGGTCCTGTTACCCTTGGAAAAATAAGAATTGAGGGTGAAAAGATCATTTTTGTGGAAAAAATATGATTTTTTAATTGTACGGCTTTATGTTATAAACTTCTATGAAGCCCTTGGGGGTTCAAAGTTCTCACCACACATCTAGATAAGTTCCTTAGGGGGTCTAGTTTCCAAAATGGTGTCATTTGTGGGGGGTTTCCACTGTTTTGGTACATCAGGGGTTTTCCAATCGCGACATGATGTCCGATCTCAATTCCAGCCAAAAACGTCAAATGGCGCTGCTTCCCTTCCGAGCTCTGCCATGCGCCCAAATAGTGGTTTACCCCCACATGTGGGGTATCAGCGTACTCAGGACAAATTGCACAATAACTTTTAGGGTCCTGTTACCCTTGGGAAAATAAAAATTGGGGTGAAAAGATCATTTTTGTGGAAAAAATATGATTTTTTAATTGTACCGCTGTACGTTATAAACTTCTGTAAAGCCCTTGTGGGTTCAAAGTTCTCACCACATATCTAGATAAGTTCCTTGGGGGGTCTAGTTTCCAAAATGGGGTCACTTGTAGGGGGTTTCCACTGTTTAGGTACATCAGGGACTCTCCAAACGTGACATGGCGTCCGATCTGAATTCCAGACAATTTTGCATTGAAAAAGTCAAACGGCGCTCCTTCCATTCTGAGCTCTGCCATGCGCCGAAACAGTCGTTCCTCCCCACATATCAGGTATCAGCGTACTCAGGACAAATTGCACAATAACTTTTGCAGTCCAATTTCTCCTGTTACCCTTGGTAAAATAAAAAAAATTGAACCTGAAGTATTTTTTTTGTGAAAAAAAGTTAGATGTTCATTTTTTTTTTAAATATTCAAAAAAATTCCTGTGACGCACCTAAAGGGTTAATAAACTTCTTGAATGTGGTTTTGAGCTCCTTAAGGGGTGCAGTTTTTAGAATGGTGTCACTTTTGGGTATTTTCTATCATATAGACCCCTCAAAGTGGCTTCAAATGTGATGTGGTCCGTAAAAATAAAATGGTGTTGTAAAAATGAGAAATCGCTGGTCAACTTTTAACCCTTATAACTTCCTAACAAAAAAAAAATGTTGGTTCCAAATTGTGCTGATGTAAAGTAAACATGTGGGAAATGTTAGTTATCAAGTTTTTTGGGTGCCATATCTCTGTTATTTAAGGGCATAAAAATTCAAAGTTGGAAAATTGTGAAATTTTCAAAATTTTCGCCAAATTTCCGTTTTTCTCACAAATAAACGCAAGTTATTTGAATGAAATTTTACCACTAACATGAAGTACAATATGTCACGAGAAAATAATGTCAGAATCACCGGGATCCATGGAAGCGTTCCAGAGTTATGACCTAATAAAGGGACAGTGGTCAGAATTGTAAAAATTGACCCGGTCATGAACGTGCAAACCACCCTTGGGGGTGAAGGGGTTAAACAATGAATGGAGCAGAGGTTGAACATACACACCTCTGATCCATTGAAAGTGGTGCTGCAGAACCATGTTCTTTGATTGCTAGTGGTCCCAGTAGTCAGACAGCTATTCTTAAGGTTAACCCTAATTCTGACTTAAAGGCTGGAGTGACACTAGCGAGAAAAATGGACGAGTGCAATGCAATAAAAAAATCGCAATGCAGTCGACCCAATGTTAATCTATGGGGCAGCTCCCATCATCCGATTTTTTTTCTCGCCCGTTTTAATCGGGCTGAGAAAATCGCAGCATGCTGCGATTGTCAGCGATTATCAGCCACGACTCGCCAATGCAAGTCTATGGGTGTGAGAAAAAAATCGGATTACACACGGACCAGACGTGTGACTTGCGAGAAATACGCATCGGCGTGCTCTGACAAAAGCCGGCGTGTCAATTCATTTTGCGATACAGTAAAATCACACTGACATGTTTAATAACGAATAGAAAGAATAGATATAGACACATAGAATACATATATATATATATACACACATGTCATTGAGATACACACATATATATATATATATATATATATTTCTATTTCATAGAGTTCTACATGATGAATCCAAAGGGAGTTTGTAGCTATATTCCGCGCTGCAGCTTTAGACAAATTCAGCGGCAGCGCGGAATATAGCTACAAACTCCCTTTGGATTCATCATTTCTTTGGTCACTGAAGACCTGTGGATCTGCAGCAGCCGCTACCTACACGCTCTTATCTCATCCTAACCAGGTGAGCATATTTCATGATATACTGTCTTTTGTAACGTGGATAAGACCCTATTGCGCTTTTTTGTCTCCCCCTTTTTTTGCAATAGAGTTCTACATGACAGAATAGCCGCTAAATCAATTGTCGGCTTCGCTAAAAAATTCCAAAACCCAACATGACATGACACATGGTTTACATACAGTAAACCATTTCATTTCATTTAGTTTTTTATTTGTCTTTGATTAATAATTAGATTAGGGTATGTGTGTAAAATTTGGGACATGTAGGTGTTAAATTAAGGGGTTAATTAGTTGAAAAAAATTGCGTGGGCTCCCACGGTAATTTCTCTGTCAGAGAGGGAAAGAAAGTGAGTGAGGGCAGATATTAATAGCCTAGAGAGGGACCATTGTTTTTGGCCCCCTCTAGCTAAAAAAATCTGCCCCCAGCCACCCCAGAAAAAGCGTATCTATAAGATGCACCTTTTCTGGCACTTAGCCTCTCTATTCCCATTGCCTTTAGCAGTGGCTAATGGGTTAATAATAATGGGTTAATGTCACCTTGCTATTGAAAGGTGACATTAAGCCGGGTTAATAATGGAGAGGAGTCAATAAGACACCTATTCATTATTAACCCTAGAATAGTAAAGGGTTAAAAAAAAACCACACACATTAATTAAAAATTATTTTAATGAAATAATCACACCAAGTTTTTGACCACATTTATTAATCTGCTAATCCACAAAAAGCCATGCTTCTGGAAAAAAATAAAATAAAATAAAAAAACAATATACATACCTCTCCGCTGTTCAGTCAGGTCCACAGCTGTAATCCATCACAAGGGGTTAACTAGTTTACAACGGGGACTGGTGTTAATGCAACCGGCCCTCCTGTAAACCACTGCAGAATTAATGCCTTCATCTTTGTGCGGCCTCCCCGGCTGACCGGAGATGAACTAATAAGCGTGGGAAAGTTTCTGAACTTTTTCCCACACTCATCAGTTCACCTCAGGTCAGCAGGGGACTCCGCGCAGCCTCACTGACTACTTTACATCAGCACAATTTTTGAAACTTAAATATTTTTGTTAAGAAGTTATAAAGGTTAAAACTTGACCAGCGATTTCTCATTTTTCCAACAAAATTTACAAAACCATTTATTTTAGGGACCACCTCAAATTTGAAGTAACTTTGGGGGCTTTTATGACAAAAAAATACCCAAAGGTGACACCATTCTAAAAACTGCATCCCTCAAGGTGCTCAAAACCACATTCAAAAAGTTTATTAATCGTTTAGGTGCTTCACATGAATTGAAACAATGTGGAAGGAAAAAATGAACATTTAACTTTTTTCACAAAAATTTTACTTCGGACACAATTTTTTTTATTTTGACAAGGGTATCAGGAGAAAATGAACAATATTTGTTGTGCAAATTCTCCTGAGTACACCGATACCCCATGTGTGGATGAAGACCACTCTTTAGGCGCATGGCATGGCTCGGAAGGGAAGGAGCACCATTTGAGGTTTTGAATGTAAAACTGGCTGGAATCGAGAGCGGACGCCATGTCACGTTTGTATAGCCCCTGATGTATCTAAACAGTGGAAACCTCTCATAAGTGACCTTATTTTGGAAACCCCAAGGAACTTATCTAGATGGTTGGTGAGCACTTCGAACCCCCAAGTGGTTCACAGAAGTTAATAACGTAGAGCCATGAAAATAAAAAATAATTTTTTCCACAAAAATGATATTTTCACCCCCAATTTTTTATTTTCCAAAGTGTAATAGGAGAAACTGCACCCCAAAAGTTTGTCCTGAGTATGCCATATGTGAGGGTAAACTATTGTTTGGGCGCATGGCAGAGCTCGGAAGGGAAGTAACACCGTTTTACTTTTTCAACACAAAATTGGCTGGAATTGAGATTGGACGCCATGTTGCATTTGGAGAGTCCCTGATGTACCTAAACAGAGGAAACCCCCCAAAAATGACCACATTTTAGAAACTAGACCCTCAAGGAACTTATCTAGATGTTTGGTGAGCACTTTGAACCCCCAAGTGCTTCACTGAGGTTAATAACATAGAGCCATGAAAATAAAAAATATTTTCTCCACAAAAATGATCTTTTCGCACCCAATTTTTTATTTTTCAAATGGTAACAGGAGAAATTGGACCCCAAAACTTGTTCGCTGATACCCCATGTGTGGAGGAAGACCACTATTTGGGCGCATGGCAGGACCCGGAAGGGAAGGAGAAAGGTTTGACTTTTTGAACACAAAATTGGCTGGAATTGGGAGCAGAGGCCATGTCACTTTTGGAGGGCCCCTGATGTGCCTAAACAGTGGAAACCCCCCATAAGTGATACCATTTTGGAAACTAGACCCCTCAAAGAACTTACCTAGATGTAAGTAAGCATCTTGAACCACCAGGTACAAGGCAGAAGTTTATAACAGGGCTAAGAAACGTAAAAAAAAACCAACACATTTTTCCCACAAAATTTTTCTTTTAGCCCCAAATTTTTTATTTTCTTAAGGGTAACTGGAGAAAATGAACCCCAGAATTTGTTGTGCAATTTCTCCTGAGTGTGTCAATACCCCATGTGTGGGTGAAAACTACTTTTGAGGCACAGTGCAAAGCTCAAAAGGGAAGGAGCACCATATTGTAGTGCAGATTTTACTATTATGGTTTGAGGGTGCCATGACCCACTGGGAGAGCCCCTGAGGTGCCAGGACAGTAGAACGCCCCATAAGTGACCCCATTTTACAAACTACACCTCTCATTGAATTAATCTAGGGGTGTAATGAGCATATTGATACCAAGGGTGTGTCAAAGAATTTTATACCATTGGGCAGTGAAGAAAAAAATAATTACATTTTTACCACAAAAAGTTTGTTTTAGCCCCAGATTTAACATTTTCACACAAGAAGTGGGTAAAATTGGCACTAGAATGTGTCCCACAATTTCTACTGAATATAGAAATACATCATATATGGCTGTACAGCACTGCTTAGCCATACACAGAGTCTTGGCAGGGATGGAGTGCTGTTTGCCTCCTGGAGAGCAGATTTTCCTAGAATAGTTTGCGGACTCCATATACAGAACCCCCTAAGTGCTAGAGAAAATTCCCTTCCCCCCCCAAGTAACCCCATTTTGTAAATTATACCCCTGCCAAATGTGAATGCTAAAGGTGGTTTATGCACACTGGGGCTCAGAAGCGAGGGGGGCATTTGGAAGCACAGAATTTGCTGAATTTCTTTTGGCTTTTCCAGAGCCTTTTTTGCTACAAGTAACATGGAAGCCTCCTATATTTCTGTTAACAGATGACAGAAGTGAGTGGGGACTTTTTTTGTGGATTGAGTTGAAGCTTTTATTGGCAACATTTTTCATAATGTTTGTGATCACATTTATCCGGCGCTCTATGCTGAGCACATACTTTGGGGTTTCCATTTAAATCTCCGAGCTACGTGACAGATAAAACCCCTGAGGGATCCATTCACTATAATGAGGCAGCAGAGTTACTCTGGATTCCATCTGGCCTCTGATCAGCATCGTCTTTCCTTTCAGAGGTGCTGCAAAAAACTATGGTGGACTTCGCTTTTATGCACGCCGAAATAGACAGACACCACCAGATCACAGGTCCTTTGGTGTTCACAGTGCCTCCATCTACCTCATTATAGGGAATCTTTCACCGTTGGTTTTGCCTGAATTACGTATTTCAGAGATTTACATAGAAACCCCTATGCAAGCGCTCAGAGTAGAGCGCAGGATAAATGTGCACCAAGCCTTTCAGCGATCTTTGGGAGGCAGAAGGAACAAATCCACAGCAGGTGAAGAATTGGTTTTATTTATTTTTTACGCCATTCCTCATGCGGTATAAGTGATTAGGCGACTTTATTCTTCGTGTTGGCGCGATTACAGTGATAACAGATTTATGTCCTTTTTTATGTTTAGCTTCTGTCACACACTAAAAGATGCTTTTTTTTCAAAAATAAGAGAAAAATGTGCATTGCCACATTTTGAGAGCTATAATTTTTCCATATTTCAGCCCACAGCAATTCAGGAATTGTTTTGTTTTTTTTCTACATTCTGCATGTGGTAAAATTGATAAGACAGTTTTATATTTTTTTATGTTTTGGCGCTTTTACACAATGAAAACTTTTACAGAAAAAATTATGTTTGCATTGCTTTATTCTGAGCTATGACTTTTTTATTTTTCCGCTGATGGAGCTGTATGATGGCTTCTTTTTTGCGGGACAAGATGGCGCTTTCAGTGATACTATTTTTATTACCATTCGTCTTTTTGATGGCACTTTATTCCACTTTTGTTTTTGTTTTTTACAGCGTTCACTGAAGGGGTTAACTAGTGTGACACTTTTTAGATCGGATTGTTCCGGACGCGGCGATACCAAACGTGTACTTTTTTTTTTTTTTTTTACATAAAATTGTGTATTTATTAGTGGATTTTTAAATTATTATTATTATTATTTTGTACATTTTTTAACGTGTTTAAAAAAAAAAGTTTTCCTTTTTACCTAGTCCCTTTATGGAACTCACTTTCTTTTTTTTTTTTACTTTGATTGCAGGTATAATACATTGCAATGCTTTAGCATTGCAGTGCATTATACTTATACTCAAAGCTTCTGACACCATGCTGTGAGCATGGTCTCAGAGGCTTTCCGTAGCTGTAAGACCTGGGGGTCATCATGATGACCCCGGGACACCTAGGCGATGATCGGGCCCCACGATGATGTAGCGGGGATGCCGATCTGAAGACAGATGGAGCTCCTGTCCCTCTGCCTCCCTCCTGAACACTGCAATTATGCTCGATCGCAGCAATTAGGGGGTTAGCAGCAAGGGGCGGCGCGGACACTGATCCGGCCTGTTAGTGCAGATGCTCAGCCACTGGCAGAGCTAAGCTGCTGCACTGATCGGGAGGGGGTGCTGCCCAATCACAGCGATCTGGGTGCGGGGCCGGATGGCATGGGTCCCAGCACCTCTTCCCGTGCCTCTTAGATGTCTGTTTACACGCAGTGACAGTTTAAATGCATGAGAGGCAGAGTCCGTCATGGTACGGGAACAGACATCCTGCCATGACGGCCTATGTCCGTCAATGGATGTTAAGGGGTTAAGCACATTGTTTTTTTAAGCCAACTGCAGTGGGGACACAGAGATTGCTCCAAAACGCTTTAAGACTATGTTCCCTTGATAAGTATTTGGTGAGTTTTTCTTGTTGCAGATTTTCTGCAGCATTTCTGCACTTACAGTGCCTTGCGAAAGTACTCAGCCCCCTGGAACTTTTCAACCTTTTCCCACATATGCTTCAAACATAAAGATACCAAATGTAAATTTTTGGTGAAGAATCAACAACAAGTGGGACACAATTGTGAAGCTGAATGAAATTTATTAGTTATTTTAAATTTTGGTGGAAATTCAAAAACTGAAAAGTGGTGCGTGCATTATTAATCGGCCGCTTTAACTTAATACTTTGTTGCGCCACCTTTTGCTGCGATTACAGCTGCAAGTCGCTTGGGGTATGTCTCTATCAGTTTTGTACATCGAGAGACTGAAAGTCTTGCCCATTCTTCCTTGGCAGCTCGAGCTCAGTGAGGTTTGATGGAGATCGTTTGTGAACAGCAGTTTTCAGCTCTTTCCACAGATTCTCGATTGGATTCAGGTCTGGACTTTGACTTGGCCATTCTAACACCTGGATACGTTTATTTGTGAACCATTCCATTGTAGATTTTGCTTTTTGTTTGGGATCATTGTCTTGTTGGAAGACAAATCTCCATCCCAGTCTCAGGTCTTTTGCAGACTCCAACAGGTTTTCTTCAAGAATGGTCCCTCCATCCATCTTCCCATCAATTTTAACCATCTTCCCTGTCCCTGCTGAAGAAAAGCAGGCCCAAACCATGATGCTGCCACCACCGTGCTTGACAGTGGGGATGGTGTGTTCAGGGTGATGAGCTGTGTTGCCTTTACGCCAAACATATTGTTTGGCATTGTTGCCAAAAAGTTTAAGTTTGGTTTCATCTGACCAGAGCATCTTCTTCCACATGTTAGGTGTGTCTCCCAGGTGGCTTGTTGCAAACTTTAAGCGACACTTTTTATGGATATCTTTGAGAAATGGCTTTCTTCTTGCCACTCTTCCATAAAGGCCAGATTTGTGCAGTGTACGACTGATTGTTGTCCTATGGACAGATTGTCCCACCTCAGCTGTAGATCTCTGCAGTTCCTCCAGAGTGATCATGGGCCTCTTGGCTGCATCTCTGATAAGTCTTCTCCTTGTCTGAGATGAAAGTTTAGAGGGACTGCCGGGTCTTGGTAGCTTTGCAGTGGTATGATACTCCTTCCATTTCAATATGATGGCTTGCACAGTGCTCCTTGGGATGTTTAAAGTTTTGGAAACCATTTTGTATCCAAATCCGGCTTTAAACTTCTCCACAACAGTATCACGGACCTGCCTGTTGTGTTTCTTTTCATGATGCTCTCTGTGCTTCAAACAGAACCCTGAGACTATCACAGAGCAGGTGCATTTATACGGAGACTTGATTACACACAGGTGGATTATATTTATCATCATTGGTCATTTAGGACAACATTGGATGATTCAGAGATCCACAATGAACTTCTGGAGTGAGTTTGTGAGTGAGTTTGCGGCACTGAAAGTAAAGGGGCCGAATAATATTGCATGCCTCACTTTTCAGTTTTTGACTTTCCACAAAAATTTAAAATAACCAGTAAATTTTGTTCAACTTCACAATTGTGTTCCACTTATTGTTGATTCTTCACCAAAAATTTACATTTGGTATCTTTATGTTCGAAGCATGATATGTGGGAAAAGGTTGAAAAGTTCCAGGGGGCCGAAAACTTTCGCAAGGCACTGTGTTAGATAAATAAGGTTACTTGAGTTTTACATGAGCATTTTGGCGCTGTGGTTTTCATCTCTTTTTGGTATGCCCTGTTTTACATAAAGCTGCTTTGTTTTTGATATTTTGTAGCATTTGGCTTTGACAAAATTTTGTTGATACAGTCATGTGCGGATTACATGTGTTTTTAGTGCACATGCATAAGCATTTTTTACCAGTGGATTTTCTGAAACAAGTCTATGGGGGAAATCCACACACAAACCTCATCGTACCAGCAAGAGAAATTGGCATGTTGTGCCGGTCAGTTTATGCAGCATAAAGAAACACATTGGGCATGAGATTTCTAGATGTCGCATCCACTTTACTGGAACTGTAAGATGCCATGGGTTTTTTGCACAGCGAAAATACACTGCATCAAAAACTCATGAAAACCTAAAGCTAAAAGCTGAGCTTTGATTTGGTGATACAGAAGCTTAGATCATCTTTCAAAAGATGAGAGCGAGGGGCTGCAAACCCGAGGTGTCAGACAAGCTCTTTGATGAAATAACTTTAATAACTACACTCAGAATAGGTGATAACTTACTAAAAGGTGGGGTCCAACAACTGGGAAATGCGCTGAATGGGAAAATGGGGATTTTTTTTATCCCTGATAAAGTACTCTTAAAACCCTTACAAAATGACGTGGTAGATCAGATGCTCAGCTGCACCTATATTCATTTTCTATAAGGCCTATTTAAAAAAAAATGTCTAAAGGGCCACCATGGCTGTTAACAGGGTGCCTTTGTTCCTTTTGAACATTGAAGATAAGTAACTGTGTGTGTTGGTCATTACCTTTGTCATTAAAGGGGCCTTAGAGTATAAGTCTGCAGTCACTTTATGTGACTGTAGACTTGGGAATCCTCATAGCGTGTGCACTGCGTGCTGTCAGGGTTCTCTGGTGCTGCTGCGGACAGATAGGGTGTGTCCACACGTTGCGGATTCTGCTGCGGATCCGCAGCAGATTTGGCCCTGCGATTGCTGCGATGTACAGAAACTTTATTTTCAATGGAAAACAAAAACCCCAGTGCACATGCTATGGATTTTTCCGCGGTTTCAAATCCGCAGCATATCACTTCTTTGTGCGGAATCCACAGCGGTTTCACACCTGCTCCACTGTACAGGTGTCAAACCGCAGGCTAATCCGCAGGTCTTTTGACCTGCGGATTTACCTGTGGATTTTGCAAAATCCGCGCGGAAAATTCCGCAGCAGAATCCGCAACGTGTGCATATACCCTTATGCGCGCGCACTGTGAGGATTCATAAGTCTGCAGTCACATAAAGTATAGTGACTGCAGACTTGTAGCCTAAGGCCGGATAACCCCTTTAAATATTTTCACATCTCATCTGGGCCATGTAAATGAATATCTTTGTATTGAGAAAAAGAAAAAAAAAAGGTATAATGTAGAATGTTGATCCAGTTTATTGACTAATGGGATCAGAAGGTAAAATTTGCTCTGTCAGAGGATATTCGTTCATGTACAGTATGTTGTACTCATACCCCCCCACCTTCCCTTCATTCAGTATACTCTACAATCTCTTGGCTGAACTTGATGGATGTCTTTTATCAGCAATGCTTATAGGTTTTCATGAGGCAATTGTAAACCAAGTGTCCCTTTATAAGGTAAACAAGTCTATACAGCTGTATTTTAATATACAATCATTTTGCCCTACAGAAAAAGTTGAAAAAGCCAGGAATATTCATAAGTATATATAATTACACTAAACGTTCTTCATAACAACCCGCTTTAGATATGGCCAGTGATTTTCCCTGGTACTCTCTGCCTTTAGTATGAAGAATGCAATCAGTGAGTAGCCTTCAAAGGTAACAACATGAACGCATTGAACAAGTCATAAAAAAGTGACATGAACATTAATCAAATTTAGTCACGTTGCCATTCACTGACCTCTGTAGCCTCAGGTCTAATCTTAATGTACAGAAATGAATTACACTGATCACACAGTGAGTAGGAGAAAATAATCTCATACATGTCCCTGTCATTTGTCTCCAATCAGTGTATGATCACTGGGGTAAAAGATGTATAAAATTTCAAAATTTAAATTTTTTTCATCACTGGGAAGGATGTCCTACACTGACATACAATTTAGTCCCAGACATGACAGCAGCATGTCAGCACATTCATTGTATCCATCTCATCTATGAGTCACATTTGAAACATCTGGACAAGACATATATAATAAAAACATGTGCAAGAAATGATTGAATGATGTATCCCCAATAGGTCTGGGAAAATAAGGTGTTCACTGTAGGTGATGGCAACCAATTTTTGGTCCAGAAAGATAACATATTGAAACATCATCCTCTATGGAGGATCCGTGGAAATGCTTGTCGTTTGTCATGATGAAGACGTGTGTCACTTCAAAACGCGTTGACAAATAAACCGCATTTCCACAGATCTTGTCTCCTGCTTATCACTGGGTCATCAGCAGCTTAGATTTTAATTCACTTTTCTCCAGCTTCACCAAGGGTTGACATTGACTTTCAGGATTGCAAGTTAGGCTGGTTTCACATTTGCGTTTGGAGGCGCAGTGGACACTCGCCGTGAAGCTCCGCCCACTGCTGCGCCTCCTCCGGTCAGCTCCGCCTATGGGCACAAGCCGCTGCATGCGGCCTGCGTACCCTATCTTTAGCATTGGGTACGCAGGCATGCTTTTGCCGCCGCATGCGTCCTTTTGACGGTGCGGCGACCTGCGCCAAACGCAACTTGTGAAAACGTAAATGTGAAACTAGCCTTACAATTAGTGGTGCTAGAGATCAAGTCCTCTTCCTTTATGAAAAGACAGTTTGCATAGTAATTTTGTAAACACTACAATCCCCTAGGTAATACCTGGAATGCGAATGGTCTCTCTTATTTATTTATATTGGGTAATTACTGCATGGATTCTTTTCCTGTTTTTTTGACTGTTTCCTCTTTTCTACAGGGTGAATGTTCCAGCATGTGCTATAACATCTTCATAGTGGAGTCGGTCTGTGTGGGCTGGTTCTCCCTCGAGTTTGTCTTGAGATTCATTCAAGCTCCCAGCAAGTTTGCATTTTTGAGGAGGCCTCTGAACCTAATAGACATTGTGGCCATACTACCTTACTATATCACGCTGGTTGTGGACAACACGTCTGTGGACCAGAAGAAGCCAGGATCAGGGAACACATATCTGGATAAAGTAGGCCTTGTACTGCGCATACTCCGTGCCTTGAGGATTCTGTATGTAATGCGCCTTGCTAGGCATTCACTAGGCCTGCAGACATTGGGCCTTACTGCCAGACGGTGCACTCGTGAATTTGGTCTGTTGCTGCTTTTCCTCTGTGTAGCCATCGCACTTTTTGCCCCCTTGTTGTACTTGATTGAGAATGAAATGGCCGACTCTCAGGAGTTCACTAGTATTCCTGCTTGTTATTGGTGGGCAGTAATCACCATGACCACAGTTGGCTATGGTGATATGGTGCCCAGGAGCATACCGGGCCAGGTGGTAGCTCTCAGTAGCATCCTGAGTGGGATTTTGCTGATGGCCTTTCCGGTGACTTCTATCTTCCACACCTTCTCTCGATCATATTTGGAGCTGAAACAGGAACAGGAGAGAATGATTTGCCGAAGGGCACAGCTGCTGAGTAAGACTCAGCTTGGCAACATGTCACATGGAAGTGACATTGTATCCGAGAGCATGTCATCTGAAACAAAGGACTAATCCATTACGTTACAAGCCAAAATTGCTACAGAAGCTACAGTTGGAGAATGGCTTCTTAAAGATGATTGCGACTACTAAATAGCTTTCTTCAGAAATCGCAAAACCGATGGGGCACTTTTGCTTCCAATAACAATACTGGCATCACCAGGCACAACCAGCTTATATGGTCAATAAAAAAGAAATGTGTGTCTCTGAGGCAATTCCTACTAACTTGAAATCAAGATCCCTAATTTTTTTTAGATATAATTTAGCAAAATTCAATATAATCCAAACACACTGAAGGTCAAATGTCATTGTGTATATTTAACATAATGTTACAGTTTATACATGGATTAAATTTGCATAAAAAGTAGTCACTTTGTAAATCCATTCCATTAAATCTCATGTATTGATCCTAAATTACAGTTGGATATACAGTGGGTACGGAAAGTATTCAGACCCCTTTACATTTTTCACTCTGTTTCATTGCAGCCATTTGGTAAATTCAAAAAGTTCATTTTTTTCTCATTAATGTACAGTCTTCACCCCATCTTGATTGAAAAAAAAACAGAAATGTAGACAGTTTCAAATTTATTTAAAAAGAAAATCTGAAATATCACATGGTCACAAGCAGGGACGTAACTATCACGGTCGCAGCAGTCGGCGCTGCGACCGGGCCCGGGGGGGAGTCAGGCAGGTCAGACCATGATGTCTACCAACAGTCCCGATTCTCGCGGGACAGTCCCGTTTTTGACCCCCCCCCGTGTCCCGCCCCGGGACACTATTCTTCCTGCACTGCACTGAGCCGCCACGCCCCCCCATGCACCCCATCCTCACCCTCCCAGACAGACCCACAGCAGCCTGCAATGACGTCCTAGGCTGTGTTCTTTTCTGTGCGCACAGGACCTGCGTTGAGGTCACAGGACGGGAGGAGTCAGGGGTCACATGATCAGGAGCCTCAGTGTATGCAGGACTCTGCTGTGCTGGTTGTTATGGTCCTGGATGAGGGTAAGTTTATGTGTGGAGTCAGGAGGGGTTTACAGGGTGGCTGTAGCAGAGCCGTGTGTGTACGATATGTACGGAGCAGAGCCGTGTGTGTACAGGGTGTACGGAGCGGAGCCCTGTGTGTACGAGGTGTACGGAGCAGAGCCGTGTGTGTACGGGGTGTACGGAGCGGAGCCCTGTGTGTACGAGGTGTACGGAGCAGAGCTACGTGTGTACGAGGTGTGAAGAGCGGAGCTGTGTGTGTACGGAGCGGAGCCCTGTGTGTATGAGGTGTACGGAGCAGAGCCATGTGTGTACAAGGTGTGCGGAGCGGAGCCATGTGTATGAGGTGTACGGAGCGGAGCCGTGTGCGTACGAGGTGTACAGAGCGGAGCCGTGTGTGTACGAGGTATACAGAGCGGAGCCGTGTGTGTAAGAGGTGTACGAAGCGGAGCCGTGTGTGTGCGACGTGTGCGGAGCAGAGCAGTGTGTTCATGAGGTGTGCGGAGCCGTGTGTGTACGGAGCAGAGCCGTGTGTACGAGGTGTACGGAGCGGAGCCGTGTGTGTAAGAGGTGTACGGAGCGGAGCCGTGTGTGTACGAGGTGTACGGAGTGGAGCCGTATGTGTTCGAGGTGTATAGAGCGGAGCTGTGTGTGTACGAGGTGTACGGAGCGGAGCCGTGTGTACAAGGTGTACGGAGCAGAGCCGTGTGTGTACGAGGTGAGTGGAGCAGAGCCATGTGTGTACGAGGTGTGCGGAGCGGAGATGTGCGTGTATTTTGGCATGGTGGGGTAGGGCCCCATTTGAAAGTTCGCACCGGGGCCCATAACTTTGTAGTTACGCCACTGGTCATAAGTATTCAGACCCTTTGCTCAGTATTGATTAGAAGCACCCTTTTGAGCTAGTACAGCCATGAGTCTTCTTGGGAATGATGCAACAAGTTTTTCACACCTGGATTTGGGGAACCTCTGCCATTCTTCCTTGCAGATCCTCTCCAGTTCAATCAGGTTGGATGGTGAACGTTGGTGTACAGACATCTTCAGGTCTCTCCAGAGATGCTCAATTGGGTTTAGGTCAGGGCTCTGGCTGGGCAAGTCAAGAATAGTCACAAAAAGTTCTATCTTCGTCTCATCAGACTAGATAATTTTATTTCTCAGTCTAGGAGTCCTTCATGTGTTTTTTAGCAAACTCTAGCAGGCTTTCATATGTCTTGCACTGAGATGAGGCTTCCGTTGGTCCAATCTGCCATAAAGGCCCGACTTGTGGAGGGCTGCAGTGATAGTTGACTTTGTGGAACTTTCTCCCATCTCCCTACTGCATCTGTGGAGCTCCGCCACAGTGATCTTGGGGTTCTTCTTTACCTCTCACCAAGGCTCTTCTCCCACTATTGCTCAGTTTGGCTGGACAGCCAGGTCTAGGAAGACTTGTGGTGGTCCCAAACTTCTTCCATTTAAGGATTATGGAGGCCACTGTGCTCTTAGGAACCTTGAGTACTGCAGATATTATTTGGTAACCTTGGCTAGATCTGTGCCTTGCCACAATTCTGTCTCTGAGCTCCTTGGCCAGTTCCTTTGACCTCATGATTCTTATTTGGTCTGACATGCACTGTGAGCTGTGAGGTGTTATATTGACAGGTGTGTGCCTTTACAAATCAAGTCCTATCAGTCTAATTAAACACAGCTGGACGTCAATGAAGCAGTAGAACCATCTCAAAGAGGATCACAAGGAAATGGACAGCATCTGAGCAAAGGGTCTGAATACTTATGAGCATGTGATATCTGTTTTTCTTTTTTAATAAATATGCAAAAATTTCTACATTTCTGTTTTTTTCAGTCAAGATGGGGTGCAGAGTGTACATGAATGAGAAAAAAATGAACTTTTTTGAATTTACCAAATGGCTGCAATGAACAAAGAGTGAAAAATGTAAAGGGGTCTGAATACTTTCCGTACACATTGTACAACTCCGTAGCTTCAGAGATGAAATCTCCCATATTCAAGAGTATAATTTCATTATGTAAGGCTGTGTTCACATGCTGCATTTTTGCTGCTTTTTTTCTGCAGGCAGGCAAAACTCGCTCTCTTGTAAAGAAGCTGCTTAAAAAAGCAGGTTTTGCTGCGTTTTTATTGCCTCTTGTGAATGCTTATAATGTTTAGTGCCCCCCAAAAACATGATGCAACTTCCTTTGGTTTTTGCACCACAAACAGTGAAATCTTATACCTGTGTCTTTGCACTTACTCATTGATTCTGAAAAAGCTGCAAAACCGCTGAAAAAGCTGAAAGAAGTGACGTGATGCAGTTTTAAAAAAAAAAACAGCAGTTTTACAATTCAGTCAGGAAAAAAAACAATGTGTACATGAGATTTCTGAAATCTCATAGCTTTTGATGGTACTGTAAAACACAGTGTTCAATTTGTATTAAAAAACACAGCAAAAACGCAATGTGGGAACATAGCCTAACTCAGGATCGTTACAGAATAACTAATATATGTTGACTTTGACTCCACCAGCAAAATTGTTGGTGCAGCTCTGGAGTGCAGCACATTTTTCTGCAGTAAAAACCAAAGTGTTGACAGGGAAAAATGCATAAATACAGATGTTTTTGCATGCGATTTTTGGGGGGTTTATTTGAAAAATGCTGTAAAAGTGCTGAAACAATAAGACACAACAATGCACAGAAAAAATGTTGCAAAACCACAATGAGTGAACAAGCCCTAACATGGGTTCTCACGTAGGATCAGTACAAGAGTAGAAATGCATTTACAACAGCAATTTCATAGTTTATTTATAAAAACATTTACCTTATTTTTTAGACCATAAGACACACCAGACCATAAGACACACCCCAAATTTTCAGAAGGAAAAAAATTAATGCGTCAAATGGGGGTCCGTCTTACAGTCCGAATTCAGCTTATCGGGGTGGGGGATGATCGGGAGCGCTGGTGGAGCGGGGTCACAGGAGGCGTTCGGTGGTCTGGCGATGATCTGACTCTCATGCCAGGCTGGTGCGGCAGTCTTGATGGTGTGGGGGCTCCACCGACATTTTAGGAAAGCCAACAGCCCCTGCACATCCATTGCTGCAATGCGGTGGCTTCCGGGAAGGTGGCAGCCGGAGGCAGCGCATGCGCAGAATTACATCTCTGCATTGATATCTTGTCTCCCGAGATCTCGTTGCCAAGATCTCAATCTGCACATGCGCCGCCTCCGGCGGCCATTTTCCCAGTCATTACAGCAGTGGAAGTGCGGAGGCTCCAGGCTTTCACAAAATGTCGGAGAAGCCCCCGCAACACTGTGCACCGCCGAACCTGCCGCACCAGCCTTTGATGGGAGTCATATCACCCTGCAGCATCGGACCAATGAACACTACCTCTTCCCAGCCTAGAATCGCCTGACTCCTGCTGCCACCACACTCCTGGTAAGTACATCCGGATCATAAGACGTACCCCTATTCCCCCAAAACAATTTGGGGGAAAAAGTGTGTCTTATAGTCCGAAAAATGCGGTACTTATAAACTATAAAAAAAAGAAAAGGTGAGCAATTAATTGAGATCATCACCACCCAGGTGAGAACAGCTCCCATATGTCTTCAACTCTACGAGCAGCTTAATGGCTCAGTGGTTAGCACTGTTGCTTTGCAGCACTGTGGTCCTGGGCTCAAATCCCACCAAGGACAACATCTGAGGAGTCTGTATGTTCTCCCAGTGCTTGTGTGGGTTTCCACTTGGTTCTCTGGTTTCCTCCCACACTCCAAAGACATATTGATAGGGAATTTATAGTGTGAGCCCCATGTGGGACAGTGATGATGTCTGTAAAGCACTGTTATTAATTAATGTTGCAATATAAGCGAGTAAAATAAACTCTACAACTGTAAAGTGTCACTTCATCTGACTTGAGCCATGCACCACAAAGTTCCTTAGATCTCTAATGATAAAGGAAACAACAATTTACCACAAGGAGTTAGGAAACTTATTAGCCTATAGTTAATATAGCTGCACATTATCAGCAAGTGCTATCTGGCATGGACAGTATAACACATCCATGGTGTGGGCTTTACTCATGCTATTAGGATGATCTTATTCACATCATGAATAGAATATAAGCTGGGCTTCAGCTTTGATAGGATTTCATGTAAATTATAGCTGGGATGACCACAATGTCACCTGCAGCCGTAAAGGTAACCTGTCAGGAGATTCATGCTGTACAATCAACAGGTAACATTAATCAGACAAGCATACTCCCTTGCTTGACTTTTCAAGACACATTTTCTCTGAAATGCTGGTGCATTTCAAGAGTAAAACATTGAAGACTGCAATAACACATCCAGCATCTTATTCATGCTGCCAGTGGTTTCAGGCAGCATGAATCTCCTGACAGATTACCTTTAGGCACTTTTAAAGGGAATCAGTAACTGGAAGGGGCTTCTTAGGAATGGTGATATCTCCTTTTATTATTTCTTTTTTATATATTGCAGTGATGGTAGTATATGCCATTTTCAGTGGTTAACTAAGAATACACTGCACCCTCTACACTGGAGCTAAGGATTCATGTGGACGGAAATGTCATACTTTGCTAGTAGCATGTTAACATAGAAGGATAGGACCCCCTGATGATACTAATGTGTCACATCATAATGTATCTGACATTAAAATGGCAATCTAGATTAACCCCATCTCCTTAGAGAAAAAAGCCATATAGAAAACAATTTACATCTTTTACTTGTCTTGTATTAATCTTGAATTGCATCATGTCTTATTCTTCAGTAAGTGGAGAGAATATGTACAAAAAAGATGAAGTAAATCAATTGTAAAGTTACAAAACTTGAAATGATGCGGTGCACTTTCAGCATGTGATATCCAAGTTTGCTAAAAAGCCACAAACGCTCAGAAACCATAAACAACAGTCAATAGCTTTAATATAGAATATTTTTTGTGTCAAAGCATAACAACTTCTGTGTATGAAATCATATTTTTGTCATAAATGATATTATTTATAAGATGTTATTTGTACATATCTGTACACAGAGAGGTGATCACCTGTAATTAATAAAGTGGTGATATAATGTGTCCGTCCTCCATGTGTGTTTTTTACCCAGTTTTCTGCAGAGTTCACTTCTTTCCCGGGTGAGAGGAGCACTTTGTTGTGCGCAGACTTCCATATGGAGGATTAGGGGGAGAATGAGTCATTAGTAAACACAGATGTTCTGTTACTGGTTATCATGTGGAGAGGAGTTTATATGACAGTTGTAACAATAAGTAGGAAGGTTTGTTTGTCAGATTGAGAAAAGCTTTGTACTATAAAGACAAGCAGATTCGCCATCCTTGCTGTGATCACTGAATTAATCTCCTGCAACACAGCTCACTGCTTGCACCGATCAGACAGATGGAGTGGCGCATAGTGGGATGTATTTCGCGGATTGTTTCTAAGGGGGATTTACAATAGAAAACATGTTCATACAGTGAAGTGAGCAGGGAAGTTGTGTTAGCGCTTGGTGCTCTTGGTCTGGCGGCCTGGATCCAGACTGACTGCTCTAATCTAAGCTCTCCAGAGGAGAGCAACTCTATGCCAAAAACTCCATAAATATTCATACTAGAGAAAATAATTGTTACATGCGTGGTTGTGGAACCACTGTGCCACAGTCTGGGGAGAGCCTGGAAGGCCATAACTAAGGAACCACCTGGTTCTTCACTAGAGTCCTGATGGTGTGGTTAGACTTGAACCCAGGTAGATGCCAATTACCACTCCAGGACCCCGGAGCAGTAGCAGCTGACTGCCAAAAGGGTGTAGGAAAGCAGGGATTGACTTAGAAATTCAGAACAACCAGGAACTGGATAGCTGCAGGACAGATACTGCATGGCTGGTAAATAAAACGGAACCGGAACACAGAAACGGACAGTGCAGACGTCAAGAACACAGGACGGACAAGTGCAGGATTACAAGAGCAGGTTCAGACTAGATGGGGGAAGGAAGCGGTATAGGTGCAGACAAAGTGGATCGGAATCAGGACTTAGTATAGGCAGGACAGACTCAAGATCAGGAGGACTGACGGAAAAAGGATCAGAGAACTCGGATACAGGGACCTTACAACTAAACACACTTGTAACAAACTAGAGGCTGAAGTTACTAAGGCACCTCCCTATAGGGGAGTGTGCCTTAAATATATGATGTCTCTCAGTCATTAGCTGGAGACATTTTCAAAAGTGTGCGTGCTGCCACTTTATGAGATGTGCACACGTGCCGTAAGAACACTCCCACGAGAACTACGTGTCGAGCACAGGCCCTGGGAGGAAGCAGACGCTGCTGAGAACAGAGCAGTGTTCACAGGTGAGGGGGCGTGCTGGTGAACCTCCCGAGAGGGGACAGGGAGATCGTGCAGGGGTTAAGATGCTGTTCTAAGGCTGGAGTCACCCTACACATATAAAATAAAATCGGTCCGATTCTCACTGCCAAGAGTCACACGGGTGTAATGCAAGTGTCATACGAGTACAATCCGATTTTTCACACCTAGCATCCGATTTACATCCGAATGCAGTGTGATTGCTATCCGATTGCAATGCGATTTTAACATCCTGTCAGCTCATGCTGTGATTTTACAGTACGTGCCTGCTGAATTGACGGCTTTCCTTATAATAAATATATATATACTGTATATTACACATACATACATTCAGCTCTGGTAAAAATTAAGAGACCACTGCACAGTTTTATAAAAATCAGCTTCTCTACATGTCTAACAGCCATTCCATTCCAGTGTCAGTGAGCGTCATGTTGCCTCCATCCTTAAAATTTCTAAGATGGCAGTCCATTACAAGAAGGTCAAGCAGCAGAAAACGACTCTCCACTGACCGGGATGACCGTCATCTTATTTGAATTTCACTCAGAAACCGCAGGATGACATCAAGTGCAAGAACAGTTCATAGCAGGCTCCTGGAGGCAGGGCTCAAGTCATATAAAGGTAGAAAAAAGGATTTCATCAATGAGAAGCAAAGGAGAGCAAGGCTGAAGTTTGCCAAAGACCATAAGGATTGGACCATAGAGGACTGAAGTAAGGTAATCTTCTCTGATGAATTTTCAGCTTTTCCCAACACCTGGTCGTCTAATGGTTAGACAGAGACCCGGAGAGGCAGACAAGTCACAGTGTCTTGCACCCACTGTGAAATTTGATGGAGGATCGGTGATGATATGGCTGGAACTGAGGAGGTTAATCTTTGCGAAGGGCGTATGAATCAACCCACATACAAGGTTATCCTGGAGAATGAGTTGATTCCTTCTGCTCAGGCAATGTTCCCCAACTCTGATGACTGGTTTTTCCAGCAGGACAATGTGCCATGCCACACAGCTAGGTCAATCAATGTGTGGATGAAGGACCACCACATCAAATCCCTGTCATGGCCAGCCCAATCTCCAGACCTAAACCCAAATGAAAATCTGTGGAATGTAATCAAGAGGAAGATGGATAGTCACAAGCCATCAAACAAAGAACTGCTTAAATTTTTGTACCAGGAGTGGCATAAGGTCACCCAAAAGCGGTGTGAAAGACTGGTGGAAAGCATGCCAAGACTCATGAAAGCTGTGATTAAAAATCATAGTTATTCCACAATATATTGATTTCTGAACTCTTCCTGAGTTAAAACATTATATATTGTAGGGATTGTACTCGCTCAGGTGCAACGGGAGTCAATCAGGAGGCACGTTCCTTTTAAAGTTCATAGGGTTTATTGCGGCATAACCCATCAAGCAGCACAAAACAAAAGAAATAGCCTTTAGCTCAGGCAAAAGAAAGCACAAATGTCCATTACTTCAGGCTCAGTCCTGGAGCCCCAGCACACACAGGAGGCTTATGCCTCCCCACATACAGCTCTCTGTTTCAGGAGTAGTCTACATTATAAAGGTGAAAAGATTTACTCAAGGGTGGATAAAAAAGTGCCACAAGATAAGAGCAGAATGTGCAGCATGAATGATGATACAATGATGGTACAATGATAAAGTAATAAAAATAATAATAATAACAAATGGCAAAATTTTTTGTGGAAAAAATGCCTTTATTAAAATATATTGGCACAACAATTAAGTGCATTAAAATTATATATATATAGAATCATAAAAAAGAAAAAATGATAATAAAATATAAAACCACATATGCGGTGTACTTATGTATATTGGAAAACCCGTTCCATAACAAGAAAGGCTGAATTAATAATACAGGTTAAAAAAGTGCATAATTATAGTGACACAAAAAAAAATAAATATACATTAATAAATGTGTCAAAAGTGCAGCTGTGCAAATAAGTAAAAAACGCCCTAAGGCGTGTGCTATTAAACCAAAAAAATATACCTGTAAGCCAATGACCGCAATGTGGATAATGTAATGGGGCGCGTCATTACATTATCCACATTGCGGTCATTGGCTTACAGGTATATTTTTTTGGTTTAATAGCACACGCCTTAGGGCGTTTTTTACTTATTTGCACAGCTGCACTTTTGACACATTTATTAATGTATATTTTTTTTTTTTTTGTGTCACTATAATTATGCACTTTTTTACCTGTATTATTAATTCAGCCTTTCTTGTTATGGAACGGGTTTTCCAATATACATAAGTACACCGCATATGTGGTTTTATATTTTATTATCATTTTTTCTTTTTTATGATTATATATATATATATAATTTTAATGCACTTAATTGTTGTGCCAATAAATTTTAATAAAGGCATTTTTTCCACAAAAAATTTTGCCATTTGTTATTATTATTATTTTTATTACTTTATCATTGTACCATCATTGTATCATCATTCATGCTGCACATTCTGCTCTTATCTTGTGGCACTTTTTTATCCACCCTTGAGTAAATCTTTTCATATACACCGGATGGTCTGCCATCCTTTTCTTGGGAGATTGGTTCAATCACACTTTTTTATATATTTATATCTTTATTTATATTAATGTGATTATTACACTTTATATTAGTATTTTGTGTTTGTATTTTTTCTCCTTGTCTATTTACATTATAAAGGTATAGCCACACCCACGAACCCAGCAGCTGACTAGTCATGTGATTGTGACCTCACCACAGGTCATTGCAAAACATCAGAAGTATAATGCTATCCATTAGGGCTTATGTGTACTAAAGAAACACTCTGGGCATACATTACAGAGACCAGCCATCTCTGAGACACATACCTCCCATCGACTATACAACCCTTAGCCACGCCACATACCTCCCCCTCTGCCTAAAGCTGTGGGGCTTGGCACTTTCCCCTACTAGACAAGGGATTCGTGAGAGGGCATCGGCATTACCATGTAGCTTTCCGGCCCCATGTTCTACATGGAAGCTGAAGTCTTGCAGGGCTAAGAACCAGCGGGTGATTACCCTTTGTTTCCCTCATCCATCTGAGTGGGGCATGGTCGGATATTAATCTAAACTTACGTCCCACAAGATAGCACCGTAACGTATCCACTGCCCACTTTATGGCCAAACACTCCTTCTCTACGACTGATTAATTCTTTTCGCATGAAGATAGCTTCCTACTCAGGTAGAGGACAGGATGCTCCTTCCTATGTATCTCCTGGGAGAGGACTGCACCTACCACGACATGTGAGGCGTCATTCTGAAGGATGAACTCTTTTTTAAAGTCTGGGGCCACCAGAACGGGTTGCTTATATAGAGCCCCTTTCATTTCTTGGAAGGCTGACTCTGCCTCTTCGCACCATCTGACCATTACGGATTTTGTCCCCTTAAGCAGATCAGTTAGAGGCGCAGCCATCATGGTGAAGTTTGGGATGAACCTCCAGTAATATCCCACGATCCCCAGGAAGGCTCGAACCTGCTTTTTGGACAGAGGTCTCGGCCATGTTTGAATTGCCTCCACTTTATTGATTTGGGGTTTGATCTCGCCACGCCCCACTACATATCCCAGGTACTTGGCTTCTTCTTTACCCAAGGCACACTTCTTTGGGTTTATCGTAAACCCCGCATCCCTTAGAGCATCAAACACGGCTTGGACCTTTTCCAGGCGAGTCTCCCAGTCCGGGGTAAAGAAGACGATACCATCCAGGTACGCAGCAGCGTATAGCTTATGAGGCACAAGAATTCTATCCTTAGCCCTCTGGAAGGTCGCCGGAGCTCCCTGCAGTCCCAACTGCATCCAGACATACTGGAAGCACCCGTCTGGTGTAGAAAATGCAGTCTTCTCCTTGGCCTTCCGTGCCATGTGGATCTGCCATTATCCCTTTGTCAAATCCAAGGTGGTTATGTACCTGACAGGTCTAAGTCTCTCGATGAGCTCATCAACGCGTGGCATGGCATATGCGTCGAACTTGGAGACCTCATTCAGCTTCCGGTAGTCATTGCAGAACTTCCATTCACCATTCGGTTTGGGACCAAGACAATCGGGCTCGACCAGCCGCTCTTGGATTCCTCAATGACCCCGAGCTTCAACATACGCTGCACCTCCTTGGAGATTACTTCGCGACGGGCCTCGGGAATTCGATAAGGCTTCACATTCACCCGCCAATGTGGCTCGGTCAGAACTTCATGCTCCACGACCTTCGTGCACCCCGGCAGCTCTGAAAACAGGTCCCTGTTTTTCTGGAGTAACTCCCGGCACTGCTGTTTCTAGGCCTTCGATAGCATCTCCGCTATGGTAACCGCTCCAACCTCACCTTCTAGGTTGCCCAGCAAGCACAGAGTTACTGTTGGCTCAATATCTTGCCACGGGCTTGATGAGGTTGACATGGTAAACCTGGTATGGTTTCCGTCTTCTGAGTTGGTGAATTTTATAAATTACCTCACCAAGCTTCTCCACCACCTCATACGGCCCTTGCCACTTGGCCAAGAACTTACTCTCCACCGTCGGAATTAGCACGAGAACTCGGTCTCCCAGATTGAACTGCCTCACTCTTGCTGACCGGTTGTAGACCCTGGCCTGAGCCTCTTGTGCCTGGCGGAGATGTTCTTTAACAATGGGCATCACCTTTGCAACCCTCTGCTGCATCAGTGCCACATGCTCAATGACACTTCTGTGGGGCGTGACTTCGGCTTCACAGGTTTCCTTGGCTATATCTAGGAGACCTCGAGGATGTCGGCCGTACAGAAGCTCGAAGGGCGAGAACCCTGAGGAGGCCTGGGGAACTTCACGGATAGAAAACAGCACGGTAAGAGACAATCACAGTCTATACCGTCTTTCTCTATGGCTTTTCTTAGCATGCTCTTCAGTGTCTTGTTAAACCTCTCAACAAGGCCATCTGACTGCGGATGGTACACTGAAGTCCTCAACTGGGAGATTTGCAGAACTTTGCCCAACTCCCTCATTGCCTTGCTCATAAAAGGTGTCCCCTCGTCGGTCAGGATCTCCTTCAGCAAACCCGTCGGGGAAAACTCATGGACCAACTCACGGGCTATAATTTTCATGGAGGAATTTCTCAGGGGAATTGCCTCAGGATAGCGTGTGGCATAGTCCAGGATGACTAATATATACTGATGGCCCTGGGCTGATTTAACTAAGGTACCGACCAAGCCCATGGCAATTCTCTCAAATGGTACCTCAATAATGGGCAATGGCACAAGGGGGTTCCGGAAATGAGATGTGGGGACAGTTAACTGACATGCAGGGCAGGACCTGCAATAGTTTACTATTTCCAGGTGACATCCAGGCCAATAGAACCTCTGCACAACCCGTTCCTGTGTTTTTTCCACCCCCAGGTGTCCCCCCAAGATGTGTGAATTGGCCATGTCCAACACTTTCCATCTATAGGGGCCTGGTATTATTAACTGCTCTACCAACTCCTCCCTTATTTTCGTGACCCGGTATAACAACTCCCCACTCATCATAAAATAGGGAAACCTTGTGTCTGCTCCCGGCTCTTGTGCAACCCCATTAATGATGGTGACATTGTTGAAGGCTTCCCTCAGCGTTGGGTCCCTATGTTGGGCAGTCCCAAAATTCTCACCGGCCACCCCCAACTCCGGAATGTCAGATACAGGGGACACTTCCTCCTCATCCCCCACAAGGACACAAAAAGGGAACCTGTGTGCCTCTGGTGGTGGCAATACCTTATTAAGGTTCATTAGTTCCCTGCTTTGGCTAGCGACCTCAGAACCCTTACCCCACAGCTCCCAAAGCAGACAGAAATCCCGGCCTATAATTATTGGATGCAACAAGTCCTGAACGACGCCAACTTCATGGGACTCAGTGCCTTGCGCCGTTTCAATTTTCACCCTGGCCATAGGGTAGTCTTTTGCATCGCCATGTATGCACCGAATACCGACCTTTTTACCTGGGAGTAGGTTGAGAGGAAAAGTAGCCTGTACAAGGGTCACCAAGCTCCCGGAGTCTAGCAGCGCCATTACTGCTCGACCGTTCACCTTCACGGGACACCCTTGTGGCCCCTCGTTAGGTGGAGAGTTCACACTGCAGGCTGGATATGCATAGTATGAACTACGACGTCCCATGCTGCAGTCCATCTGCTCGTGGTCTGGGGACAACGGGCAGCTATATGTCCAGGCCTGTGGCACTTCCAGCAAATAATATCACCCATGGGGACCTTGGGCACCGCCTCCCCTCCCCTTTTGACCTTGGATGCTCCACCCCTTTTTGGGACTCCACCCCCTGCTGGAACCCCCAATACGCAATGGGCTGCTTCCCCAAGGAGCCTTCCATCCCCTGGTATCTCTCGACCAGTCCAACCAGTTCATCGGCATTCTGGGGATCACCCTGGGCAACCTAAGTCAGCAGGGGTCTCGGCAGGGAATGCACAAACCGATCCATCACCACTCACTCTACCATCTGTGCAGGAGTAGAAGACTCTGGCTGCAGCCATTTCTCGACCAGGTGCAACAGGTCGAACATTTGTGAGCAAGGCGGTTTGTCCCGGTGATAGGCCTAGCGGTGAACTCGCTGTGCCCTGACAGTCATTGTCACCCCCAAACGTGTGAGAATCTCGGCTTTTAGTTTGGGATACTCCTTGGTGTCTTGCAAAGTTAAGTCATAGTACGCCTTCTGGGGCTCCCCCCGTCAGGTATGGGGCCAGTACCTCTGCCCACTGCTCTCGCTGAAGTTTTTCCCTCTCAGCCACTCTCTTAAACACTGTCAGGAAGGCCTCACGTCATCCTCAGGGGTCTTTTTCTGCAATGCGCGTCTTACCGCCTCCCTGACGTGGGTGTCATCAGCCAGACCTGGGGTTGGGGCGCTCGTCCTGCCCTGGATGGCGGTTGCCAGAAGCTGCATCTGCTGCCGTTGCTCCTGCTGGCTCTGCTGGAACTGCTGCCGTTGCTCCTGCTGGCTCTGCTGGATCTGCTATAACAACAGCCTGTTGGTCTCCTGTTGCTGTGACTGTGCCTGGACCAGGTGTTTCAAAAGGTCCTCCATTTTCCCAGGCAATGCTTACTGGCTTGCTGCAAACTTGACTCAGGACATACAGTAACAGTCTCATGGTTCTGCTGGGAACACTGCCTGCATGTCTAGCACCAATTGTAGGGATTGTACTCGCTCAGGTGCAACGAGAGTCAATCAGGAGGCACGTTCCTTTTAAAGTTCATAGGGTTTATTGCGGCATAAGCCATCAAGCAGCACAAAACAAAAGAAATAGCCGTTAGCTCAGGCAAAAGAAAGCACAAATGTCCATTACTTCAGCCTCAGTCCTGGAGCCCCAGCACACACAGGAGGCTTATCCCTCCCCACAGACAGCTCTCTGTTTCAGGAGTAGTCTACATTATAAAGGTATAGCCACACTCATGAACCCAGCAGCTAACTAGCCATGTGATTGTGACCTCACCACAGGTCCTTGCAAAACATCAGAAGTATTTTGCTATCCATTAGGGCTTATGTGTACTAAAGAAACACTCTTGGCATACATTACAGAGACCAGCCATCTCTGAGACACATACCTCCCATCAACTATACGACCCTTAGCCACGCCACAATATATATTATACATATATATATATATATATACTGCTCAAAGGGAACACTTAAATAACAGAATATAACTCCAAGTAAATCAAACTTCTGTGAAATCAAACTGTCCACTTAGGAAGAAACACTGATTGAAAATCAATTTCACATGCTGATGTGCAAATGGAATAGACAACAGATGGAAATTATTGGCAATTATCAAGACACCTTCAATAAAGGAGTGGTTCTGCAGGTGGGGGCCTTCAGCATGTCCAGGTTGGCAGTGGGTCAGTAATGATGTGGGGTGGCATTTCTTTGAAGGGCCGCACGGTTTTGGGCTGTGAGCACAACCCCCATCTGTGGAAGTCGGGCATGCAGACCATCCTCATGGAGTCGGTTTCTAACCGTTTATGCAGACACATGCATGATTTACTTGGAGTTATACAAGTAGTGTGGCAGCAACAGGAGTTAGTGAGGCAGGTTCGGCGGTGCTCTGTGGTGCAGAGGAACTCTTCCGGCAATTTGTGAGAGCCCGGAGTCCCCCATACATCCATTGCTGCGATGCGGTGGGCTTCGGGAAAATGGCCGCCGCAATTGATGTGCGGGGGTGCCTCCGGGATATCACAAAATGCCGGCGGAGCCCCCCACACCACAGAGCACCGCCAAACCTGCCGCACCAGCCTGGGATGGGATTTCCTGGAGGCCACTGCATTACAGCAATGGATGTGAGGGGGCTCTGGGCTTTCAGAAAATGTCAGCGGAGCCCCCATACCCCTAGCACTGCCGAGCCTGCCACACCAGTCTGGGATGGGGGTCATATTCTTGGACCACCGAACACCCCCTGTGACCACACTCTACCAGCGCTGCCGTTTTCCCCTGGTAAACTGAATTCGGACTGTAAGACGGACCCCCATTTGACACATAAATTTTTTTTCTCTATTTTCCTTCTGAAAATTTGGGGTATGTCTTATGGTCCTGTGCGTCTTATAGTCCGAAAAATATGGTATATACACACACAATTCATATCATAGGCACCATGCACTTAAACAATATATTGATTTATTTATTTCTTGGACCCAAAGCAGTCATGTATGCATCCATATGTTCAGAATATGTTCAGACAATGTAGAAAGTGCTAAAGTAGTAATGTGACAATAGATATAAGCACTAACCTGAAGGTATCTCCTCCTGCAACGGCACCTTCATCAAGGGGCATGGCGTCAGATGTAGCACTGGACCAATCAAAAAGTCTTACCTAAATGAGGAGGCGGGTTATACAATGATGAACCGCGATCTCAAATCGGTGCATGCACCACCTCCTTTTATTAAAAACTGCTTTTCCTATTCACATTTCCACAATTTGGGGTTTGTGTTATGGTACGGTGCATCTTATAGTCTGCAAAATACAGTAAGAAACCAAATTTAATAGGTGTAGAAATTCAACAACATCAAAACTCCCCAAATACTTATTGTGGGAATGCAGCCTTACTGTATATTCATCTTCTACAAGGAGAATGCTGATACAGCGTCCTTCCTAATTACTGAGAGCTATGTAATGGCACAGTTTTCTCTCCTCCGACCTGACAATGATCAGTCTGATCAGTGCAGGGCAGGAGAGGAAGCTACGAGCTTCAGCCAGTCAGGACCTGCAGCATATGTGCTGGCTAAAGAACCTCTCAGGTCATATACTAAAAAAAAAAGTTAAGCACTACTTCCAAAGGCAGGATAAACACATTGGGGCAGGGGTGGTATTCATAAGTGTGGTGCACAATATCAGCGAGTTCAAATGTGATATATTACTAAGTAGATTGGCACTCACCACGTACTATAACAAAACAGCTGTTTATTTTCCTTGCATGGTGCATGGTTGAGAGGCTTACAAAAAGAACAATATTCAGCAGGTCAGTAGCCTACACTCATTTCACGCACAGAGCTTTTTCTCAAAGTCATAAGCCTAGAAGGAACTTCAAATAGAAGACATGGTGTGTATGCTGTAGCAGAGATTTGTGTGTGTTGATGTAACAGATCTGTGTGGAAGTGTAGCAAAGCTTTGTATGTAACACAGCTGTGAGTGAGCATGCAACAATGTTGTGTATATGTATTTGTGCACTGCAGAAAGTGTACATAATATGCCCGCTGTGTATAATAAACATGCTGAAAAGCCACACTAACAAGAGAACTACTACATCCCTATTCTACACTAGTGCATTAAAGTGAATTTGTCAGCAGGTTTTTGCTATAAATCTGAGGGCAGCATGATGTTGAGGCAAAGGCTGTGCGTTGTTGCGTCAATAAAATCAGAGTTTTATCAGCAGGAGATTATCACTACTGGACTAGACTTCCTTGTTTGTGTAACCCCGCCACCACGAATGATTAACAGCTTTATATCAATATACATAGTATACAGAAAGCTGACAATCAGTGGTGTGGGCAGGATTATAAAGGGCACATCATTTGAGTTCTGCTAGATTTACAGCAGTGAAAACTGTGATTGTATCAGAATGACAGCAGGCAGCTCAGCAAGTGATACATCACTGGAATCAGGGTCTCTGTCCCTATATCATGCTGAACTCAGATTACGTAGCAATGACATGCTGATATATTCCCTTTAAAATTTCTGGTACTGACCCCCCACTTCTTTATCCTGCCAGGAAAGTTTTAATTGGTAAGAAATATGTTTTTCCTGTCTAAACCGGTGTTGTGACTTATAAAGTGCATCTTACAGTGCGAAGAATGCCATATATTTATCTTCCCTGTTACTCAGCTATTATTCTGTTATATAGAAGACAGCTGCCACCTTGCGGAGACTACAGGTAATTCACAGAAAAAAAATTTAAAACAGGCATCGTGCTTGAACTGTAACAGTTGCCATCAGTAGCAGACCTCTTTACACTGCTGATCTATTAAATTACTTTTCAATTGGAAGATCTCTTATGTCATCGGAAATTTAGATGTGGAGCTCTTAACTAGGATCCCTGAAAGGAAGCAAATGACTTTGCAGCAGGTGCTACCCCATATTACAGCCCTCTAAGTAAAGTGATGACTGAAGATGAGAGCAGGCAAGTGTTATAGCCACCAGAATGAACAGGGAAGGTATCAATGACTGTGAGGCGTTAAAGTTTTGAGTGCAGATTTTTCCAAAGTTGAACAGGAGAGACAAGATTGTCTAGGAAGAAAGAGGGGGGTTATGAAGGGGTATATAAAATAGAAGGGTGGGGAAAAAATCCCCCCTTCTTTCTATCTCAGCCTGAGGAGCATCACCCATCATCCTTCCCCTTTTTATTGGTTTTGTTTTGGGTTGTTTTGAATGTGTTTTAAACGTGTCACAGATGGGAGGAAAAATGTTGGCCCTGCGGATTACATGATCACTGTGTAACAACCCTGCTGGCATCACTACATGGCCTCCCATCCCCCACACACCAACTTACTTTCTGCTTCAAGCCATGCTGTGAATTCTGTCTGTTGCCAGCTCTGTGCCTCTGCTCTCCATGTTTCCAGACTGTGTGTATAGGGGGGCGGCGCTGGAACTCTCTGGCTCTTATGCAGTCAGGGTGCACCTGGGTAATCTGTCCCTGACCAATCACCTGGAGCCCTTGACTATTTAGTTTCACCACTCCCACTGAAACATTGCCTGTGCAATGTCTATACTCAGTTAGTATCTTGCTGCTGAGCAAGCCAGGCCCTGTTCTGTGTGTCTCCTTCTCTGGAGGATTGCTCTAGTCTTGCTTTGTACCTTGTCCGCCTGCCAGGAGGCAGGATATCCTGGTCCTTGTGTCTTTGTCCCGGTGTCTCTGTCTGAACTCAGTCTTACCTCTGTCTGTCAGTCTCCTTGTTTGTGGTTCCTTCTCTGCCGTGTCTTTCCTTGTGTCCCCCCTGTCTGTGCATCTGCACCCTCGCAGCTTTGTCTGTGCATCTGCACCCTCGCAGCTTTGTCTGTGCATCTGCACCCTCGCAGCTTTATCTGTGCATCTGCACCCTCGCAGCTTTATCTGTGCATCTGCACCCTCGCAGCTCTGCCTGCTCCGCACTCCTGCGGCTCTGCCTACCTGCTCCTCTTGTGTGAACAGGTCCAAACCTGTTCTCTCATACACCACTCCCTCCTGCCTACACCTGCTGTGTGAACAGGTCCAAACCTGCTCTCTCATACACCACTCCCTCCTGCCTACACCTGCTGTGTGAACAGGTCCAGACCTGTTCCTTCATATTCCACGCCTGCCTGCATCCATACCTGCACCTCCTGTGTGAACAGGTCCAAACCTGTCCTGTGTCTCCAAGCCGTGCCCGCTTGCCCAGTGTCGCCAAGCCCGCTTGCCCAGTGTCTCCAAGGCGTGCCCGCTTGTCCAGTGTCTTCAAGCCGTGTCTCCAAGCCATGCCTGCATGCCAGTGTACCAAGCCGTGCCTGCTTGCCCAGTGTCTCAGCCTGCCTGTTAGTCACACCTGTCCGAGTGACTTGTCCCCGAGTGGGATCAGCAGCCACAGCCAGACACCACCCTGGAGTGGCACCCGACAGCTATCTGCCGCACAAGCCTGACCTCACCATCAGAGGCTCCAGTGAAGACCGAGGTAGCTGTCGCAGTCACGCCCCTTCCAGGGTAGTCTGGTCTGTGGCACAGTGGGGCCACAACCCCCGGCTCGCGCCATTCTGCCAAGGCGCGAGCGTGACACACTGCCTTGCGCAGTGACTTGGCATGATGGAATGCTTTTGACACCATTGATGATTTTATAAGGGTCATTTAAAAAATAAGCCTGTGGCCACTTGTTTCATCCAACACAATGGTATTTCGTATTTATTTGTTTGCTTTATGTTGTAAACAAATCATCCTTAAGGTTTAATGGTAAGTGGAAGCAGTCAGTACAAGAAAGTGACAGACAGAGCTGCAATGCGAAAGGTGAAATACGCAACAAAAGACACACGTTATGTATTCTGTAATGTAGCTACAGGGGATCTTAAAATGAATCTGTCAGTAGGATTAATCATCCTAAACTATATATGCATGTAAGTTATAGGAAATAGAATAAAATTATACAATGATATCTGCAAATTTATGTTTTATTCCATGTTTTTCTTATATGTAAATGAGCTGTTCCAGGCTATGGGGTGGATCCTGATCTGCATAAAAATCTGCCTCCAGAGCTTATTTTATAAGGAAGGATTAGTTACCAGTGTGAGCAAGTAACTAACACAGATCAGGAAAACTGAACTTTGTCTTTTTGCAATCACATTTTTTGCAGCTTTTGAGCTCTTCTGAATTGTAACAATATTGCAACCCTGTCTGCCTGTGAGATGGAAGCTAAGAGAAAAAATCGGACGAGTGTAATCCGATAAAAAATTGGATTGCACTCGGACCAATGTTTCATCTGCATGGAAAAAAATCGCAGCATGTTGCGAATGGACGCATCAGCTGTGACTCGCCTATGCAAGTCTATGTGTGTTGACATCCGTATAAAATGGAATTCAAACGCAGATTATCCTAAAGAGCCAGGAAGTTGAATCAGCCAAGGGATGGAAGATGGACTATAGGATTGTCCTGCAAGCTATAAAAAATCTTGAATACACGCCTCCACGGAGATCTGCACCATGTCTCAACATCTGAACGTGGAGAGGCTGACTGTGCTGGTACAAGAAAGGCCAGAACTATGGGATACTAGGGACACATGTGGACACACATCTGCAGGAAGATGTTCCTGAGTTATGAGAACAGCACAAGTGAGTCGCAGCAAATAGTGTTGAGCAAACCCGTGGATGTTCAGGTTTGCCGGGTTTGGGGAGACTTTTTCAAAAATTCAGTTCAGGACCCGAAATTGACCTCGAACCCCACTCAAAGCAATGGGGACCTGAACTTCAGTTCAGTGGGATTAAGAGCAGAATATCTGCCCTTCAAACAAATGTGGATAGGAAAATGTCATAACCTCTTAACGACCAGGGGTATTTTTGGTTTTGCATTTTCATTTTTTGCTCCCCTTCTTCCCAGAGCCATAACTTTTTTATTTTTTGGTAAAAATGGCAATGTGAGGGCTTGTTTTTTGTGAGACGAGTTGTTCTTTTGAATAACACCATTGGTTTTACCATGTTGTGTAAAAAAAAACGAGGAAAAAAATTCCAAGTGTGGTGAAATTGCAAGAAAAGTGGAATCCCACACTTGTTTTTTGCTTGGCTTTTTTACTAGGTTCACTAAAAGCTAAAACTGACCTGCCATTATGATTCTCCAGGTCATTATGAGTTCATAGACACCAAACATGTCTAGGTTATTTTTTATCTACCGTATTTTTCGCTTTATAAGACGCTCCGGATTATAAGACGCACCACAAATTTTCAGAATAAGAAAAAAATATTTTTTAATAAAATGGTGGTGCCTCTTATAATCCTTGCATCTTATTGCTTACCCGGGTTGGTGGCTGCGGTGTAGCGGGGACCCAGGGTCGCTGCTTGAGGAGGCAGGAGTGGGGTGATATTGTAGGCCGCATTCAGGGATGAGGTGGGCTCTGAAGTGCACCGCTGCTGTTGGGGTCTTGTGCTGCTGCGGGGTCTTGTGCTGCTGCCGGTTTCTCCAGGTGCCCGGCGGTTGCTGGCAGGTACTGCGGGTGTCTCCGGTGCCCAGTGGTGCAGCGTGTGTGTCCGGCGCTGCCCCAGGGCTTTGCCGACATTTTGCAACACACCAGAGCCCCAGCATTTCCACGGTTCCCTGTGTGCGGTGGTTCCGGTAAAAGGTGGCCGCCGGCGCATGAGTAGATGTGATCTCGGGACCAAGATCTCGAGAGATGAGATTTCAGTGCTGGGTTTCTTTTTATACACACCCACTAATTAACCGATCATGTACTGAGCACAGGTGAGGATGTAAATTAGAATTGGGTGCATTATGACCAGGCGACAATACTTTTGTCTTGACAAAATCTGACCATTCTCTGTCCATTAAATGATCAATATTTCTGCTTTGATGACAATTTATTTTCTTAACCTAAACCACATTTTGGAGGGTTTCAGCTTTCAAAAGAATAATTTATACAACCAATGGATGAATTTAATGTCAGATTATAAGCTTTTATTTATATAACATGGAGGAGTGACATAACTTGTGTCAGGGAGTGTAGTACCACGAGGAGTAGGTAGAAGTGGAGGAAGATGTGGACATTGCAATATAGCTGGAAGAGGCGGAGGAGTAGGTAGCCAACATAGTTGTTTGGGTTTTTCAATCTATGAATGACTAACGGAATACAGACAAATTTGTCAACACTGTTTTGGAGTCTTATTTACAAGCGAAATTTAACAGAAAGCACTTAATACTATATGGATGACTAAATTTTAAAAAAAAATTTTGAGTCTTATGTACTATAGAAATGTAGTAGAGAACACCTAATACTCTATAGATTAAATCCAGGCAAAATTTTTAAACTCTTTTTAGTCTTATGTACCATCGAAATGTAGCAGAGAGCACCTAATACTCTACGGATGCCTAATTAAATACAGACACAAATTTTTCAACACATTTTTGGAGTCTTATATAGCAACGCAATTTCACAGAAAGCACCTAATACTGTATGGATGACTAATTGAAATGATACAAATTTTTCAATGCTTTTTTGGATTCTTATATACCACAGAAAAGTAACAGTAGGCACCTAAAACTGTATGGATGACTAATTGAATACAGACCAATTTTAGAAACTTTTTGGAGTCTTATATAGCACCGATGTTTAACAGAAAGTACCTAATACTGTATGGATGAGTAATTGAATACAGACAAATTTTTAAACGCTTTTTTTGAGTCTTATGTACCACCAAAATATAACAGAAGGCACCTAATACTGTATGGATGACTAACTGAGTCCAGACAAACTTTTCTACACTTTTTTTTTTGAGTCTTATATATCTGCTGAATATAACAGAAAGCACCTGTGAAGGATGGCACCAGAGAGATCAAGCAGAATCCCACCGCTGCCACCACAGGTGAAGAACCCACACATCGCCACCCCGCCTGACATCACTATTACATATGAGGAATCACGTGGTACGCTCTCCCCACTTGCACCTTCACACTCCATACCCCCAGGAGATACGTAAGGTCAGATTGGCACAGTTTTACACAGACACTCCCTGTCCATATGCGCACAGGGAGGCATGGGGAGTGAGAGGATGTAGTCCACATAGTTGCTGATGTGGCACAACACTCGATCAAAACCCTGACAGGCTGAGAGGCCCCTTTCACTAGCACCAGTGAAAAGGTGCCTGGTCAGCGCAGTAGGACTGCCACCAGTTCCTCACTAAATATAATCCCTGTCCATTAACGGGATTACATCAGGTCAGAAACCAGCCCTGATGGAATGGAAAGTTAATCTGAGAATACAGACGTGTGAATTTGTGGATCGAGATAAAAGAGCAGCCCAAGATTAAATTATATATTTCATAGTCTTAAAGGCACACTAGACAAAACACTATATACATAATGGTTATACATATACAATGGTCAGATATGTAAATACAAATTGTGTTAGTACAAAAGTATGCAGTCAGTTACCAGTCTTGTGGGTGAGGGGCTGCCACATGGGTAGATGGTGGTCTCCTCTGTTCCTTGACTACTCCTCACACAATATGTTGTTACAATCTCCCCAGAGAAAAAGCAACAGGCCATGCTTTACACAAGCGTTTAACCCCTTGGGGTCACTCCCCTTATGTCCCCTGGGCTGGACCTAAATCCCCTCCTCTTGCAACTAGCAGCTAAAAACTCCAAAACCTAAAGGGGGTTTTACACTAAGCGATATCGCTAGCAATATCGCTAAAACGTCACTGGTTTTGTGACGTTATAGCGATATTACTAGCGATATCGCTATGTGTGATACTTACCAGCGACCGGCTCTCCCGCTGTCCATCGCTGATCGCGCGAGAATGTCCGGCTCCATTTCTCGTCGGGCGCTTCCTGCTGAGACTTCCTGCTGTGACGTCCAGCGACGCGTGGAGGCGGGCGGGAGGACGTCTGGATCGCTGTGTGTGAATGGTAAGTATCGTGCGCTGCGTCGCTGCTGCATCGCTGTGAGGTCTTTCTGTATGAAAGCTCACTAGCGATCATTTAGCGATGCACCAGCGATCCTGACAGGGTGGGATCGCTGGTCGGATCGCTGGTGCATCGCTAAATGTAAAAGGGCCTTAAGATGGGTCATAATTGGTCACAGCCATTCTTGTGGCAAATGGCAAAGTGGTACTGCTGGAGTGCAATACTCCAGTATATCAACTCCCATTCATTCCAAATATAGTGTGTAACCAGCTGAGGCGGTTGTGGTCCTTTCCGATGGTGAATTGGAGTCTGTACAAGTATAGCTGCAGATGCTGCAGGGCCCACACAATTGCCAGACATATCGTTGATTAGGCCACCTCCCTCAGCAGGAGCTCCAGGCTCAGGTACAAAACGGGGTGTTCTTGGCCAATAGAGTCATGCTGGCTGGGCACAGCACTGAGGCCAAAGTAACTGGAATTGGTGTGCACTACAAACGGCCGTGTAAAGTCAGCTGCTTGTAGTATCGGGAAGCTGGAAAAGGCGGTCTTCAGTGCCCGGAAGGCCCTCTCACCGGTTTGTCCAATCGACTGCAGAATGCAGCTTCTTCTTTCTGAGGTCCATCAGGGGCTTCAATAGGCTACTATAGTGGAGGACAAAGTTCCTCTAGTACCACCCAGTGCTGAGGAAGGACATCACCTGTTTCTTGGTCCTGGGGGTGGGCTAGGATGCGATGACATCCATACTTACGACCTCCCAGATAGGGGACCTCACTCATGCCCAGTTGGCACTTTTCTTAATGACCCATCGAGAAAACAAGCAAGAAAGAAGAAAAGCGACGAAAAAACAACAAAAAGGATCAGAACATAAGGGATGTAAATACAATTTTATTAATCAAGTATAAAATTAGCAGGGTAAGAAAAACAACCAGATAGAATAGCATACGTTAATCCTAGTTACAATCACAATATATTTATGGTAAAAACCATTTACAATTGTTTTATGACATCCAAGCCTATGCAATTTTACATGACACTGTATGGATAAAAATGATCTTGAAATAAAAAAAGATGTGTGTCTGCAGGTGTGCTATAGACTCAAAGTGAAAATATGCATAGATGTCAATGTAGATATAGCAGTCAAGTAGTATAATTGACATTTAGATATATATAAGTGTCCTATAGAATCAAATAAAGTGCAAAAAGTGCATAGGAACTTGTTAGCCCAATAAAAAATAAGGGGTATGGTAATAAATATACAGTTTACTCATATAGAGTTATAAGGAACATATCACAGCCTTTATAAAAACTGGTGCCATAAAGGTCAAAGGAAATCTCCCTGTGAAGGTAAGTAGAGACTTGTCACATGGATGTGTCCACCCCGAGGCATGTTTCGGTGTCTGCCTTTGTTGGAGTTGGGTTCATCCACAAGCGGCAGAGTTAAGAAAGGTGAATTATACCATTATTCCCCTGAAGAAGCCACATGTCGGTGGCAATATGGGTGGGTTTTGTTTTTCCTCCATAATTTCTGTTCACCAGCATGGCCCCACCTGCAGTTTCTTTATCTTTAATACTAGCAGGTTTGATTTCTGATAGCTTCTCATAGATGCACAATTTGTTTGCATTATCTGTTATTCATCTTTCATTGTCCTTGTAGTGGTCTGGTTTAGCAATGTTAATTTGCATGCTGCATGCACTTATGCACTTTATACTTTTATGTTCCAACAATGTTAGTATGTTGTTAGCATATTGATTACACTCTACTATATTGTCATGTGTTTCAGGTTTAAAATTGTGATTGTTTAGGTGTTACATTACAAGCATGGTGCTGTGTATGTAGGCTAATACCATGATAGGCTGTTTGGATATGTAAGCCAGCAATTATTTTTCAACTGGGTATATTTACTTATTAATTACCTGAGTCTTGTCACATCCATATGCCAAATCTGTTTTGACTAACATTGAGGGCCACTCATTATTCAATAACAATTGGAAGATTGTTATTGCCATATTGTGGACATGACTTGTCACTTAATCATGTTTTTTTTTAATTGCTTTTAATCTGTTTGCTGCTTTTTTTGCATGTATTGTTATAAATAAATGTTTCTCTTTATATATTCGGTGATCCCTATTTGTCAGCATGCATCTTTCTCTCAGTTTCCCATTTACAGGACCTGACTAAGGGTGGTTTCACATTAGCGTTTCAGGGCGCAGCGACCGCCTGCGCATGGCCGCCGCTAAGCCCCACCCCTGTCACGCCTCCTCCGGTAGCTCCGCCTACCGGCGCATGACGCTGCATGCGTCCTGCATCCCCTATCTTTATCACTGGGGACGCAGGCCGTGCGCAGTATGCATTTGGCGGCGCATGCGTCCTTTTGACGGTGCGCCGACCAGCGCCAAACGCAACCTGTTGCAATTTGGTTGCGCTCGGCGCACCGTCAAAAGGACGCATGCGCCGCCAAACGCATACTGCGCACGGCCTGCATCCCAAGTGATAAAGATAGGGGATGCAGGACGCATGCAACGTCATGCGCCGGTAGGCGGAGCTACCGGAGGAGGCGCGTCAAAGGGCGGGGCTTAACGGCGGCCGTGCGCAGGCCATCGCTGCGCCCTTAAACGCTAATGTGAAACCACCCTCAGTTACAGATGACCACTAACGTAGTCCTGACATTGCACAGCAGTGCCTGTCAGCACACAGCACAGTAGCTGTGCTGCCACCCAGGAGAAGTATTCCCATAGACAACAGTACAGAACTGATCACCAGTGTGTTTTCTTTTTCACTGCACCTCAACACCATTCACACACAGCACAGCAACACAAACCTCCAATGTAATAAATGTAAAAAAGAAATAAAAAAAAAGCAAAAACAGACATAGAGTGATATATATATATATATATATATGTACTAGATATGAACCCGTTCAACGCCCGGGTGGCAGGCATTTTTAATTGGAATATGGTCTCCCATCCTGGTATGTGCTGCACCCCTCATTCCTATCCTGGTATGTATGGTAACCTCACCACACAATCCTGGTATGCATGGTACCCCCTTATCCATATACTGGTATTCATGGTTCCCTCACGCCCCAATCCTGGTATGGATGGCACATCCTCATCCCTATCGTGGTATGCATGGTACCCCCTCATCCCTATTGTGGTATGCATGGTCCCCTCACCCCCCTATCCTGGTATGCATGGTCCTCTCACCCCCCAATCCTGGTATGCATGGTCCTATCACCCCCTATCCTGGTATGCATGGTCCTATCACCCCCCCAATCCTGGCATGCATGGTCCTCTCACCCCCCTATCCTGGTATGCATGGTCCCTTCACCCCCCAATCCTGGTATGCATGGTCCTCTTACTCCCCTATCCTAATATGCATGGTCCCCTCACCCCCCCTTTAGTGGTATGCATGGTCCCCTCACCCCCAATCCTGATATGAATGGTCCCCCTCACCCCTATTAAACTGCACACAATTAAAAAAAAAATTATACTCACCTTTCTTCCCTGTGTCCAGCGCTGTCCTGTTCTGGGCGTGTTGTGGTGCCGGACTCGGCGCCTGCGCAGTACTCGCTTTCCGCCGCCATGTTCTTGAAGACACACTGCAGTGTGTCTTCAAGAAAATGGCGGCGGTAAGCGCGGACTGCGCAGGCGCCACATCACGCCCACTGCAGACATCACCAGAAGACACAAGACCCCGCGGGCAACAGCAACACCGGGTTCGGTAAGGTGTTGGGGAAATCGCGGTATGCGTTCAGTGTTTACGCATTACCGCAATCTCTGGGGGGATGCGTCACTCTATGGGGGATGCGTCACTCTGGGTCCAGACAGTCTATAAAGGCTTCAGACAGAGTGACGCTCTCCCGGTTATATTGAATGTATATATATACTTTATATGTGTATGACACCTGGTGTCACTCATCAGGATCATGCACAGGCCATACTGTGGTGTGAGCTGGCACCAGGAGTGATGACGTTATTGTGATCTCTAGCCACAGGACCATTGAATTATGTTTTAGAGCTCGCTCACACTAGCCTATAATCTCTCAAGCGAGAGAATCCAGTTGATTATTCTAATGACACTCAACACCAACACTGATAAGTTTAAGCAGAGTGTTAGTTCACTGTGATCCGATTCTCTCGCATGAGAGAATTGTATTACAGGTGGACAGAAGATGGAGAACTTAATTTCTCTGTGTGCGTATATCGGACTGCATTTTTATAACATCAGAGTGCACTCCGATGTCTTGCATGCACACGTAGACTAGTATAGGTGCATATGGTCCAATTTGCTGAGCCTCTTGCAGCACATTGTGATTGCCTTCTTATGCAGATCTGAACTGCCCCATAGTATAACATTAGGTTGAGTGCTATCTGATAAAACATCACAAAGCACTCGGCCGTGTTATACGCTAATGTGAGTGAGCCCAGAAGACGCATCAGTCAGTTGACTTGTATGACTTTTTTTGTTCTTGACTTGTTTTTCTGATAGCATTCTGCTCATGGCACCTCAGTGCTCAGCTTGTTACAGAACGCAATAGTCCTGTGGCTAGAAATCACAGTGACATCATCATTCATGGTGCCTGCACACACCACAGGAAGGCCTGTGCAGGATCCTGATGAGTGACAGCAGGTATCAGTGATTTAACTATTTTTAGTGAATCTAAGCTGTCATGTAATATTACATTTAGCCCAGACAACACTGTTCAAGGGGTGTTCTCAAGTTTAAAAGATACCATTTATCCAAGGGATAATTTTTGGATCTCTGGAGTCCGACTGCCATGGCCTCCACTAGGCCCAAGAATCAGGACTCTGAAGAGCCCCAGCTGAGTGTAACGGAGGTACCCGGTTCAGTCGTTCTTGATCCCAGACCACCCGCTTGAGGCCATAGTCTGAGGAAGGCAGTGCTGCCTACTCCTTGAGTGCTTTCGTCAGTTTCCAATGCTGCCTGAAACCCCTGACTGGACGTGGCCAGAATTGATGATTCTGTCATGTCTTCTGTCAATTCCTTGGGATCTGTCTCCTGGCTTCCATCTTACCCGACAGCCACTTGGTCAGAAGGCAGGAAGCTGTTGAACCCCTGAGGGGCCCCTGGTGCCACGGCCGCTGCAACCGTGGGCAGCGCCCACTTGTCCTCTGCTTCTAATCAAGTCGCAGGTCTAGATTGACTAACCTGGCCCTCCAGTTTGTCGAGGAACCCTCCAATGAGGCCTTACTGGGAGCACTACCTCTCCTGGGACAGCCACACTTTAAGGCATTATTACAGCTTGCCTGATTGATCTCCCCCCCACCGAGGGGAAAGGGAGACATTACATTACCCACCTCCACATCCCTATCAGTAGGCATGTTAATCGCATTGACATCAACAGGGGTGGACATTATGTTGTTGTCTGGGGGATGCCTTGGGGGATGAGTGGCCACATACTGGGACATTAGCCACCCTAAGTTTGTCCCAGGCAAAACACTCATGGGAACATTACCCCCATCTCCTGCACTCCCTTTCCGGTGCCCTAATCCAAATATACCTTGGTGACGGGCAGCGCCGGTTCAACTACTCCAATCCCGGAGACAGTGAAAATTTTTATGACTACCAAATCCTGTGGGGACACCAGCTCAGGCTGCACAAGTCATCTCAGCGCTGGTGTATGTCACGAAGTGACTGACCAATGCGACACGACCCAAAGATTGGTCGGTCACCAAACAGCAAAACAAAAAACACACCAGGGGACACAATTAAAAAGGTGGGCCCTGCAATAGGGAATGGGGAAATCGACACCTCCTGCACTCTCCTAAGGATGTGCCCTGATCTCCCTGACACTCCTATATAGGTTTTTTCAACCTGTCGCTGAGCAGGATACCCAAGCCCTCGCTTGCCCTGCACTTATCCCTAAGTAGGGAATTGGAAGTGAGGACACTGGTCCCATCGCTGCACTAATACAATACAAGGTAAGGATAGACAGACAGCAAAAGGAACAGGATAACAAAAATGCAACACTTAGCTTTCTGCTGTAAAGCACGGCACAGCAGGATAACGGACACCAGATTCATCGGAGTCAGCTGATGAACAACTGCTTCCAGCAAGCTACTTCTCCCAGCGTGGTCGCTGCATAATGACCTCTAACACCGATGGTTAGCTGAAGCATCAGGTGACCTTTTGAAGGAAGGTGGGAGTGGTCACCAGCTGCATCAGCAAACTCAGCAGCAATGTAATTGCACCAGCAGCCACCGGGGGAAAAAACTGACATTAACCGCCGATGAAAAAGAAAAACACAAAAACTCGCGCTAGGATGTGCATCTAAAAGTAAAGTTCCACAGAAACAGTCTATAAATAACAAAAAAGAGTGTTATTCTGTGAGCCACAAGTACAAGGTAGAGTGCCTTGTATATCTAGTACCTTGTATGTAGATCTTGACGTAGTGAACGCTGAAGTCCCAGAAGCAGTGTTGAGCAGACACGCAATCCAGAAGTTCTTCTATTGAAATTTCCAAAAAGACATCAGTCCTGTACTCTTAAAGCAAGAAGTGAGCAGGGTTCCCATAGAAGACGATGGTACGGCTGATCACTAGCGTCTGTCTATGGGTCTACAGCGGTCGCCTGTGTGGATCACAACACCACGTTATGGAAGCCTGCAAGGTGCAGAGACGCTGCAGGACCTTGTGTGACGTCACAGTCACGTGATGAGTCACGTGACAGACTAAGGAGCGCGGTGAAGCGCTCAGGGGGCTTGAATGATAATGCTTATTCTATGTCGAAGTAATTCTTCACGTGGTATGTTACTCACCGAATCCCTGATATTTTGCAGGGATTGGATGTCATAACCCTTTTGAGAATTTTTTTTGTTACAATAGCGGCTTCGTCATTATAATCTGCCATCCTGGAACAATTCCTGTGGGCTCGTATAAATTGGCTTTTTGGAATATTAATGAGCCAACTAGGAAGATGGCAGCTATCTAGGGATATATAGTTGTTTGAATCCGTAGGTTTGTGGAATAATTTGGTCTGAATACAGTTGCCATCTACAAAAATTTTTAAATCTAAGAAATTTACTTCTTTAAAACTGGTGGTTGCCGTAAAGTTTAAAAAATAACAATTTTTATTCAATTCATCAATAAAATCCAACAAAAGACTAGGTCCACCAGACCATATAAAAACAATATCGTCAATGAAGCGTTTCCATAGTACCAGGTTCGTCCTTAGGTTGCCATCAGGGAAAATGGTTTCCTGTTCCCACATGCCAACATATGTTTGCATAACTAGGCGCGAACCTGGTACCCATCGCAGTTCCCCACTGCTGGGAGTAGTAGTCCGCTGCAAATCTGAAATAATTATGGGTAAGTATGAAATGGATACATTCCACAATAAAAGAAATTTGATCATCAGGTAAAAAATCAGCTTGTGTCATAAAAAATTTTGCAGAATCGCAGCATTTTTCATGCTGAATTATGGTGTACAGGGAAGTGATATCTAAGGTGCCTAAAATAAAATGTTCTTCCCATTTTATAGTCTGTAATATTTGTAGGACATGAGTGCTGTCTTTTAAGTAGGCCGGAAGTGTGGGTACTAATTTCTGCAAATAACAGTCCACATATTTAGACATATTAGCTGTTAAACCCCCTAATGCTGAAATAATTGGTCTACCCGGGGGGTTAATTAAGCTTTTATGGACTTTAAGGAGGTAATAAAAATACGGAACTCTAGGATGAGTGGTGTTGATAAAATCAAACTCGTCTTTTTTCAAAAAGCCTTTGTCCAGTCCACTTTTTATTAAACATTGCATCTCTTAGAATCATAGAATCATAGAATCGTAGAGTTGGAAGGGACCTCCTGGGCCATCTGGTCCAACCCCCTGCTCAAAGCAGGATTCGCTAAATCATCCCAGTTAGATGTCTGTCCAGCCTCTGTTTGAAGACTTCCATTGAAGGAGAACTCACCACTTCTCGTGGCAGCCTGTTCCACTCATTGATCACTCTAACTGTCAAAAAGTTTTTTCTAATATCTAATCTGTGTCTCCTCCCATTCAGCTTCATCCCATTGCTTCTAGTCTTTCCTTGTGCAAATGAGAATAAAGTTGATCCTTCTACAATGTGACAGCCCTTTAGATATTTGTAGACAGCTATTAAGTCTCCTCTCAGTCTTCTCTTTTGCAAACTAAACATTCCCAAATCCTGCAACCTTTCCTCATAAGACAGGGTTTGCAGACCGGTCACCATTCTGGTCGCTCTTTTCTGAACTTGCTCCAGTTTGTTGATGTCTTTTTTAAAATGTGGTGCCCAAAATTGGACACAATATTCCAGATGAGGTCTGACCAAAGAGGAGTAGAGGGAAATAATTACTTCACGTGATCTAGACTGTATGCTTCTGTTAATACATCCTAGAATTGCATTTGCCTTTTTTGCTGCTGCATCACACTGTTGACTCATATTCAGTCTGTGATCTATTAGTATACCCAAGTCTTTTTCACATGTGCTGTCACTTAGCCCTATTCCTCCCATTCTATATATGCTTTTTTCATTTTTATTGCCCAGATGTAGTACTTTGCATTTCTCCCTGTTAAAAACCATTCTGTTAGTTGCTGCCCACTTCTCCAGTTTATTTAAATCTTTTTGAATCCTCTCTCTCTCTTCTCTAGTATTAGCTATCCCTCCTAGCTTTGTGTCATCAGCAAATTTAATCAGTTTACCCTCAATTCCTTCATCTAAATCGTTGATAAAGATGTTGAACAATACAGGGCCCAGGACAGAGCCCTGTGGTACCCCACTTGAGACATTCTTCCAACTGGATGTGCAGCCATTTACGACCACTCTTTGGGTCCGATCACTAAGCCAGTTATGAATCCACCTAACAGTTGCCTTGTCCATTCCATACTTAGTCATTTTTTCAATAAGGATTGTATGAGAGACTTTGTCAAATGCTTTGCTGAAGTCAAGATATACTATATCTACAGCATTTCCTTGATCCACCCAATCAGTAATACCATCATAGAAGGAAATTAAATTAGTCTGACATGACTTATTAGTTACAAACCCATGCTGACTCTGTTTAATCACTTCATTCTTATCCAGGTATTGACATACATGTTGTTTAATAATTTGTTCAAAGATCTTTCCTGGTATAGAAGTCAGACTCACCGGCCTATAGTTGCCTGGGTCCGCCTTCTTCCCCTTTTTGAAGATAGGAACAACATTTGCTCTTCTCCAGTCTTCTGGCACTTCTCCTGTTCTCCAAGAATTTTCAAAGATTATGGAGAGGGGTTCAAAAATTTCTTCTGCTATCTCCTTCAGTACTCTGGGGTGTAATTCATCTGGACCTGGAGACTTGAATACATTTAGGTTAGCTAAGTGTTTCCTCACTATCTTTCTGTTTATAGATATCCTGGATTCTTCTATTCCCTTAATAGGACAGTGAATAACAGTTGAAGTTACATTTCCTTTCTGAGAGAAAACAGATGCAAAATAGGAATTTAAAAGTTCAGCCTTCTCAACATCCTGTCTTACCATTTCATCATTTTCATCCTGTAAAAATCCTATAGCATCTTTGACTTTTCTTTTACTTTTGACATATCCCCAAAATCCTTTATTATTGCTTTTGACATCTCTTGCAAGCCTCAATTCATTTTCAGCTTTAGATAATCTGATTTGTGCCTTGCAGGTTCTGCAGACAGCATTATATTCTTCTTTAGATATGCCTCCTTCTTTCCATTTTATAAACATTTTTTGCTTCCTTTTTAGCATGTGCTTAAGTTCTGTGTTCATCCATCCTGGTTTCCTTAAATGCTTCCTATTCTTCCCTCTTTTCGGAATTGTTAACAACTGTGCTTTGAGAATTTCATTTTTCAAGATTTCCCATCCTTCCTGGACATTTTTGTCTTTAAGGATATCCAGCCATTGGATCCCTGCAATTCTCTTTCTGAATCCCTTAAAATCTGCCTTTCTGAAATCTAACCTTGACGTCTGAGTCTTCACAGGTCTTCCGCCTCTAGTTATCCAAAATTCTAAAATAGCATGGTCGCTACCTCCTAGGGTCCCAGCCACTTTTACCTCCTCAACCATTTCCTCCCTGTTTATAAGGATTAGATCCAAGGTAGCAGTTCCCCTTGTTTTCTCCTTTACCTTTTGGAAGATAAAGTTGTCAGCAAGAGAGGATAAGAATTTCCTTGACCTGTTAGTTTTGCCTGAGAGAGATTCCCAACAAATGTCTGGATAGTTGAAATCTCCCATGACAACTATGTCATATTTTTTGGAGAACTTGGCCATTTGATGCATAAAGAGTTCATCCATATCTTCAGCTTGCACAGGCGGCCTGTAGTAAATGCCTACAATGGTGTCCTTTCCATTGTTCTGTCCTTGTATTCTTACCCAAACAGTTTCCACAGAACTCCCAGTCTCTGAAGCTTCAATCTCTGTGCAGATATACGCATTTCTAACATACAATGCGACACCCCCTCCTCGTTTATCAAGTCTGTTTCTTGCAAATAAGTTGTATCCTTCTAGTCTTGTATTCCAATCATGTGTATTGTCCCACCAAGTTTCAGTGATTCCAATGACATCATATTTCTTTTCCTGTGTTAGTAGTTCCAATTCTCCTTGTTTGTTGCCCATGCTTTGTGCATTAGTATAGAAACATTTTAGTTTGTGATTGGTTTCTCTTTCTCCAATATTTTTTTTAATTAGATTCTTTCGTCTTTGTTCTTCCTTTCCACTTCTAATAGCAGAGTTCTCAGTAGCATGTGTCAGGTGTATGGCTTTTTCTGGTCTTTTGCTTCCCTTCCCATGTTGTTCTAGTTTAAAGCTCTCCTTACAAGTGTAGCAAGGCGACTTCCAAATACCTGCTTTCCAGTCTTCGTAAGGTGCACCCCATCTCTAGCAAGTAGTCCATCGTATAAGTAGTTCACTCCGTGATCCAGAAATCCAAATCGTTGCTGACGGCACCATCGACGTAGCCAGTTGTTCACCTGCAGAATCTTATTCCACCTCCTTGTTCCATGGCCATCCACTGGGAGGATGGAAGAGAAGACCACCTGCGCTCCCAGTTCTTTCACTTTCTTGCCTAAGTCTTCAAAGTCTCTGCAGATGGTTTCCAGGTCGTTTCTTGCGGTGTCATTTGTCCCCACATGTAGTAGCAGGAATGGGTAGTCATCTGTAGGTCTGAAGAGTCCTGATATCCTGTCAGACACATCTTTAATTTTTGCACCTGGAAGACAGCACATTTCTCTTGAAGTTATATCCGGTCTGCAGATAGCGGCCTCTGTTCCTCTCAACAGGGAATCCCCCATGACCACCACTCTCCGTTTCTTCTTCACAACATTTTTCTTTCTCCATCCAGGAGGACTCTGAAGGCGTACAAGGTTGCTGTTTGTTGGCAAAGTCTTATCCTGATGAATTTCTTCATCGTTTTCCTGCGTGAGAGCCTGGTACTGGTTTCTATCAGACGGATATCTATCAGACGGATCATGATCCAAAAGTCTATATGTGCAAGTGTCAGACAATATACGTAGAGACTCTTTTGCATAGTCCACAGAGTTCAAAATGACTATGCTACCTCCTTTATCCGCTGGTCTTATAGTGATCTCATGATTCTCCTGGAGTAGTCTGATAGCTTTACGTTCACTATTTGATACATTTTGTTTAAATTTAGCCCACCTCCTATCAGAAATGCACAACATTGTTCTGGAATGCCTCAAAGGCCTCTGAATACTCTTGAATTGGATTAAAGTTAGATTTCTTTTTTAAGGAGGTATGTGATTATGGGTCCACAGCTTCCAAAATGCCTTCTGGATTAGTGATAGTGACTCTCTTTTTCATATAATATTTTTTAATGGCTAATCTCCTCATAAAGGATTTGATCCCTATAAATGCCTGAAAACGATCAAACTTAGCACTGGGCGCATACTTAAGACCTTTATTCAGTAAACTCCTCTCATTCTCATCTAGTATATGGCTACTGAGATTAAAGATCCTCTGTTCTGGCTGAGTTAGTTGATTTTCCGCTGTTGACCGTTTGTTCTTTTTTTTGGTAAATTTCCCGCCCCTACATCCCCTTTGTTGTTTCTTTTTTGTCCTACCTGAAAAAACGGAAGATGACTTTGTTTAGTTTTTGGTTTAAATTTTCTAACAGAGGTAGATGTATTTTTTGGCCTTAAAGGTGGATTTGCCTGATTGATGTTGGAAGTAGAAGGAAGATTTTCCATAACATTCAATGGTGTAAATCTATTCTGGGTAGAAATAGGGGGGCTGGTGTAGATATAGCGATTGCTGTATCAGGAGTTTGAACGTTGTCCTGATTGAACAACATGCTACATGTGTTATTATTCTGTGGATTATCTAAACCGGAAACGGGATGGATAGAAAATCTCTCACTGGATGTCAATGAAGAGTTCTCACCCTCTCGTATTTCATCCAAGGTGACTAGGGGACTATATGGTCTAGGAGAATAATAGTTTCCACCACCTAAAGAACTTGTATTTAAAAAGGTTGGATGATGCGATCGTGTGGAGTTAAACAGACTAATAGGTTTAACAGATAGTGTATACCTCCCAAATTTTTTCTTTTTCCTTTCAATGATTTCTTTTTCTTTTATACGTATTCTAATTCCTTATGTTTGCAGAGAGATGAATAATTTCAGGGTGCAATTCATACGGTTTTATAACTTCAAATAATTTTGATATCTCATCCCTTATTTTGATTAAACCATTTTTCCTTTTATCTATGATGAAAGATACTGCTTTTTTAGAAAACTCATTGAACATAGAGTCCCACTCGGCTAATGTGTTGCCATCCCTGATGTCACCTGACAGGGTTTTATACACTGTGAGACCTTTAGGTATGGTGTTAAATGACAAATATCTCTCCAATGTCGCAATCTCTCACAGGTCTCTCATCTCTTTAATGAGAAGTTGTTCTAGTGTTTTCAGGGAATCAATAATTGCTTGCACCTCCTCTTTATTGGAAGATATAACGACCTCCTGATGCGGCATAACAAAAAATTTTTGAATATTGTGGAGTCTCTCTTTTCTGTCAGACCACAATTCAGTTATGATCTGCGACTAATTAAAAAGACCAGGCTGTTACTTAAAATACTAAAAATAACACTGCTGCCAATTGGTAAGTGGTAAGGATTAATAAAATAAATAACAAAACAATCGGCGCTACGTTAAATGAATGGCGCACATAAGCAGCAAGTTTTAAGGACAGAATCACTCAACCTGCCCGGTAAAATCAAAGAAAAAAGAAAAACACAAAAACTCGCGCTAGGATGTGCATCCAAAAGTAAAGTTCCACAGAAACAGTCTATAAATAACAAAAAGGAGTGTTATTCTGTGAGCCACAAGTACAAGGTCGAGTGCCTTGTATATAGAGTACCTTGTATATAGATCTTGACGTAGTGAACACTGAAGTCCCAGAAGCAGTGTTGAGCAGACACGCAATCCAGAAATTCTTCTAACCGCCGATGGCCTGAAAGGAAAAAGTTTTAATGTGAGAATCCAGATCTGCCACAGATCCAAAAATGGATCGTGACAGTGTACCATAGTTCCATGGCCATGGACTGGCCTATGGAGACTGCATGAAGGTTGTCAAGTGACCTTCCACCACCCCCACTCATACACAAAACAGTAGAAGGTTTCTGGGATGGGCCCTTCTGGCACTGAGGAAACACGGCTTTGAAGTGTTCCAGCTGTTTGAAGAGATTACATAGTCGGTGTTCCCCCACCGACATGAAGAGGGAAGCATGGGCAGATGTCCCCTTGGAACTTGGGGCAGGGACAGCAGGCACCGCGTTTGTCTTACTCCCTTCTCCAGTCAGCAGGTTTCTTGGTCTCTGGAGTCCTGTTGTTGGAGTACTTGTTGGCAAGTGTCTCTGTTGCAGAGGCCCCCTTTGGCTTCTGGTCATGGAGACACTGCTGGAGGTCCTCCGGGCAGTTCCACAAAAACTGCTCAGCTGAGATGAGCTCCTTTAACTGCTGGACAGTGGTGAGTTCCAGTCCTGTGGTCTATAGGTCTACTGCTCTCACCCCAGAGCCTCCACTGGTGCATCTCAGGGGGTCAAGTTATACTGCCGACCAGAGTCTGCTTGATATCCTCACAGCTCAGGGTAGTCTCGCTGGGCAGGTACCCAAAGATTTCCAGGGCTTTACCCCTGAGGCAAGGGGTTAAGGTCAGACCCACTGGTCCTCACGCAGATGGTTTTAATGACAAGTTTTTTCAAATATCAAAAAGAAAGTGTCCAAGCTCCCTCCTTCGTCCAGTAGGGGGATGACTAATTGAACACAAATTTTTCAACGCTTTTTGGGAGTGCTATATAACACAGAAATATATCACAGACTATGTAATAGTATATGGATAAGTAACTGAACACAGAAAAATGTTTTAACACTTTTTGAAAGTGTTATATAACACCGAACTGTCGCGCAAAGCACATAATACTTGATGGATAATAGTATAGTCCATTGTTTTACCCACAAAATAAAAATGTCAACTGCTGCAACTATATATTTAGCAATGGACTGCAAATCCCTAATCCTTGCCTAGAGACTGCATTCAGCCACTCTCCCTGCTCCGGCAACTCTCGCCCTCCTAAAGTTAAATGCATATTGTATCTGACACCAGCAACAGAGCACAAAATTAGCTTTACAAGGACTGCTAGTATGATGGTTCAGGACCAGTACCAACAGTAGAGGACTATGATTCGTAAAACTGTGCACACACACGCCTGGACAAGCACACTCTCCCTCCAATAACAACTATCGCAGAGCTATGCAATGGCGTCAGTGTGCAGAATCTGGCGACATGTCCTTTTTTGACCACTGATGATGTCACATGGCCAGCCAACCTCAGTAATGCCACTACGAAGATGGCTACAGCATTTCAGTGACTCGCAGGCAATCCTCGCATGCTTATTGGTGCCAAACATGCAGGGCAGTGATTTGAGTTTGAAATCGAGCATTGACTAAAGTATGCCAAGTGCCGACCACCGAGCCTATACGCTCATCCCTAATTGCTATGAAAGCTGAGGGCCGACTAAAGAACCCCATGTCTGTCATGTAATCTCTCCTGTGACATCCACCATGCGGTATTGCTATATATAATACAAGCGATCAAACAGTCACACGTTTACGTCCCTCAAGGGATTTAACAAAGTATATAAAAGGAAAAAAAGAACACTGTGCTAAAGTTGTGGATATGATATAGACTGCCACAGAAATCAAATGGAAAAGTGGAAGGTGACAGCAAACAAATGATGTCATAAAATGGCTGGCTGGACTAGTAATAAAAAGTGCTCAACATGTGTAAACATTGGTGGTGCACAGTGGCATCCAAAGTCCATATACTATGGAGCCAGCCAGAGCTTGCAAAATAGTACCAGAACACTACTGCACCACCAATGTTTACACATGTTGAGCACTCTTTATTACTATTCCAGCCAGCCATTTTCTGACATCATTTGTTTGCTGTCACCTACCACATTTTCATTTGATTTCTGATGCAGTCTATATCATACCCACAGCTTTAGGCCGGGATCACACATGCGAGGAATACGGCAGAGTCTCGCATGTTAATAGCCGGCACTGCTGCCAGCACTCGGGTCAGAGCCTGTGGCCGCATAGCAAGCCATGTAGCCGCAGGCTCCCGCTCCCGAGTGCCAGCGGCAGTGCCGGCTATTAACATGCGAGACTCTGCCGTATTCCTCGCATGTGTGATCCCAGCCTTAGCGCGGTGTTCTTTTTTTTTCCTTTTATATACTTTTTAACAGTGACAGAACAGGCACAGAGGCTGTCTAGACACCAGCAGCTCAAGCTTGCACATTGTTTCATGGGGGAGCCAGTGTGTTGTTATCTTATTTAGATTGAACAAAGTAAAAAAGTAGAAAAAAAAATTAAAATCACTCCTCTTTTCCCTAGTTAATAAAGAAATGTAAAAAATAATAATAAAAAAATTCTTTTGTGTCATCATTCATGTCCAGATGAGTCCAATCTACCAAAATCTAAAATTAATCAAGCCAATCAGTAAATGCTATAAACAGGAAAAAAGAAGTCAAAACGCCACAATTGTGGTTTTCAGTTGTTGCAATAACAGGCAATCAGAGCCCCCCCCACCCCCACCCCCCAAAAAAATGCCGGAATTGCAGACGTTTTGATTACCATTTAACAGCATTTTTTTTATTTTCCCTTACTCTATATGGTAAAATGAATGGTATTTTCATGAAATCACATCCATTTTGACTACCTGTGAAATGCAGTGAATTTTCTGCAAATAAGAACACAGAAAACATCGTGGAAAATTGCAGCATTCATGCTACTTGGGAACTTGGCTTAATATTTTATCATGTTTTATTGCAATATTTTAATTTTTAATTCTCCACATATTATTGCAGTTATGCATATAAATATATGTTTAATCAATATGCCATCCTATGCTGCCCTCTGGTGCTAACTTTTAGTATTACAGTGCATTGCTCAGTTCTGGTAACATTGCATCCTGTGGAGTTGTCTAATGTTCATTTTCACCAGCACACCAGTTACATTTCTCCCCATGCTGCCACCCAGTGTTGGTCTTTAGTATTCTGTTCAGTATTATTCCCAATTCTGTCAGCACTAGAGTACAGTTAATTGTTCCATTGCTGCCACCCAGTGTTTACTATCAGTACTACAGCACATATTCACAGTGAGAGGAATATTCCAGTTTGTGCAGCCTCCTGGTGTTTAATTTCAGTATTACACTATATCCGAGAAGTATCGTTTCTCCTTTGCATGCCAATCTGATGAGGCTTATAAGCCTTTGCAATGCACCTCTGGGAAATTAAATATGCAAATGCCTCTTCAGAGAGGAAGAGGACTAGAACTCTAGTGCCACCTACTGGAAGTAGCAATCCTAAAAGTCAATGTTGACCCTTTAACAGGCCTTGTCACATGACTTAGGATAAAAGCCAAGCCAGAATCTCAATTTGCAGACACTGTGTTTCGGGGTACTGCCCCTCATCAGTGCAAAGTGTGAGATCTGGTTTACAGTAATAATCACAGTTGCATTTAATACACCATCCTGTGCAGCTTCCCACTGTTCAATGTCTTTCTCACAGTATTAAAAAAACAATGTGTCACTTTATGAACTACAGTAATTTCATTTCTACTAACAAGGCAATCTGCGCTGCCATCCAGTGGTCAGTTCTAGTAATGCAGTACAGAGAATGTACACAGCCGTCCAAATTATTATACTTTTGCTATTTTTCTCTGATTTTCCTAAATGGTCTAAGCAAATGAGTCAGTATAATGCTCACATCATCAACCATCAGAGGATAAATCACGTTTTACTAAACAAACCTTCCAATGAGCCCAGTATTTTTTTTTCCAAAATAAAAGAAATTCTCAAAATGTACTGTAGTTTCCAATCATTTTATAGGTTGTAAAGAACTGAAAATTGTCATTTGTTGAATTTGCAGCATTAAGAGATCACATTTACTGAAATCAAAAGCTTTTTCAATCAAAAACATCTTAACAGGTCAAGTTACATGTAACATAGGACCCTTCTTTGATATCACCTTCACAATTCTTGCATTCATTGCATTTGTGAGATTTTGGATAGTTTATGCTTGGATTCCTTTGCAGGATGTCAGAATAGCCTCCCAGAGTTGCTGTTTCGATGTGAACTGCCTCCCACCCTCATAGATCTTTTGCTTTAGGATACTCCAAAGGTTCTCAATAGGATTGAGGTCAGCGGAGGATGGTGACCACACCATGAGTATCCTTCCGTTTATGTCCATAGCAGCCAATGACTCTGAGGTATTATTTGCAGCATAAGATGGTGCACTGTCAGCACGAAGATGATTTTGCTACAGCTTTCATGGTTATTTTTCTACCATGGAAGAAAGTGGTACAAACCCTGACAAAAATTATGGAATCACTGGCCTTGGAGGATGTTCATTCAGTTAATTTTATAGAAAAAAAGCAGATCACAGACATGGCACAAAACTAAAGTCAATTCAAATGGCAACTTTCTGGTTTTAAGAAACACTAGAAATCAAGAACAAAAAATGTGGTAGTCAGTAATGGTAATTTTTTTAAACCAAGCATAGGGGAAAAATTATGGAATCACTTAATTCTGAGGAAAAAATTATAGAATCATGAAAAACAAACAAAAAACACTGCAACACATCACTAGTATTTTGTTGCACCACCTCTGGCTTTTATAACAGCTTGCAGTCTCTGAGGCATGGACTTAGTGTCAAACAGCACTCTTCATCAATCTGGCTTCAACTTTCTCTGATTGCTGTTGCCAGATCAGCTTTGTAGGTTGGAGCCTTGTCATGGACCATTTTTTTGTACTTCCACCAAAGATTTTCAATTAGATTGAGATCCGGACTATTTGCAAGCCATGACATTGACCTTATGTGTCTTTTTTCAAGGAATGTTTTCACAGTTTTTGCTCTATGGCAGGATGCATTATCATCTTGAAAAATGTTTTCATCATCCCCAAACATCCTTTCAATTGATGGGACAAGAAAAGTGTCCAAAATATCAACATAAACTTGTGCATTTATTGAAGATGTAATGACAGCCATCTCCCCAGTGCCTTTGCCTGACATGCAGCCCCATATCATCAATGACTGTGGAAATTTGCATGTTCTCTTCAGGCAGTGATCTTTATAAATCTCATTGGAACGGCACCAAACAAAAGTTCCAGCATCATCACCTTGCCCAATGCAGATTTGCGATTCATCACTGAATATGACTTTCATCCAGTCAGCCACAGTCCACGATTGCTTTTCCTTAGCCCATTGTAACCTGTTTTTTTTCTGTTTAGGTGTTAATGATGGCTTTTGTTTAGCTTTTCTGTATGTAAATCCCATTTCCTTTAGGCAGTTTCTTACAGTTCGGTCACAGACGTTGACTCCAGTTTCCTCCCATTCGTTCGTCATTTGTTTTTGTTGTGCATTTCCTGTTTTGGAGACATATTGCTTTAAGTTTCCGATCTTGACGCTTTGATGTCTTCTTTGGTCTACCAGTATGTTTGCCTTTAACAACCTTCCCATGTTGTTTGTATTTGGTCCAGATTTTAGACACAGCTGACTGTGAACAACCAACATCTTTTGCAACATTGCGTGATGATTTACCCTCTTTTAAGAGTTTCATAATCCTCTCCTTTGTTTCAATTGACATCTCTCGTGTTACAGCCATGATTCATGACAGTCCACTTGGTGTAAAAGCTCTCCAAGGTGTCATCACTACTTTTTAGATGCAGACTAACGAGCAGATCTAATTTGATGCAGGTGTTAGTTTTGGGAATGAAAATTTACAGGGTGATTCCATAATTTTTTCCCTCAAAATTGAGTGAAGCCATAATTTTTCCCCTATGCTTGGTTTAAAAAAGTAACCATTACTGACTACGACATTTTTTGTTCTTGATTTCTTTTAGTGTTTTGTGCCATGACTGTGATCTGCTTTTTTTCTAAAAAATTAAACAAATGAATGAACATTCTCCAAGGCCAGTGATTACATAATTTTTGCCAGGGGTTGTATACTATCTGTATACTCTCCTTTGCTTCCTCCACTGCCCAGGAGCTGTGGTATGATCAGACAAAGCCATTACACAGTACATAGCAGGGGCACATTTATAAGATTATCTCAGCACAGGAACATTTTATTTAACCACAACCAATTGTGAACTTTATTTTTATTCCAAGATCTGTTTATTAAAATTAATTTTTGTTCCTGGCACAACCCTTTTAAGTTTTCATGAAATATCTAATGATTTCACGCCATGGTCATCAAGACATTGCACTATTTGTCGCTTTTCAGTAGCGGAGGGATCCTTTTTCTTTTCTATAGTGCTTGAAACCTGTGGCTTCTTAATAATGTGGAATGTCCATCTTAGGCTATGTTCACACGTTCCCTTTTTGCAGCTTTTTTTTAATGCAAACTTTCAGCTGCATTTCACAGTACCAGTAAAGTCTGAGATTTCAGAAATCTCACACACTCACACATCTTGATTTTTCTATACTGTTTTGTCAAGAGCTGCGTTTTTACAAAATGTAGCATGTAATATTAATAATAATTTTATTGCTATAGAACCAACATATTCCTCAGCACTTTACATTTTAGAAGGGACTTGTACAGACAATAAAAGACATTTTTTCAGGTTTTGCGGCGCTTTTGGTGCCAAAACCTGAAAAAGTTAAATCAGATAATTTTTTATGCACTAACCTATCAGAATGCACAAGAGATAAATATACCATGACAAAAACGCAGAAATAAAAATACAGCAAAACTAAGCAAAATCTGCCTTTTGTAAGCCATTTAAATGCATCTTATATTTTGTATAAAATTAAAAAAATGCAGCAAAAATGCAACTGATGAACATAGCCTAAGGCTGGGGTCACACTTACGAGAAACTCGCACGAGTCTCGCATCTCAATATCCGGCACTGCTGCCAGGGACCGGAGTGTGCGGCTGCATGTATTTCTAACTTTATCAACCCCTTAGTTAGGGAAAAAAATGAAATAAAGAAAATATATTTATTTTTATTTTCCCATTAGGGTTAGAGTTAGGCTAAAGTGAGTTGGGCTAAAGTTAGGGTTCGGGTTGGGATTAGGGTTGGGAATAGGGTTAGGGTTGCGATTAGGGTTAGGGCTAGGGTTAGGATTTGGGTTAGGGTTATGGTTAGGGTTGGGATTAGGGTTAGAGGTGTATTGGGGTTAGGGTTGTGATAAGGGTTATGGTTAGGGTTGTGATTATGGTTAGGGGTTTGTTGGGGTTAGGGTTGGAATTAGATTTGGGGGGTTTCCACTGTTTAGGCACATAAGGGGGTTTCCAAATGCGACATGGCGCCACCATTGAATCCAGCCAATTTTGTGTTCAAAAAGTTAAATGGTGCTTCCTCCCTTCTGAGCTCTGCCATGCACCCAAACAGTGGTTTACCCCCACATTTAGGGCATCAATGTACTCAGGACAAATTGCACAACAACTTTGGGGGTCTAATTCCTCCTGTTACCCTTGGGAAAATAAAAAATTGGGGGCTAAAAAATAATTTTTGTGGAAAAAAAATATTTTTTATTTTCACAGATCTGCGTTATAAACTTCTGTGAAGCACTTGGGGGTTTAAAGTGCTCAACACACATCTAGATAAGCTCCTTGGTGGGTATAGTTTCCAAAATGGGGTTACTTGTGGGGGGGTTTCTACTGTTTAGGCACATCAGGGGCTCTGCAAACGCAACATGACGCCCGCAGACCATTTCATCAAAGTCTGCATTCCAAAACGTCACTACTTTCCTTTCGAGCTCTGCCATGTGCCCAAACAGTGGTTCTCCCCCCCCACATCAGCGTACTCAGGACAAACTGCACAGCAACTCTTGTAATTCAATTTCTCTTGTTACCCTTGGGAAAGTAAAAATTTGGGGGTGAAAACATCATTTTTGTGGAAAATTATGATATTTTAGTTTCACAGCTCTACTTTATAAACTTCTGTGAAGCACTTGGTGGTTCAAACTGCTCACCACACATCTAGATAAGCTCCTTGGGGGGGTCTATTTTCCAAAATGGGCTCACTTATGGGTGGTTTCTACTGTTTAGGCACATCAGGGGCTCTGCAAATGCAACATGACGCACACACACCATTCCATCAAAGTCTGCATTTCAAAACATCACTACTTCCCTTCTGAGCCCCAACGTGTGCCCAAACAGTGGTTCCCCTCACATATGGGGTACCAGCATACTCAGGACAAACTGGACAACAACTTTTGGGTCCTATTTCTCCTGTTACCCTTGTGAAAATAAAAAAATTGCGGGCTAAAAATAATTTGAGGAAAAAATATTTTTTATTTTCACGGCTCTACGTTATAAACTTCTGCGAAGCACTTGGGGGATCAAAGTGCTCACCACACATCTAGATAAGTTCATTAAGGGGACTAATTTCCTAAATGGTGTCAATTGTGGGGGGTTTCCACTGTTTAGGCAACATCAGGGGCTCTCCAAACGCGACATGGCGTCCGATTTCAATTCCAGCCAATTGTGCATTGAAAAAGTCAAACGGCGTTCCTTCCCTTCCGAGCTCTGCTGTGTGCGCAAACAGTGGTTTACCCCCACTTATGGGGTATCGGCGTATTCAGGAGAAATTGCAAAACAAATATTGTAGTTCATTTTCTTTTTTTACACTTGTGAAAATAAAAAAATGGGTTCTGAAGTAAAATGTTTGTAAAAAAAAATTAAATGTTAATTTTTTCCTTCCACATTGCTTCAATTCCTGTGAAGTATGTAAAGGGTTAATAAACTTCTTGAATGTGGTTTTGAGCACCTTGAGGGGTGCAGTTTTTAGAAGGGTGTCACTTTTGGGTATCTTCTGTCATGTACGCCCCTCAAAGTGACCTCAAATGTGATGTGGTCCCTAAAAAAATGGTTTTGTAAATGTTGTTGGAAAAATGAGAAATCGTTGGTCAACTTTTAACCCTTTTGCCATATTTCCATTTTTTTCATAAATATGCTGAGTCACCTGAAAGAAATTTTACCACTAACATGAAGTACAATATGTCACGAAAAAACAATTTCAGAATCAGTGGGATCCGTTAAAGCGTTCCAGAGTTATTACCTCATAAAGTGACAGTGGTCAGAATTGTAAAAATTGGACTGGTCATTAAGCTACAAATTGGCTCTCTCACTAAGGGGTTAAGGCCCCGTCACACATAGCGATCTCGCTATCGCTGCTGAGTCACAATTTTTGTGACACAACATCGATCTCACCAGCGAGATCGCTGTGTGTGACAGCGATCAGCGACCGGCCCTCCTGCCGGTATCGCTGATCGCTGCAGGAAAGGTCAGTACTTTTTTTTGGTCGCTGGTCTCCCGCTGGCCACCACGCATCGCTGCGTGTGACAGGCGGGAGACCAGCGTTCTGCTGGTAACTAATGTACACATCGGGTATCCAAGGGACGTGCGTCCCTTAGATACCCTATGTGTACGTTAGTTACCAGCGCGCTGATGCAGGGAGCTGGTAACTAACGTACACATCGGGTATCTAGGGACGCATGTCCCTTGGATACCCGATGTGTACGTTAGTTACCAGCTTCTTGCATCAGTGCGCTGGTTACTAACGTGCACAGCGACGCCGGGCACTGGGCGTTGCTGTGCTGATCGCTGGTGAAGCTGTCTGTTTGACAGCTCACCAGCGATCACATAGCGATTCACCAGCGATCCTGACACATTGATATCGTTGTCAGGATCGCTGGTGAGTCGCTATGTGTGACTCCAGCCTTAAGCCTGCACAATTGGAATGAGATTTCATTCCCTAAACAACATATTATTTATTATGAATATCTCTACTTACTGCATAAAGCTTAGGATTTGTTATTAAAAAGTTTTCCATTCTAGAGCAGGGGCACCATTTCTCGCCTACAATCAGTGTTCCAACCTCCGCTGACAGGCAGATCCAAGAATATAATAGGGTTTAGACTCATATTTGTGTGTTGTTTGTTTTTTTTCATTTTTTAATTTATCTAATAAAATTTCTAGTTTTAAGTTTTTTTTATGCTTGACTGATTCAGGACCTTAGTATAAATTGTTCACATTTTTTGAGATTCCCATCAACTCTGACCCTGCTGAAGAAAAGCATCCCCACAGCATGATGCTGCCACCACCATGTGTGATGGTGTTTTCAGGGTGATGTGCAGTGTTAGTTTACCACCACACACAGCGTTTTGCATTTAGCCCAAAAAGTTGTATTCTGATCTCACCTTACAAGAGCACCTTCTTCCATACGTCATGCAGGGAACACAGCTAGCATGTGGAAGAAGGTGCTTTGGTCAGATAAGTCTAAAGTAGAAATTTTTTGGCTAAATGCAAAGCTGAAATAGCACAAAAAGAGGACTTAAAAATCTTCCAATAATACAAGAAAAAAGCAAAAAAGCAATGAGGTTTACCTGTCCAGGCCTCCAGACAAATGCACTATCAGGATGCAGTGGACCCATACAAGTATTTTATTGTGCATTAATATCAGGCAACCGCCCCCTCCATGTCTTGGTAGGCTGTGAGCGGTTGTTTCATCGGTATTCTTGCACCTCTGTTGCCATCTTAATTATATGGGTCCACTGCATCCACATAGTGCATTTGTCTGGAGGCCTGGACGGGTAAACCTTTCTGCTTTTTTGCTGTTTTCTCCTAAATGCAAAGCTAAATAATTTTTGTTTGTGCTATTTTCTGAGACGTGTAACTTTTTTTTATTTTTCAGTCAGTGGAGCTACGTAAGGTTTGTTTGGGCTTGTTTTTTCATTATAAGCTTTATGTGTGCCATGTTTTGAGAATATTTCTTTCTTAGGGTAATTACATTTTTGGAGGGAGCTGCAGTGACCGGAAAACAACAATTCATCATCGAGCATGAACAACTGCTATAAATCTGGTGCATTTTCAGACTGTCTACTCTAGGTGTAAAAGTTAGAGAAGTTTTATCTTTTTAACTCCCAGATGAAAAGTTTACTATTTTTCTTGCAGAGTTTGCATAAATGATAGGAAATATCTCACTTCTCAGGTCAAGGCCGAGTCCGGACACTGGAATATTGTACTCAGGGAAATGTTTCTAACGACCAGTGGACAGACAATGTGTGGACATGGCCAGACGAGGAGACAGACCAGCACTGAGGAATGATCCTTTCTGGAGCTCTTTGTTATGGGAAACTGCAGTAAATGCTCTGAATATTGATGAAGTCTTCACTTATTAAGCAAGTAATGAGATTGTCTCACAGTTTAACCTGAACATTTACACGAATAATACAGACTGATGCATTTTTCATTACATTATCTGAAGTGTCTCTTAAAGGAAAAACATTATTTTTTACACTTCTGGTAATGAAAATTACCAGAAGTGTAAACTCTTTTCCATTTACATAAAGATGAAAATAAGTGTTTCTTTTCCGTTGTTGTTGTTTTGTTTGTTTTATCAGAGGGTGCAGCTGCTCTGCTCCTGAGTTACCGTAATAAGGGTGAATTCATACAAGGGGTATAATATGCAGCGAAAAAAGGGCGAAATTACAGTTGACAAGTTTGATGAGGATTTCTTATGTATTAGTGCTGTGTGGAGGTATCTGTGCATATCCTGTATTTTAATAATTTAATCCTCTGCTCTTTCTGGTATTTTCAGTCCAGTGGGCGGTCTTATCAGTGACTGACTACTTTCTATCTATAGTGTGCACCCAGTGCTGGCTGTCAATCACTGATAGAACCACCCACTGGACTGAAATCCCAGAAACATCAAAGGATTAAATGATGAAAGAACAAGTTATACTGAATCTTTTCTCATAAAACCATATATCAATTTACCAGGTTCCACTCCTCTATAACATGGTGCCTACAGATTGTACATGTTCGTGGTGAAAGGTTCCTTTTCATATTAATTGCTCTACAAATTTGTGATTCATTTACGTCCTATTTATGGGGGATCCTAATTTCTGATCCAGATGTTCATATTTCTTGCCATTCTTTACACAACCACAGTTATATTCTAATATGACAGTTAGCTACAACCATCACTAACAGAGACTAAACAGCTCCTAGTATGGAACTCAATACCAACCATCACACACATTAGATAAAAATCATCCAAACTCATCGATTTCATCCAACCATCTGTGTATGGGAGCTTCCTGACTCTTCCCCCAACTGATGTCAGGAGAGAGAAGGATCTGGCCTGCTGCATTTCAATGGCCGGTCCTTTCATTCTTCCTGGTGATAAGCCGCTGCAAGAAAAGTTGTGGCAGAGCGGAGTGTTCATGTGTATGATGACTTTGAGAGATATAGATGTCGACTGAACAGTTATTAAGCATGTATGGACAGCTGAAGGAGCGCCACTGAGTTATTTAAAGGGTAGTCCACGCTTGAGTTTGAAGTCTGCAGTCACTCTATGTGACTGCAGATTTCTGAATACTCACAGCGTGCAACGTGCTCACGGTCAGGATTCTCCAATCCCAGTGGCAAGAATGATCAGTCATTCCAGCCAACCATTCCAAACAGACGTGTTCAGCATCGCACAATGCAAGTGAATTGAGCAAAGATGGCCACGTCTAGTTGGAATGTGGCCGGAAGTATACATATTGCGTGTTTGCAGTCATATGCCCACCCTCTTATCGCCTACACACGAGTATCCTGACAGCACGCGGTTTACATGCTTTGAGGATTTAGAAATATGCAGTCACATAGAGTAACTGCAGATTTTCATCACAAACCTGGACAACCCCTTTAACTTTGTGACTATCTATAAGTCTCTCCAAAGCAATGCTGCAGGGGTATCCAGTGTGTCCCAGCCAAGTACTGAATATTTATAATGGAATTATTGCTGTGAAATTGATTATTCTGTGTGAGGGATCACATTTATAAATGTACTGTAGCTTCTATGCTGTATGGTGTATGTATTATAAATAAAATATTTATCCAGATATCAGAGATCTTCCTTAATGTATGTTGTAAACTGTTTCATTTCTCTGTACTACAAAGTCTTCAATTATTACAATGTGTTACCCCCAAAACTGCTTAATAAATAGAAATTTTAGATTAAATTTACTTTTTCTTTTTGTATGAAGTTTTTCAACAAAAAGATCAATTTAATATAAAATTGGGCTTTAAATTTTAGAGCAGGTTTTGAAGTTGATGACTTTGCTGATGATCCAGGGATCAAGGCGTTCTTTGAGGAAGATTAGAGCCTGCCCGATTAAAGGCTGATCCATCAAAAAGATTGTGCCAGAATTCTGCCATAAAACAGTTTGATATGTTGCAAAACTATGACCGACCTATGCAAAAAAAATGACGCTTTTACATCAGTACAGACCAGCTCCAACTTTCAAAGTGGGTGGACCTTAGTATGAAAACTAATCCACAAAAGTGGATGTCAGAAATAGAGTTGGTGCCAATCAATCAGCAGGGTCAGGTCCATCGGCCATGTTAATAATCTGTGGCTGCTGAACGAGAGTGCTGAGAACTGCCTCTAACATGATGACATCCACGGTGCTTCTTTGGATTAGCCGGCCTAGTGTGACATCATATATTTGCAACATGCCCAAATGTCGACCAGGTGATCTGAATCGATTTGCACCAACTATTCCAGAGTCCTTGACTCAAGTACATCTCTTATGCTGATACACACCGGCTGAAAGACGCACTAAATTCATTAAATGATGCAGACCTGAGAATGAATTTGGCACATCTCACTCCTTTGAACACCTGATCAAGACTGGAGTGCAAAATGCCAGTCTGGATGATTTTTAGCCATAGTGTTTCAGTGCAGGGCTCAAACCCTTAGTAAACTGCACTGGAAAAAATCTAAATTATACAATTTAATCTCCTATACTATGTGTATGGCAGGGTGGGCACCACATAATATTAAAGATAATAAATCACATAGCCGGGTGCACCTTAATGCTCTAACAAGAATGTAAACCGAAAAGAAGAAAAAAGGGCGCAAATGATAGGGCACACACAGCATATACCATGAATAAAAAGGCCTTATTTAGGCAAAAATGCCAAACAGACAAAAATCACAATTAAAACCATGTGTGGAGCGACATGCAAGAAAAATGGTGAGCAGGCGAGTGAAAGAAAATACTCCTCTTGTTAATAGATAATTGGACAATGTATATTTTAAAGAATAAAACACCCCAAGGAGTAGAGATTGTAAGTTGTACAATGAGTGGACTCACAGGAAGAATAGCATGTCTAATGCCTAGTAGTAATATAATACCTGGAATGAAAAATACATCAATATTCATATGGCCTAGAACAGGGCCGCCATCAGGGCATGACAGGCCTTACATGTGTATGGGGCCCGGTGATTAGGGGGGCCTGACCATGCTGGCAGCCCGATCCGCGCTGGGGCCCCCCTACATTTTATACAGGCTTCTGCAGCTTTATTTTAAATTTAGACTCAGCGCCTGCCGGGCCCCCCGGGCCCCTCGGGCAGGCCCCCCCCCGCACCATGGTCCAGCCAGCGCCGAAATCCCCCCCTGCACAATGGTCCAGCCACAGCTCCGCCCTCACCTGACGTCACACACTGCTCTGCTCCTCCACTTCCTCATTCAGTCAGTGTGCCACGTGGGACTAGGAGAGGGAGGGAGCCTCGCCGCTGGAGCACAGCCAGATAACAAGGTAAGAAGAATTTTTTTTTTTTTTTTTTTGAGAGCGGCTATCCAGGGGGCCTGGGGCAGAATGCTGGACGCTGGGGCAGAATGCTGGGGGCAGAATGCTGGACGCTGGGGGCAGAATGCTGGATGCTGGGGGCAGAATGCTGGGGGCAGAATGGACATGGGGCAGAATGCTGGACGCTGGGGCAGAATGCTGGACATGGGGCAGAATGCTGGACACTGGGGGCAGAATGGACATGGGGCAGAATGCTGGATGCTGGGGGCAAAATGCTGGACATGGGGCATAATGCTGGACACTGGGGGCAGAATGGACATGGGGCAGAATGCTGGACGCTGGGGACAGAATGCTGGACGCTGGTGGCAGAATGCTGGATATGAGGGCAGACTGTGAGATGGGGCAGAATGCTGGACATGGGGCAGAAGAATGCTGGACGCTGGGGCAGAATTCTGGACATGGGGCAGAATGCTCGAAACTGGGGCAGAATGCTGGAGACTGAGGCAGAATGCTGGACGCTGGGGGCAGAATGCTGGACATGGGGGCAGGCTGTGAGCTGGGGCAGAATGTTGGACGCTGCGGGCAGAATGGTGGACGCTGGGGGTAGAATGCAAGACACTGGGGCAGAATGCTGGACATGGGGGCAGAATGTGACAGTGAGACACAGGAGGGGGCAGAATGTGACAGTGAGACACAGGAGGGGGCAGAATGTGACAGTGAGACACAGGAGGGGGCAGAATGTGACAGTGAGACACAGGAGGGGGCAGAATGTGACAGTGAGACACAGGAGGGGGCAGAATGTGACAGTGAGACACAGGAGGGGGCAGAATGTGACAGTGAGACACAGGAGGGGGCAGAATGTGAGACACCGGGCATGATTGGAGATAGATGGAGCAGGGTCATGGGGCAGGATGGATACGATTTAGACAGATTGGTCAGGAGGGAGATCATATGGGGCAGAATGGATACTGATGAGGGTGGGATGGGAGAACATATGGCTGAAGCCAAAAATGAGACACACGGGAGTCAGGATGGGGGATATTATTACCATAGGGGCTAATTAAGGGATATTATTACTGCAGTGATGTATTTTATTTTCTTGAGGCTACTGTTGTAAATGGGGGGGCGGTCCTGTTACTGTGTAGAGTGATACTATGTCGCCTTTTTTTCTTCATGTGGTGTAATGTAGAAGTTGGGAAAAAATAAGTAATGTGTTCTGCAAGCGGAGCTCTAGATAACTGTGTTATTTCCTGCAGAGACAAGTCCTGGCTGAAATACGTGATGGCGATCTGTGCTGGATGAAAGATGAAAAACAAAGATGAAGGACTTCACCTAGAGACATCACTGGTGAGTTAGTGTGTTACCTGTACACTGACACTATGTACAGAGGTCCTGTGTATAATGTCACCGGTGATCACTGTGTTACCTGTACATTATATACAGAGCTCCTGTGTATAATGTCATTGATCACTATATTACCTGTACACAGACACTGCATACTAAGTACAGATCTTGTGTGTATAATGTCTCTTATGGTCATAGTATTATGTTTTTTTAATTAATGTCAGTATTGTAGTATTCAGTCTCCATGTGGTGGTAATATGTGGTCTGGGCGTGGTGCAGTGGTATTTGTCCCTTGTATATTCTATTATTTGGTCACTTTGTGGTGGTAATTTGCGGTCTGTTCATGGTGCGGTGGTATTTGTTCGTTGTATGTGATATTATTCGGTCACTATGGTAGTAATATGTGGTCTGGTCATGGTATGGCGGTATTTGTTCCTTGTATGTCTTATTATAGGTCACTATGTGGTGGTAATATGTGGTCTGGACATGGTGTAGCGGTATTTGTTCCTTGTATGTGGTGGTAAGTTGTGGTCTGGACATGGTGCGGTGGTATTTGTTCCTTGTATGTGATATTATTGGTCATTTTAAAAAATTGAAAAATAAATAAAAATATACCTAAATTGTATTGCATATTTTAACAAATATTTAATAGGTTACAGTAGAGTAGGGCCTGGCCAAAAGTGTCTACCCCGTTATGGTGGCGACTTAAAACAATCTTTTGGCCAAAGCAAAAGCTGCTGGCTATATGTGTGACCTGGTGATGGGAACTGTTAATGTGTGATAGGTGAGAAGTGGAGTTTATCCAAGAGAGAGCGGTGGGACTGTGGACAGTTCGAGTGGTGGAGGCGGGGCTGGATGGAGCCTGGGCGGAGTCTAAAGGGGGCCCCGAAAATTTTGCCAGTATGGGGCCCCGAAATTCCTAGCGGCAGCCCTGGCCTAGAACGCATACGATTTGTTTGTGCATGCGCAGTGGCTTCCTTACATTTTTAGACCTCACAGGACCGGAAACACTCAGCAAGCGCCACTCACAGGTGTTGTCACTTCCTGTGTGATTTGTAAAGTGCACTTGCATGCTATTTATAGGGACCTGACTTACACCATGACGACCTTCCCTGATGAAGCTGCTTTGGGCAGCGACGCACGTTGGGCAGAGCGGGCAGTGAGAATCCCCACTGGGTAACTATGATTATCTGTACCATCCACCAATGATAAGACCATAATTACTGATTTTTTATATGAATATTGATGTATTTTTCATTCCATTTATTATATTACTACTAGGCATTAAACATACTATTCCTCCTGCGAGTCCATGCATTGTTTAACTTACAATCTCTACTCCTTGGGGTTTTATTCTATAAAATATACTGCATATTGTCCAAATACAGTATCTATTAACAAGAGGAGTATTTTCTTTCACTTACCTGCTCACCATTTTTCTTGCATGTCGCTTCACACATGGTTTTGTTTTCAATTGAGATTTCTGTTTGGCATTTTTGTCCAAATAAAGCCTTTTTATTCATAGAATATGCTGTGTGTGCACTATCATTTGCGCTCTTTTCTTGGTTTCGGTTTATAATCTCCTATACTGCCATGATCAATATCTAATACTGAAGCAATCCTCTTAAAGGAGGAGCAGAAGCTCGTAGATGACACTAACCTGGTGGAGATCACAAGATTAAGCAGATTTCTCAAGCAGCCATCACTCACTGACATGAGGATTATTACTGGTCTAGAAAAGAAAAGACAGTAAAGGGATTAATAGCGCCTGCTGTTTATACTGTAAAGCCTGCAGTAAAGCCCCCATCACACATAGCGATCTCGCTGGCGAGATCGCTGCTGAGTCACAAGTTTTGTGACGCAACAGCGATCTCACCAGCGAGATCGCTGTGTGTGACACTGACCAGCGACCGCCCCCCCTGATCATGTCCAACTGGCACAGGTGCTGGGCTCCATACAAGACAGAGACATCTAGAGGTGCTGGAGTGCTGCTTTAACTGCTTTCTGTTACATCTGGTGCTGCGTCATTCAAATTTACCATCAGCAAAGTAGTGAGTGGCAAAAGACACCCCAATCTTCAGAAAATCTCTTTTTCATCTTTTTCTCTTCAGGTCTCTACACACTATTACTGTCCTCCATCTCTGCTCCATGTATACAAACAAAAGTATACAAACATGAAAGTATTGACGGGGTTGCATGTCAAATACATTAGTGAAAGACAAAAAGAAAAAGAAACATGCCAACAGTGAGGGACCACCGTATAAATAACAATATTTTTATTGAAGTACACAAAAAAAACGAAAGACAATAAAAACACTTAAAATGATCTTGAAATATGCAACCATAACAGGGAATTAGCCCAAGAGACAAATATGCACCAAAAATGTATATACAGAGAATAAATCTTGAATTAGAGCTATATTAATAATACTGAAGACATACTTCGAAACTTTGGCATCCGGTATGAGACCTCACACTCTATAAGTATGTATACATTGGGAAATAAAAGTATTTAGTCAGCCACCAATTGCGCAAGTTTTCCCACTTGAGATGAGAGAGGCCTGTAATTGACATCATAGGTAGACCGCAACTATGAGAGTCAAAATGAGAAAACAAATCCAGAAAATCACCTTGTATGATTTGGCAAGATTTATTTTGCCAATTATGGTGGAAAATAAGTATTTGATCACCTAAAAACATGCAAGATTTCGGGCTCTCACAGACCTGTAACTTCTTCTTTAAGAGGCTCCTCTGTCCTCCACTCATTACCTGTAGTAATGGCACCTGTTTGAACTTGTTATCAGTATAAAAGACACCTGTCCACAACCTGAAACAGTCACACTCCAAACTCAACTATGGTGAAGACCAAAGAGCTGTTGAAGGATACCAAAAACAAAATTGTAGCCCTTCACCAGGCTGGGAAGACTGAATCTGCAATATGCAAGCAGCTTTGTGTGATGAAATCAACTGTGGGAGCAATAATAAGAAAATGGAAGACATACAAGACCACTGATAATCTCCCTCGATCTGGGGCTCCACGCAAAGTCACAGAACCACATGGGGGGACCTAGTGAATGACTTGCATATAGCTGGGACAACCGTAACAAAGGCTACCATCAGTAACACCCTACGCCGCCAGGGGCTCAGATCCTGCAGCGCCAAACGTGTCTCCCTGCTTAAGCCAGTACCTGTCCGGGTATGTCTGAAGTTTGCTAGAGAGCATTTGGATTATCCAGAAGAGTATTGGAGAATGTCATATGGTCTGATGAAACCAAAGTAGAACTGTTTGGTAGAAACAAAACTTGTGTTTGGAGGAGACAGAATGCTGAGTTGCATCCAAAGAACACCATACCTACTGTGAAGCACGAAGGGCAACATCATGCTTTGAGGTTGTTTCTCTGCAAAGGGACCAGGAAGACTGATCCGCGTACATGAAAGAATGAATGGGGCCATGTATCATGAGATTTTGAGTTCAAACCTCTTTCCATCAGCAAGGGCATTGAAAATGAAACGTGGATGGGTCTTTCAGCATGATAATTATCCCAAGCACCAGGCAATGAAGAAGTGGCTTTGTAACATGAATATAAAGGTCCTGGAGTGGCCTAGCCAGTCTCCAGATCTCAAACCCATAGAAAACCCTTGGAGGGATTTGAAAGTCCGTGTTGCCCAGCGCCAAGCCCAAAACATCACTGCTCTAGAGGAGATCTGCATGGAGGAATGGGCCAACGTATCACCAAGAGTGTGTGCCAACCTTGTGAAGACTTACAGAAAACGTTTGACCTCTGTCATTGCCAACAAAGGATATATAGCAAAATATTGAGATGAACTTTTGGTAATGACCAAATACTTATTTTCCACCATAATTTGCAAAATAAATCTTGCCAAATCAGACAAGGTGAATTTCTGGATTTGTTTTCTCATTTTGACTCTCATAGTTGTGGTCTACCTCTGATGTCAATTGCAAGCCTCTCATCTTTTTAAGTGGGAGAATTTGAACTTGCACAATTGATGGCTGACTAAATACATTTTTTCCCCACTGTACAGCTCTGGAAAAAATTAAGAGACCACTGCAAAATTTTCAGTTTGTCTGATTTTTCTCTTTATAGGTATATTTTTGAGTAAAATGTAAATTTCTCTTTTATTCTATAAACTACTGACACGTCTTCGAATTTCCAAGCACTAAATTTTGCATTTATTTTCAGAAAATGAGAAATGGTCAAAAGAACAAAAAAATGCAGTGCTTGCAGACCTCAAATAATGCTAATAAAACAAGTTCATAATCATGTAGAAACAACAATACTAATGTTTTAACTTAGGAATGGTTCAGAAATCAATATTTTCTGGATTAACCTTGATTTTTAATCACTGCTTTCATGTATATTGGCATGCTTTTCACCAGTCTTTCACACTGCTTTTGGGTGACCTTATGCCACTCCTGGTACAAAAAGTTAAGCAGTTCTTCTTTGTTTGATGGCTTGTGACTATCCATCTTCCACTTGATTACATTCCAGAGGTTTTCAATGGGGTTCAGGTCTGCAGATTGGGCTGGCCATGACAGGGATTTGATGTGGTGAGCCTTCATCCACACATTGATTGACCTAGCTGTGTGGCATGGCACATTGTCCTGCTGGAAAAACCAGTCGTCAGAGTTGGGGAACATTGCCTGAGCAGAAGGAATCAACTGTTTTTCCATGATAACCTTGTATGCGGCTTGATTCATGCGTCCTTCACAAACATTAACCTGTCCAATTCCAGCCTTGCTGAAGCATCCCCAGATCATCACCGATCCTCCACCAAATTTCACAGTGGGTGAAAGACACTGTGGCTTGTACGTCTCTCCAGGTCTCTGTCTAACCATTAGACTAGGTGCTGGGCAAAGCTGAAAATTAGACTCATCAGAGAAGATTACCTTACACCAGTCCTCTATTGTCCAATCCTTATGGTCTTTGGCAAACTTCAGCCTGGCTCTCCTTTGCTTCTCATTGATGAAAGGCTTTTATCTAGCTTTACAAGACTTGAGCCCTGCCTCTAGGAGCCTGTTGCAAACTGTTCTTGCCATGCACTTCACCCCAGCTGCTATTTGCCATTCCTTTTGTAGGTCACTTGATATCATCATGCAGTTGCTGAGTGACATTCGAATAAGATGACGGTCATCCTGGTCAGTGGAGAGTTGTTTTCACCCCCAGCCGGTCTGTAGCTTTGTTGTCCCCAATGTCTGCTGCTTGACCTTGTTGTAATGGACTGCCATCTTAGAAATTTTAAGGATGGAGGCAACTCACTGTATTGCTCTGCTAGTAAAGCCAGAATTGACCCTTCTTTTCCTCACTCAAGACTTTTCCATCATTGCTTTAAACTGTACCGGCGGGAGGAGTCGGCGCTGGCAGCAGGCGGGCCTCCCTTACTCGCGGGCACTGCCTGGGGACCCCTGAGGGAGCGGGGCCCTAGCCAGCTGCCTGGTCTGCCTGTCGCTAACGCCGGCCCTGGTCGTAACAGTAGCGGACAACAGCTTAAAAGGAATCAGTAACCAGGTTTCTTCCATCTAATCTGATAACAGGAGGATGTAGAGTCAGAGACCCTGATTCCAGCAGTGTCACTTGGCTCATGGCGTCTGGGGATCTCGGTCCCAGCATGAACCACAATGCAGACTGTCCGTGGGTCTCACGATCTGAAATCATCAGCGCCATAAATGCCTACGAGGGTGAGAAAGATACCGATTGGCAGTTGTGCCCACTTCCTGGAAATCTGCTCTCAGAGTCCATGATCATTGGACCAGCGCCCTGTGTAGGGGGTGCACTCGTGGGTCACAGACCTGGTGACTTTAGCCTAAATGTCATTGATCTGAATTCCCAGGTCCCATGAACACAAGAACCCACATTTACATTCAGCAGGTGGGATAAAATCAATATATTAAATATATTGGTGTTTTATGGCTATTGCTCCAGTTCTGGAAAATCCTTTTAAATTCCCCCTTGGCTGACATCTAGAAGGCCATGTGCCTGGCAGGACAGTGCTCTCTCCATGCAGCCTGCTGCCATAGGAACGCATTACATGCCGGTCTGGCTACTTCCTTCTGCACATGAGCGATCATATTTCCAGTAGTTGTGACTTCCCCCACTGCCCTGATACCAGAGGGCACACGGCGGGCTCACCTAGCTGATCCCCAGGGCATGGCTGCTGAACTTTCCTTTTTTCAGCCCCAGACATTTCTCCAGCACGCTCAGCTCATCCACCGCCATCTTGGTTGGCAATTCACAAAGCCACACACGTTGCTAACCACACGGTACGCCCCGAACCATGGGAAACAGCTCAATTTCATTGGTCAATACATTGGCAGTGGCTCGTTGCTACACGTATGTTCTAGCGATGATTGGCGGATGTCATGAACGAGACATATCCTTATGGAACCATAGAGCAGTTAGAACTGTACCGGCGGGGGGAGTCGGCGCTGGTGGCAGGCGGGCCCCCTTGACTCATGGGCACTGGGTGGGGTCCCCTGGGGGAGCGAGGGCCCTAGGCAGCTGCCTGGTCTGTCTGCCGCTAAGGCGCTAACACCGGCCCTGGTAGTAGAATCGGGCTAGGTAGTGGAGTCGGGTTGAGTGGGCGAGGACAGGGACACGCCCAAGTCTAATGAAGCAGCCATTTCAGGAGCCTGTTCCTCTTCTGGGTCAACAGGTGGCGAGTCAAGAAATTTTTCTTCATCATAATCAACAGCTGCAGGAGGAAATGCTTCAGGTACACTTTGCGTCTCTTCCATTTGGTCAAGATCCCTTTGCAGGCAAGGACGTAACATATTCCGATGGACGACTCGAGTGGGAGCGTCTTCTTTTCCCTCCAGTTGGACTTCGTAGATGGGACCTTCAGAGGTGATTCTTCGTTTTACCCGATACGGGGTCTTCTCCCACCGGTACTCCAACTTGCCTTGGGGGCGTTTGTCTCGGACTAACACACGGTCACCGACCTTATGAGCTGTCCCTGGCAGAGGAGTCACCTCAGGATTTTCTAGTTCCCGAAACCTGGTCTGCACGAGCTGATGTAGTGTCTGCAAACGATGACGTTCTCGAACCCAGGTGGACACCCCATCCAGGGGTAGTCCTCCTCTGGATCCAACTCCAGCTCAGTGATTTCTCACCCCGGTCGGCCAAACAGCAGGGTGTATGGTGTGTATCCAGTGATACGATGTACTCGGTTATTGTACACCCAGACTAGTTCAGCCACAAACTTAGGCCAGTGGACTTTCCTGTCGTCCTCTAACGTCCTCAGCATCTGGATAAAGGTTTGATTGAACCGTTCACAGGCCCCATTTCTCTGGGGATGATAAGGCGTCATCCAAGATTTCTCAATCTGATACATGCGATACAGTTCTTCCATCACTCGTCCCTTCTGCGCAGGTGGACTGCATCCTGCTGACTACACCAAGTGTGAACAGGTTGAGGGAAGCAGTGGCGGACAGGAGACAGAGCAAGGGTTAACATATTTTACTTTAACAAGCATGTACACCATGCAGGGAGATAAAGAGTTAAACAGGAATAATGCAGGTAGTAGGTGAAAAACGGTATACGGTTCGGGAAAATGCAGGGGACAATGACGGTAGCAGTTCTTAAGGTGTAACTTAACCAATCTGACAACTTCTAGACTGTAGAGTCCACGAAACTGACGTTGGTGCTAACAATGGTCAGTGCGGGGTTAATCCAGTGTAGTCCTGAAGACAAAGACGAGCTGAATCCTCCCGGCAGCGGTGAGCCTCTGATGCCTATTGCGGGTTCCTAAGTCCAGCGGGTGCTGTGAAGGGTAAGGCACAGGCCATAGCAATGTCAGAGCCCAACGTGGCCTGACAAATAAGCACCGGGGAGTCAGAGTTCACTTCACGGTCACACTCCCGTTCTTTCTTAGGTGGCACGTGCGCGGTACTCACGAGACCGGAGCGTTTGGCAGCCTGCTTAGCGGGGGGCCAACGGACACACGGTACGTCTCTGTTCACAGTCTCTATGGGCAGCAGCGGGGATGCTGGAGCGCAGGCCTGGGCTGCTATGGTGCTCGAGGGACGGAGCACTCACCTTCCGCTGCTGCGTGCTGTCAGTTCCCACCAAGTCTGCCTGTTTCCGCGAGCGCTTTTGCTTTTTAGCCTCCAACACGCCCCCTGCTGCCAAGTGCCAAGGTTGGTCCAGTTCTTTAAGCTTTCCCCTGAACAACAGAGGAGACAGCCCCGACAGTTCCTCACCCGGCGCAAGAAAGGTACCCCCAGCCCAGTCCTTCTGCTTACATGTGCACACATAAAGCAGGAAACAGGAGCTTGTCAAGGACCATGCCCAGGGCCGGGGAGGTAAGGCTATTTTCACACTTGCGTTAGGAGCAGGGCTGGCTTCAGGTTTTCATGGGCCCGGGCGAAAGAGTCTCAGTGGGCCCCTTAACTCATACCATGATTCATGATGCAGAGAAAAATGATAATTACTTACCGGTAATTTGATTTTCCAGAGCCATGACAGCACCGCACATGAGAGAAGGTATCCGCTCCCAGGAAACAGGAAGCCTGTAGCAGAGACATAAGAAGGGGGCGGCACCTCTCCCCTCAGTTTGTTTCAGAGTATGCAGTGTAACCGCCTTATTAGTTTACATACATGTTATATAACAGCGTCACTAATATTCACCTTCTTTTCCCTTTATATACATATCTATATACATATATTTACATATCCAGATATAATTTTAAATCCTCTGGTGCACCTCACAACCATCACCAAGATAGGGAGGGAACAATGCGGTGCTGGCATGGCTCTAGAAAATCAAATTACCGGTAAGTAATTATCATTTTTTCCCTTCCCCATGACAGCACCGCACATGAGAGGAAAGATAGAATAGACTCCTAGGGTGGGACAACAGCAGACAACACTTTTCTCCCAAAGGCCAGATTTGAGGGCCCTAGGTCTAGTTTATAGTGTCGGAAGAAAGTGGATGGTGAAGACCATACTGCTGCCTTACAAATCTGCTCTACTGAAGCATTTGCCCTTTCAGCCCAGGACGTGGCTATGGCTCTTGTAGAGTGAGCCGTTACACCCAGTGGGGGAGTCAGATCCGAAGAAGAGTAAGCTAGTGCAATACCCATACGAAGCCATCGTGCAATTGTAGATTTTGAAGCTCTTTTCCCCCTGTTTGTCCCCTGAAAGGAGACAAAAAGGGCTGAAGATTGTCGCCATGATTTTGAGGCTTCTATATATTGAAGCAGGCAACGTCTGACATCTAGGCAATGGAAGGTTTTTTCTCCCTGGGATTTGGGGTTCGGACAAAATGAGGGCAAAATTATCTTCTGCTCCCTGTGGAATTTGGAATTTACCTTCGGTCGGAAGGCTGGATCAGTTTTTATGATCACTCCATCATCCAAAAAGGTGGTATATGGTGGATTTACAGATATTGCCTGTAGCTCGCAGACACGACGAGCTGAGGTTAGGGCCACCAGGAGCACTGTTTTTAGCGTTAGCGCCTTTATTGAGATGGAAGCAATAGGTTCAAATGGAGACGCTGTCAGAGCCCTTAATACTAAATTTAGATCCCAGGGAGCTACCTTAGATGTTAATTTTGTGGGCCTGGATGTAAAAGAGGCCCGAATGAATCTATAGATCCATGGGTGATCAGCCAGTTTTTGATCAAACAATGCACCCAGGGCCGATACCTGCACTTTTAAGGTGCTTGTGGATAGCCCTTTCTCCAGTCCTTTCTGGAGGAACTCTAGGATATCTTTTATTGGTATTTCCTGGGCTGTCCTAGTCAATTGTCGGCCCGTGAACTGCAAGAATTTTCCCCCAATTTTTTGGTACTTTTGTGAAGTCACCTCCTTTCTGCTAGCGAGCAGGGTGGTTACTAACGGGACTGAGAACCCTTTTGCTAGAAGGAGTCCCCTCTCAAGTTCCACGCAGTGAGGTGTAGCCTGTGAACCCTGGGCTGTTCCACTGGGCCCTGGTATAGCAGAGTCGGGGTATCTGGGAGGATTCATGGGTCCGAGATAGACATGCGTCTGAGCCATGTGAACCATGCCCTTTTTGGCCAGAAGGGCGCAATCAGGATTATCCGCGCTTTGTCCTGTCGGATCTTTTTTAAGACTACTGGAATCAATGGAAACGGGGGAAACGCATAGGCCAGAAGAAATTTCCACTGGTGTAGTAGCGAATCCACCCCCTCTGGCTGCTCTCTTGGATTTAGGGAGTAGAACCTGTCCACTTTCCGATTTCTCCTGGTGGCAAACAAGTCTACTTCTGGTGTGCCCCAGGCAGCGCAGATTTCCCCAAATATGTTTTGACTTAGGGACCATTCTCCCTGATGTAGTACATGACGGCTTAAATAATCGGCCAGATAATTGTCTGCCCCCTTTAAATGTGTTAAAAACATATGTGACATGCACAAGTGTGAACAAGTCAGTAAGACAATGCTCACACCACCCAATGGCTGAAACACAACAAAAGAACACAAAATGACAAATTTGCAAAAATAGTCTGCAGTAAAAACATGACAGTAATCAGCAAGTGCTGTATAACAAATACAGGGTATTTAGCCGATACGTTTTTTTGCAAAAAATGTATACCAAGCTGCTTCACCACGTCACGGTAACCCTTCACGAAGCAGTCCCTATCAAATGTATTTAAAGCCTGAACATGTCCAGGACCCTTGTAACTGCATTTTTGCAGTTTTGCTTGTCGTTTGCTATGACCAGGAAATCGTCTAGATAGGGTACCAACAGGATATTTTCCCTTCTTATAAATGACGCTACTTCCCCAATGATTTTTGTAAATATACGCGGGGCTACTGATACCCCGAAGGGTAGGCACTGGTACTGTAGATGAGTGGGGACTTGAGCAATCTCTACCACCAGTCTCAGATATTGTTGGTGTTCCCCGCATATTGGGACATGGTAATAGGCATCGGTAAGATCTATTACTGCCATGTAGCAACCCGGGTCGAGTAGTTTCACTGCTGACCTCAAGGTCTCCATTTTGAATTTCTCTGTTCTGATGTATTGGTTCAGGCCTTTGAGATTGAATATTGTTCTTAGTGACCCATCTGGTTTTGGCATGAGGAACAGAGTGCTGTAAAACCCTTTCCCTTCCTGATGATCCGGTACTTTTATTAGTTCCTCTTTGTTAATAAGGAGCTGGATCTCCTTTTCTAATGTAGCCTGATTCTTTTTGGCTACCCGGGTCACTCTTAGTCTTTGAGGTGGAAGGCTAAGAAAACTTAGTCGTAGGCCCCCGGCTAACAGGTCGGTTACCCACTTTGAGGTGGGCAATGCTACCCACTGATGGACAAAAAATTGAAGCCTTCCTCCAACCGCCCTGGCGTCATTGTTTAGCATCGGGTCTCGGGGTGGTTTTATTAAAGAGGAATCCTCTCTCTTTTCTTTCCCTCCAGGGTCTACCCCGTGTGGTTCTATCGTCTGGCCGCCCTCGGCTCCCTCTATTCCCTGCTCCACGAAAGGACGAAGGACGAGCGAGCTTCAGTCCATCGACGCCTAGGGAAGGGGGTTGGAAAATTGTTTTTTCTTATCTGACGCCTTTTCCAAAATTTCATCCAAAGCTTTTCCGAACAAGTATTGGCCCTCACAGGGGACGGCACAGAGTTTAACCTTTGACTGGAAGTCTGCCGACCAGTTTTTTAACCACAGTGCTCTGCGGCCTGAATCTGAAAGGGCGCATGCCCGGGCGGCGCCTCGGACGGAATCTACTGCGGCGTCAGCCAGGAATCCCGCTGCCTTCTGTAGGGAAGGTATTGCCTCCAGCAGTGTCTCCCTTGGGCATTTATTCTTAATTTGGTCACTTAAGTCATCTAACCACTTGACCATAGCACGTGCTGTACAAGTGGCGGCCACCCCTGGCTTAAATGACCAAGCCAATGCTTCCCAAGCCGATTTTAGAAAAGTGTCTGCTTTCTTGTCAAGGGGATCTTTTAAGGCGCCCATGTCTTCAAATGGCAATGCTATTCCTCTGGATGTACTAGCAATAGCGGCATCTAGTCTGGGAGCTTTTTCCCATTTATCGCATACCTGCTCATCAAACGGGTATTTACGTTTGAGCGCCTGCGGTATGGACATTTTTTTGTTGGGTTTTTTCCATTCCCTCTTGATCAACTTTACCAGGTTATCATGGAAGGGAAAAACCCTTCGTTTTTTCCCCTCAAGATTACTAAACATAGCATCCTAAATTGATTTTGGTTCTTTTGGTGTCTCAAGTCCCATTGTGGACCTTACAAGTTTTAGTAATTTCCCAATGTCCTCAGATAGGAAATATGGACGACCCTCTTCCTCGTCCGAGGAGTCCAGATCTGAGTCCGAGGCCCCTATCTCCCCTTGCTCTTCAGGTACTGTCACACTTAGCGATGTACCAGCGATCCCGACCAGCGATATGACGCGGTCAGGATCGCTGGTACATCGCTAAGTGGTCGCTAGTGAGCTGCCACACAGGCAGATCTCACCAGCGACATCGCTGGGGATGGGGGTCGCTACTTACCTGTCACACTAGGCGATCCTGACGTCCTCCCGCCCGACTCCACGCTCATCGCTCGTCTCTCCACAGGAAGCGCCGCAGGAAGCTGACGACGAGAAACAGTCCAGGACGTTCTCGCGCGATCAGCGATAACCAGCGGGGGAGTGGGTTGTAGGTAAGTATCAGACACAGCGATATCGCTAGCAATATCGCTATAACGTCCCTAGTTATAGCGATATTGCTAGCGATATCGCTTAGTGTGACAGTACCTTTCCTCAGACTCCATATCAGTAGTTATCTCTGTTGGAGGGAGCGGAGGAGGTAGGGGCGGGGGTAAGGCAGGTGTTATCTCAGAGCTCGGTGTCTGCTCTTTTAATTCATCTTTTACAGTCGACTTTACTTGCTCCCGGATCATAGCTTTAATGTTTTGGAGCAGGGATGGCGACTCTTCGGCCACTGTCTTTTTAATGCATGAGCGACAGTCGTTTTTCATACGTTTTAGCTAGGGTCTTTTTGCATAATGCACATTCCTTGTTTTTTTGTTTGGATGTGGCTTTTCCCTATAGAAGACATACATAGGGAGTCGTTAATATATAGTTCTGCCTTACAAAGGCACTCACCCGGCCCTCTGGGTACCCGGGTAGCCGGTGGCTCTTCCTCCTGCGCGCGCTCCTCGACCTCAGGATCCATTTGCGCTCTGCTGCTGGCCTGGCTCTATAACAGTAGAGCTTGTGTGCAGCCTCTTAGGGACCAGTGGCGTCTGCCTCGCTTCCCTTTTAATGGAGGAGCGGTGCGCGCCTCTGGGACTGCTCCCGCCCGGAAGTGCCCAGTACACCGCTCCCCCGGCGTGTGAATTGTGTTAAAAAAAAAAAAAAAAAAAAAAAGTGTGTATATTCTTTCCTCTATATCTCTGAGGCCGTAGGGGGAATTTTTTTTTTCTCTCAATGGAGATAAAGCAATTGTCTGATCGTGTGGAGCAGCTCGCTGCGGAAGTGCGGGGAATTTCCGCCTACCTTGCTCGTTCGCATGCTGTTGAACCAAAGATCCCTACACCTGATGTATTTTTTGGGGATCGATCTAAATTTTTGAGTTTCAAAAATAATTGTAAATTATTTTTTGCCTTGAAGCCTAACTCGTAAGGGAGCTTCGCGCAGCAGGTCAAAATTGTCATCTCTTTGCTGCATGGCGATCCCCAGGATTGGGCGTTTTCTTTGAAACCAGATGATCCTATTCTGACTAATGTGAACGCATTCTTTCAAGCCTTGGGGTTGTTGTATGACGAACCTAATGCTATTGATCAGGCTGAAAAGACCCTGTTGGCATTGAACCAGGGTCGAGATTCTGCAGCGTTGTACTGTCAAAAGTTCCGAAAGTGGGCGGTCCTTACTACCTGGAATGATAACGCCTTGGCTGCTCTCTTTCGGAAGGGTTTGTCAGAGGCCGTAAAAGATACTATGGTGGGATTTCCTGTTCCCTCTTGTCTGGACGATTCTATGTCATTAGCCATTCAGGTTGATCGGCGTTTACGTGAACGCAGGATTACACGAGAGGTGTTGCCACTGGTAGAACAGACGTCTGAACCTATGCAATGTGATAGAGTTTTCTCTAAGACGAAACGTCAGGAGTTCAGAAGGCGTAATAAGCTGTGTTTTTTCTGTGGAGATGCCTCGCATATTATTTCTGTTTGTCCTAAACGAGAGAAACGCTTTGCACACACGTTTTCTGTTGGTGGTGTTCAACCTAAGTTTCTTCTGGCAATTACTCTGATCTGCTCCCTGTCCACATTTTCCGCCAAGGCTTTTGTGGATTCGGGAGCAGCGCTAAACCTAATGGACTTGGATTTTGCTAAACGTTGTGGATTTCCGATGACACCTCTGCAGATGCCTATCCCTTTGAGGGGGATTGATGCTACTCCTTTGGCGAAAAATAAACCTCAGTTTTGGACCCAGGTGGTCATGCGGGTCGCCCCAGACCATCAAGAAAATTGCAGATTTTTGGTGTTACATGGTCTGCATGATGCCGTTGTTCTGGGGTTTCCCTGGTTGCAAATTCATAATCCAGTCTGGGATTGGAAATCTGTGTCTGTGGTGAGTTGGGGTTGTCGGTGTGCCTGTAGTGAGGATCCGGTTTTTTCTACCTCTCCTCAGTCGCATGATGTTCCTGACTATTTGGCGGACTTTTATGATGTATTTAGTGAGAATGAGTCTGCGTCCTTGCCTCCTCATAGGAGTTATGACTGTGCAATTGAACTGAGCCCGGGGTGTAAATTTCCCAAGGGTCGGCTCTTCAATTTATCTGTACCCGAGCACGAGGCTATGCGATCCTATATTAAGGAGGCGTTGGAGAAGGGTCATATTAGACCATCCTCTTCACCCTTAGGTGCCGGTTTTTTTTTTGTGGCCAAAAAGGATGGTTCTTTAAGGCCTTGTATTGATTATCGTGCCCTCAACAAAATTACTATTAAATATCAGTATCCGTTACCCCTGATTTCGGATCTATTCTCTAGAGTTAGAGGGGCTTGCTGGTTTACCAAGCTTGACCTCAGGGGGGCGTATAATCTTATCCGCATTAAGCAGGGGGATGAATGGAAGACGGCGTTTAATACTCCGGAGGGACATTTTGAGTACCTGGTGATGCCTTTTGGGCTCACTAATGCCCCTTCTGTCTTCCAGTGCTTCATGAACGATATTTTCTGAGACTTTGTCGATAAATTTTTGATTATCTGGATGATATTTTGATCTTCTCCAAGGATTGGGATTCTCATGTGGAACATATTCGGACTGTGTTCCGGATCTTGAGGGAGAATTCCCTGTATGTCAAAGGATCGAAATGCCTTTTTGGAGTACAGAGGATTTCATTTTTGGGATTTATTTTGTCTCCATTAACTATTGAAATGGACCCGGCCAAGGTACAGGCCATTTATGATTGGGTTCAGCCCACTTCTTTGAAGGCCCTCCAGAAGTTTTTGGGTTTTGCTAATTTTTATCGGAAATTTATAGCAATATTTTCTAGTATTGCCAAGCCATTGACTGATCTGACTAAGAAGGGTGCTGATGTGTTAAATTGGTCTCCGGAGGCTGTTGCTTCCTTTCAGGAGCTGAAGCGAAGATTTACCTCCGCCCCGGTTTTGCGGCAACCTGATGTCTCACTCCCGTTCCAGGTAGAGGTGGATGCTTCTGAGATTGGTGCAGGAGCTGTTTTGTCCCAAAAGGATCCTGTAACATCTAAAATGAATCCCTGTGCTTTCTTTTCCCGAAAGTTCTCTTCATCTGAACGTAACTATGATGTGGGGAATCGGGAACTGTTGGCCATGAAATGGGCATTTGAGGAGTGGAGACATTGGTTGGAGGGAGCTAAACATCAAGTTGTGGTCCTCACTGACCACAAGAATTTGATTTACCTAGAGTCGGCTAAACGCTTGAACCCTAGACAGGCTAGGTGGGCCTTGTTTTTTACACGTTTTGATTTTGTGGTCTCTTTTCTTCCTGGAACTAAGAATGTCAAGGCAGACGCCCTCTCTAGGAGCTTCTTTGCTGATTCTCCTGTGGTGACCAAGCCTGCTACCATCTTAGGCGAAGGGGTAGTTCTTTCTGCCATCTCGCCTGATTTGAGACTTGCTCTGCAAGAGTTCCAGGAGGACAAACCTGAGCGTTGTCCCAGTGGAAAGTTGTATGTTCCTGACCAGTGGAAGAAGAGAGTGATGTCTGAAGTTCATTGCTCTGCATTGGCTGGTCATCCAGGTATTTTTGGTACTAGAGATCTGGTGAGTCGCTCTTTTTGGTGGCCCACCTTGTCTCATGATGTCAGGAATTTTGTGCAGTCCTGTGGGACTTGCTCCCGGTCTAAACCTTGTTCTCGCTCTAGTGGGTTGTTGATGACAGAGTCAGCATGGGTTTGTAACTAATAAGTCATGTCAGACTAACTTAATTTCCTTCTATGACGGTATCACTGATTGGGTGGATCAAGGAAATGCTGTAGATATAGTATATCTTGACTTCAGCAAAGCATTTGACAAAGTCTCTCATACAATCCTTATTGAAAAAATGACTAAGTATGGAATGGACAAGGCAACTGTTAGGTGGATTCATAACTGGCTTAGTGATCGGACCCAAAGAGTGGTCGTAAATGGCTGCACATCCAGTTGGAAGAATGTCTCAAGTGCGGTACCACAGGGCTCTGTCCTGGGCCCTGTATTGTTCAACATCTTTATCAACGATTTAGATGAAGGAATTGAGGGTAAACTGATTAAATTTGCTGATGACATAAAGCTAGGAGGGATAGCTAATACTAGAGAAGAGAGAGAGAGGATTCAAAAAGATTTAAATAAACTGGAGAAGTGGGCAGCAACTAACAGAATGGTTTTTAACAGGGAGAAATGCAAAGTACTACATCTGGGCAATAAAAATGAAAAAAGCATATATAGAATGGGAGGAATAGGGCTAAGTGACAGCACATGTGAAAAAGACTTGGGTATACTAATAGATCACAGACTGAATATGAGTCAACAGTGTGATGCAGCAGCAAAAAAGGCAAATGCAATTCTAGGATGTATTAACAGAAGCATACAGTCTAGATCACGTGAAGTTATTATTTCCCTCTACTCCTCTTTGGTCAGACCTCATCTGGAATATTGTGTCCAGTTTTGGGCACCACATTTTAAAAAAGACATCAACAAACTGGAGCAAGTTCAGAAAAGAGCGACCAGAATGGTGACCGGTCTGCAAACCCTGTCTTATGAGGAAAGGTTGCAGGATTTGGGAATGTTTAGTTTGCAAAAGAGAAGACTGAGAGGAGACTTAATAGCTGTCTACAAATATCTAAAGGGCTGTCACATTGTAGAAGGATCAACTTTATTCTCATTTGCACAAGGAAAGACTAGAAGCAATGGGATGAAACTGAATGGGAAGAGACACAGATTAGATATTAGAAAAAACTTTTTGACAGTTAGAGTGATCAATGAGTGGAACAGGCTGCCACGAGAAGTGGTGAGTTCTCCTTCAATGGAAGTCTTCAAACAGAGGCTGGACAGACATCTGACTGGGATGATTTAGCGAATCCTGCTTTGAGCAGGGGGTTGGACCAGATGGCCCAGGAGGTCCCTTCCAACTCTACGATTCTATGATTCTATGATGCCTTTGCCGGTCCCCAGGAGGCCATGGACCCATATTTCAATGGATTTCATCTCTGATATGCCGGTCTCTCAAAGAATGACTGTTATTTGGGTGATTTGTGATAGGTTCTCTAAGATGGTTCATCTTGTACCACTCCCTAAGTTGCCGTCTTCCTCTGAGTTGGTGCCCCTGTTTTTGCAACAGGTGGTTCGCTTGCATGGGATTCCTGAGAACATTGTATCTGACAGAGGAGTTCAGTTTGTGTCTAGATTTTGGAGGACTTTCTGTTCCAAGCTGGGAATTCAGTTGTCCTTCTCCTCTGCTTTTCACCCTCAGACCAATGGGCAGACAGAGAGAACAAACCAGACCTTGGAGTCGTATTTGAGATGTTTTATTTCCGCTGATCAGGATGATTGGGTTTCATTTTTGCCCTTGGCCGAATTTGCTTTAAATAATAGAGCTAGTTCTGCCACTTTGATGTCACCTTTTTTTTGTAACTTTGGGTTTCATCCTCGATTTTCTTCAGGGCAGGTGGAGCCTTCTGCCTGCCCAGGTGTTGACACTGTGGTGGAGAGAATGCACCAAATCTGGGACCAAGTGGTGGATAAGTTATCTCTCTCCCAGGAAAAGGCCCAGCGGTTTTCCAATCGACATAGGACCATTGGTCCCCAGTTTAAGGTTGGTGATATGGTGTGGTTATAATCAAAAAATATTGCTATGAAGGTGGCTTCTCCTAAGTTTAAGCCTAGATTTATTGGACCTTACAAGATTTTGGAGATTATTAATCCGGTCTCTTTTCGTTTGGCTCTTCCTGTCACATTTAAAATCCATAATGTGTTCCATAAGTCCATGTTGAAGAGGTTTGTTGAACCAGTTGTTCCTGGGGTGGCACCTCCGGACCCTGTATTGGTTGAAGGTAACATGGAATATGAGGTAGAGAAAATACTGGATTCCCATCTGGCTAGACGGAGACTCCAGTATTTGGTTAAGTGGAAGGATTATGGTCAGGAGGATAATTCCTGGGTCTCTGCCTCTGATATTCATGCCAAAAGATTGGTGCGTGCCTTTCATCGGGCTCACCCTGATCGCCCTGGTGGCGTGGTTGAGGGTTCGGTGACCCCTCCTCAAGGGGGAGGTACTGTTGTGAGTTCATTTTCCCCTTCGTCACTGAGGTCTGGTGAACTCCCTATTCTGGTAAAGGAAGGTAATGAGCCTGATTATCAGGCACCTGAGCCTAATGAGGATGACTGGCTGAGTGGAGTCACGGACTGGATATAAGGCTGCCGACGCCCTTCTGCCCTGCGGGTGATTTCTCTGTGGACTTCTAGGAAACCAGTCTGATTCCTGCTCCTCTAAAGCGAAGTTTTCTGCTTTGCCTTTTAGCTTTTGTATTTTGTTTTTGTTTGCCTTGCTTTTCTGGATTCTGCCATTCCCTGCTGGGGTGAGCTGATTCTCCTTTTGCCGGTTGCTCTGTCTTCAGAATATTCCTGAGTACTGACATAGTCTTTTTGAAGCCTAGCGTCTTCAGGGCCTTTTTCACTGTCAGTCTGTTGGCTCTTATTTTCATAGGGTTTTTCACGGATTGCAGACAGCAGCCTTCCTTTCCTTTCCTACCTAGTTAGCTTGGGCCCCGTCTTTGCTCAGTCTATCTTTCTGTCTGTGTTGTGTTCTTTCTCCTTGCTTCACCGTCATTATATGTGGGGGGCTGCCTTTTGCTTTGGGGTCTGCTCTGGGGCAGTTTAGATTTCCCTTTCTGTCTTTAGGCTATTTAATTCTCCGGCTGTGATCGAGGGGTCTAGGGCATCGTAGGAACCCCCCACGGCTACTGCTAGTTGTGTTGATAGGTTCAGTGGTCTGCAATCCGATAGCTGCCAACCTCTCTGGTTTTCTGGACTTAGCTAGCATTTCTGTTTTTGCCTCCTACGGTGACTCAATCATAACAGGGATCCCTCCGAAGATACCGCTCTGCCTCAGGCATCCGCCTGCAGGAAACAGGAAACCAAACTGAGGGGAGAGGTGCCGCCCCCTTCTTATGTCTCTGCTACAGGTTTCCTGTTTCCTGGGGGCGGATACCTTCTCTCATGTGCGGTGCTGTCATGGGGAAGGGAAAATATAGGTATCCAGGCCTGGCTGATTCACACTGACACATCTGCTACACTCAGCAGCTAATCAATGTGAATCCCCCTGACATATAAGTACGTGTTACACCCCATATATTGGTAGAAGCACGGCGTCCACAGACTGCATGGCCAACAATGGCGGCAGCCACTGTGATGTCACAGCCCTCATCTGCAAGGCAGCGGGAAGACGGAGCTAAAATACTATAATGTCTCACATACGGCTGCACGCACCGCTCACATGAATGTAGACAGATCTCACATACGATTGCACGCACAGCTCACATGAATGTACAGATCTCACATACGACTGCATGCACCGCTCAGATTGTACACAGATCTCACATACGACTGCATGCACCGCTCACATGATTGTACAGATCTCACATGCGACTGCACGCACCGCTCACATGATTGTACAGACCTCACATACGACTGCACGCACCGCTCACACGATTGTACAGATCTCACATACGACTGCACGCACCACTCACATGATTGTACACAGATCTCACATACGACTGCACGCACCGCTCACATGATTGTACACAGATCTCACATACGACTGCACGCACCGCTCACATGATTGCACACAGATCTCATGACTGCACGCACCGCTCACCTGATTGTACAGATCTCACATATGACTGCACGCACCGCTCACATGATTGTACAGATCTCACATACGACTGAACAAACCGCTCACACGATTGCACACAGATCTCACACACCGCTCTCTGGATCACTTATAACCTTGCGTTACATGTTCTGCATTTATTGATCTATGGAGATATATAGTTATGTAACTGTGGCCCTGTCATCTATACAGCGCATATGGACAAGTCCGAGCTCGTCCATGGACTGTAGTCCTCATCCTGTGGCTGTCATGGCATGCTGGGAGTTGCAGTACCACACTAGATAACAAGCAGCAGGCCCCAGGTAAGAATACTACATCACAAGGAAAACTTTCTGGAAAGCAGAACAAGTGCCAGTGTGGCGCCCCTGAGGATTCAGTCGCCACAGAGGTACTGCACCTTCTCCTAAGGTGTAGTGCCCCACCATCCAGGTAAGGTGGGAACTCCTGACAACGCTCCACACCTGCATTCTACACACAGGATAGTTCAGTGGGGCCACCTAACAGCTTCAGGCTGGGGGTTAGCAGAGCACCCCTAGTGGAACCCTGCTTCGTAACACGAGATGTGCTGGGAGGCGGGTGGAGTGAGATGATATAAAGGAGTGGAAGAGTGAGAGTTAGGAGTAGTTGGTTGGTTAGTTGGAGAGAGAAGAGAGAAGGGTGTTTGAAGGACGTGCTGCAGCAGGTCCCAGTGATCTGGACTGCTGGCACGAGAAAGACCAGAGAAAGAGACTGATAAGATTGATAACCTAACCTTCCATAAGAGAGATAGAACAGATCGGAACGAAGGAGAATAGAAGGACGGTGGGAAGCTGGTTGAAGAAAGATAGAGAACCCTTCCAGTCCAGAGAGCGCAAAGGCCGGGGCCCGGTCCCCGAGGTTGATTGGATCTTTATGTCCGGCAACAGACACCGGAGGAGTAGTGAGCCGCTAACACCTTGCTCCCATCATAGACTCGGGACACAACAGCAACTGAATAGAGAGCCGGGACGCAGTGAGGAGTCCCCGGAGCAGGCTACAGCTGTCTGTCATACAAATAAAGACTAGGAACACCTAGAGAGAGGCATTCCAGGGTAACTAAGTACTGGAGTGCTTCGCACCTAAAGGCGCATTGGAGGAGTCGTTCAGTAAGGTACATGTTGGCGGAGTGTGGAAAGGAGAATCCTATCCTGCCTGGAGGTTGGCTGGAGTGAACGGCAAACTGTGAGTAACGCTTTGGAACCACATACTCGGGTGTCCTCCAGTTATTCCCGCACCACTACACCTAGGTACCAGCATCTATACCATTCTGCGCCTCTCCTCATCCATTGCACCTACACTGCCCTGGGACTACAGCTCCACCAGTGGGGAGCTACACCATCTTTGCTGCACCACACCATCAGTCCAAGAGGATCTGCATGCAGCGTTGGCTCAACATCTTACTTGCCAAACACCACGGGTGGCGTCACGAACTATTCTAATAAACTTTAACACCATTAACATCATCGCCATTGATATTGGGCGCCCAGGGCCACGGACCGGGTCACTGCTGCTGTGACACAGTCCCACCTCGACACCGGCCCGGTTCCGAGTACCCCGCTGCCCTGGGTGTGCGAGGGCGACCCACCAGCATGCCACCGGTCTGCCTGGAGCGTGCAGCGCCCCCTGTGTGACGGCCGGGACCTGCCCCCCTCACTATTAACCCCTGCCATCCCGGCCAGGCCCCGCTCACCTCATCCCACTTGATGTACTTGCTGCCCCGCTACAGGGTCTCTGGCACCCGGACAGGCTCCAGCTGGAGGGCATGGACTCCGGGCCGGGACCCCGCCATGGCTGCAGGGGAGGACGGAGGAAAAGTACGGAGACAGCAGCTGTGCTCCTCGCCAGCTCCCATCCTGCTACTAGCACCCAGCCCTCTCCCCACCCCGTCCTCCATACAAGGAAGTGATGGGCGGGAGCGCAGCAAGGATGGGCTCGCCCCAAGGATGCAGGCGAAAATGAATACAGGGCTGCGGCGTGTTGTAGTTATCCCAGACAGCGTGAGTGGGCCCCCCCGGTCTCGCCAGGGCCCCGGCACTTGCCCGGGTGCTGACGCCGGCCCTGGTTAGGAGACGCAGCGTACGCTCTGCGTGAAGCTCCGCCTCCTGCGGCGCCTCCTCCGGGCAGCTCCGCCTAAGGGCGCATGACGCTGCATGCGACCTGCGTACTCTATCTTTAGCATTGGGTACGCAGACCGTGCGCAGGTATCCTTTTGACAGCGCATGCGTCCTTTTGACGGTGCGCCGGCCACACCAAAAGGCAACACGGTTTTTGCTCCTCTATTCCTCCTCCTCGTCTGTCCATCAACCTGATCCTCGTCCCTCCATTTCTGCTCTTCCACGCGCCACTGTTTCTGCTCCTCACCCCTCCATTCTTCATTTCTGCTTCTCCTCACCCCTCCATTTCTGCTCCTCCTCGTCCATCTGTCAACCACCTCCTCACCCCTTTCTCCTCCTTCTCTGTTCCACCTCACCCCTCCGTTTCTGCTCCTTCTTGACGATCCATTCTCCGTTTCTGCCCCTCCATGCCCGTCTATACCTCAGCAATGGGTCCAGTGTGGATGAGGCTGCGGCTACACAGCACTCTGGCTTCTCTACATTAGGATTCCAGTGTCTTACTGAAAAAATCAACACTACCGATAAGATTGTATTTTGCAGCAAAGACAAAAGTAACTACAAATCCTAACGATGCACAAAGTCACCATCATGTATGTTACGTGTTACAGAACCACTCGGCACCCAGAATATGTTGTGCAGTTATATGTATGTATAATAGGTTCCATGTGAGATGCATGTTCCTAATGCATCAGTTCACAGGCTACGCCCCTGGGCAGAGGAGACACGATATTCTCCTTTTGTCCGCCCTCCCCCCACCTTTGTAATTTCCACAGTAAACATCGGCAGGCTCCGGCCACCTGCGGCTTTTGTAATGTATGTCTGGCCTGCCGCTTTTCTATTGGCCGGCCCTCTGTGTCTGTGTGATATATTCTGTGTCCTGTGAGTAAAGTGTCAGACTGGAAATACGTGGAGAAGCAGTGACCTTTTATATGCGCCCATGTAACCAAGGAATTCCAGCCAGCGTCATTCATTCAGACTCCAGCCAACGCAGAGCGGACCTCCGAAAACACAGGATGGTACTGAAAGAGGTTCCCCAGCTTGGTAGACCCTGTTACACTGGTGGCAGCAGCGGGATATGATACCCCTTCTACAGGAGGAAAGGAATGGATGGAAAACAACTACCAGAAGTTAAAGAGGACTACATTAAAAGATCTAGTGGAAGCCCGAGGGTTGATCGCCAGCAACAAAACAAAAGCGGATTTGATAGCAGTCATCATGGAACACGACAGTGCAGCGCCCCCCAATGTGAACGCGGAGGAGACCGAATTCCAGAGGGAGGTAAAGAACAGATTGGCATTCTATGGCCCAAACCCTGCAGTAGAGATCATACGAGAGGTGATGGCTGATGTGCGTACTGATCTGAAGGAAAAGATGGCCGAGCGGACCAGGATAGAGCTAGCCAGGATGGAGATGGCAGAGCGAACCAAAGTGGAGCTGGCCAAGATGGAGATGGCAGAGTGGAGAGAGGAGAGTCAGCGAGCAGGGGGAGCTCTGGCCTTCGACCAGGTACCTTCAACAGTAAGCCACAAAAAAATCCAGTATAATGCCTTCCGACAGTTGGGGGAGGCAGAGGAAGACATTGATGGCTTTCTGCAGGACTTTGAGCTGCAGTATGCCCTTCATCTAGTGAAGCCGGAGGAACGGGTTCAGATTCTGGCCAGCAAGCTGACAGGCCGGGCAGCGGACGCCTATCGCACGGTACCTGATGAGGACTGTATGGACTATGAGCGGATCAAAGAAGTGATCTTGGCCCGGTATGCGCTGACACCAGAGGTATACCGCCAAAAGTTCCGCGGACTTATAAAACACGTAACCGATACCCACGCTGTATGGGCCTGTAAATTACGGCGGTCACTTCTACAGTGGATACAAGGGAGCCAAGCAACCACTAAGGAGGACGTCCTCCAGCTCTTCTTGTTAGAACGATTCTTTAATGGACTAACCCCCGAGACACAGGAATGGCTTCCGGACAGGCGGCCAATGACTCTTAAGGAAGCTGCTCGTCTGGCCGATGAATATCATGATGCCAGGAGGCCGCAGTTGTCCGGATCAAAGAATCATAGAATCATAGAATCGTAGAGTTGGAAGGGACCTCCTGGGCCATCTGGTCCAACCCCCTGCTCAAAGCAGGATTCGCTAAATCATCCCAGTCAGATGTCTGTCCAGCCTCTGTTTGAAGACTTCCATTGAAGGAGAACTCACCACTTCTCGTGGCAGCCTGTTCCACTCATTGATCACTCTAACTGTCAAAAAGTTTTTTCTGATATCTAATCTGTGTCTCTTCCCATTCAGTTTCATCCCATTGCTTCTAGTCTTTCCTTGTGCAAATGAGAATAAAGTTGATCCTTCTACAATGTGACAGCCCTTTAGATATTTGTAGACAGCTATTAAGTCTCCTCTCAGTCTTCTCTTTTGCAAACTAAACATTCCCAAATCCTGCAACCTTTCCTCATAAGACAGGGTTTGCAGACCGGTCACCATTCTGGTCGCTCTTTTCTGAACTTGCTCCAGTTTGTTGATGTCTTTTTTAAAATGTGGTGCCCAAAACTGGACACAATATTCCAGATGAGGTCTGACCAAAGAGGAGTAGAGGGAAATAATGACTTCACGTGATCTAGACTGTATGCTTCTGTTAATACATCCTAGAATTGCATTTGCCTTTTTTGCTGCTGCATCACACTGTTGACTCATATTCAGTCTGTGATCTATTAGTATACCCAAGTCTTTTTCACATGTGCTGTCACTTAGCCCTATTCCTCCCATTCTATATATGCTTTTTTCATTTTTATTGCCCAGATGTAGTACTTTGCATTTCTCCCTGTTAAAAACCATTCTGTTAGTTGCTGCCCACTTCTCCAGTTTATTTAAATCTTTTTGAATCCTCTCTCTCTCTTCTCTAGTATTAGCTATCCCTCCTAGCTTTGTGTCATCAGCAAATTTAATCAGTTTACCCTCAATTCCTTCATCTAAATCGTTGATAAAGATGTTGAACAATACAGGGCCCAGGACAGAGCCCTGTGGTACCCCACTTGAGACATTCTTCCAACTGGATGTGCAGCCATTTACGACCACTCTTTGGGTCCGATCACTAAGCCAGTTATGAATCCACCTAACAGTTGCCTTGTTCATTCCATACTTAGTCATTTTTTCAATAAGGATTGTATGAGAGACTTTGTCAAATGCTTTGCTGAAGTCAAGATATACTATATCTACAGCATTTCCTTGATCCACCCAATCAGTGATACCGTCATAGAAGGAAATTAAGTTAGTCTGACATGACTTATTAGTTAGAAACCCATGCTGACTCTGTTTAATCACTTCATTCTTATCCAGGTATTGACATACATGTTGTTTAATAATTTGTTCAAAGATCTTTCCTGGTATAGAAGTCAGACTCACCGGCCTATAGTTGCCTGGGTCCACCTTCTTCCCCTTTTTGAAGATAGGAACAACATTTGCTCTTCTCCAGTCTTCTGGCACTTCTCCTGTTCTCCAAGAATTTTCAAAGATTATGGAGAGGGGTTCAAAAATTTCTTCTGCTATCTCCTTCAGTACTCTGGGGTGTAATTCATCTGGACCTGGAGACTTGAATTCATTTAGGTTAGCTAAGTGTTTCCTCACTATCTTTCTGTTTATAGATATCCTGGATTCTTCTATTCCCTTAATAGGACAGTGAATAACAGTTGATGTTGCATTTCCTTTCTGAGAGAAAACAGATGCAAAATAGGAATTTAAAAGTTCAGCCTTCTCAACATCCTGTCTTACCATTTCATCATTTTCATCATGTAAAAATCCTATAGCATCTTTGACTTTTCTTTTACTTTTGACATATCCCCAAAATCCTTTATTATTGCTTTTGACATCTCTTGCAAGCCTCAGTTCATTTTCAGCTTTAGTTAATCTGATTTGTGCCCTGCAGGTTCTGCAGACAGCATTATATTCTTCTTTAGATATGCCTCCCTCTTTCCATTTTATAAACATTTTTTTCTTCCTTTTTAGCATGTGCTTAAGTTCTGTGTTCATCCATCCTGGTTTCCTTAAATGCTTCCTATTCTTCCCTCTTTTCGGAATTGTTAACAACTGTGCTTTGAGAATTTCATTTTTCAAGATTTCCCATCCTTCCTGGACATTTTTGTCTTTAAGGATATCCAGCCATTGGATCCCTCCAATTCTCTTTCTGAATCCCTTAAAATCTGCCTTTCTGAAATCTAACCTTGACGTCTGAGTCTTCACAGGTCTTCCACCTCTAGTTATCCAAAATTCTAAAATAGCATGGTCGCTACCTCCTAGGGTCCCAGCCACTTTTACCTCCTCAACCATTTCCTCCCTGTTTATAAGGATTAGATCCAAGGTAGCAGTTCCCCTTGTTTTCTCCCCTACCTTTTGGAAGATAAAGTTGTCAGCAAGAGAGGATAAGAATTTCCTTGACCTGTTAGTTTTGCCTGAGAGAGATTCCCAACAAATGTCTGGATAGTTGAAATCTCCCATGACAACTATGTCATATTTTTTGGAGAACTTGGCCATCTGATGCATAAAGAGTTCATCTATATCTTCGGCTTGCACAGGCGGCCTGTAGTAAATGCCTACAATGGTGTCCTTTCCATTGTTCTGTCCTTGTATTCTTACCCAAACAGTTTCCACAGAACTCCCAGTCTCTGAAGCTTCAATCTCTGTGCAGATATACGCGTTTCGAACATACAATGCGACACCCCCTCCTCGTTTATCAAGTCTGTTTCTTGCAAATAAGTTGTATCCTTCTAGTCTTGTATTCCAATCATGTGTATTGTCCCACCAAGTTTCAGTGATTCCAATTACATCATATTTCAAAGATGGTCCCTAGGGGCCCGCCCATGGACCTGGAGGGCCCCAAAACACCGAAGATTGTAGGGGGACCAGCTAGAAACCCGGCCTACCACAGTTCCCCTGGGGCGCGATACCACACCTTCCGTCAGCTGGGCCACCTGCAAAGACAATGTCCCAACCGGACTCAGCATACCCAGTGGCCAAAGGCGGGAACAGCTACCTTCAGCCGGGCTGCTGTACACTGCTACCAAGGCAAAGCTGACCCGGCATTGGGGGCTACGACTAACCAAGGGGTGGAAGAGATGGAGGAAGTGCTGCATGAAGTAGACCCCGTGCAGGCAGCCTGGGCAGATAATCGACAACAGCATCGACAGGTCGTGTGGGTTAATGGGAAACGTACGCAGGGACTAAGAGATTCCGGAGCAACTTTGACCCTTGTGAAGCCTCATCTCGTCCGGAACCAAGAGAAGACGGACCGGACAGTGGCAGTCCGTGTAGCAGGGGGAGCCATACATCAACTGCCCACTGCCAGGATTCACCAGAACTGGGGAGTCAGGGATGGCCTTGTTGAGGTCGGCTTGATGGAGGATTTGCCTGCAGACGTCTTGCTGGGAAATGACTTAGGGCCCATGTTGTCTGCATTCTCGGTGGCCCCTCTGGCTGAGACATATCCTGTGACCACCCGGAGACAAGCTCGAGCTGCGGAGGGGGAATCACACTCAGAGGAGGCCCAGGTAAGACATCCCAGCCCTACACGTATTCCCATAGCCAGACACATTTCTTGGGCCACCCCAGATGAATTTAAGAGGGAGTTACTTGAGGATCCTTCATTAGAGGGATATCGTGGGAAGGCACAGGAGGGGAGTGGGGTACTGGAAGGGGAACAGTTTGTATGGAAGCAGGGACTCCTCTACTGGATCACAGAGCAGCACCACACAGGGACGAGCCCCACTATAAAACGACAGCTGGTAGTTCCCAAGAAGTATAGGCAGGAGCTACTGCGAATCTCTCATGACATACCCTTAGCCGGGCACTTCGGCGTCAGTCGCACCAGGCATCGTCTGACACAAAACTTCTTTTGGCCGGGGGTAACCTATGATGTTTGTCAGTACTGCCAGACCTGTGACAGTTGCCAGCGCATTGGCAAGAGGGGGGATCGATGCAAGGCCAAATTACGCCCCCTCCCTATTGTGGAGGAACCATTTAGCCGAGTAGCGGTCGATCTGATAGGGCCGTTAGCCAAACCCAGTCCGTCAGGGAAAAAGTATATATTGACAGTGGTAGATTATGCCACACGGTATCCAGAGGCGGTAGCGTTACCTAACATACTGGCAGAGACGGTGGCGGCCGCCCTGCTCCAGGTGTCCTCACGGGTTGGATTTCCCCGGGAGATTATCTCGGACCAGGGTACCCAGTTTACAGCAGAGGTGACCAACCAACTGTGGAAGCTGTGCGGCGTAAAGTCCATTAGAAGCGCCCCGTACCACCCGCAAACCAATGGGTTGTGTGAATGCTTTAACGGGACATAAAAACAGCTCATTGGGACTTTTACCAGGACATACAGGGACTGGGAGAAATTCTTGCCACACCTCCTGTTTGCCTATCAGGAGGTGCCCCAAGAATCCACGGGGTTCTCCCCGTTCGAGCTGGTATACGGGAGACGGGTAAGGGGACCCCTAGACTTAGTGCTGGAACACTGGGAAGGGGAGGGCCTCATAGAAGGGGTACCTATTGTACCCTATGTGCTGGAATTCCGGGACCGCCTACAGGAGCTGACTCAGGCTGTACGTGAGAACATGCAGGCGACTCAGCGGCGCCAGCGCATATGGTACGATCGGAGGGCCAGAGAGCGCACTTTGGAAATAGGACAGAAGGTCCTGGTGTTAGAGCCCACTAAGCAGAATAAGTTTCAAGCTGCATGGCAGGGGCCCTACCAGGTAGTGGGGAAAATAGCCGACACAACCTATAATGTCGCCGATTGTGACGACCCCAGGGTTATCCGCATGTTCCACGTGAATATGCTGAAGCCCTACCGGGAACGCCCTGAAGAGGTAGTGGCCATCTGTGCACCTGAAGCAGAGGATTTTGCCGGACTTCCCTTACCGGATGTAATAGGGGAAAGGACTCAGTCTAAAACATGGGACCAGGTACACTTGGGTGAAGACCTAGGCCCCCGGGAGAGACAGCAGGCCGAGATGTTGAGGCAGCGACAGAGGATGTTTTCAGGGAGACCAGGGTACACTCGCCTGGCACAACACAAGGTTGAGACCCAGGATCAGACCCCCCTGCGACAAAACCCCTTCCGCGTCCCTGAGTCTGTACAAGAGGGGATGCGACAAGAGATACAAGAGATGCTGCGTTTAGGGGTCATTGAAGAGTCAGATAGTCCCTGGCCATCCCCCGTAGTGTTAGTGCCCAAGAAGGATGGGACTACACGGTTTTGTGTAGACTATCATAGGCTCAATGAGAAAACAGTGACGGATGCATACCCCATGCCGCGTGTGGATGAGTTGTTAGACCGGCTGGCGGGGGCAAAGTATTTGACCACCATCGATCTATGCAAAGGCTACTGGCAGATTCCCCTTAGTCCTGACGCTATTCCCAAGTCGGCATTTGTCACCCCGTTCGTCTTATTCCAGTTTCGAGTTATGCCATTCGGGATGAAGAATGCCCCGGCGACCTTCCAAAGGCTGGCTGACCGGCTTCTGGATGGTCTCCAGGACTATGCTTGTGCCTATCTGGACGACATCGCCATCTACAGTGTGACATGGGAAGAGCATCTAAATCACCTAGAGACAGTATTGGACAGGATCCACCAGGCCGGAATCACCCTGAACCCAAACAAGTGTCACGTGGTCAAAGCAGAGGTTCAGTTTTTAGGGCATTGGGTGGGAAGTGGGAAACAGCGACCAGAACCAGCCAAGATTGAGGCCATAGCCAAGTGGCCCATCCCACGCACTAAAACCCAGGTCATGGCGTTTCTAGGGACAGCGGGGTATTACAAGAAATTCTTTCCCAATTACAGCAGCGTAGCCAAGCCCCTCACTGATCTGACCCGTAAGAACCAACCCTGCCAGGTAACCTGGACCTCAGAGTGTGAGGAAGCCTTCCGTCAACTAAAGGACGCCCTCACCAATACCCCTGTATTGGCCGCACCCGATCCAACTAAACGTTTCCTTGTTCACACAGACGCTTCTATGTTTGGATTGGGGGCAGTACTGAGCCAAGTCGGGACGGATGGCCAAGAACACCCGGTATCTTACCTGAGTCGGAAACTACTGCCCCGTGAAGTAAGCTATACGGCCATCAAGAAGGAGTGCCTGGCGGTAGTATGGGCACTCAAGAAGTTGCAACCATATTTGTATGGACGACAGTTTTCCCTCCTAACGGACCATAATCCCCTAGTCTGGCTTTATCGGGTCTCCGGAGACAACACCAGATTGCTGCGGTGGAGTTTAGCCCTACAACCTCTGGACTTCACCATCCACCACAGACCCGGCAAACAAAACGGTAACGCCGATGGACTAAGTTGACAAACGGAACTTGTACCAACCCCATAAACTTCGGTCATCCCCAAACCGATCCGTTGAGGATCAGACTGTGTATGCCGATCGCGTCGCTGAAAAGGGGAGCCGTGTTACATGTTACAGAACCACTCGGCACCCAGAATATGTTGTGCAGTTATATGTATGTATAATAGGTTCCATGTGAGATGCATGTCCCTAATGCATCAGTTCACAGGCTGCACCCCTGGGCAGAGGGGACACGATATTCTCCTTTTGTCCGCCCTCCCCCACCTTTGTAATTCCCACAGTAAACATCGGCAGGCACCGGCCACCTGCGGCTTTTGTAATGTATGTCTGGCCTGCCGCTTTTCTATTGGCCGGCCCTCTGTATCTGTGTGATATATTCTGTGTCCTGTGAGTAAAGTGTTGTCAGACTGGAAATACATGGAGAAGCAGTGATCTTTTATATGCGCCCATGTAACCAAGGAATTCCAGCCAGCGTCATTCATTCAGACTCCAGCCAACGCAGAGCGGACCTCCGAAAACACGGGGTGGTACTGAAAGAGGTACCCCAGCTTGGTAGACCCCGTTACAATGTAGATGTGTGAGCACAGAAATGGCTGATGAGGCTTTACATCCTTCATATAGACACAATGTCGGCACTTACCTCCATCTTTTCATCCCTCCGTTTCTGCTCCTCTGTCTTGTGTTTCTGCTCCTCTTCTCCAATACATTTCTCCTCACCCCTTAGTTTTTGCTTCCGTTTCTGCTTCTCCTCAGCTCTCTGTCCACTTCTGCTCCTCCCCACCACGCCGTTTCTACTTCTCCTAGCCCCTCCATCCTCTGTTTCTGCTCCTCATCGCCCTCCATTATTTGTTTCCACTCCTCCGTTTCTTCTCCTTTCCCATCCATAAACCTCCCCATCACCCCTCTAGCTTCTGTCTCTGCTCCTGCTTGCCTCTCCAATTCTCTGTTTCTGCTCCTCCTTGTCCCTGTCTGTCCTGTTTGTGCTCTTCCACGCCCCTTCGTATCTGCTCCTCATAGTTCATCCATTTTTTCTCCTTCTCACCCCTCCGTTTCTGCTCACCTCTCTGTCCTCCATTTCTGCTCCTCACCCCTATGTCCTCCGTTTCTCCTCCTCCCTCCGTTTCTGCTTCTCCCTGCCTGCCCATCAACCTCATCCTTGCCCCTCTTTTCCTGCTCCTTCTCACTCCTCCGCTTCAGCTCCTGCTTTCCTCTCCGTGCTCCGTTTCTGCTCCTCCTCGCTCGTCCTTCATTTCTGTTACTCCGTGTCCCTCCATCTTTCGTTTAGTTTCTGCTTCTCCTCACCCCAATAGCTGTCGTTTCTGCTCCTCCTCATATCTCTGTTTCTGCTTCTACCTGCCCGCGCATAAACCTCCTCGTCCCTCTGCCCTCAACTCCTGCTCCTCCTTTCCCCTCCGTTTCTGCTCCTGCTTCCCCCACTGTCCTCCTTTTCTGCTCCTGCTTGTCCCCGTTTCTGCTCCGTCCCAGACCATCAACCTCCTCCTAACCCCTCTGGCTTCCATCTTTGTTCCTGCTTGCCCCTCCCATCCTGTTTCTGCTCCTCCTCGCCCGTTCATCAACCTCCTCCTCGTCCTTCCATTTATGTTCCTCCTTGCCCCACTGTCTGTCCTCCATTTCTGCTCCTCCTCACCCCTCCATTTCTGCTCCTGCAGACACCTGTTTCTGCTCTTCCTCGCCCTTCCATCAACCGCCTCTTCGTCCCTCAGTTTCTGCTCCTCCTTGCCCCTCTGTCCTCAGTTTCTGCTCGAATTCTGCTCCTTATAACCCCGTTTCTGCTCGCCTCTCTGTCCTCCTTGCCCCTGTTCTCCATTTCTCGCCTCACCATCCACCATTTCTGCTTCTCCTCACCCCTCAGTTTCTGCTTCTCCCTGCACACCCATCAACCTCCTCCTTGCCCGTTTCTTCTCCTCCTTGCCGATGCGTTTCTGTTCCTCCTCACCCCTTCGTTTCTGTTATTCCCCACCAGTCCGTCAACATCCTCGCATTTCCATTCTCTGTTTCTGCTCCTCCTTACCCTTACATTTGTGATCCTGCTCGACTCTCCATCAACCTCTTCCTCGACGGACTGTCCTCAGTTTCTACTCCTCCTCGACCCTCCATTTCTGTTCCTCCTCCCCCGTCAACCTTAATAATAATTTTATTTCTATAGCGCCGACATATTCCGCAGCACTTTACATTTCAGAGGGGACTTGTACAGACAATAGACATTCCTGCATAACAATAATCACATAGATCATAACAGATACCAAGAGGAATGAGGGCCCTGCTCGCAAGCTTACAATCTATGAGGAAAAAAGGTAGACACGAAAGGTGGGTGGTAACAGTTGCCTTCATTGTTCGGACCAGCCATAATGTTAGGCTGTGTGCCCACATTGCATTTTTTTAAGCGTTTTTGAAGCGATTGTGCCGGATCAGACGCTTCAGAAATGCTTAAAATAAGCTTCCCTTTCAATTTAATGCATTTTGGCCTTTTTGTGCCAATGCATGCGTTTTTTTCCGCTCAGAAAATGCTTAGAGGCTAAAAACGCAGCATGCTCATTCTTTTCCACATAGGTCTGCGTTTTTAGCCGTTTCCAATGTTCCCAGAAAATGTGCGGAAAAAAACGCACCAAAAACGCGCGGCTTTTGTGCAAAAATCGCGGAAATAAATGCGCGTTTTCTGGGAAGGAGTCCGTTTTTTTGAGCGCTTTAAAACGTGTGTAACAGTACAGACACAGAGGGCTAATAGATGCATAAAGCATGTGGGAACATGATGTGGGGAACCTGGTTATGGTAAAACTTTTGAACGAGCCACACAGTAGTGATGTGTCGTTCGCGAACGATCCGACACAAAGAGCCTGCTGTGAATGATGGGAGTCGGCACCTCAGTGAGAGCCACTAAAATCCCTGAATGGCTCTCACTGGGTGTAAAATCCTGGTGTTCGGCAGACATAACTCCGCCCACCCGAACAAAACTCCATCCACTCCGCAATTTCATTTGTTCCTAGAAAGCGGGTGGGGTTTATGTGGTAGGTGGGCAGGGTTTCGGACGCCAGAGCAGGTATGCAATTGGGATCCATTTAGGATCCAAAAGCGGAGCTGTGAGAGCCAGATCACCAAAAAGAGCCGGACTGCCCATCACTACCGCACAGGGATAGTTAGGTTAATGTGTTAAGGCGGTAGGTCAGTCTGAATAAATGCGTTTTTAGGCACACTTAGTAGGGATTGGGGACTAATCATATTGACCTGAGAAGCGCATTCCAAAGAATTGGCACGTGTATTGTCTTGGAGGCGGGAATGGGAGGTTCTGATTATTGAGGATGCTAACCTCAGGTCATCAGCAGAACGGAGGGCACGGGTAGAGTGGTAGAATGAGACGAGGGAGGAGATGTAGGGTGGTGCTGAGCCGTGGAGTGATTTGTGGGTGAGGATAATAAGTTTGTACTGGATTCTGGAGTGGATGGGTAGCCAGTGTAATGACTGGCACAAGGTAGAGGCATCAGTGTAATGACTGGGAGGAATATGATCCTGGCTGCAGCATTCAAGACAAATTTGAGGGGGGAGAGTTTGGTAAGAGGGCGACCAATTAATAGAGAGTTACAATAGTCCAGACGAGAATGAAACAGTAAGGCTGTGTTCACATGTAGCGTTTTTTTTCGCGGATTTGACAAAAAATCCGCTCAAAAAACGCTTAAAATAAGCTTCCCATTCATTTCTATGCATTTTGCACTTTATGTGCACATTGATGTTTTTTACCGTGAAAAAACGGCTTCGCGGTAAAAAACGCAGCATTCTCATTAATTTCGCAGAAAATTCCGCGTTTCTAGCTATTTTCTATGGGTCTGGGGACTCTCCGGAAAAAATTGCGGTAAAAACGTGCAAAAAACGCACGGTTTCTGGGAAGGAGTCCGGTTTTTATGCAGAAATTTTCTGCATACGTGTGCACATAGCCTAAGAGTTTTTGGAGTGTCAAAAGTAAGAAAAGGTCGAATTCTAGAAATGTTTTTGAGGTGCAGATAACAAGAGCGAGCCAGTGATCGGATGTGGGGGGCGAATGAAAGCTCGGAGTCAAGTATGACCCCAAGACAGCGGGCATGTTGCTGGGGAGTAATAGTGGAACCTTCTCCTTGCCACTCCAGTCTCCTTTTCTGCTCCTCCTCAACCCTCCGTTTCTTCTCCCCCTCGCCCATCAGTCAACCTCCTCGTCCCTCTCTCCTCCTTTTCAGCACCACATCACTCCTCCATTCTGTTTCTGCTCCTTCTCGCCCCTCTTCACCCCTGCATTTCTGCTCCTCCTCACCCATCTTAACCTGACCTGAGCAATGGGACGGTGTTGGCGAAGCCAGGGCTACACAGCACTCTGGCTGTTCTACATTAGGATTGTACTGTCCCGCTAAAAAAAATCAACACTACAGATGAAAATGAGGCCATGATAAAAGTAACTAGAAATCCTAACATTGCACAAAGTCGCCATCATGCAGACATGTCCGCAAGCCAATGGCTGATGAGGCCTCTACACCCGCCATATAGACACCACAATGTCCCCACTTACCACACCAGCCTGTACATTCAGAGATGTCTTCTAGGACTTATAGTCTTACACATAGTAAAGAACCATAGGAACTTTTTCTTCAACACGTTTTGGAAAAATACATGGGGACCACTCCACATCAAGCTCCAAATTCAATATTTTGCTAAACAGCAGGTTTATTCCAGATACAGTTGATGGAACTTTCTAGAAAAACGCCATGTTACAGAACATATTTTCTATCTGGAGCCTACAGAGATTACAGGGGATTATGTTTTATTTGTGCTTTGTAGAAAAATAAAAAATTACACACAAAAAAATAAACGAATTGATAAGAAACGTACGTGATGAAAAAAATTATAAAAATGCATCCTCTGAGAACTACATGAAAAAGCTACTAAATGAAGAGCTCCCTGCCAGGACCGTTCTGCTGAATTACCATTTACCTCACACAGTCTGTGAGAGAGTTGAACTTACCAAGCAAGCACAGATGCCTGAACCCTGATAGCCACGCCCACCTTCATCAGAGCCAATAGTTGGATAGTTATGCATTTTTTCCATATCAATTCTGATTGGCTACTGCGACATTTCCCGCCTACTACTCTCATTGGTTATGTTCTTCTTATCACCGGGAGGGGTGGGGTTAGTTAGTTGGCTTGTCATATCCTGGTTGCCGGTCGCCATGTCTGATGCTGCTGAACGGGGTAAAACCCGGAGAGATGGCGGAGGACGGGATAAGTATTCGGTGCTGCTGCCTACGTATAACGAGAGAGAGAATCTGCCGCTTATCGTGTGGTTGCTGGTCAAATATTTTGGAGAGAGGTATTGTCCGCAGTGCCCAGTGATATTAACCCTTCTTTCCACAGAGGCGTTAGCGCTTGTTTTGCATGTCGCAGTGTTTTGTCCCGTATGGTGTTCCGTACAGAAGGCTTTTGGCTTACCAAAGCATGCATTTCTTTGTAATAATTGTCTGAGACAAGTTTATCGATGCTTACTGACACCGACTTTTTTTTTTTCTTTTGCAGTACCTATGCAAAAACTTAAAGCATAAGAAAGGGTTGTTAGCTATGTGCCGTGAAGGGCGGCACAATAATCATTGCATTTCTATATAAAAGCTGTGCAAAAAAAAAAAATTAAGTTGCGTTTTGAAAAAAGGTGGAATAATTACATTTATGTTGCAGCCATTTTCACCATGTTTTTAAAGGGAGGGATTTGGTTACAAAAAATTCTCTATTAACGTTAGGCATTTAACACATTGGTCTCCCCTCATATCTACCATTGGGCATTGCACCGCAGCCATGCTTCAAAGCTGCACTGGTGAAAGTTGCACCAAATTTATCCATAAAGGGAACCTGGCGTCTGTTGGAGGCTGCAGGAAACACTGGCAGCACGAATCGGTCACTGGCTGCGGGATTGCTGCCATGAAAGGCTAGTTTCACACTAGCGTTCTCAGGTACAGCGCAGGGCTGCCGCTAAGCTCCGCCCCCGGCCATGCCCCCTCCAGCCAGCTCCTCGTATGATCACATGACGCTGCATGCGATCAGTGTACCGTATATTTAGCGTTGGGTACGCTTACCGTGCGCTGGTATGATTTTTCTGGCGCTGCGTCCAGCGCACAAAAATACAACACAGCGCATTTTTGTGCCCTGGGCGCAGCGCCAGCAAAATCATACCAGCGCACGGTCAGCATACCCAACGCTAAATATACGGTACGCTGATCGCATGCAGCGTCGTGCAATCCTAGGAGGAGCTGACCGGAGGGGTGTGGCCGGGGCGGAGCTAAGCGGCAGCCCTGCGCTGCGCCTGAGAATGCTAGTGTGAAACTAGCCTAACTCTGGCATTTCGGGGGGAAACTTAAAGGGGTTGCCCACTACTTGGACAACCGCTTCTCACACCACACGCTTGGCCCCGATAAAATTATAAAGCCTATGCACAGTTCCTGCAGTGTCGACATTAGCGGTCCCGGGGCTCTTGTGTGGTTGCATGTCACGTGACCCCCAATGTCCAATCAGTGCTGACGTCACTGTCCCTGCCTCTGGACAAATTGAACATGAAGAGGAAGTCGGAGATCAGCTGCAGCCTGGACTTCCTCTTCATGTTCAAACTGTCCAAATGCAGGGACAGTGACGACAGCACTGATTGGACATCAGGGTCACGTGTCACAACCGCACAGAAGCCCCTGGGAGAGTGAATGTCAACACCACTGGAACGGCGCCGACATGGGAGGCAAGTATAGCCTTTTTTATTTTATCGAGGCCAAGCGTGGGGAACGACAAGGATTTCCAGCAAATTACACCATTCTTCATAAATGTGTTCTACTTGGGGTAATTTACTAACTTGTTTTCCCGGGAGAACCCTTCATTCTCCACAGTATAGGTGATAACTTCTTGATCCATGGACATCCTAGAGTTGGGACCTGCATCGATCTGCAGAACGGGGAACTTAATACCTGTTAGAATGGAGCAGCAGTGCTCATGCTCTGCCGCCAATCCATTCATTCCCTACCGAGCTTTTTCTCACAGAGAGACTGTATGTAACAGCAGTCGGGCATCTGACTTGGAGCGCCATTTTGTAGCTCGGATAAAAGTTCCACGTTCTGCTGATCGGTGCAAGTCCCATCAGTCTGATCCCCCCCCTTTACGGTAAGTTATGGCCTGTCATGTGGATAGGTGATTTGTTTTCACTGGACATACCCTTTAACTCTAGCATGCTTTACACCAGTCTTGAAGCACCACTGCAGCATTTTTGTGTTTCCCCCCCCCCCCCCCCCCAGTACTGGACTAGTTCTTTAAAACATCAGTCCCGTGCCCCCGGTCATATACGCACCCTCCGGCGTCTTCACCGTTCTTGGCTCTGTTCCGATCCTGCAGCGCTATCTTCTGAGCGCAGCTTCTTACTGGCCAGAAATAATGATCACATGCTCTCAATGCAAGTCTGGGGGCCAGAAAGAGGCTTTCATAGACCTATATTGACTAGTGACCTCCGGCTTGCTCCATGAAACACTGAAGCAGCCGGCAGGTCCCAATCTGCAGGAGACGGAACGGAGTAGCACTAAAAACATCGGAAGGGGAGTACAAGACTGGGGACTTGACTTTTCAGCACCACTCCAGTGGTGAAATTTAAAAAAAACAAAAAAAAACCGCTGGAGTGGTGCTTTAATAAAAAGCAAACTGGAATTAGAGGCAACTAATTTATTAAAAGGTGCAAATCTCATAATAAATTAGGTGCATCTCTTGCTGTGTGTGCACCTGAAAAATGAAGTGACTGGTGTAAATGTGTAGTATAATTTATGCCGATTTTTGGCATAAATTGTAGTAAATTTGTCAGGTAATATGGCGCCAACTCCTTTGACTGAAGCATTAAGTGTAATGAGCAGCAGAGAAAAAAAGTTCCATGTTATAATGTAAATATGCCATAATTTGCAACTCTTTCACATCAGAAAACTGGAATTGGAGAAGTGATAAATTCCCTCTGCCTGATGTTTCTTCATGTGGGGCGATTACAGATACTGACCATTGCCAGGGTGAGATGTTCTATGGGCTGCACCAGCAGCAGGATGGATTGAATCATTGTTGGCATATCTGATGATGATGATGATGATTTCTGCCTTATGGTGCATTTACCCAAGGTCATTAAAACTTTATACAAGTTGTTTGGTGCTCCCTTAACACCTGTTTACACAGGATGCCAACAATGCTGAGGCCATGAAGATCACTAATGGGATCTTGATTATCGTTCTGTCAGCCTTGTTTACACCGCGCAACGTGCTTGGCGATAACAGTGACTGACTTTTTTTGCTGCCGTAAACTATTCAACTTACAAACAAGCAATTTGCTTTTCATCGGGTGATTGTCGGCAAGTTTCCACACGTGGATAATCCGTAATGAATATTCATGCAAATGCTTGTTCGCTGGTTATCTGAATGCACATTAGTCCACCAGGACTCGTCAGGGTGGTGACTACAGTGATGGTCACATCATATAAATCCACACTTGCCTCAGTATGTGAATTATCCATATCTTCTAACTTTGGACATGGGAAGCGGCCCTTTATTATATGGATAGACGGTTGCGTAGATTTCTCTTGAGCGTTTAGGCCCCAGGCTATTTGGCAACGACGTAAAGAATGTGGTCCCTTTGCAGGACATTACCGAAACCTGGCCGTTGCCAAAAATCCGAACCTGTAGATTCCTGGTCACTATTTGCATGCATCGTTCCCGTTGTATACAGTTGTCAGGTCATGCAAGCAAATTCACTGCGCAGCCCTAGACTACCAGTTTCGTTAGCACAATGTTGGTCGGATGTAGAGACTCCATTAATTTCTCTCCCTCTTCAGCGGATATAATTATGAAATCATCATAATCGATGATGGAAGCCCTGATGGGACCTTAGAAGTGGCTCAGCAACTGCAGAAAATCTACGGCTCCGACAAGCTCGTGAGTAGATTTATATGGACAGGGAGACAAAGTTGGGCTCTCAAGGACTTGGATATTGATGGTCTAATTTTTGTTTTTTTGTTTTTTTTTTTCAATTTCAGCTTCTCCGGCCAAGAGAAAAGAAGCTGGGGCTAGGTAACTATAGTAGACTGTATATTGCTTTTTCTTTATACTGGCACATTTATACAAGTTACTACAAAAACCATTCACTCCAAGTCATTATATGTATTTGGTATTGTTACGGTTGCTGTAGCGGGAAGGTACGTAGAGGCAACCTGGAAGTGGACCCTCTGGGTCACGGCTCCAGAGCCCCCGAGGGCGAGCGCCCAGGTGAGGACCACCCCCTATACAGGGAGTGTTAGGGGCAGAACCGCGACAGCCGAAACCAAAGGGGCGACTAGGGCTAGGCAGGAGTGGAGGCACAGGCGTATCCGAACAGTGAGCACAGAGAGCGTTGAGCGCAGGACCGGAGCGTAGCGGGTGCAAATGGCTGGAGGCTGCAAAAGAAGAAACAAAAAGCGGAAGGATGTGAGGAGCATGACCGGGGAGGAGTAGGAGCAACTGAGGACACAGTAAAGCAGGAGAGCAGAGGGAGAACTGACGGAGGCAGCGAAGGCAGAGGCAAGAATAGGGGTGCAAGGACTAGGAGCACAGCGCAAACAGGCAGGGTAAAAGGGCCTGGAACACGGAGGGTGCTGCAAAGAGACAGTGTCACCGCATTAGAAGAACAGGCGTCTTACCTGTCCAGACGCCAGCCATATGTAGCACTGGGCGCCGCCATGTTGGATGCGCAGCCAGCGCGTCATGTTACCCAGGGGGCTGTGCGCTTGAAGGGAGGCAGTGCGCAGGCACCTGCCACCGGAGGCCGGACGCGCCGGAGAGCAGGAGCGCGCCGGGAAGTGCACGCCGCAGGGTAAGTGGAGCCCGGGGGCGTAACAGTACCCCCCCCCCCCTTTACGTCCCCCTCTCCTTACGCTGGAGAGAAATTGTCTCATAATGCGAGTGGCATCAATATTCTCCTGGGGTTCCCATGATCTCTCCTCAGGATCGAAACCCTTCCAATCCACTAAAAACAGGGTCTTTCCCTTAACTGTCTTCATAGCCAATATATCCCGAACCTCAAAGGTGTTATCCGAGCTACAAGGTTGGGAGATTTGGGAAGGCGCAGAGTGGTATTGGTTAAATACTGCAGGTTTGAGGAGAGATACATGAAAGGTATTGGGAATCCTTAGTGAGGCGGGCAATTTCAATTTGTAGGCCACGTCGTTGATGCGACTTAAGACCTCAAAGGGGCCAATGTAACGAGGACCTAATTTATAGGAGGGAATCTTCAACCTGACATGCCGAGAAGACAACCAAACTCTATCCCCTGGGCGATACGGAGGTGCGTCTAGCCGACTTTTGTCAGCATACCTCTTCATCCTGAGGCTGGCACCCTCGAGGGCTACTTTTGGTCTCCCTCCAAATCTGAGAGAAGTCCACAGACAAGGAGTCAGCTGCCGGTACACCTGAGGTAGGGGACACAGGAAGGGGAATGCCGGGGTGCTGACCAAAAACCACAAAAAAAGTGAGATTTGGAGGAGGCTTCACTTGGATGGTTATTATACGCAAACTCAGCCCAAGGAAGAAGTGAAACCCAATCATCTTGGTGCGCATTGGAAAAATGCCGGAGATAGGATGTTAGTGCCTGGTTGACTCGCTCGACTTGACCATTAGACTGGGGGTGGTAGGCAGAGGAAAAATCCAAAGTGATCTTCAGCAACCCGCAGAGGGCTCGCCAAAAACGGGAGGTAAACTGGACTCCTCGATCCGAGACAATATGCTGTGGGAAAACCATGGAGGCGAAAGACATGGAGCAGGAAGATCCTTGCCAACTCAGAAGCGGTAGGAAGACCAAGTAGAGCGATAAAGTGAGCCATTTTGGAAAATCGGTCCACGACTACCAAAATAACCGTATATTTAGAAGAAGAGGGCAAATCGGTGATGAAATCCATCGCAATATGAGTCCATGGATTGGTAGGTACAGGTAACGGATGTAGGAGTCCCGAAGGACGATGTCGTGGCACCTTGTTCCGGGCACACGAAGGGCAGGAGGCGATTAAATCCTGGACGTCCCTGCGAAGCGAAGGCCACCAATAATGGCGGGAGGCAAGCGAGAGAGTCTTTTTAACTCCAGAATGTCCTGAAAATTTTGACGAGTGGCTCCAACGAAGAACCTTGAGTCTATCTCCACTCCGAACAAAGGTTTTACCAGATGGTGGGGAGACTAGACTTACAGGGGCCACGGTAAGGATTTTGGCGGGGTCGATGAGATGTGCTGGACCCTCCTCCTTATCCACTGGCTGAAACGACCGTGACAGGGCATCTGCCTTGATCTTCTTATCCCCGGGTCGGAAGTGGAGTTCGAAGTCAAAGCGTTCGAAGAACAAGGACCATCTGGCCTGCCGTGGATTGAGCCTTTGGGCGGACTGAAGATAGGCTAAATTTTTGTTATCCGTAAAAATGATGAACAGATGGAGAGCACCCTCGAGAAGATGGCGCCACTCTTCAAGAGCCATCTTTATGGCCAAAAGTTCTCTGTCTCCAACAGCATAGTTGCGTTCGGGAGCGGAGAAAGCCTTTGAAAAGAATCCGCAGGTGAGAGTACGCCCGGAGGAGGTCTTCTGCAGAAGAACTGCTCCTGCTCCCACCGAAGAGGCGTCAACCACTAAAATGAATGGTCGGCTGGTATCTGGACGATGGAGTACCGGAGTCTTCGCAAACTCCTGCTTCAAGGTTTCAAAGGCAGCTTCAGCATCAGAGGGCCAATGATTGGGATCGGCCCCTTTTGCGAACAAGAGCCGAGATGGGTTTAGTCAACGAAGAAAAGTGGGGGATAAATTGCCGGTAATAATTGGCAAACCGCTGGATAGCTTTTAGTCCGAGGGGACGTGGCCACTTGAGAACTGCCGAGACTTTCTCAGGGTCCATCTCTAACCCTGAGTTCGAGACGATGTAACCAAGAAACGGCAATGAAGTCTGCTTAAAGAGGCACTTCTCCAACATGGCAAAAAGATGGTTCTCCCTAAGACATTGGAGGACTTGGCGAACGTCTCGGCGATGTGTGACCAGATCCGGAGAGAAGACTAAGATGTCATCAAGGTAGACTACGACACAGGAGTAGAGGAGATCTCGAAAGACATCATTAACGAGTTCCTGGAATACTGCAGGTGCGTTGCAGAGCCCAAAGTGCATAACCAAATATTCGTAGTGCCCGTCTCGTGTGTTGAACGCCGTCTTCCACTCATCTCCAGCACGTATGCGAACCAGATTATAGGCCGCTCGTAGGTCAAGCTTTGTAAACACACGTGCTCCTTTCAGCCGATCAGAGCTCAGAGATGAGTGGCAGTGGATATTTGTTCTTCATGGTGATGCGATTCAGGCCACGGTAATCGATGCAGGGACGCAACGACCCATCCTTCTTCTTTACAAAAAAGAAGCCCGCTCCTGCAGGGGACAATGACTTGCGAATGAAGCCCCTGGCCAAGTTGTCTTGGATGTATTCAGACATGGCTTGGGTCTCCGCCGAGGAGAGAGGATAAATCCTACCCCGAGGCGGAGTGGTGCCGGGAGCGAGCTCAATGGGGCAGTCGTAGGTCGGTGCGGCGGTAGTCTCGGCCTCTTTCTTATCGAAAACATCCACAAAGGCACTGTAGGCAGACTGTAATCCGGAGAGAACAGGAGAGGGAAGTGGGGTACTCACAGGACGCACCGGCAGCAGACACCGAGCCCGACAAGACTTCCCCCCCCCACCCCCAGCGCAAAATGTTGCCGCTATGCCAGTCTAAGGTGAGCTCGTGGAGTCGTAACCAAGGAAGACTGAGTAGGATAGGATGGGAAATACCTGCCAAGACAAAAAACGTTATTTTCTCCCTGTGTAGGGCTCCTACCTGCAACTCTCTCTCATGAGTGACATGAGTAACTGTCTCGAGCAGGGGTCGACCATCTACGGAAGCGAGGCTTAGGGGGGGTTCACTAAGGGCTTCACAGGAACAGAAAATTTGTTGACCTCCTCAAGCCTAATAAAATTTCCGGTGGCACCCGAGTCCACATAGGCCACCAGAGAAGCCCGCTTCCCTTCAACATGCAAGAGGACAGACAAAGTGAGGGGTAGAGAGGTATCAAAAACGCCCAGGAAGGCCTCTCTTACCTGGCCTAGGCGGAGGAGTTTTCCGGACTGTCAGGACAGGTTCGGTGCAAATGGGAGCTGCCCACCGCAGTAGAAAGAAAGACCCTGGAGGGTTCTCTCCCTGCGACGCTGGTCAGAGAGCTTCAGGCGGTCCAACTGCATAGGTTCAGGGGCAGAGGCTGAGGAGAGAATCCTGGGTCGGGGACTGGGTGGTCTGCGAAGAGAAGATAAAGGACGAGAGGCCCTTCTCTCCCTGGCCCGTTCCTGAAACCGGAGATCTATCCGGGTGGCCAGGGAAATCAAATCCTCCAGAGCTGTAGGGGTATCTCTACCAGCGAGCTCATCTTTAATACGTCTCGAGAGACCTCGCCAGAAGGCGCCCACCAACGCCTCGTTATTCCAACCTAAGTCGGCGGACAAGGTCCTGAACTGTATGGCGTACTGGCCCACGGTTAGTGAACCTTGGCAGAGGCTAAATAGAGCCTCGGTGGTGGAAGCTAACCGACCCGGTTCGTCAAAAACCCGACGAAGTGTCCATAAAAATGGATAACTGGGTAACCACCGGGTCATCGCTCCCAGAGGGGATTGACCCAAGCCAGAGTGTCTCCCTCTAGGTGAGAGATGATGAAGACCACTTTGGCTCGGTCAGTGGGGTACTGCTGGGGCATTAATTCAAAATGAAGGCGGCACTGATTTAAAAAAAACCCGACACAATTTGGCGTCACCGCTATACCGGGGTGGTTTGGCCAACCGTGGAGGAGGATAGGAACCCGCAGCAGGAGGGGCAGAGGCGGCCGAGTGCAAAGCGAGCAACCGACCATCCACCGAAGCCATATAGCTGAGGATATGGGACTGGGTATCACGCTGCTGCGCCAATTCTTGTAAGCCAGCCAACTGAGCAGCGTTACCAGGCTCAGAGGATTGGAGAGCGGAAAGACACGAGTCCATAGTTTTCATGAAGGACATCATGCGCGTCTGGTTCTCTCGAAGGAAAACCAACTCCTTTTGGGCAGCCGTGGGTCCAGCGGGGTCCATGGCCTGTTCTTACTGTTACGGTTGCTGTAGCGGTAAGGTACGTAGAGGCAACCCGGAAGTGGACCCTCTGGGTCACGGCTCTAGAGCCCCCGAGTGCGAGCGCCCAGGTGAGGACCACCCCCTATACAGGCAGACCCCCAGGGGATGGAACCGCGACAGCCGGAACCAAAGGGGCGACTAGGGCTAGGCAGGATGGAGGCACAGGCGTATCCAGTGAGCACAGAGAGCGTTGAGCGCAGGACCGGAGCGTAGTGGGTGCAAATGGCTGGAAGCTGCAAAAGAAGAAACAAAAAGCGGAAGGATGTGAGGAGCAGGACTGGGGAGGAGTAGGAGCAACTGAGGACACAGTAAAGCAGGAGAGCAGAGGGAGAACTGATGGAGGCAGCGAAGGCAGGGGCAAGAATAGGGGTGCAAGGACTAGGAAGACAGCGCAAACAGAGGCAGGGTAAAAGGGCCTGGAACACGGAGGGTGCTGCAAAGAGACAGCGTCACCGCATTAGAAGAACAGGCGTCTTACCTGTCCAGACGCCGGCCATAAGTAGCGCTGGGCGCCGCCATGTTGGAGGCGGAGCCAGCGCGTCATGTTACCCAGGGGGCTGCGCGCCTGAAGGGAGGCAGTGCGCAGGCGCCTGCCACCGGGGGGAGCCGGGCGCGGGGACGCGCCGGAGAGCAGGAGCGCGCCGGTAAGTGGAGCCCGGAGGCGTAACAGGTATGATGGTGAATTTTACAGAAACAGGTATATTCCAGGGCAATATGACATGGTCATGGCTGATGTGTTGGAACCCTTGAAAATGTTTAGGAAAATTAAGTATTTCTCCCAGAAAATGATTGCAATCGCACATGTTTTGTCATAGACCTGTTTATTTTCTTTTAATATTATGAAAGATTGGTCCAAATGACCATAATCGGTGTCACCAATTCAGCATGAAATCAATAGTGCCGCCACCAGCATATCACAATCGTTATAGTAGAGACAAAGTGACAAATAGAGAGGTTAAAATATCAATTTTTATTTAGAAAATAAGTAAAATAAATACATACAAGTAATAACAAGGTGCCTTTGAATGTAGGGAATGTCTGACAGAAGAGGGAGTATAGGGCCAGTCCTAGAACATGAGCATAATCATATCTCTAACAGTATATACAGTGGGTACGGAAAGTATTCAGACCCCTTTAATTTTTTCACTCTTTGTTTCATTGCAGCCATTTGGTAAATTCAAAAAAAAGTTCTTTTTTTTTTTTTTTTTTTTTTTTTTTTTTCTCATTGACAATGGGCGCATAGCAGAACTCAGAAGGGAAGGAGCGCCGTTTGACTCTTCAATGCACAATTGGCTGGAATTGAGATCGGACGCCATGTCGCATTTGGAGAGCCCCTGATGGGCATAAACAGTGGAAACCCCCCACAAGCGACACCATTTTGGAAAGTAGAGCATCTAAGGAACTTATCTAGATGTGTGGTGAGCACTTTGAACCCCCAAGTGCTTCACAGAAGTTTATAATGTAGAGCTGTAAAAATAAAAAATCATATTTGTTTCACAAACATGATCTTTTTGCCCCCAGTTTATTTTCCCAAGGGTAACAGGAGAAATTGGACCCCAAAAGTTGTTGGGCAATTTGTCCTGAGTATGCTGATACCCCATATGTGGGGGTAAACCACTCTTTGGGTGCATAGCAGAGCTCTTAAGGGAAGGAGCACCATTTGACTTTTTTGACGCACGTCACGTTTGGAGAGCCCCTGATGTGCCTAAACAGTGGAAACCCCACAATTCTAACTCCAACCCTAGCCCCAACTAATCCGAGCCCTAAATGGAAATAAATGCATTTTTTTTTATTTTATTATTTTTCCCTAACTAAGGGGGTGATAAAGGGGGGGTTTGATTTACTACTTATAGCGGGTTTTTATGTTTGGCAGCTGTCACGCACTAAAAGATGCTTTTCATTGCAAAAGATAGTTTGTGCGAGCTATAATTTTTCCATATTTTGGCCCACAGTCATGTGAGGTCTTGTTTTTTGCGGGACGAGTTGACGTTTTTATTGGTACCATTTTCGGGCACATGACGTTTTTTGATCGCTTTTTATTCCAATTTCTATGAGGCAGAATGAACAAAAATCAGCAATTCATGAATTTCTTTTGGGGGGGGTGTTTCTACCGTTCCGCATGTGGTAAAATTGATAAAGCAGTTTTATTCTTCGGGTCAGTAAGATTACAGCAATACCTCATTTATATATTTTTTTTTTTAATGTTTTGGTGCTTTTATACAATAAAAACTACTTATTTTTTGCATCCCTTTATTCTGAGCGCTATAACTTTTTTATTTCCCGGTGATGGAGCTATATGTCAGCTTGTTTTTTACGGGACAAGATGACGTTTTCAGCGGTACCACGTTTATTTATATCCGCCTTTTTGATCGCGTAATATTCCAGTTTTTGTTTTGCGGTATGATAAAGCATTGGTTTTTTTTGCCTTGGCTTTTTTTCTTTTTGATGGTGTTTAATATTGGGACAGTTTTATAGGTTGTCGTTAGACGCGGCGATACTAAATAAGTGTACTTTTATTGTTTAGATTTTTTTTTTTAATAAAATATTTATTGATATTTTAATTTCATTCTTACTTTTACACTTTGTCCAACTATAGGACACTCATTTTGTGCAGGCTGATCGCTTATATTGCATGCAGATCTGCATGCCATATAAGCTATCAGTGCTGCTCTCTGTGCACACTGACCTCAGACTTCCTGACATGCACTGCACATGGCAGGAAGTCTCCCAGCTCTGGTAACCCAGACGTTGTCATGACGACATCTGGTTACCATGGGAGCGATCGGGACCTCGTGTCATGCCGCGGGGTCTCCAATCCAAAGGCAGAGGGGCTGTCATCCCCTCTGCCAGCTCCAGAACGCTGCAATCCCCTCAGCCCCCCCCCCCTTCATGAGTGCGGATGATCGACTATGACGTATTATTCCGTCTACGGGAATCAAGTCCCAGGTCACATGGATGGAATAGTGCGTATAATATCAGAAAGCGGTTAATGTACATTCTGCACCCCATCTTGACTGGAAAAAAAATGAAGAAATTTTTGCAAATTTAATTAAAGACAAACTGAAATATCATATGGTCATACGTATTCAGACCCTTTTGCTCAGTATTATTATTATTTTAATTATTACGCCATTTATTCCATGGCGCTTTACATGTGAGGAGGGGTATACATATTGTAATACATAGAAGTGCAGTAATCTTAAACAATACAAGTCACAACTGGTACAGGATGAGAGAGGACCCTGCCCGCGAGGGCTCACAATCTACAACGGGGTGGGTGAGGATACAGTAGGCGAGGGTAGAGCTGGTCGTGCAGCGGTTTGGTGGATCGGTGGTTACTGCAAGTTGTAGGCTTGTCGGAAGAGGTAGGTCTTCAAGTTCTTTTTGAAGGTTTCCATGGTAGGCGAGAGTCTGATATGTTGTGGTAGAGAGTTCCAGAGTAGAGGGGATGCGCGGGAGAAATCTTGTACGCGATTGTGGGAAGTGGAGCTAAGAGGGGAGTACAGAAGGAGATCTTGTGAGGATCGGAGGTTTCGTGCAGGTAAGTATCGGGAGACTAGGTCACAGATGTATGGAGGACTCAGGTTGTGGATGGCTTTGTTTGTCATGGTTAGGGTTTTGAACTGGAGTCTTTGGGTAATGGGGAGCCAGTGCAGGGATTGACAGAGGGGAGAGGCTGGGGAATAGCGGGTGGACAGGTGGATTAGTCAGGCAGCAGAGTTAATAATAGATTGGAGGGGTGCGAGAGTGTTAGAGGGGAAGCCACAGAGCAGGAGGTTGCAGTAGTCAAGGCGGGAGATGATGAGGGCATGGACTAGGGTTTTTTTTGCAGATTCTTGGTTGAGGAATGTACGGATCCATGAAATATTTTTGAGTTGAAGTCGCCAGGAAGCGGAAAGGGCTTGGATATGTGGTTTGAAGGAGAGATCAGTGTCAAGGATAACCCCGAGGCAGCGAGCTTGTGGGACTGGAGAGAGTGGGCAGCCGTTTACTTTAATGGATAGGTCTGTTGGGGGGGGTCACATGAGATGGGCGAAAAATGATTAATTCTGTTTTGTCCATATCAAGTTTTAGAAAGCTAGCGGAGAAGAAGGATGAAATAGCAGACAGACATTGAGCGATTCTGTTTAGTAGTGAGGTGATATCTGGTCCAGAGATGTAGATCTGTGTGTCATCAGCATAGAGATGATACTGAAAGCCATGGGATTCTATGAGCTGTCCGAGGCCAAAGGTGTAAACGGAGAAGAGCAGGGGGCCTAGGACTGAACCTTGCGGGACTCCGACGGATAGGGGGCGCGGTGAGGAGGTGGTGTGCGAATGGGAGACGCTGAATGTCCGGTCTGCTAGGTATGACGCAATCCAAGATAGGGCCAAGTCTGTGATACCAAGAGATGAGAGGGTCTGTAGTAATAGGGAATGGTCCACTGTGTCAAAGGCAGAGGACAGGTCCAGGAGGAGGAGGCCTTGGCGGCTAGTAGGTCATTGGTGACCTTAGTTAGGGCAGTTTCAGTGGAGTGGTGTGGCCGGAAGCCGGATTGCAAGTGGTCAAGGAGGGAGCTAGAAGAGAGGTGGGAGGATAGTTCAAGATGGACGTGTTGTTCCAGTAGTTTTGAGGCATAGGGGAGAAGTGATATAGGGCGATAGCTAGATACAGAGGATGGGTCAAGAGGGCTTTTTGAGGATAGGTGTGATTGAGGCATGTTTAAAGCTTGAGGGGAAAACACCAGTTGTTAGTGATAGGTTGAAGAGATGGGTTAGGGTTGGGATGAAGACTGTGGTGAGTTTTGGGATGACGTGGGATGGGATCGGGTCAAGTGCACAGGTAGTGAGATGTGATCTTGAGAGTAGAGTGGAGAGTCGATCTTCTGTAATGGTGGAGAAGTTGGTTTTGGGGGAGGAGGGCAGGGCAGGTAGGAGGAAGGGCACTGGGGGTTGTTGACCAAAACTGTCTCTGATGTTATCAATCTTCTACTTGAAAAATGAGGTAAAGTCTTCAGCTGAGATGAGTGGAGAGGGAGGAGGTGCTGGGGGGGCGGAGGAGAGAATTGAAAGTGTTGAATAACTGTTTAGGGTTGCGAGACAGGGAGGATATGAGAGATGAGAAGTAGGTTAGTTTTGCTGCAGCGAGTGTGGCCTTGAAAGTAGTGAGGGACTGTTTGAATGTGATGAAGTCCTCATCGGAGTGGGATTTTTTCCATCTCCGCTCAGCAGCCCTGGAAGCCCGCCTCAGTTCTTTGGTCAGACTGGTGTGCCAGGGCTGTCTGTTGATTTTGCGAGTTTTGGTATGTTTGAGAGGGGCAACTGATTCCAAAGCTACAGCTATTGTGGTGTTATATAGAGCGGCATCTGCATTGTGTAGGGAACTTATGTCTGTAAGAGGGAGGAGGGATTCAGACAGTGAGTGTAGATCGAGATGTTGAAGATTTCTGCGAGGGTGTGCGAGTTTTTGAGGTGAGGATTGTGGACCTGAGGAGGAGAGGGAAGAGAATGTAAGTAGGTTGTGGTCAGAGAGAAGAAGAGGTGAGTTAGAGGCTAGATAGGGAGCAGAGGCGGGTGAAGATGAGGTCTAGTGTGTGGCCATCTTTGTGAGTGGCTGCAGAAGACCATTGAGTGAGGCCGAAGGAGGAAGTGAGAGATAGAAGTTTAGTATTGAGGAGAAGCGTCCTTTTGAGCTAGTACAGCTATGAGTCCTCTTGGGAATGATGCAACAAGTTTTTCACACCTGGATTTGGGGATCCTCTGCCATTCTTCCTTGCAGATCCTCTCCAGCTCCGTCAGGTTGGATGGTGAACGTTGGTGGACAGCCATTTTCGGGTCTCTCCAAAGATGCTCAATTGGGTTTAGGTCAGGGTTCTGGCTGGGCCAGTCAAGAATGGTCACAGAGTTGTTCTGAAGCCATTCCTTTTGTTATTTTAGCTGTGTGCTTAGGGTCATTGTCCTGTCCCTGCAGCTGAAAAACACCCCCATAGCATGATGCTGCCACCACCATGTTTTACTGTTGGGATTGTAGTGGGCAGGTGATAAGCAGTGCCTGGTTTTCTCCACACATACCGCTTAAAATTATCACTTCTATCTTCGTCTCATGAGACCAGAGAATCTTATTTCTCGTAGTTGGGAGTCCTTCATGTGTTTTTTTTTTTTTTTAGCAAACTATGCAGTCTTTCATATGTCTGGCCACTCTGCCATAAAGGCCTGACTGGTGGAGGGCTGCAGTGATAGTTGACTTTTTGGAACTTTCTCCCATCTCCCTACTGCATCTGTGGCGCTCAGCCACTGTGATCTTGGGGGTTCTTCTTTACCTCTCTCACCAAGGCTCTTTTCCCACGATTGCTCAGTTTGGCTGGACGTCTAGGTCTAGGAAGACTTCTGGTGTTCCCAAATTTCTTCCATTTTAAGAATTATGGAGGCCACTGTGCTCTTAGGAACCTTGAGTACTGCAGAAATTGTTTTGTAACCTTGGCTATATCTGTGCCTTGCCACAATTCTGTCTCTGAGCTCCTTGGCCAGTTCCTTTGACATCATGATTCTCATTTGGTCTGACATGCACTGTGAGCTGTGAGGTCTTATATAGACAATTGTGTGCCTTTACAAAATAAAGTCCTGTCAGTTTACAGCTGGACTCCAATGAAGGAGTAGAACCATCTCAAGGAGGATCACAAGAAGATGGACAGCATGTGACTTAAATAGTGTCTGAGCAAAGGGTCTGAATACTTATGACCATGTGATATTTCAGTTTTTCTTTTTTAATTTGCAAAAATTTATACTTTTTTTTTTTTTTTTTTTTTTTTTTTTTTTTTTTTCAGATGGGGTGCAGAGTGTACATTAATGAGAAAAAAAATGACCTTTTTGAATTTACCAAATGGCTGCAATGAAACAGAGTGAAAAATTTGAAGGGGTCTGAATACTTTCCGTACCCACTGTATAGAGAAGTTAGTTGATATATTGCATACAAGTACACAGTAAAATCTTTAAAACTGTTATAACAGACAGTGCAAGGTCATAGTCTCATGGGAACAAGCATGATACAAAATTCAACCTATCCCATTATAGTGTATCTGTATGGGACCAGAAGTAATAAAAGTGCAAGTGCATATTTGCTATTTCTCCTGTAGAGTGTGAGTATAACATGAGAAATGATTTTACATGACTGGCTGTTATAATTAAAATATAATTCTCCCCAGAGAAGTGACTGTGTTTGTTTTGGTTTGTCAGTTTAGTTTGATCACCGTGAAAGACTATAACGTTTAATAAATCTTCCCTTGATTGACAAGAACCCCGTGCATGTGTATACCCGAAGAGCTGCCAGAGAGTGAGTGATCCGTACACACCACAAACCAAGGTTTCAGGATTTCCTTTCCTTGTTTCCCACCTTTCATTGGTGATTATTCCATGACCACTGCATTACTAAGGAAATCCTGAAAACTTTTTCTGTTTGTGGTACTTAAAGACTGGAGTTGAGGTTCACAGTGCCGTTTGCTGTCAGTGAATGAAGACATTCACCTTTACATCAAGTAAGGAGATGCCAGCGGAGAATGTGAAGGCCATACATTATTATAGGACCCATGTAATAATCTTGTGTATGAATTGATGACTTTGCTGTGTCTCTACACCGAAGGAGATACAGCTTTCTCGCCCATATATTATAGAAATTCCTCCAAAATCACTGTGCAGAAACCATCCTCATATCCTTATTTATTAGGATACGTTCCCACAATGAGTTTGGTTACGGTAGTGTTTTTTGTTTTTTTTTTTTTTTTTTGTTTTTGTTTTTTGTTTTTTTTTACGTTGCGTATTATTGGAAAAATAGATGCAACCCCCTTATGCAATACAATCTGTGATTTGCCCGCCCACCCAAAAAAAAAATTGTACTAATATGTTGATCTTTTAATTTCCTCCCCTAGGAACTGCGTACATTCACGGCATGCAGCACGCCTCAGGAAATTTCATCATCATCATGGATGCCGACCTGTCACACCATGTATGTATTATTCACAGGCTGCAAGTTGGTGACATGGTTGTTCCACTGTATATTCACAGTGTATTGCTGGAGTGTATGATTGATCAGCATCTGACTGCTCACACCAAACAAATCTCTAAAATGATGGGGCCATTGAGATTGTCTTGCCCCTTTGACAATGACTGGGAGGACACATATTGACGTAAATCTTTAAAAATAGACGTCATAGTGACATAACAGCTTTAATTGCTGACATCCCCACTAATCTTTAAAACAAAGGGTTAAAACATTCTGATTGGTGGAATATTGGATGCCAAACCACCACCGATCAGTAAAAGGTGTGTGTGTATATATATCTTTTCACATGTCAGATTAAAATATACCAATATTTTATATTATTGGTGTCTTTTTTTTTTTTTTTTTTTTTTATTTACCCTGTGACTGATGGCTATGAGAATGGTATTCTAAATAACATTTTATCTTTAACACCGGAGCACAAGTTATCATCCGTGTACGTCAATGCGGGGATGCCCATGTGTTAAGAGTGCTCAAGAGCTATCTACATAGCCAGCATGTGTCTCGAACAGCAGTGACCGGAGCTGAGCTCTGATCGCTGCTATTTAACATTTAATCTCTGACCCCTCTTAGCGTCTGCGTCAGAAGGGGGGGAATCTAAACAGAATTCCATTTTTTTTTCTTTGGTAACATAGTTCCCTAAGAAATACGCCACAAATTAGTATCAGACTGTCAGGTTGCCATTCAATAAAAAAGCTTTCAAATCGCTCCATAGACGGAAAATAAAGAATGTTGTAATGCCGTGGGTTTTTTAACCCCATTATTGTGACATGAATGCTGTTATTCAACACTACAACTCGTCCGGCAAAAAAAAAAGGCCTCATGACTGTTGGTCAAAAAAAAAAAATTATGGTTTGGAGAAAGGGAGGAAAAAAATAAAATGCAAAGATGAAAAATGACTGTGGGGGCAAGAGGGGTATAGGCTAAGCAGATGTCATAATACATTATTGAATGCCGTCTCCCAATAATCTAGGGCAGTAATGAAATGCCAAGAGAGATTACATGACCATTACACCGTTTAAAATGAGTCCTAGCTCATGTTAGAATAACTAAACGTGTACTAAAATTCTTTGTTTATGCCTTTTTAACTGCTTGCAGATCAGTGAGGATCTGGGACTTGACACCCACACTGATTGCTCAAAACGCCCCTGAAAAGTGTGCAGATACTGCCGGAGCCTGCCCAGATCAAAGATGGATTCCATAGAAAGCCTTGGAGCCCCATGATTTCAGTACTTAACGCTGCATTCACGCTGGAGCTGTTGCGTTTCTCTCTTCTGAGCTGCACACGTTTCTGGTATTTTGAGCGGTCAGTGAGTGTTTCAGGACCCGGATCCCAAACAAATAAAGTGTGACTAAACATTTGCACTAAAAATTCTATAAGTGATCTATCTTGACCTGTCAGTATTTGCTGTCTTTCAACATAAAATCATGACCACCAATATATATTATGATGAATCGTGCATTGTTTGGACTGCTTTTTAGCAAAACTAAATACCATATATACTCGTGTATAAGCCGAGTTCTTCAGCACTTTTTTTTTTTTTATGCTGAAAGCGCCCCCTTGGCTTATACACATGTCAGTTGTCCCAGAAAGCTGGCGGTGAAGGAGGAGCAGCAGCTCAGAGGCAGGAGCTGTGGCTAAAGCCTGTGCCGCTGCTAAAGAGAAACGAATATTCATTTCTCTTATAGCGCGCACAGTTACAGCTGCAGCCATCAACTTCCAGCACAGTGGCACACATCCTACTCGCCTTCCTGCGTGCCCTCGCTGCATCTAGTTCGTTCCGACACAAGCAGCATTTCTGGCCGAACAATCGCGTGGCCCCGTTCGTTAAGGTAATGAATATGCACGCCTCTCCACTCCCATAAGCGTGGAGTGAATATTCATTACCTTAATGAGCGGGGCCAGGTGATCGCTTGGCCGGAAGTGCTGCTGGCACCGGAACGAACTAGATGCAGCGAGGGCGCGCACGAAGGTGAGTAGGATGTTTGTGTTTAAATAGGAACCATGCATACAAGGATAGGGGATAAGGAGCAGTGCATATAAGGATGGGAGAGGGGAGCCATGCATACCAAGATAGGGATGAGGGGACAATGTATACCCGGCTTATACTCGAGTCAATAAGTTTACCCAGTATTTCATGGCAAAACTTGGTGCCTCTGCTTATTATACTCGAGTATGTACGGTACATTTATTTTGAACTTTTTGGGTTTTTTCTCTGGAACTTTAAAAAGACTTCAGTCTCTAAGAACACTGTAGACATACCATAAATTGTTTTAAAAGTTCTTTGCAGATATTTGCAATATGTAATAAATGTTTTTGTTTTCTTTTTTGTTTTAATCATATTCTTGTTTTCTTTGTATGTTTTTGTTTTTTTTTTTGTCGTCTTTCTCTTCAGCCAAAATTTATCCCAGAATTCATCAAGTGAGTGCAAAATTTAGTTTTATGTCTTGTAGTACAGATTATTTCTGGAAAGTTGTTGGTGGGCGGCTGGGATATTTAGGAATATCCAGCAGTGCAGTATTTCAGGAGCAGTGATTATATTGTGGTGGATCACAGACTGATAGTTTGGCCGAAGATACCCTAGGGTATCACATCTGATGGAACATGCTAATGACACTCAGCTCCAGCTCTGCTGCGAGCAGCAGCCAAGTGTCTCGCATGACAGGATCGGAGCACAGCTGTGGAGGAGACTGAGAAATTAATTTCTCCATTGCCGGCGTCCGTGTGAATTGCACTCGGGTGATATCTGAGTGCAGTGCAATGTTTCACATGCACTCAGACTTATAGTGGTGCATGCATCCGATCATGGCAGGAAAAAAAATGCCACTGAGAACACAAGCATAGGATTAAATTGGTAAAATGCAATCCAATTTTTAACTGGATTACATTCATCGGATTTAATCGCAAGTGGGAGCGAGCCCTCACTCACTGAAAATCGGAGTATTTCAGGGCTAGTGTGCTAATCTTGAGGGGGCAATGACCTGTCCGTTACCTGCCAGCAGCACATAAGAACATGACTATTACTAGCGGACCGCTAACATCGCTGTACTTTTGCAGTAAACAGAAGGAAGGCAATTTCGACATTGTGTCTGGGACTCGATACATCAGAAATGGAGGCGTTTATGGCTGGGACTTAAAGAGGAAGCTCATCAGGTCACCAGAAGTTACGGTTAGCTTTCATTGCTTCAACCATTAACGTTTTGATAATTAATCATCTCATGGGCTCTTCTTAATTGACCTTAACAGTCGAGGGGCAAACTTCCTATCCCAGGTTTTGCTGCGTCCAGGAGCCTCCGACTTGACTGGGAGTTTTAGGTAAGTGAAACCCGTCTTCTATCATTAATAAATCCCTTCATGTATAAAATGGTGTTTTCTTGTGGAATTTGTAATCCATATACAGTCATGGCCAAAAGTTTTGAGAATGACACAAATATTATATTTTCACATGATCTGCTGCCCTCTGGTTTTTGTGTGTGTTTGTCAGATGTTTTTATCACATACAGAAATATAATTGCAACATATTATGAGTAACAAAAGGTTATATTGACAGTTAGAATGAGTTAATGCAGCAAGTCAATATTTGAGTGTTGACCCTTCTTCAGGACCTCAGCAATTCTCCGTGGCATGCTCTCAATCAACTTCTGGATCAAATCCTGACTGATAGCAGGCCATTCTTGCAAAATCAATGCTTTTATTTTGTCTGAATTTGAAGGTTTTTGTTTGTCCACCCGTCTCTTGATGATTGACCACAAGTTCTCAATGGGATTAAGATCTGGGGAGTTTCCAGGCCACGGTCCCAAAATCTCTGTTTTGTTCCCTGAGCCATTTAGTTATCACCTTTGCTTTATGGCAAGGTGCTCCATCATGTTGAAAAAGGCATTGTTGATCGCCAAACTGCTCTTGGACGGTTGGGAGAAGTTGCTCTTGGAGGACATTCTGGTACCATTCTTTATTCATGGCTGTGTTTTTAGGCAAGACTGAGAGAGAGCCCATTCCCTTGGCTGAGAAGCCACCCCACACATGAATGGTTTCAGGATGCTTGACAGTTGGCATGAGACAAGACTGGTGGTAGCGCTCACCTGGTCTTCTCCGAATAAGCCGTTTTCCAGATGTCCCAAACAATCGAAAAGGGGATTCATCAGAGAAAATGACTTTACCCCAGTCCTCAGTAGTCCACTCCCTGTACCTCTTGCAGAATATCAGTCTGTCCATGATGTTTTTTTTGGAGAGAAGTGGCTTCTTTGCTGCCCTCCTTGAGACCAGGCCTTGCTCCAAGAGTCTCCGCCTCACAGTGCGTGCAGATGCACTCACACCTGCCTGCTGCCATTCCTGAGGAAGCTCTGCACTGCTGGTAGCCCGATCCGCAGCTGAAACACTTGAGACGGTCCTGGCGCTTGCTGGTCTTTCTTGGGCGCCCTGGAGCCTCTTTGGCAACAAGGGAACCTCTCTCCTTGAAGTTCTTGATGATGCAATAGATTGTTGACTGAGGTGCAATCTTTCTAGCTGCGATACTCTTCCCTGTTAGGCCATTTTTGTGCAGTGCAATGATGACTAAACGTGTTTCTTTAGAGATAACCTTGGTTAACAGAAGAGAAACAATGATGCCAAGCACCAGCCTCCTTTTAAAGTGTCCAGTGGTGTCATTCTTACTTAATCATGACAGATTGATCTCCAGCCCTGTCCTCATCAACACCCACACCTGTGTTAATGGAGCAATCACTGAAACAATGTTAGCTGGTCCTTTTAAGGTAGGGCTGCAATGATGTTGAAATGTGTTTTGGGGGATAAAGTTAATTTTCTAGGCAAATATTGACTTTGCAAGTAATTGCTGTTAAGCTGATCACTCTTTATAACATTCTGGAGTATATGCAAATTGCCATTAGAAAAAATGAAGCAGTAGACTTTGTAAAAATTAATATTTGTGTCATTCTCAAAACTTTTGGCCATGACTGTACTGCACCAAAATTTAGAAAAGGTATGTTTGGTGTGTCTCTGTAGCTATATCGCCCAGCGTGCTACCAATATCTCTACCCTCTGAGCGAAGATTAGGCCGGGGCCAGACTTCCGCCATGACACACTTGGCTCACCCAAAAATCATACTTTGCAGCTGCTACATCACTGCATAATGCAGTGCCATATGTATCACTGTGACGGAGTCAGCTTTCGCTGAGTCGTTTTCTTTAGAGTGGACCCTCTGGGTCGTGGCACCCACCCACCTAGGACAAGCTAACCTTGTGAGGAACCACCCCCTATACAGGGAGTGTCAGGAGCAAGACCAAAGGGGCGAGCCACCACGACTGCTGGAACCAGACGGCCGGCTCAAGGAAGACACGAGTGTCTGATGACACAGGACATGCAGGAAACAAGAAAAGTCGTGAATTTAAGGTATCTTCATTAAGGCAAACTCAGGGTAGCAACAGGTGCAAAACGTGATAACAGGAAAACACAGCAAGGTGCGTGCATGGCACGCCAAGGTCCATGGCATGGTACGTGCTAGATGGCACTGTCATGCCCGCCATGTCCGTTATGACTGTCATGTCCGCCATGTCTGTTATGCCGCATGACCCCTGGAGCAGTGTGCACGCGCACCGAACTATCATGCCTGCCATGTCTGATATGCGGCATGACTCCTGGAGCAGTGTGCACGTGCACTAAATCCTCGTGACTGTTGTGCTGCAAGATGCCTGGAACAGTGTGCACGCACGCCTTACCTCATGGCTGCACGCTGTTGCTGGGTAACCATCTGTCTCTGCTCTGATTCTGCAATCCTCTCTGTATTCCTGGAGCCCCTGATCATGTGACCTTTCCTATGCTCCAGCCAGTCTGATCTAGCAATGCTCTCTCTGACCCTGGAGGATCTGACCCGGAAGTCCTTCCCTAGTCCTGACCCGGAAGTCCTTCCCTAGTGCTGACCCGGAAGTGCAGGTGCTGTATCAGACCGCCCCTTCCTATGGTCGGGGCCTGAGTATTGTGTTGCTTCCCTGCATGGCTGCTCAGTCGCTCCCTGTATTATGCGCCCCTGCAGTCTGCCCTGTAGTGCGTCTCTGCACATGTTTTGTGCTTGTACTCTGTCTCTTGTCCCGTGCCTTGTCTTGTGTTCGTCCATTGTGCCATGTTTTGTCTGTCATGCTTGGACTTGTAGTCCTTCCGGTATTTCTCTGCCTTGCTTGCTTTGCCATGCTCTGCCTTGTGGTCCTTCCTATGTGCTCTGTCTTTGCTAGTTCTTCCTTGCTCTTACCTATGGTGCTCTGTTGTGCCTCCTGGCACACGCACCATTCCTCCTCTCCTACCTTTTGTGCTCTCTTGCACATTTCCAGGCTAGTCTCAAGGTTCTCCCTTGACCCGGCTCTGGGCTTCGACCTACGCTCCGCTGCTAGCTCTGTTCTCGCTCTGACCTGACTCTGTTTCTGCCTATGTTCCGCTCCATGTTCCGTACACGGTCTAGCCTTGCCTTGTTTCTTCGTGTGCCCTTTGCATGCGCCTGGCCTTCCTAGCCTCCTGCTTGTGCCTCAGCCGTGCCCGCCTGCTTGTGCCTCAGCCGTGCTCGTCGGTCAGTGACAGCTGTGTCGCCTGCTATGCCCCAGCCGGGTTCGCTGGAGTCTTGCCCGCCTGTTAGTGCTGCAGCCCGACCAGCTAGCCAGTGCCCAGCCGTGCTCTCTGTGCTTCCTTGCACCTACGCTGTCTCTGCACCTACGCTGTCTCTGCACTGTGCTCTCCGTGCTTCTGTTAGCACGCGCAGGCCCTCGCCTGCCCCGTGACATACCTCCCCGTGCTTCTGGAAAAGTACGTGCAGGTCTAGCCATATACCCTGTCGTGCCCTCTAGCACGTACAGGTCCTATCCTGTACCCTGACCCTGGCGTGCTCCTCTGCACGCACAGGACTCTGCCTCTTACCCTGGCGTGCCCCTCTGCACGCGCAGGACTCTGCCTTGTATGTTGAACTTTGAACCCTGGCGTGTCCCCTACACACGCACCGTCCTTTGCACGTTGAACCTGGCGTGTCCCATACACACGCACCCTGCCTGGAATCTTGCCTTGGACCTCGTCGTGTTCCCTAACACGCACCGTGCCTGGAGATCTGTTGTGCCTTCTTGCCTGTACCCTGGTTTGCCTGCTGGAACCTGCCATCCCTGCCAGAGATCGTAAGCATGAAGACTACAGCCTGATGCTCCGATCCCTGCCAGTTGTCTGGAGTCCGATGCCATCATGTCCGTGCCGGTAACTGGGTTTGCCTTCTAGCACGTACTATTCCATGGACCTTGGTGTGCTATGCACGCACCTTGCTGTGGTTGCCTGTTATCCCGTTTTACATTTATGTTATCCTGAATTTGCCTTAATGAAGAAACTTTGAATTCACGTCTTGTCTTGTTTCCTGCTCGTCCCTGGTCGTTATACACTCGCACCTGATGTCTACTCGAGCCGGCCGTCTGGTGCCAGCAGTCGTGGCTCACCCCCTTGGTCTTGCCCCTGACACTCCTTGTATAGGGGGTGGTTCCTCACAAGGTCAGCTCGCCCTAGGTGGGTGGGTGCCACGACCCAGAGGGTCCACTCTAAAGAAAAAGTCGACTCAGCGTAAGCTGACCTCGTCACAGGCACGCCTAGGTACAAGCAAGGCTCAATGGCATTGGACTCCGGGCATCAGGCTGCGGACATCAGGCCGCAGTCGTCAGGCTTACGATCTCTGGCAGCGATCGGCAGGTTCCGGTCATCCAGCAGGCAAACCAGGGTTCAGGCAAGGAGGCACGACAGATCTCCAGACATGGTGCGTGTTAGGGAACATGCCAAAGTCCAAGGCAGTTCCAGGCAGGGTGTGTGCTAGGGGCACACCAGGGTCCAGGACAAGGTGCAAGGCAAGGTGCGTGTGTAGGGGGACACGCCAGGGTTCAAAGTACAAGACATGGTGCGTGTGTAGGGACACGCCAGGGTTCAAGGCAAGGTCCTGCGTGTGCCGAGGGACACGCCAGGGTCAGGTTCTAGTCAGGGTGCGTGCTAAGAGACATGCCAGGGTATAGGCTAGGGCCTGTGCGTGCAAGAGGGCACGACAGGGTATAGGCTAGGGCCTGTGCGTGCAAGAGGGCACGATAGGGTATAGGCTAGGGCCTGTGCGTGCAAGAGGGCACGACAGGGTACATGGCAAGGCCTGCATGTACTTTTACAGAAGCACGGGGAGGTATGCCAAGGAGCAGGCTAGGGCCTGCGTGTTCTATTAGAGAAGCACGCAAAGCACAGAGCACAGCTGGGGCACTGGCTAGTTGGTCGGGCTGAGGCACAGGCGGGCAAGACTGAGGCGAACCCGGCTGAGGCATAACAGGCGACACAGCTGTCACTGGCCGACGAGCACAGCTGAGGCACAGACAAGAGGCTAGGAAGGCCAGGCGCATGCAAAGGGCACACAAAGAAACAAAGCTAGACTAGGTACGGAACAAGGAGCGGAAAGTAGGCAGAAGCACAGAGTGGGGCCAGAGCGAGTAAAGGACTTGCAGCGGAGCGTAGGCCAAAGCCCAGAGCCGGGTCAAGGGAGAACCTTGAGACTAGCCATGAAATGTGCTAGAGAGCACGATAGGACAGAGTTTAGCAGCGGAGCAGAGACCGAAGCCCAGAGCCGGGTCAAGGCGGAGCCTTGAGACTAGGCAAGGAAGAGCTTAGGCAAGACATAGCGAAACAGACTAAGGCAGAGAACAGAGGAAGTTTTACAAGGCAAAGCATAGCAAGGACAAACATGGCACGAAAGACAACACAAGACATGGCAAGAGACAAGAGACAGAGTACAAGCACAGAGCGTGTGTAGAGACGCACGACAGGGCAGAGTGCAGGGGCACAGAATACAGGGAGAGACCGAGCAGACCAAGCAGCCATGCAGGGAAGCGACACGATACTCAGGCCCCGACCATAGGAAGGGGCGGTCTGATATAGCACCTGCACTTCCAGGTCAGGACCAGGGAAGGACTTCTGGTTCAGATCCTCCAGGATCATAGAGAGTATTGCTAGATCAGACTGGGCTGGACCATAGAGAAGGTCACATGATCAGGGGCTCCAGAAACACGAAGAGGTTAGCTGGCTCAGACAGTGCTGGAACATAGGAAAGGTCACATGATCAGGGGCAGGACCATATAGAGGATTGCTGCAGGCAGAGCAGAGACGGCTGGTCATACAGCAATGGCGTGTAGCCAAGAGGTAAAACACACATGCGCACTGGCAGGCAGCCATGAGATGAAGCACGCGTGCACACTGCTCCAGGCATCTTGCAGCACAACAGTCACGAGGTGCATGTGCACACTGCTTCCAGGGATCTTGCAGCACAAGACATAACGGGCATGATAGTTCAGCGCACGTGCACACTGCTCCAGGGTTCATGCGGCATAACAGACATGGTGGGCATGACAATCATGATCAACACAACCACACAATCAATTTTGACAGAAGTGTATTTAGCAGCCCAAATCACCAACCCTAAGAATACGTTTTTTGGCCCTACACAAAGCATGTGCTATTTGGTATTGATGCAGCTACCATTGCTGTGTGGCCACAGAGGCCTCCAAAAGCTTTTCATCGCTAATTGTTTAAGTAGTATAAACATAATGATCATCATTATTGTTAATGATGATCATTATCACTTGTACTTCAGTTCACATCAAGATTTGTGCTATCCGTAAATGCTCAACCCCTTTACAGACCTAATCGTTCTCATAGCTGATGGGTTATTAACGTTGTCCCATATGAGGACTGATTAGTTAGAGAGTTGTATATACTGGATACAATTGTGGCAAACTCCATTCCATGATGTTGTTGCTTTTTTACTGACATCACGCAGAGAACTGGAAATGGGACCTGTACTTTCAGCAAACTTATTAAAGTGGTGACAATTGGATAACTCTGTAAGATTCTTCTAAAGACTTTCTTTCTACACCCTTTCTTGTCCGTCATCGTTGTATACCGTTCTTTCTTGCATTTTATTCAGATTCGTTTTGAGTTTTCTGGGCACAAATTATATCTATATTGTAATTGTTTTATGTGTACAATATGCTGTATAGGCTTTATAAGAAAGAGGTTCTGCAGAAGCTGGTGAATCACTGCGTCTCCAAGGGTTACGTATTCCAGATGGAGATGATCGTACGAGCACGGCAGTTTAATTACACAATCGGAGAGGTAAAATGCCACCAAAATATCATGGAATAGACAGTTTCACCTAGCTGCATATAACCTGTCGCCTCAGTGCCATGAAATAGCATGGGTAGAATGATGGCACAGGAGATTTCATAGGTGTTATTTTGTAGTGAATAAACGAACGTGCTGGGATAATGTTATCCGAGCAAGCTCAAGTGGTAAGCGAGTGTCTTCGGTGTCATTGAAAAATGTGTTTCAGTCCTTGCGGCTGTTCCACAGCCACAGCACATGCAGGGATTACCTCCGTGAGACGTGCAGGCGTGTGGATTCAAACATATTATGACTTGTATTGTTTAAGTTTACTGTACTTGTATTTATTATGTATACACCTCCTTACATGTAAAGTGCAATGGAATAAATGGCGCAATAATATTAATAGCGCCCACCAAAGTCACTTGGTTAGCACACAAGCATGCTTGGATAACACCTTATCCAAGCATGTTCGCTCATCGCTACTTATTGGGTATGTCATGGGTACTATTTGAGGGGAAAAAAAAGAAACTAGAACATGTACACAAACATCGACCATGTGAATGAGGCCTACGGCTTCTAGTTATCTGTAACCTTCATTATCGGTCTTGAGCCCAGAAATTTTGCACTGATGCTGTTGATACTTGGTCTGAAAAATCCCTGATCTTTCCCTTTTTTTTTTTTTTTTTTTTTTTTTTTTCTTCTAGGTGCCAATCTCCTTTGTGGATCGTGTTTATGGAGAGTCCAAGCTTGGGGGCAATGAAATAGTCTCATTTGTAAAGGGGCTGTTAACTTTATTTGCCACCACATGAGTCTGGCCGGAAGACGCCGTCCATCACATTTAGCAGACTTCATGTTTACCCGAAACTTTTATTCTGAACAGACGGAAGTTTTATCCTTGCAGAAGAGACATTGGGGGAATAAATGTAGTAATTTTCTTTGTTTTATATGAACATCCTGGGTGGACCTTCTTCCAGCTGATGGAAGATTTCTGTAAAGTATACTGAAACGTTCTTGTAAACCTGATGTCTGAGTCTCTCATCATTCCAGATTGCGCAAGCACCCTGGCAAGTAACAGTAGATGCAATATCATCATTTCTGCTACTTGCCTCCCGATGCAAAAGTGGTGGGTGCCAGACGAAGGACTAAAGGACCTGGAAGAAGGTCATCCAAACAAGCTGATTCCGGCACGATTGACCATCTCGTATTTATAAGATCATCGTTCATTTGGTCAATATTGGGAAGAAATGGGATTGGACCTATTGAAAAAAAAATCAGATGCCGTACAGAGCCACAGTATAGCTTCCCATTATTATGGATATATTACTATTCTGTAGCATAGGAAACTGTAAATAGTCTTGTAAAAGATTAATAACGGCCAAGTAAAAAAACAGATTGTATATGAACACCACACATGACAAGTGAGAAAAAAAAATTGTACCGTACTTCTCTGGATGAAAAGATTACCGTATATACTCGTGTATAAGCCGAGACTTTCAGCCCATTTTTTGGGGCTGAAAGTCCCCCCCCCCCCCCCCCCGGCTTATATACCTGGGGTCGGCGGGGGTGTCAGAGATCATACTTACCTGTCCTGCCGCGGTCTCTGCCGCCTTGCTTAACTGTCTCCCTTCCTGTCTTCAGCGGTCACGTGGTGCCGCTCATTACCACTCATGAATATGCGCATATTCATGAGTGGTAATGAGCGGTACCACGTGACCGCTGAAGACGGGAAGGGAGACAGTGGAGAAGTGAGCGAGGCTGCAGAGACTGCGGCAGGATGGGTGAGTATAGCGATATTCGCCTGTCCCCTGGTCCATCGCTGCTCACCACTGTCTCTGCTGCATCTCGTGTCAGTGACGTTTAGGCAGCAGGGGGCATGGTGATGTGATTAGTGCGCACCGCCCCTCTGCTGGCTGAACAGTCACTGCCACAAGAAGCGGCAGACAGCGGGGATGGACCCAGGAGAGGTGAGTATGGCTTTTTTTCTTTTTGCAGCATATGGGGCATAGTCTATGGAGCAGCATATGGGGGCACATTCTATGGAGCGCATATGGGGCATAGTCTATGGGGCAGTATATGGGGGCATAAACTATGGAGCAGCATATGGGGGCATAGTCTATGGATTCCACCTTCGGCTTATACACGAGTCAATAAGTTTTCAGTTTTTTTGTGGCAAAATTAGGGGGGTCAGCTTATACACGGGTATATACGGTACTTTTTTTTTTTTTTTAATTTACTCATGTGATCCTAGCCTAAGGGCGATAACCAGAGGTGTCTTAGGCCATGTGCACACGTTGCGGATTCTGCTGCGGATCCGCAGCGTTTTTGGCCCTGTGGAACCGCAGCAGATTTTGCTGCGTTGTACAGTACCATTTAAGTCTATGGAAAATGAAAAACGCAGCTTGCCATTTCTTTGTGTGGAATCTGCAGCGGTTTTACACCTGCTCCATAGTCCAGGTGTCAAACCGCAGGCTAATCCGCAGGTCTTTTGACCTGGGGCTTTACCTGCAAATTTTTCCAAATCCACACCACCTTCCACTACGTGTGCACATAGCCTTAGGCTAGTTTCACACTAGCATTCTCGGGTGCAGGGCCGCCGCTTAGCTCTGCCCTCGGCCGTGCCCCCTCCGGTCAGCTCCTCCTAGGATCGCATGACGCTGCATGCGATCAGCGTACGGTATATTTAGCGTTGGGTACGCTGGTCGTGCTCTGGTCTGATTTTGCTGGCGCTGCCCCCAGCGCACAAAAACGCGCTGTGTTGCATTTTTGTGCACTGAGCTAAATATACGGTACGCTGATCGCATGCGATCCTAGGAGGAGTTGGCTGGAATGGGCGTGGCCAGGGGCAGAGCTAAGCGGCGGCCCTGCGCTGCGCCCGAGAACGCCAGTGTGAATCTAGCCTTACTCTCCTTGCCCCTTTTGGAAACACATGCGCACTCAGCTGAGCCAAGCATGTATGTGGATGGCAGGAATAGCTGTCGTTTTGAGTACAACTTAAAACTGTATAGCACACTTTGGTCATATTCATGAAAGTAATGGACCTGGAATAATGTATAACGAAGGAAAAATACTATGGCCACAATACATCTCAGTATGTACAGGCTGATAGCACCAAACAAAACTGATGTCAGCCCAAGGCTAGATGTACTTCATTTCTGCAAAATGTTATCGGCCATTTTTAAATGAAGACCTTTATTATTAACCCCTTTAGTGACAGAGCCAATTTGCAGCTTAATGACCGGGCCAATTTTTACAATTCTGACCACTGTCCCTTTATGAGGTTATAAACTCTGGAACGCTTTAACGGATCCTGGTGATTCTGAGTTTGTTTTTTCATGACATATTGTACTTCATGTTAGGCCTCTTTCACACATCAGAATTTTTGATCAGTATTTCATCAGTATTTGTATGCCAAAACCAGGAATGTCTCCAAAATAAGGAACAGGAATCAGTCTTTCAATTATATTTTTTTTCTCGGTAAGTTCCATTCCTGGCTCTGGCATACAAACACTGATGCAAAATACTGACCAAATACTGACGTGTGAATGAGCCTTTAGTGGTAAAATTTCTTCGATATGACTTGCATTTATTTATGAAAAAAACGGAAATATGGTGAAAATTTTTAAAGTTTTGAAATTTTCAAACTTCTAATTTTTATGCCCTTAAATCAGAGAGATATGTCACACAAAATACTTAATAAATAACGTTTCCCACGTGTCTACTTTACATCAGCACAACTTTCGAAACATTTTTTTTTTTTTTTTTGTTAGGAAGTTAAAAGTTGACCAGCGATTTCTCATTTTTACAACAAAATATACAAAACCATTTTTTTTTTTTTTTTTTTTAGGGACCACATCACATTTGAAGTCACTTTGGGGGATCAATATGACAGAAAATACCCAAAAGTGACACCATTCTAAACACTGCACCCCTCAAGGTGTTCAAAAACACATTCAAGAAGTTTATTAACCCTTTATGTGCTTCACAGGAACGGAAGCAATGTGGAAGGAAAAAATTAACATTCAACTTTTTTTTTTTTTACAAACATTTTACTTCAGAACCAATTTTTTATTTTTTTTTTATTTTCACAAGTGTAAAAAGAGAAAATGAACAACAAAATTTGTGCAATTTCTCCTGAATACACCGATACCCCATATGTGGGGGTAACCCACTGTTTTGGCGCACTGCAGGGCTTGCAACGGAAGGAGCGCTGTTTGACTTTTTCAATGCAGAATTGGCTGGAATTGAGATCGGACGCCATGTCGCGTTTGGAGAGCCCCTGATGTGCCTAAACAGTGAAACCCCCCACCACCACCACCACCAGTGACACCATTTTGGAAAATAGACCCCATAAGGAACTTATCTAGATGTGTGGTGAGCACTTTAAACCCCCAAGTACTTCACAGAAGTTTATAACGCAGAGCCGTGAAAATAAAAAATCTTTTTTTCCCTCAACAAATGATTTTTTTTAGCCTGCTATTATTTATTTTCATAAGGGTATCAGGAGAAATTGGACCACAAAAGTTGTTGTGCAATTTATCCTGAGTACGCTGATAGCCCATATGTGGGGGGGGGGGGCCACTGTGAGCGCATGGCAGAGCACTGTGGGCGCCGTTTTGGAATGCAGACTTTGATGGAATGGTCTGCGGGTGTCAAGTTATGTTTGCAGAGCCCCTGATGTGCCTAAACAGTAGAAACCCCCCCCACAAGTGACCCATATGTTGGGGTAAACCACTGTTTGGGCACACGTCGGGGCTCGGAAGGGAGGTAGCATCGTTTGACTTTTTGAACGCAAAATTGGCTGGAATCAATGGTGGCGCCATGTCGCGTTTGGAGACCCCCTGATGTGCCTAAATAGTGGAAACCCCTCAATTCTAACTCATCCCTAACCCCAACACACCCATAACCCTAATCCCAACCATAACCCAAACACATCTCTATCCCTAATTCCAACCCTAACCCTAATGGAGAAATGAAAATATATTTTCTTTCGTTATTTTTCACTAAGGGGGGGGGTACTTACTATTTTTATTTTGATCACTTTGATAGGGTTTATAACAAAAATGTACCATGAATGAAATCTTGCCGGGTGCCAGACGGCAGATCTCGGCCTGCGCACGCGCCTGCCATTTTCTTCCCGGAAGAAGATGGCGGCACCCATGGAGGGAAAGAACGCGGGCTGAGGACCCTATTTCTCTCTCTGATGTGCGATCACATCAGACGAGAGAGAAATTAAATGACACATCTGCCTTTTTTTTTTTTTCTTCTGCGGTCGCCGTTATACGGTTAACAACGGAGTTCGCAAAAGTGGGGTCGGTAAAAACCGACCGGAATCATGTTCTCTGGGGTCTCGGCTACCCCTGACAGCCGAGACCTTGGAGAAAATCCAACTCTGAGGAGGGCGCTATACACTCTTTTTTTGGTTTAAGTACCCTTAACGACCGCCGTTAAAAGGCGTATCAGTGGTGGTTAACCCCTTTCTGCCATTAGACGTACTATCCCGTCCATGTGCCCTGGGACTTAATTCCCAGGGACGGGATAGTACGTCTAATGCGATCAGCGGCGCCCACGTGGTGAGCGCCGCTGATCGCGGCCGGGTGTCAGCTGATTATCACAGCTGACACCCGGCACAATGTGTCAGGGGCGGTCACGGCCCGCCCCCGACACATTAACCCCTTGTACACCGCGATCAAACACGATCACGGTGTACCGGGGTTAAAGGGAAGCATCGGCAGGGAGGGGGCTCCCTCCGTGCTTCCCTGAGCCCCCCACGGCAGCGCAATGTGCAGCGCTGCTGCAGGGGGACTCCTTCCCTACAGGCCCCCGGATCCAAGATGGCGACGGGGGCCTGTAGGGAGCTGACTTCCTCACTGCCTGCAAAGCGCAGGCATGAGGAAGTCTGCAGAACTGCCTGTGACAGATTGCTGATCTGTCAGTGATGTGACAGATCAGCGATGTCCCACCTGGGACTATGTAATACAGTAAAAAAAAAAGTGTAAAAATAATTTTAAAAAAATCGCTAAATAAATTAGTAAAAAAAAAAATATTCCCCAATAAATTCATTTTTTGAAAATAAAAAAAACAATAAAAGTACACATTTGGTATCGCCGCGTCCGTAGCGACCCGCCCTATAAAACTCCCATTAACCCCTTTAGCGAACCCCTTAAAAATAAAAAATGAAGCAAAAAATAATGATTTATTATCATACCACCGAACAAAAAGTGCAATAACGCGCAATCAAAAAGACGCATATAAATATCCATGGTACCGCTGAAAACGTCATCTTGTCCCGCAAAAAACGAGCCGCCATACAGCGTCATCCGCAAAAAAATTAAAAAGTTATAGCTCGCAGAATAAAGCGATGCAAAAATAATTATTTTTTATATAAAATGGTTTTCATTGCAAAAAACCGACAAAACATAAAAAAAGACCTAAATGAGGTATCACTGTAACCGTACCGACCCGCAGAATAAAACCGCTTTATCAATTTTACCGCACGCAGAACGGTGTAAACGCACCCCCCCAAAAGAAATTCATGAAACGCTGGTTTTTACAATAAAAAGCGTCTTTTAGCGTGCGACAGCCGCCAAACATAAAAACCGCCATAAATAGTAAATCAAACCCCCCGTTATCACCCCCTTAGTTAGGGAAAAATAATAAAACTAAAAGAAAATGTATTTCCATTTTCCCATTAGGGTTAGGGCTCAGATTAGGGTTAGGGGTGTGTTGGAGTTAGGGTTGGAGTTAGAATTGGGGGGTTTCCACTGTTTGGGCACATCAGGTGCTCTCCAAATGCAACATGGCGTCTGATCTCAATTCCAGCCAATTCTGAGTTGAAAAAGTCAAATGGTGTTCCTTCCCTTCCAAGCTCTGCCATGCGCCCAAACAGTGTTTTACCCCCACATATGGGGTATCAGCCTACTCAGGACAAATTACAAAACAACTTTTGGGGTCCAATTTCTCCTGTTACCCTTAGGAAAATAAAAAATTGGGGGCAAAAATATCATTTTTGTGGAAAAAAATGATTATTTTTATTTTCACGCCCAGGCGTTATAAACTTCTGTGAAGCACTTGGGGGTTCAAAGTGCTCACCACACATCTAGATAAGTTCCTTAGGGGGTCTAGTTTCCAAAATGAGGTCACTTGGGGGTTTCCACTGTTTAGGTACATTAGGGGCTCTCCAAAGGCAACATGACACCCGCAGACCATTCCATCAAAGTCTGCATTCCAAAACGTCACTACTTCCCTTCCGAGCCCCGACGTGTGCCCATACAGTAGTTTTCTCCCACATGTGAGGTATCAGCGTACTCAGGACAAATTGGACAACAACTTTTGAGGTCCAATTTCTCCTGGCACCCTTGGGAAAATGAAAAAATTGGTGACTAAAAGATCATGTTTGTGGAAAAAATACGATTTTTTTTATTTTCACGCCCGGGCGTTATAAACTTCTGTGAAGCACTGCGGGGTTCAAAGTGCTCACCACACATCTAGATAAGTTCCTTGGGGGGTCTAGTTTCCAAAATGGTGTCATTTGTGGGGGGTTTCTACTGTTTTGGTACATCAGGGGCTTTCCAAACGCGAAATGGTGTCCGATCTCAATTCCAGCCAAAAACGTCAAATGGCGCTGCTTCCCTTCCGAGCTCTGCCATGCGCCCAAATAGTTGTTTACCCCCACATGTGGGGTATCAGCGCACTCAGGACAAATTGCACAATAACTTTTAAGGTCCTGTTACCCTTGGAAAAATAAAAATTGGGGGTGAAAAGATCATTTTTGTGGAAAAAATGATTTTTCAATTGTACCGCTGTACGTTATAAACTTCTGTGAAGCCCTTGTGGGTTCAAAGTTCTCACCACATATCTAGATAAGTTCCTTGGGGGGGGTCTAGATTCCAAAATGGGGTCACTTGGGGGGGTTTCCACTGTTTAGGTACATCAGGGGCTCTCCAAACGCGACATGGTGTCCGATCTGAATTCCAGCCAATTTTGCATTGAAAAAGTCAAACAGCGCTCCTTCCCTGCTGAGGTCTGCCATGCGCCGAAACAGTGGTTCCCCCCACATATCAGGTATCAGCGTACTCAGGACAAATTGCACAATAACTTTTGCAGTCCAATTTCTCATGTTACCCTTGGTAAAATAAAAAAATTGAACCTGAAATATTTTTTTAGTGAAAAAAAGTTAAATGTTCATTTTTTTTTAAATATTCAAAAAATTCCTATGACGCACCTAAAGGGTTAATAAACTTCTTGAATGTGGTTTTGAGCACCTTAAGGGGTGCAGGTTTTAGAATAGTGTCACTTTTGGGTATTTTCTATCATATAGACCCCTCAAAGTGGCTTCAAATCTGATGTGGTCCGTAAAAATAAAATGGTGTTGCAAAAATGAGAAGTCGCTGGTCAATTTTTAACCCTTATAACTTCCTAACAAAAAAAAAATTTTGGTTCCAAAATTGTGCTGGTGTAAAGTAAACATGTGGGAAATGTTATTTATTAAGTTTTTTTGTGTGCCGTATCTCTGTGATTTAAGGGCATAAAAATTCAAAGTTGGAAAATTGCTAAATTTTCAAAATTTTCGTCAAATTTCCGTTTTTTACACAAATAAACGCAAGTTATTTTAATGAAATTTTACCACTAACATGAAGTATAATATGTCACGAGAAAACATTGTCAGAATCACCGGGATCCATGGAAGTGTTTCAGAGTTATTACCTCATAAAGGGACAGTGGTCAGAATTGTAAAAATTGGCCTGGTCATTAACGTGCAAACCACCCTTGGGGCTTAAGGGGGAAAAAAAAAACCTACAGGGCTGTGTGTGAAAAAGTGATTGTCCCCTACACCTAATAAATGGTTGGGCCACCCTTAGCAGCAAGAATTCCTATCAGATGTTTGTGATAATTGGCAATGAGTTTTTTGACGTTTTGGTTGTAATTCAACCACAGTGGAGGATTTCTGAGCATAAACAGCTTTTGTATCGTCATGCCACAGCATCTCAATCCTGCAGTTGTTGACTGACATTCGAATAAGATGACTGTCATCCCGGTCAGTGGAGAGTCGTTTTCGCCCTCTGCCAGTCTGTAAGCTTTGTTGTCCCCAATTTCTGCTGCTTGACCTTGTTGTAATGAATTGCCATCTTAGAAATTTTAAGGATGGAGGCAACATGACGCTCACTGTATCCCTCAGTAAAGTCAGAATTGAGCCCTTCTTTTCCTCACTAGACTTTTCTTTTCAACTCCTTTGGCATGGTTAAAAGTTATTTTTTCATTCCTATTACTTTTGGGATATTACTAGCACTTTTTCTTGCCATCCAGCTTGTCCTGCTGCAAGAGGATTGTGAACACCACAGCAGGGTTTTTTTTATACTTTCCTTCATTAAATAATTGGTTCAGATGATCATCTAATCAGAAGCACATTAAGTAGAATGAGGTGTACTCTGGTTGGAATTCAACTGACACTGTAATGGAATGGCTGTCAGACAAGTAGAGTAGCTGATTTTTATAAAACTGTGCTGTGGTCTCTTAATTTTTGCCAGAGCTGTGTATATATGTATATTATATACACAGCTTCCTGATTCTCCAGTTTGAAATTATAAATTCTTTGCTTGTGGAGAAGTGTGAAAATGAAACAGGGACCAAACCACATTGGTGATCAGAAGAGACAGAAAACCCACGGTGTCGTCCATCCCCCATGTATAATAAAGCAAAGGCAAATGTAGGCAGCAGCTTCTTCTTAGCACACTGGGGCATTTGACAATAGATAACAGGCTGCAAAGCTGAAAGTGGGACATGTTCTACTTTTTTCAGTCCATGGGTAAGTTTTGCCTTCACTATGTACAGACACTTGCAGTCAAAAGTGAATTGGATAAAAGCCTGTGCGTGTGACAGACAGGAGACTTGTAATCTGTACTGTGTACTGAGAGGGTGTGCGGCAGAATATTCTCATTGAGCAGATGCATTCATTTCAGAAGCAATCCTACATTGGAAACCGCATGCAAGGCCAATTTCATACATCTATGGACAGTTCTCGAACTACAACATCCAGGTCCGTCCTCGTATATACACTGCTGGGGACCCACCACCCATCTATATTACGTCCATGTGCCCTAATAAGCATATGAGAATTGTAGCATTTCAGTACGATTCTGGGTCTAGTTCATATTCATGCAGCTACAGCACAAGGTCCATTCATTTCAGTGGGAAATGTGGCCCATTTTTTATCAATAGCTGTACATCGGCCCAATTCTAGAGAGTGCAGAGGTTAGCAGTCTCCTCCAGCCATAGTTCTTCAGGGAGTCCAAAAGCTGCACAGTCATGTGAAAAGTCACCAGAGCTAGAAATGGCACATGATGGATGACGACAGTTAAAGGGAAAGTGTCATCAATGTTACTTGTACTCTTAAAAACCTTTTGACAATTTTTCTTTGTTCTCACAATCTATTTAAAAAATAACAATTAGTAATCTTGCAAATTTCACACTTGACAAAAAGTCAATGCAAAAGTTAGGAGGGCCCAATTTATCACTTACGCTTTTTTTTTTTTTTTTAAAGTCGCCTCTTTTTTATTTTTTCCATGTGTTATTCTTTGACAGTTTTGCTGCAAAATTCTTCAAAATGGCACACACGGTTCAAGAGTTTTGCGTAAAATCAAAAATGCTAATTGTTTTGCCTTAATTTTTTTTTCCTACTTTTTATTGCAAAAAGCGGCATGTTCTCCTAAAATGTAAAAAGGTTTTTGTTTTTTTCTTTTGCAAATATTTTATGCGCACATCAAATAATGGTGGGGACTGCAGTATAGTTTTGCAAACATTTTCCACTATATAAGGTCACAAGTGATGAATTAGCTGAAAACATCTAAAAACCCCAAATCCCCACCCACAATAACGAACATGAAAAAATAGGTAAGCACCTAAAAAATAAACTTTATAAAAGGCGAAAATTAATAGAATAATAAGGTAGTAAGAAAAAAAATGTACGAAATCACCAAAAACTAAACAAACAATAATAAATCGTGCCCAGAGTTTGAATCAGTCTATGGCTGACCATGTACCTGTGAATTTCCTGCAGTAAGTCCAAAATAACCCCACATGGCATTGTGACAATTGCAAGATTACTAATTTTTATTCTTAATACAGATTGTGATATGGGAAAAAAAAAAAAACTTGAGGGTATAAACACCAGTCTCTTTTTCAAGCGAACTCTGCCTGGAACTCACCTAAAAATTATTCAATAAATAACAAATGCACAGCAATGTTAAAACCACTTACTGTGCATATATTTTGTCTTTTTTTAACTGTGTCAGGCTTAGAAAACCATGAGGAAACTAAAGGTTGTTACTGATCCATTCTCCTGGCAGCTTTTATATTAGTTGTGTAAAAGTGTTTTCCCCCTTCCTGATTTTGTATTCTTTTGCATGTTTTTCACACTTAAATGTTTCAGATCACCAAATGAATTTAACTATTAGACAAAGATAACACAAAATGCAGTTTTAAAATGAAGGTCTTTAGTATTAAGGGAAAAAGAAATCCAAACCTACTGGGCCCTGTGTGAAAAAGTGATTGCTCCCCTAAACCTAGTAACTATTCGGCCGCCCTTAGCATCAACAACTACAATCAAGAGTTTGCGATAACTGGCAATGAGTCTTCTACAACGCTCTGGAAGAATTTTGTGCTGTAATTCAGCGACATTGAAGGGTTCCGAGTATGAACCGCCTTTTTAAGGTCATGCCACAACATCTAAATCAGATTAAGGTCAGGACTTTGACTAGGCCACTCAAGTCTTCATTTTGATTTTCTTTAAGCCACCCAGTGGTGGACTTGCTGGAGTGTTTACGATCATTGTCCTGCTGCATAACCCAAGTGCACTTCAGCTTGAGGTAACTAACGGATGGCTGGACATTCACCTTCAGGTTTTTTATGGTAGACAGCAGAATTGATTGTTCCATTTACCAGAGTCTTCCAGGTCCTGAAGCAGCAAAACAGCCCCAGACCATCACACTACCACCACATTTTACTGTTGGTATAATGCTCCTTTTCTGAAATGCTGTTACTTCTGCGCCAAATGTAATGGGATATACACCTTCCAAAAAGTTCAACTTTTGTCAGTCCAGAGAATATTCTCACAAAAGTCTTGGGGATCATCAAGATGTTTTCTGGCAAAATTGAGGCGAGCCTTTATGTTCTTATTGCTCTGCAGTGGTTTTTGTCTTGGAACTCTGCCATGCAGGCCTTTCTTATGGTGACCTTTCTAATGGTGGGAGTCATGAACACTGACCTTACCTGAGGCAAGTGAGGCCTGCAGTTCTTTGGATATTGTTGTGGGGTCTTTTGTGACCTTTTGGATGAGTTGTCGCTGCACTCTTGGGGTAATTTTGGTTGACTGGCCACTCCTGGGAAAGTTCACCATTATTCCATATTTTTGCCATTTGTGGATAATGGCTCTTACTGTGGTTCGCTGGAATCCCAAAGCTTTAGAAATGGCTTTCTAACCTTTTCCAGACTGATAAATCTCAATTACTTTGCTTCTCATGTGTTCCCAATTTACTTTGGATTGTGGCATGATGTCAATCTTTTGAGGATCCTTTGGTCTACTTCACTTTGTCGGACAGGTGATTGAAGTGATTTCTTGATTGAGAACAGGTGTGGCAGTAATCAGGACTGGGTGTGGCTAGGGCATTTGAACTCAGCACCCCAAAGATATGATAAACCCTTATGTTTTAAAGGAAGGGGGGGGAACACTCATTTTTTAGCACAGGGCCCTGTAGGTTTGGATTTCTTTTTCCCTTAACCCCTTTACTCCCGAGGGTGGTTTGCATGTTAATGCCCAGGCCAATTTTTACAATTCTGACCACTGTCCCTTTATGAGGTAATAACTCTGGAACGCTTCCATGGATCCCGGTGATTCTGACACTGTTTTCTCATGACATATTGTACTTCATGTTAGTGGTAAAATTTCATTCATATAACTTGCGTTTATTTGTGAAAAAAATGGAAATTTGGCAAAAATTTTGAAAATGTTGCAATTTTCCAACTTTAAATTTTTATGCTCTTAAATCACAGAGATATGGCACTCAAAAAACTTTAATGAGTAACACTTCCCACATGTTTACTTTACATCAGCACAATTTGGGAACCAAATTTTTTTGTTAGGAAGTTATAAGGGTTAAAATTTGACCAGCGATTTCTCATTTTTACAACACCATTTTATTTTTAGGGACCACATCACATTTGAAGTCACTTTGAGGGGTCTATATGATAGAAAATACCCCAAAGTGACACCATTCAAAAAAACTGCACCCCTCAAGGAACTCAAAACCAGATTCAAGAAGTTTATTAACCTTTCAGGTGCTTCACAGGAATTTTTTGAATGTTTAAAAAAAATGAACATTTAACTTTTTTTCACAAAAAAAAATTACTTCAGGTTCAATTTTTTTATTTTACCAAGGGTAACAGGAGAAATTAGACTACAAAAGTTATTGTGCAATTTGTCCTGAGTACGCTGATACCTGATATGTGGGGGGGAACCACTGTTTGGGCGCATGGCAGAGCTCGGAAGGGAAGGAGCGCCGTTTGACTTTTTCACTGCAAAATTGGCCAGAATTCAGATCGGATGCCATGTCAAGTTTGGAGAGCTCCTGATGTGCCTAAACAGTGGAAACCCCTCACAAGTGACCTCATTTTGGAAACTAGACCCCCAAGGAACTTACCTAGATATGTGGTGAGCACTTTGAACCACCAAGGACTTCACAGAAGTTTATAACGTACACCCGTACAAATAAAAAATCATATTTTTTCCACAAAAAATGATCTTTTCACCCCCAATTTTTATTTTCCCATGGGTATTAGGTCCCCAAAAGTTATTGTGCGATTTGTCCAGAGTACGCTGATACCCCTTATGTGGGGGTAAACCACTATTTGTGCGCATGGCAGAGCTCGGAAGGGAAGCAGCGCCATTTCACTTTTTTGGCTGGAATTGAGATCGGACGCCATGTCGTGTTTGGAAAGCCCCTGATGTGCCAAAACAGTGGAAACCCCCCAATTCTAACTCCAACCCTAACCCAAACACACCCCTAACCCTAATCTCAGCCCTAACCCTAGCCCCAACCCTAGCCCTAATGGGAAAATGGAAATAAATACATTTTTTTTATTTATTTTTCCCTAACTAAGGGGGTGATAACGAGGGGTTTGATTTACTATTTATGGCAGGTTTTTATATTTGGCAGCTGTCGCACGCTAAAAGACGCTTTTTATTGTAAGGCTATGTGCCCACGTTGCGTGTTAAAACGCACACCAAAAACCGGACTCCTTCCCAGAAATCACGCATTTTTTTCCGCGCGATTTCACCGCGATTATGATCGCGATTTTGCCGCGATTTTCGTGTGCGATATTCAAGCACTTTCCAAGCGATTTGAAGCATCGCTTGGAAAGTGATTGACAGGTTGGTCACACTCGTCAAACATAGTGTTTGACAAGTGTCACCAGGTTTTTACTATTGAGGCCGCCTATGCGGCCTCAATAGTAAAAGATAGAATGTTAAAATGCTAAAAAAAAACGGGGTATATTTACCTTCCGGCGTCCCGCGCTGCCATCCCGGGCCTCAGCGTTCCCAGTAATGCCTTGCGAGACCTGTGATGACGTAGTCTCGCGTTGCTATAGCGATCTCGCGAGACCGCTAGAGTCACGCAAGACTACGTCTCACAGGACCGTGCCACAGGGCATTACTGGGAACGCTGAGGCCGGGAATGCAGCGCGGGACGCCGGAAGGTAAATATACCCCGATTTTTTATTTTTTATTCTTTTTTTTACAGGGGTATGGTACCCAGGGCCTGGAGGACAGTCTACTCTCCACACCGTGGGTACCAACCGCACATGAGACGCTTAACTTCCCGCATGGTGGGCATAGCCACATGCGGGAAGTAAGCGATTCTCATGCATTCCTATGGATGCGGAATCGCGGCAATTCTTTGCGATTCCGCACAAAAGAATGAGCATGCTGCGATTTTTTTCCGCGATGCGATTCCGCCGCGGAAAAAAGCGCAGCATTAGCACAGCATGTGCGGAATGCCATAGGAATGCATGGGGGGCGTTCTGTACATGATTTTTAAACGTTTTCGCTGCGTTTTCGCGCCGAAAATCGTGGCAAAAACGCTTAAAAATCGCTACGTGGGCACACAGCCTAAAAATAGTTTTTGCATCACCACATATTGAGAGCTATAATTTTTTCATATTTTGACCCACTGAGTCATGTAAGGTCTTATTTTTTGCGGGACGAGTTGAAGTTTTTATTGGTACTATTTTCGGGCATGTGACTTTTTTTATCGCTCTTTATTCCGATTTTTGGGACGCAGGATGAACAAAAAAAACAGCGTTTCATTAATTTCTTTTGGGGGGTGCATTTACACCGTTCCGCGTGCAGTAAAATTGATAAAGTTGTTTTATTCTTTGGGTCAGTACGGTTACAACGATACCTCATTTATGTCTTTTTTTATGTTTTGGCGCTTTTATGCAATGAAAACCATTTTATATAAAAAATAATTATTTTTGCATCGCTTTATTCTGCAAGCTATAACTATATTTTTTCACTGATGATGCTGTGTGGCGGCTTGTTTTTTGCGGGACAAGATAACGTTTTCAGCGGTACCATGGTTATTTATATCAGTCTTTTTGATTGCGCGTTATTGCACTTTTTGTTCGGCGATATGATAAAGCATTATTTTTTGCTTTGTTTTTTTATTTTTTAAGGGGTTCGCTAAAGGGGTTAACTAGTGGGGCGGGTTGTTACGGACGCGGCAATACCAAATATGTGTACTTTTATTGGGTTTTTTTATTTTCAAAAAATGAATTTATTAGGGAATTATTTTTTTTTTTAATTTTAGTGATTTTTTTTTTTTTTTTAATAAATTATTTTTACACTTTTTTTTTAACTTTATTACATTGTCTCAGGGGGGACATAACTGTCATGTGACAGATCAGCAATCTGTCACAGGCGCTACACAGGCTTCCTCATGCCTGCGCTCAGCAGGCAGTGAGGAAGCCGGCTCCCTGCAGGCCCCCGAAGGTCCCCGCCACCATATTGGATCCGGGGACCTCAGGGAAGCATGGAGGGAGCCCCCTGCGCGCTTCTCTCCTATGCCGCCGGTACACTGCGATCAAGTTTCAGCCGGGTGTGATAATCAGCTGACACCCGGCCTCGATCGGCGCCCCCCCCCCCCCCGTGAGCGCCGCTGATCGGGCTAGACGTATTATTCCGTCCTTGGGACTCAGGTCCTAGGTCACATGGACGGAATAGTACGTCTAATGTAGGAAAGGGGTTAATAATAAAGACCTTCATTTAATAACTGCATTTTGTGTTTACTTGTGCTATATTTGTCTAATATTTAATATGATAATCTGAAACATTTGTGTGACAAACGTAAAGGAATTTTAAATTAGGAAGGGGGCAAACACTTTTTCACACAACTGTATATGGTATCGGGTCCACAGCAAGGACATTGCTTCAGGAAAAGCACCACTGGTGTTTTCATAAAGCGCCTTCTCCAAAAAACTATACTGGTATGCCAGCCGCTGTAAGACGCTGTGTGCACATGCACTTACGGAAAAACTTGATTTAAACAATAGGTTATTTTCTGATGGCACATTGCATTTAAGATCTACTTAGATGACCCGATACTCAGGAACAAGTATTCATGAGAATGCTTGCTGTCCAGTAATTATGCTGCAAGACGCTCATTTGGCAGGTGGTTGGATAGTTCATGCCGACATTAAAATTGTTATTGGCAGCACATTATCCCAGGATGTAGATGATAGATGTGCTGCCGATAACTAAGATATTTTCTATGCCAGACTTGGGCAAAGTGCGGCCCACATCCGGCCCTCTGGCTGTCTCAGTCTGGCCTGCGGGCCGAGACAGTCATGGGGCTGGAAATCAGAGGTCCACGGGCCACAAGATGCCCGCCTGTCCGCTAGCTGTTTCTATGTGCGCCGCAGCTCTGTGCGGTGCTGCTAACTCCTTTGGTGGAGGAGTGGCCTCCGGCCACTTCCTCCACCAATCAGCGTGTGAAACAGCTGACACAATGAAATGATGTCATTGCGTCAGCTGTTTACTCAGGAGAGTCCGCGCGCCGGAGACAGGGAGTGAGGGAGAGAAGCATAGCACCAGGGAACGGGACGAGGTGAGTATGTGGTGTTTTTTTTATTTTTTTTCCCTTATGTGTATGGGCTATTTGGGTGGGCATGAGGAGGCTATGTGGGTGACAACATGGTGCTGCACATGGGGGGTGACAACATGGTGCAGGACATGGGGGGGGCATGATGCTCATGAGGGGGTGACATGGTGCTGCACACATGGGGTGACAACATAGTGCTGCACATGGGGGGTGATATGGTGCTGCACGTGGGGGTGACATGGTGCTGTATATGGGGTGACATGCTGCACATGGTGTTGCATATGGGGGCGACATGCTGTACATGGGGAGGCTATGGGGTGTCACGTCACCGCCCGCTCCTGTCGCGCCACCGCCTCCTGTGCCCCATCAGACTCACCTGACCGCAGCTTCCCGGCGCGTCCCCGTCTGTTTCCCTGCTCTGATGACAGCGCTGGTGCCCTCCCGGGCACGTGCCCCCCCGCAGGTCTCACCGGGCGCGCGCACTTCCACCTTTGTGAGCCGGTCGCTCCTCCTGGTCCTCTCTATGGTCAGGAGGACCATGACCCGGAAGCTCCTCCTCACTCTCCCATATCAGGCCGTCGCTCCCTTGTGACGCTGCCTGATCGTCACTTGTACTTCCTTGTGATTCTTGCCCCACTTTTGCTGGCGTACTCCGCTGCTTCCTCCGCTCCCTGCTGTATTACTTGTATTCCCATCCGTGTTACCTGTTCTCTCCTTTGTTTCCAGTGTTCCTGCCTTGCCTTCCCGTGTCTCCGGTCTCCTGAGCTCCTGCCGTCCTTCCCCGGTCCAGTCTCCTGCTTTCCTGCCGTTCTACCCCGGTCCCGTCTCCTGGGTTCCTGCCGTTCTACCCCGGTCCAGTCTCCTGTGTTCCTGCCGTGCCGTCCAGTGTATTCGTCCAGCCTGTACCCCAGTGTTCCAGCCGTACCACCCGGTGTCTCCGTCCTGCTCTAGTTCCTGGGTTTCCTCTGTGCCTGCCTGTGTCTCCGCACTTCCTGATCTTGCTCTCACCGCTCTTCTGGCTACCTTGCCTACTGCCTGTCTGGTCTCCCCCATCTGCCTGGGTACCAGCTGCCGCAGTAATAGTTTCCCCTGGGCCTGTCCCTAACACTCCCTGTATAGGGGGTGGTCCACCTGGTCCGCTCGCCCAGGGGAGGTTCGTTGCCGTGGTCCAGTGAGTTCACCCTCGGGGATCCTAACAGTACGATCAGGCCATGAATCCCACTGGTACCTCAGCAACCACCCAGAAGGAACTGGCGACACTACGAGACAACCAGGCCCGGATCATGACTTTCCTAAAATCTATGGAATCCCGGCAATCGGCACTACAGCCCTCTGATCCCGGAAGTGCATCCCAGCTGGCCAGTCTCCAGCAGGAACTCGCCCAGCAACGTGATACTCAGGGACATATTTTAAAGTATATGGCCTCGGTGGACAACCGACTCCTCTCTCTCCAGTCTGCCGCGGCTGCCCCTGCTCAGGCGCCGCTACCACATCCACCGCCCCGTTTAGCTAAGCCTCCGCGGTATGGCGGGGACCCCAGATTGTGCAGGGGGTTCCTTAATCAGTGCCAATTGCACTTTGAATTGCTGCCTCAGCAATATCCTACGGACCGTGCCAAGGTGGCCTTTATGGTATCCCACTTGGAGGGCGACGCATTGGCCTGGGTAAACCCTCTCTGGGAGCGAGACAATCCGGTGGTATCCCAGCTCCCCACGTTCCTCGAGACCTTTCGCAAGGTTTTTGACGAACCGGGATGCCTGGCCTCAACCACGGAGTCCCTTTTTAATCTCCGCCAGGGTACTCTTTCTGTGGGCCAATATGCCATTCAGTTTCGCACCCTGTCCTCTATGCTTGGGTGGAACAACGAGGCTTTGGTGGGAGCATTCTGGCGGGGTTTGTCTGCTCGTCTCAAGGACGAGCTGGCGGGTCTGGACACTCCCACATCCCTGTAGGATCTCATTTCCCTGGCAACTCGCATTGACTTGCGATTCCAGGAGTGCTCCCGCGAGTCCGCCAGGGAGAGAAGACTTCCCCGCATTTCCCTAGCAACGCGTAGTCCCTCTGGTCCGTGGTTTGGCTCTACCTTCGCTGCCCCGGCGTCGGAACCTATGCAGGTAGATCGCCTCAAACCGGCAGAGCAGCGCCGCCAGGAGAGGTTCGACAAGCGTCCCTGTCTTTACTGCGGCAGTTCCTCCCATCTTTTGAGCTCATGTCCGGTGAGGCCGGGAAACGCCTCCACCTAGGACAGGTAAGAGAGGCCTCCCTAGGTGTTAGTGATACCTATCCACCCTTGACCCTATCTGTCCTATTGAATCTTGGTGCCTCCCGCGTCTCTGAGCTGGCCTATATTGATTCTGGAGCTGCCGGGAACTTCATACAGCTCGAAGCGGTCAAAAAGTTGCGGATACCTGTCAGATCCTTGGAGTCTCCTCAGCAGTTAGCTTCTGTCGACGGCGCTTCTCTGCGGGAGGTCGTTACTTTGGTCACCGAAGAAGTGGAATTACAAGTCGGAGCTCTACATCGGGAGAGGATAGCCTTCCTTGTACTGCCCTCGCTATCCCAGACGCTCCTCTTAGGCCTTCCGTGGTTAAGGACTCATGAGCCCATTCTCGATTGGCGATCTGGGGACATTCTTCGATGGGGCAGCGTGCCACTCTTCGTGCCTTCTTCCCGTTCAGCCAATCAAGTCGCCTAGGACTCCAGCGTGGGCTTGCCTTCAGCCTATTGGTCCTTCGCGGACGTTTTCAACAAAAAGGAGGCAGAGTGCCTGCCCCCTCATCGTCCTTATTACTGCCCCATCGATCTCGTTCCAGGCTCTACTCCACCCCGGGGCCCAATTTATCCTTTGAATCCTCTTGAATTCCAAGCCATGTCGGAGTATGTCCAGGAAAATCTGGCTAGAGGCTTTATCCGGAAGTCTTCCTCACCCGCAGGCGCGGGCTTCTTTTTCGTGAAGGAGGATGGGGCTCTTCGTCCTTGCATCGACTACTGGGGCCTCAATGATATCACTATCAAGAACAAGTACCCGCTTCCTTTCATTCTGGAACTGTTTGATCGGTTGCGGGGGGCACGAATTTTCACCAAACTGGATCTTCGTGGGGCCTACTGTTATGATTGAGTCACCGTAGGAGGCAAAAATAGAAATGCTAGCTAAGTCCAGAAAACCAGAGAAGTTGGCAGCTATTGGATTGCAGACCCCTGAACCTATCAACACAACTAGCAGTAGCCGTGGGGGGCTCCTACGATGCCCTAGGCCCCTCGATCACAGCCGGAGGACTACATAGCCTAAAGACAGAAAGGGAAATCTAAACTGCCCCAGAGCAGACCCCAAAGCAAAAGGCAGCCCCCCACATATAATGCAAGATGAAAACACTAACACAGACAGAAAGATAGACTGAGCAAAGATGGGGCCCCAGCTAGCTTAGATAGGAAAGGACAGGAAGGCTGCTGTCTACAATCCGTGAAAAACCCTATGAAAATAAGAGCCAACAACTGACAGTAAAAAAGGCCCTGAAGACGCTAGGCTTCAAAAAAGGCTATGTCAGTACTCAAGAATATTATGAAGACAGAGCAACAGGCAAAAGGAGATTCAGCTCACCCCAGCAGGGAATGGCAGAATCCAGAAAAGCAAGGAAAACAAAACACTAATGCAAAAAGGCAAAGCAGAAATCTTAGCTTTAGATGAGCAGGAATCAGACTGGTTTCCTAGAAGTCCACAGAGAAATCACCCGCAGGCCAGAAGGGCGTCGGCAGCCTTATATCCAGTCATTAACTCCACTCAGCCAGTCATCATCATCAGCCCCAGGTGTTTGACAATCAGGCTCACTACCTTTCTTCACCAGAAGAGGGAGTTCCTCGGGCCTCAGTAGTGAAGGGGAAAATGAACTCACAACAGTACCTCCCCCTTGAGGAGGGGTCACCGAACCCTCAACCACGCCACCAGGGCGATCAGAGTGAGCCCGATGAAAGGCACACACCAATCTTTTGGCATGAATATCAGAGGCAGAGACCCAGGAATTATCCTCCTGACCATAACCCTTCCACTTAACCAAATACTGGAGTCTCCGTCTAGCCAGACGGGAATCCAGTACTTTCTCTACCTCATATTCCATGTTACCTTCAACCAATACAGGGTCTGGAGGTGCAACCCCCGGAACAACAGGTTCAACAAACCTCTTCAACAAAGATTTATGGAACACATTATGGATTTTAAATGTGACAGGAAGAGCCAAACGACAAGAGACCGGATTAATAATCTCTAAAATCTTGTAAGGTCCAATAAATCTAGGCTTAAACTTAGGAGAAGCCACCTTCATAGCAATATTTTTTGATGATAACCACACCATATCACCAACCTTAAACTGGGGACCAATGGTCCTATGTCGGTTGGAAAACCGCTGGGCCTTTTCCTGGGAGAGAGATAACTTATCCACCACTTGGTCCCAGATCTGGTGCATTCTCTCCACCACAGTGTCAACACCTGGGCAGGCAGAGGGCTCCACCTGCCCTGAAGAAAATCGAGGATGAAACCCAAAGTTACAAAAAAAAGGTGACATCAAAGTGGCAGAACTAGCTCTATTATTTAAAGCAAATTCGGCCAAGGGCAAAAATGAAACCCAATCATCCTGATCAGCAGAAATAAAACATCTCAAATATGACTCCAAGGTCTGGTTTGTTCTCTCTGTCTGCCCATTGGTCTGAGGGTGAAAAGCAGAGGAGAAGGACAACTGAATTCCCAGCTTGGAACAGAAAGTTCTCCAAAATCTAGACACAAACTGGACTCCTCTGTCAGATACAATGTTCTCAGGAATCCCGTGCAAGCGAACCACCTGTTGTAAAAACAGGGGCACCAATTCAGAGGAAGATGGCAACTTAGGGAGTGGTACAAGATGAACCATCTTAGAGAACCTATCACAAATCACCCAAATAACAGTCATCCTTTGAGAGACAGGCATATCAGAGATGAAATCCATTGAAATATGGGTCCATGGCCTCTTGGGGACAGGCAAAGGCATCAACAACCCACTAGAGCGAGAACACGATTTAGACCGTGAGCACGTCCCACAGGACTGCACAAAATTCCTGACATCACGAGACAAGGAGGGCCACCAAAAAGACTGACTCACCAGATCTCTAGTACCAAAAATACCTGGATGACCAGCCAAAGCAGAGCAATGAACTTCAGACATCACTCTCTTCTTCCACTGGTCAGGAACATACAACTTTCCACTGGGACAACGCTCAGGTTTGTCCTCCTGGAACTCTTCCAGAGCACGTCTCAAATCGGGCGAGATGGCAGAAAGAACTACCCCTTCGCCTAAGATGGTAGCAGGCTTGGTCACCACAGGAGAATCAGCAAAGAAGCTCCTAGAGAGGGCGTCAGCCTTGACATTCTTAGTTCCAGGAAGAAAAGAAAACACAAAATCAAAACGTGTAAAAAACAAGGCCCACCTAGCCTGTCTAGGGTTCAAGCGCTTAGCCGACTCTAGGTAAATCAAATTCTTGTGGTCAGTGAGGACCACGACTTGATGCTTAGCTCCCTCCAACCAATGTCTCCACTCCTCAAATGCCCATTTCATGGCTAACAGTTCCCGATTCCCCACATCATAGTTACGTTCAGATGGAGAGAACTTTCGGGAAAAGAAAGCACAGGGATTCATTTTAGATGTTACAGGATCCTTTTGGGACAAAACAGCTCCTGCACCAATCTCAGAAGCATCCACCTCTACCTGGAACGGAAGTGAGCCATCAGGTTGCCGCAAAACCGGGGCGGAGGTGAATCTTCGCTTCAGCTCCTGAAAGGAAGAAACAGCCTCCGGAGACCAATTTAACACATCAGCACCCTTCTTAGTCAAATCAGTCAATGGCTTGGCAATACTAGAAAATTTTGCTATAAATTTCCGATAAAAATTAGCAAAACCCAAAAACTTCTGGAGGGCCTTCAAAGAAGTGGGCTGAACCCAATCGTAAATGGCCTGTACCTTGGCCGGGTCCATTTCAATAGCTGACGGGGACAAAATAAATCCCAAAAAAGAAATCCTCTGTACTCCAAAAAGGCATTTAGATCCTTTGACATACAGGGAATTCTCCCTCAAGATCCGGAACACAGTCCGAATATGTTCCACATGAGAATCCCAATCCTTGGAGAAGATCAAAATATCATCCAGATAGATAATCAAAAATTTATCGACAAAATCTCGGAAAATATCGTTCATGAAGCACTGGAAGACAGAAGGGGCATTAGTGAGCCCAAAAGGCATCACCAGGTACTCAAAATGTCCCTCCGGAGTATTAAACGCCGTCTTCCATTCATCCCCATGCTTAATGCGAATAAGATTATACGCCCCCCTGAGGTCAAGCTTGGTAAACCAGCAAGCACCTTTAACTCTGGAGAATAGATCAGAAATCAGGGGTAACGGATACTGATATTTAACAGTAATTTTGTTGAGAGCACGATAATCAATACAAGGTCTTAATGATCCATCCTTTTTGGCTACAAAAAAAAACCCGGCACCTAAGGGTGACGAGGATCGTCTAATATGACCCTTCTCCAACGCCTCCTTAATATAGGATCGCATAGCCTCGTGCTCGGGTACAGATAAATTGAAGAGCCGACCCTTGGGAAATTTACACCCCGGGCTCAGTTCAATTGCACAGTCAAAACTCCTATGAGGAGGCAGAGACGCAGACTCATTCTCACTAAATACATCATAAAAGTCCGCCAAATAATCAGGAACATCATGCGACTGGGGAGAGGTGGAAAACACCGGAGCCTCACTAAAGGCACACCGACAACCCCAACTCACCACAGACACAGATTTCCAATCCAAAACTGGATTATGAATTTGTAACCAGGGAAACCCCAGAACAATAGTATCATGCAGATTATGTAACACCAAAAACCTGCAATTTTCTTGATGGTCTGGGGCGACCCGCATTACCACCTGGGTCCAAAACTGAGGTTTATTTTTAGCCAAAGGAGTAGCATCAATCCCCCTCAAAGGGATAGGCGTCTGCAGAAGTGTCATCGGAAATCCACAACGTTTAGCAAAATCCAAGTCCATTAGGTTTAGAGCTGCTCCCGAATCCACAAAAGCCTTGGTGGAAAATGTGGACAGGGAGCAGATCAGAGTAATAGCCAGAAGAAACTTAGGTTGAACACCACCAACAGAAAACATGTGTGCAAGGCGTTTCTCGCGTTTAGGACAGACAGAAATAATATGCGAGGCATCTCCACAGAAAAAACACAACTTATTACGCCTTCTGAACTCCTGACGCTGCTCTCTGGAAAACACTCTATCACATTGCATAGGTTCAGACATCTGTTCAACAGGTGGCAACACCTCTCGTGCAGCTCTGCGTTCGCGCAAACGCGATCAACCTGAATGGCTAAAGACATAGAATCGTCAAGACCAGAGGGAACAGGAAATCCCACCATAGTATCTTTTACGGCTTCTGACAACCCCTTCCGAAAGAGAGCAGCCAAGGCATTATAATTCCAGGTAGTAAGTACTGCCCACTTTCGGAATTTTTGACAGTACAATTCTGCAGAATCACGACCCTTGTTCAATGCCAGCAGGGTCATTTCAGCCTGATCAATGGCATTAGGTTCATCATACAACAACCCCAAGGCCTGAAAAAATGCGTTCACATTAGTCAGAATAGGATCATCTGGTTTCAAAGAAAACGCCCAATCCTAGGGATCGCCACGCAGCAAAGAGATGACAATTTTAACCTGCTGCGCGGAGCTCCCTGACGAGTTAGGCTTCAAGGCAAAAAATAATTTACAATTATTTTTGAAATTCAAAAATTTAGACAGATCCCCAAAAAATACATCAGGTGTAGGAATCTTTGGTTCAGCAGCATGTGAATGAGCAAGGTAGGCGGAAATTCCCCGCACTTCCGCAGCGAGGTGCTCCACACGATCAGACAATTGCTTTATCTCCATTGAGAGAAAAAAAAATTCCCCCTACGGCCTCAGAGATATAGAGGAAAAAATATACACACCTTTTTTTTTTTTTTTTTTTTTTTATACAATTCTTTCCTGCAATTGAGTACCCTAGGATCTGCGGTATGGCGGGTGATTCTGTTATGATTGAGTCACCGTAGGAGGCAAAAATAGAAATGCTAGCTAAGTCCAGAAAACCAGAGAAGTTGGCAGCTATCGGATTGCAGACCCCTGAACCTATCAACACAACTAGCAGTAGCCGTGGGGGGCTCCTACGATGCCCTAGGCCCCTCGATCACAGCCGGAGGACTACATAGCCTAAAGACAGAAAGAGAAATCTAAACTGCCCCAGAGCAGACCCCAAAGCAAAAGGCAGCCCCCCACATATAATGACGTGAAGCAAGATGAAAACACTAACACAGACAGAAAGATAGACTGAGCAAAGATGGGGCCCCAGCTAGCTTAGATAGGAAAGGACAGGAAGGCTGCTGTCTACAATCCGTGAAAAACCCTATGAAAATAAGAGCCAACAACTGACAGTAAAAAAGGCCCTGAAGACGCTAGGCTTCAAAAAAGGCTATGTCAGTACTCAAGAATATTATGAAGACAGAGCAACAGGCAAAAGGAGATTCAGCTCACCCCAGCAGGGAATGGCAGAATCCAGAAAAGCAAGGAAAACAAAACACTAATGCAAAAAGGCAAAGCAAAAATCTTAGCTTTAGATGAGCAGGAATCAGACTGGTTTCCTAGAAGTCCACAGAGAAATCACCCGCAGGCCAGAAGGGCGTCGGCAGCCTTATATCCAGTCATTAACTCCACTCAGCCAGTCATCATCATCAGCCCCAGGTGTTTGACAATCAGGCTCACTACCTTTCTTCACCAGAAGAGGGAGTTCCTCGGGCCTCAGTAGTGAAGGGGAAAATGAACTCACAACAGCCTACAATCTCATCCGCATTTGTCCTGGTGACGAATGGAAGACCGCGTTCAACACCAGGGATGGCCACTATGAGTATTTGGTCATGCCCTTCGGCTTGTGCAATGCCCCCCAGTATTCTCAGAGAGAGAGACGTGTTTGGGAGTATAAATTTATGACAACCTTTGACACTCTCGGGTCTGGAATGAATGTGTTGCATGGATTTATGTCTTTTTACATCAATTAAGGAATTTGCTTTCAAGACCTGGTGGGGGGCATCACAACACATTAGGAAACCCCAATCAGAGGACTATAAAACATCCGGACTCCTTATCTATGTACTGGTCCAATATTTATGTTTCTCCCTCTCCCATATTGATAGTTCTGCTTCACGTCATTTGTCTTATCCATTGCATTTTTTCTGTGTTGTATTGTGCATAAATATGTGACTCTTCAGATTTTGCATTAGTCTAGCCTGAAGAAGAGACCTGAGTAGTCTCGAAAGCTTGCAATGTGTTACCATCTTTTCAGTTAGCCATTAAAAGGTATCAACCACTGAGGACTCTCAATTCTGAATATTTCCCCAGTATTCCAGGAATTCGTGAATTACATTTTCCAAGATCTCCTGTACTCTTGTGTGGTAGTGTATCTGGACGATATTCTTGTCTTCTCGGATTTGGCTGCCCATAGGAAGAGTTCGTCTAGTCCTCTCACGCCTGAGGGAGAATCGCCTATATGCAAAACTGGAGAAATGCTCCTTTGAACAAACTTCTCTTCCGTTCCTGGGGTACATTGTTTCTGATTCGGGCATAAGCATGGATCCAGAGAAAGTGTCAGCCGTACTCAACTGGCCACAACCTCATGGAGTCAAGGCAATTCAATGATTCCTGGGTTTTGCCAATTACTACCGGCAATTCATCCCTCATTTTTCTTCCCTGACCGCTCCCATCTCCTCTCTGATTCGTAAGGGGGCCAACCCGCATGTTTGGTCCTCAGAGGCCGAAGAATCCTTCCTTGCCCTGAAGCAAGACTTTGTTTCTGCTCCAGTCCTTCACCGCCCGGAGACTAATAAACCTTTTATTTTGGAGGTGGATGCCTCTGCCATCGGGGCCGGAGCCGTACTCTCTCAGAGGTCTCCTTCCGGGCGATTGGTCACCTGCGGCTTCTTCTCAAAGACGTTCTCCACTCCGCAACGGAATTACTCAATTGGTGACAGGGAGCTTTTGGCCATCAAGATGGCGTTGCAGGAATGGCGGTACCTTTTGGAAGGAGCTGTGCATCCTTTTAAGATCTACACGGACCATAAGAATTTGGCTTACATCCGATCGGCATAGAGACTTAATCCACGACAAGCGAGATGGTCCTTATTTTTCGCCCGTTTCGATTTTGAATTGCATTTTTGCCAGGGTAGGAGGAACGTCAAGGCTGATGCGTTGTCCAGATCCTTTCTTGCTGTCGATACCGAGGAGGACCCTGCGCACATCCTGGATCCCTCCAAGATCATCACGGTAACACCCCTCAGTTAGGCTACCCTACCACCAGGTAAGACCTTCGTCCCAGTGACCAACAGGAAACAAGTCTTGCGTTGGGGTCATGCCTCCAAGATCGCAGGCCATGTTGGGTTGAAAAAGACCCTTCGTCTGGTCTCACGCTATTGGTGGCCCACTCTTCCCCAAGATGTTCGTAGTTTTTTAGCCTTGTGTCCATCCTGTGCCAAAAACAAGGTCCCCAGGCAATTACCTTCTGGACTCTTGTACCCGCTTCCAGTTCCTTCGGCTCCCTGGCAACACATTGCTATGGACTTTGTCACTGACCTGCCTCATTCTTCTGGATGTACGGTCATCTTAGTCGTTGTGGATAGATTCTCAAAGATGGCTCATTTCATCCCTCTGTCTGGATTACCCTCGGCTCCTGAATTGGCAAAGATTTTTATCCACCATATTTTTCGTGTCCATGGCTTCCCTCAACGTATAGTCTCTGATAGAGGAGTCCAGTTCACCTCCCGATTTTGGAGAGCGCTCTGCAAGTCGATGAACGTCAAACTGGATTTCTCCTCCGCATATCACCCTCAGACGAATGGTCAAGCAGAACGTACTAACCAAATTTTGATTAATTACCTCCGTCATTTCTCCAACGCTCACCAGAACGACTGGTCAGACTTGCTCCCATGGTCCGAATTTGCGTATAACAATCACGCCAACAAGTCTTCTACCAAGTCTCCCTTCTTCATCATCTACGGGCTTCATCCAGGCGTGCCTCTACCGATCCCTCCTGTTTCGGGTGTGCCGGCCGGTGATCTTCTGTCTGGGGAGTTCTCCAGGATCTGGCAGGAGACCAAAACCGCTCTCGAACAAGCGCAGGTTAAGATGAAGAGACACGCAGACAAGAGGCGCTTGGACCCACCTCTCTACCATCCTGGCGACAGAGTGTGGTTATCCTCCAAGTTCATCTGCCTTAGGGTCCCTTCGCACAAATTGGGTCCCCGGTATATTGGACCCTTCGAGGTCTTGTCTCGCATCAACGATGTCTCTTACAAGTTAAAGCTCCCTGCCTCACTTCGCATCCCCAATTCCTTTCATGTTTCTCTTCTGAAACCTGTGGTCCTCAACCAATTCCATGCCACTACCACCCGCACTCCCCAGCCTGTTTCCGCCGATGATGCCTTTGAGGTTAAAGACATTCTCGCCATGAAAAAGCTAAGGGGAAAGACCTTCTTTCTGGTAGATTGGAAGGGTTTTGGCCCTGAGGAGAGATCTTGGGAGCCTCGAGAGAACATTCAAGCTCCCCGGATTTTGGCAAGATTTCTCTCCAGTCTTGGGAGGGGGAAACATAAGGAGGGGGGTACTGTCACGTCGCCGCCCGCTCCTGTCGCGCCGCCGCCTCCTGTGCCCCATCAGACTCACCTGACCGCAGGTTCCTGGCGCGTCCCCGTCTGTTCCCCTGCTCTGATGACAGCGCTGGCGTCCTCCTGGGCGCGCGCCCCACGCAGGTCTCACCGGGCGCACGTACTTCCTCCTTTGTGAGCCGATCGCTCCTCCTGGTCCTCTCTATGGTCAGGAGGACCATGACCCGGAAGCTCCTCCTCTCCCATATCAGGCCGTCGCTCCCTCGTGACGCTGCCTGGTCGTCACTTGTACTTCCTTGTGATTCTGGCCCCACTCTTGCTGGCGTACTCCGCTGCTTCCTCCGCTCCCTGCTGTATTACTTGTATTCCCATCCGTGTTACCTGTTCTCTCCTCTGTTTCCAGTGTTCCTGTCTTGCCTTCCCGTGTCTCCGGTCTGCTGAACTCCTGCCATCCTGCCCCGGTCCAGTCTCATGTGTTCCTGCCGTTCTACCCCGGTCCAGTCTCCTGTGTTCCTGCCGTGCCGTCCAGTGTATTCGTCCAGCCTGTACCCCAGTGTTCCAGCCGTACCACCCGGTGTCTCCGTCCTGCTCTAGTTCCTGGGTTTCCTCCGTGCCTGCCCGTGTCTCCGCACTTCCTGATCTTGCTCTCACCGCTCTTCCAGCTACATTGCCTACTGCCTGTCTGGTCTCCCCCGTCTGCCTGGGTACCAGCTGCCGTGGTAAGCTTTCCCTGGGCCTGTCCCTAACACTCCCTGTATAGGGGGTGGTCCACCTGGTCCGCTCGCCCAGGGGAGCTTCGTTGCCGTGGTCCAGTGGGTTCACCCTCGGGGATCCTAACATGGGGCAACATGCAGTGTATATAGGGAGGCTGTGTGGGGCACATGCAGTGCATATACAGAGGCTGTGTGGGGCTCATGCAGTATGTGGGGAGGCTGTGCGGTTCATGCAGTATATAGGGAGGCTGTGTGGTGCTCATGCAGTGTATATAGGTAGACTGTGTGGGACTCATTCTGCATATAAGGGGCTGTTGGGGGGGCTCATACAATACACAGAAGGGGTTGTGCTCGGGTTCAAACGACATATAGGGGGATGTCAGCATACTTAATTCTGCTCAATATACAATTCTGATACAAATAATATTAACCCCTTCATCCCCAAGGGTGGTTTGCACGTTCATGACCGGGCCAATTTTTACAATTCTGACCACTGTACCTTTATGAGGTAATAACTCTGAAACGCTTCCATGGATCCCGGTGATTCTGACATTGTTTTCTCGTGACATATTGTACTTCATGTTAGTGGTAAAATTTCATTCAAATATCTTGCGTTTATTTGTGAAAAAAACGGAAAATTTTGAAAATTTCGCAATTTTCCAACTTTGAATTTTTATGCCCTTAAATCACAGAGATACGGCACACAAAAAACTTGATAAGTAACATTTCCCACATGTTTACTTTACATCAGCACAATTTTGGAACCAAAATTTTTTTTTTGTTAGGAAGTTATAAGGGTTAAAAATTGACCAGCGATTTCTCATTTTTGCAACACCATTTTATTTTTACGGACCACATCACATTTGAAGCCACTTTGAGGGGTCTATATGATAGAAAATACCCAAAAGTGACACCATTCTAAAAACCACCCCTTAAGGTGCTCAAAACCACATTCAAGAAGTTTATTAACCCTTTAGGTGCGTCACAGGAATTTTTTGAATATTTAAAAAAAAAATGAACATCTAACTTTTTTCACAAAAAAAATACTTCAGGTTCAAATTTTTTTTATTTTACCAAGGGTAACAGGAGAAATTGGACTGCAAAAGTTATTGTGCAATTTGTCCTGAGTACGCTGATACCTGATATGTGGGGTGGAACCACTGTTTCGGCGCATGGCAGAGCTCAGAAGGGAAGGAGCGCCGTTTGACTTTTTCAATGCAAAATTGGCTGGAATTCAGATCGGATGCCATGTCACGTTTGGAGAGCCCCTGATGTACCTAAACAGTGGAAACCCCCCACAAGGGACCCCATTTTGGAAACTAGACCCCCCAAGGAACTTATCTAGATATGTGGTGAGAACTTTGAACCCACAAGGGCTTCACAGAAGTTTATAACGTACAGCGGTACAATTAACAAATCATATTTTTTCCACAAAAATGATCTTTTCACCCCCAATTTTTTTTTTCTCTAGGGTAAAAGGACCCTAAAAGTTATTGTGCAATTTGTCCTGAGTACGCTGATACCCCACATGTGGGGGTAAACCACTATTTGGGCGCATGGCAGAGCTCGGAAGGGAAGCAGCGCCATTTGACGTTTTTGGCTGGAATTGAGATCGGACACCATGTCGCGATTGGAAAACCCCTGATGTACCAAAACAGTGTAAACCCCCCACAAATTACCCCATTTTGGAAACTAGACCCCCCCAAGGAACTTATCTAGATGTGTGGTGAGCACTTTGACCCCTCCAGTGCTTCACAGAAGTTTATAACGCCTGGGCGTGAAAATAAAAAATTTGTATTTTTTACACAAACATGATCTTTTAGTCACCGATTTTTTTTATTTTCCCAAGGGTACCAGGAGAAATTGGACCCCAAAAGTTGTTGTCCAGTTTGTCCTGAGTACGCTGATACCCCATATGTGGGAGAAAACTACTGTATGGGCACATGTCGGGGCTCGGAAGGGAAGTAGTGACGTTTTGGAATGCAGACTTTGATGGAATGGTCTGCGGGTGTCATGTGCGTTTGGAGAGCCCCTGATGTACCTAAACTATTGAAACTCCCCACAAGTGACCCCATTTTGGACACTAGACTCCCCACGGAACTTATCTAGATGTGTGGTGAGCACTTTGAACTCCCAAGTGCTTCACAGAAGTTTATAACACCCGGGCGTGAAAATAAAAAAATCATTTTTTTCCACAAAAATGATATTTTTGCCCCCAATTTTTTATTTTCCTAACGGTAACAGGAGAAATTGGACCCCAAAAGTTGTTTTGCAATTTTTCCTGAGTAGGCTGATACCCTACATGTGGGGGTAAAACACTGTTTGGGCGCATGGCAGAGCTTGGAAGGGAAGGAGCACCATTTGACTTTTTCAACTCAGAATTGGCTGGAATTGAGATCAGACGCCATGTTGCAATTCTAACTCCAACCCTAACGCCAACACACCCCTAACCCTAATCTCAGCCCTAACCCTAGCCCTAACCCTAGCCCTGGCCCTAACCCTAATGGGAAAATGGAAATAAATACATTTTCTTTTAATTTTATTATTTTTCCCTTACTAAGGGGGTGATAACGGGGGGTTTGATTTACTATTTATGGCGGTTTTTATGTTTGGCAGCTGTTGCACGCTAAAAGACGCTTTTTATTGTAAAAATAGTTTTTGCATCACCACATATACTGAGAGCTATAATTTTTCCGTATTTTGGCCCACCGAGTCATGTGAGGTCTTATTTTTTGCGGGACGGTTGACGTTTTTATTGGTACCATTTTCGGGCACGTGACATTTTTTGATCGCTTTTTATTTCGATTTTTGGGACGCAGAATAAACAAAAACCAGTGTTTCATGAATTTCTTTTGGGGGGGGTGCGTTTAAACCGTTCCGCGTGCGGTAAAATTGATAATGCGGTTTTATGCTTCGGGTCAGTACGGTTACAGCGATACCTCATTTAGGTCGTTTTTTTATGTTTTGTCGGTTTTATGCAATGAAAACTATTTTATATAAAAAATAATTATTTTTGCATCGCTTTATTCTGCGAGCTATAACTTTTTTATTTTTTTGCTGATGATGCTATATGGCGGCTCGTTTTCAGCGGTACCATGGATATTTATATGCGTCTTTTTGATCGCACGTTATTGCACTTTTTGTTTGGCGGTATGATAAATCATTATTTTTTGCTTCGTTTTTTATTTTTATTTTTTAAGGGGTTTGCTAAAGGGGTTAACTAATGGGACAGTTTTATAGGGCAGGTCGTTACGGACGCGACGATACCTAATATGTGTACTTTTATTTATTTCCAAAAAATGGATTTATTGGGGGAATTATTTTTTTTTCAAATTTATTTGGCGATCTTTTTTTTTAACTTTATTACTTAGTCCCAGGTGGGACATCACTGTCTTGTGAAAGATCGCTGATCTGTCACATCACAGATCACTGTGACAGATCAGCGATCTGTCACAGGCAGTGCTGCAGACTTCCTCATGCCTGCGCTTTGCAGGCATTGAGGAAGCCGGCTCCCTGCAGGCCCCCGAAGGCTCCCGTTGCCATCTTGGATTTGGGGGCCTGCAGGGAAGGAGCCCCCCGCAGCAGTGCTGCACATTGCGCTGCCGTGGGGGGCTCAGGGAAGCACGGAGGGAGCCCCCTCCCTGCCGATGCTTCCCTTTAACCCCCGGTACACCGCGATCATGTTTGATTGCGGTGTGCAAGGGGTTAACGTGTCGGTGGCGGTCCGTGACCGCCCCTGACACATTGTGCCGGGTGTCAGCTGTGATAATTAGCTGACACCCAGCCGCGATCAGCGGCACTCACCACGTGCGCGCCACTCATCGCTGAGACGTACTATCCCGTCCATGGGCATAAAATTATCAATAACATAATAATTATAAAATATTGATAATAAAGAGCAGAATTAATTTTGGCCTATTGGATCGGCCCTCCACAACAGTCACGGTCTTTGCCCACCCCTGCTCTATGCAGATAGGCCAACCAGAAACCTTTCTAAGTAAGCCAGTAAATGTGCCCTTTTAACTGCTGCTACTAGCAAGTGTGAATGGGCCTTTACTTCCTTTACTTGTGGATTTACATCTGCTCTAAACATCTAATGGTGGCAGATTTCTAGTTTTTACCATGATCATAGTATAAAATTCAACTGTAGCAGAATATCTGTAGGTTTGTAAGAATGTTCTGCTCCACTGACGGAACCATTGTGAATACTAAGTCATGTGATCTCGCATTCTATTCGTAGGGTTCTAATTGGGATTTCAAAAAGGGCTTAAGCAGGCCACACACATTTACTAGATGCCAGTCTTAGAAGTGCCCGATTTTCTAGGCAAGAAGTATGTGGATGCATGCTCTATGGTTTTGAGTCTGCAAGCGCTGGATATGACCCACCTCATTCTCCCTGCACGTCTATGCTGCAGAGGCAAAGCTGCCAATGCTAGCAGCCTGGGAAAGAGAGCCAGGCTGCTGGTGTAAACTGTCACTCATAGAGAACGTAACGCCCCTTGGGAAGCAGACGAGTGGTGTGCTCCTAAAGGAACAAGAGGAAACCCCTTTAACATTATTTTTTACAGCAGTAATCAAGTGTATCATTGATACAATAGGGCAGAAATCTGCATGGTTTCCAGGAGATGCCCCTCCTGTTCCTTCAACTTCAAAACACTTTCTGGGTCAAACATACACTGTGTGCAGAATCATTAGGCAAATGAGTATTTTGATCACATCATCCTTTTTATACATGTTGACCTACTCCGAGCTGTACAGGCTTGAAAGCCAACTGCCAATTATATAAATCAGGTGATTTGCATCTCTGTAATGAGGAGGGGTGTGGTCTAATGATATCAACACCCTATATAAGGTGTGCTTAATTATTAGGCAACTTCCTTTCCTTTGGCAAAATGGGTCAGAAGAGAGATTTGATGTACTCTGAAAAGTCAAAAAATTGTGAGATGCCTTGCAGAGGGATGCAGCAGTCTTGAAATTGCCAAATTTTTGAAGCGTGATCACCGAACAATCAAGCGTTTCATGGCAAATATTCAACAGAGTCGCAAGAAGCGTGTTGATAAAAAAAGGCGCAAAATAACTGCCCATGAATTGAGTAAAATCAAGCGTGAAGCTGCCAAGATGCCATTTGTCACCAGTTTTGCCATATTTCAGAGCTGCAACGTTACTGGAGTATCAAAAATCACAAGGTGTGCCATACTCAGGGACATGGCCAAACTAAGGAAGGCTGAAAAACGACCACCTTTGAACAAGAAACATAAGATAAAACATAAAGACTGGGCCAAGAAATTTCTTAAGACTGATTTTTCTAAGGTTTTATAGACTGATGAATTGAGAGTAACTCTTGATGGGTCAGATGGATGGGCCCGAGGCTGGATCAGTAAAGGGCAGAGAGCTCCACTCCGGCTCAGACACCAGCAAGGTGGAGGTGGGGTACTGGTATGGGCTGGTATCATCAAAGATGAACTTGTGGGACCTTTTCAGGTTGAGGATGGAGTGAAGCTCAACTCCCAGACCTAGTGGCAGTTTCTGGAAGACACCTTCAAGCAGTGGTACAGGAAGAAGTCGGTATCGTTCAAGAAAAACATGATTTTCATGCAGGACAATGCTCCATCACATGCATCCAAATACTCCACAGCGTGGCTGCCCATTAAGTGTCTAAAAGAAGAAAAAATAATGACATGTCCCCCTTGTTCACCTGATCTGAACCCCATAGAGAATCTGTGGTCCCTCATAAAATGTGAGATCTACATGAAGGGAAAACAGTACACCTCTCCAAACAGTGTCTGCAAAGCTGTGGTGGCTGTTGCACACAATGTTGATCGTAAACAGATCAAGCAACTGACAGAATCTATGGATGGAAGGCTTTTGAGTGTCATCGTAAAGAAAGGTGGCTATATGGGTCACTGATTTTTTTTTTTTTTTTAGTTTTTGAATGTCAGCAATGTTTATTTCTAAATTTTGTGTTGTTATATTGGTTTACCTGGTGAATATAAACAAGTCAGATGGGTATATATTTGGTTTTTATTAAGTTGCCTAATAAATCTGCACAGTAATAGTTACCTGCACAAACAAATATCCTCCTAAGATAGCCAAATCTAAAAAAAAAACCACTCCAACTTCCAAAAATATTAAGCTTTGATATTTGAGTCTTTTGGGTTGATTGAGAACATAGTTGTTGTTCAATAATAAGAATCCTCTCAAATACAACTTGCCTAATAATTCTGCACACGGTGTACATCCCTGATCTTCCGGGTTCATAAGCAAGAAATCATAGCTAAATTAGAAATGAAAAATGCGTCAATATATAGAAACCCGATACATATGCTATCCCTCGATTATGATTATTAAGGCAACTGCAATGCGAGAAATTCACGTGAGTCTCTCGCCTCAATAACTGGCACTGCTGCCGGCACTCGGGACAGGAGTGTGAGGCTGCATGTATTTCTATGCAGCTGAATGCTCCGGTTCCCAGTGCTGGTGGTAGTTCCGGGTATTAAGGCGAGAGACTTGCGCGAGTTTCTCGCTTTGCAGTTGCAAGTGGGACCCTGGCCTTATACATGTCAAGATAAAAAGCAAAAAAGCCTAAACATAAACATTTTGTAATATTGTCGGACCCCCATATACTTATCTGATGTATTATACTCCAAACGTGTTTCCCTTCTACAATTCAGAGGTTCATCAAGGGAGTACAAAGGGCAACCGGTCAGTGTGGAGAAGCAGGTCCTGACTCTGGTGACTGCTCCGGTGAGACTTGGGCCTCTGTGCTCATGTGCATTCTACTGAGGTGCGAGTGTAAAAAAATGGAGGCTGGGGTCAAGATGTTATGACACTTTCTTAGGCTAGTTTCACATTAGCGTTTCGAGGCGCAGCGGACACTTGCCGTGAAGCTTCGCCCCCTGCCGCGCCTCCTCCGGTCAGCTCCGCCTATGGGCGCATGCGGCCTGCGTACCCTATCTTTAGCATTGGGTACGCAGGCCATGCGCAGGTATACTTTTGCCACCGCATGCGTTCTTTTGATGGTGTGGCGATCGCACCAAAATGCAACATGTTAGAAACTTGGCACAAGCTTAAAAAAATTAAGAAACACGTCCAAAATGGTAGTCAACATGAGAAGTATACAAAGACCACAGCTATTCATACATCAAGCTATGACATATAAGGGGGCACTTACTTTCATATAGGTAGAATCATTATTGCATGTTGCCATTTTAGATGATCACTGAAGCATATCTGAAGGTCAGCAGGGGCGGAGCTTCACAAACGCTAATGTGAAACCAGCCTTAGTGATGATTCAGTTGCGAAATACCAGGCCACAGCAAAACCCATAACTGATTTAAAGAGGACCTGTCACCAGATCAAAAGTGGACACTTTTGAGATTGTTTTATTCCCACTGAGCATTCAGGGTTTTTTTTCTTTGTTTGTTTTTTAAATCCATTATACAGTTCCAGAGATATTTATTAAGTGTTAATTTTTGTTTTTTTTTGCCAGGGGGTGTAACTCACTGTATTATATGGGTGGCGTGTCTTTAGGCAACTTTGTATAATTACCATGTGAGCACCGCTCTACTATTCAATTGCGGTGAGCAGAAGAGACCACCTTCGCCCACGAACGTGATGTCTAATTCAAGGTAGAACTGGTCTTTACTCTCCGCGTTCTTGACTTACAATGCACACTGACAGTGCGCTCTCTTGCCAGCTCGGCACTTATCGTTAAAGCCGATGAGGGAGCACACTGTCACTGTGTATTGAAAAGAATGTTGCACAATTACAAGGGAGTTTGTACTGAGCATATGTTGGAATTGACAATCGACACATGCTCAGTAGAGCAAGGATTAGCCCACCCCCAAATGACACTTCGTTTAAGGGTGAGGACAGAGGCTGCGGCAATGACCACTGCCTCTGCCCCCTGATGAAATCTCAATTGAGTATACAGCATACATCAAAACAAAAGTCAGTAAAAAAATAAAAATGGTAGATCAGAGAGGAAACGGTAGGGACTTTAATTAAAGAGTCTAGTGGAAAAGTGATTAGATTATTACAATAAATAGGCAGTAAGGATTAAAATCTATGTTAGTTTCGGACCCCTTTAACAAGTGCATGTTGAAGAGCTTATCCAACACAATAATATTAACCCCATGTGCATCACACAATGAGTAAATATTAATCCCAAATTGCCGTTAACAGGCGTCTGCGCAATGGATTGTGGCAGAGAAGTGGTAAACTAATTATGCATGAATAATAAAGATAGAATATAGCAACCATGGAACCTAGGTCGTTATCAACAATAGGGCCTATCTGAATATTAGTGAAGAGAATACACTGTCTGGACAGTATATAATGCCAGGGGTGTTATACGAATAATAGCGTGTCCATCTATGGGCCGGGGAAGGAGATGAGAAAAAATGTTATCAATTGAAAGGACCATGCCATTATAATTATATGGCTGGTACTCGGGTACCAAGAATACCCAAATTAGGATAGCTAGGAAACTAAAGTCAAATAAAGGGAGCAAAGCTTAATTGCTCATTCAGTCGCTTTGGAATCACACAGTCTAACGAAAAAATCATTTACGGTACTTTTTTTTGCGGGGGGTGGGAGTTCTTTAGCCTTGCACAAAATAGGGTATTAATAATCTCAAGGATCTTACATACATTCTGTGGCTATTCATATTTGTGTAAATATCTGTAAACGCCACCAGGGCATTTAAAGGGGTGGTCCAATGCCTACAATGCCGCCTACCCCTCTCCCCCTGAAACATGACTTAATCGGTGGCAGCCCTGCAGTCATTTCCCTATAGCTTAGATCACTGTCATCCCCTGATGATGTCTTGTTTCGGGGAGTGATGGAAAAGTGACCGTAGCTTCAGTAGCCACCGCCACAGTTCTTCTGTGCCCGCCACTGATTTCTTCAATGGTGGCCGCCACACTTCTGTGTCAGCCAACCACATCCTCAGGGGCCACAGGTATACTTCTTTCTACTTTATGAAAAGATTTACACCTCTTCTATGTTCTGGTCCCCACACCCAAAAACCTTTTGAATCTCTCCCACACTCCATGTAAATCCTGCCGGTCTGGTCTGATAGGCCTCCTTGCTGAGGCATCTATCCCTCCTCCCAGCTTCTGATCGCTGTCCTTCTTATATACCCCTTTATTGAGTACAGCACAGGCGCTGATTAAGGTAGTAACTGTCTTAGTTCAGACATTAAAAAATCTGGTGATTTTAGTATATTAGGTAATTTACTATTGAAATTGACAGCGAGAAATCAACATTTTGGCTTGTCTTGTCCAACTGATTTATTCATTAACTAAAATTACAAAAGACAGGAAAGTTTATATCCAGTGCCTTAATTTAGAAAATAAGACTAATTCTGACTTGAGGTGTATGAATCGGTTCTCTTTTTTCAAGCAGGACTGAGCTTGTATTATTTTAATATTAGTTTCTGGAAAGATATCCAAAAGATGTCATAAAAATTACTCTAATTACTCTATATATTTAGGATAGTAACATTTTTTAATATGTATTTTATTAGAATTTTGTGTTTATAACTCTATTAGGAAGAAATAACACATAAAGGAAAACAACAAAAATAACACGACCATGCTCTCCTTTGATTTTAAATTCAGACTTGTAAACCTGTGACATTGGACATGCAGGTGTGTCTGTGGTCAACATGTTATGAAGCCGAAGTTGAGCAGATTGATATATAGTTTTGTGGGAGCAATTCGTCAGTATCCCTGCTCTTTCTGTGCTTATGAGTCCACTGAGCAGTACTTAGTTATTAAAGAGGTGGTCTGAAGTTCAAACTAATTTTCATACTAAATCCCTATCTATTTATTGCAATAATCTGAACTATTTTCTAATATACTTGAATTAAACATTCCCTAACTTCAATAACTGCGTTTTTTTAGTTATTTTTTTTCTACTTCTTTTTTGATGACGCTTTGTTTCCGAATCCCAATACATGCTGAGGTACTCAAATGAAGCAACATCTGTAACCTCCGTTTCATTGTCTGGGCAAGTCTCTGCACACTGTGTGATGTGCGCAATGACAGTGCACTCTCTGTGTTAGGGACGGCGGAACGCACTAAATATTAAATAATAGAAAGTGCGTTCGCCGCCCGGGGTCCACCGTGCAGTAGGTGTTAAAACCGCTGCTAGACAATGGCAGATGCGCTATATGGCGGTATAGCACACGCGGGTTATACGTCACCCAATGTGCGCTGGGCGTACTCTGTTGATTCACAGAGTCGCCTAAGGCATAAACATAAATGCCGAGCCTGTTGACCTCACAGGACTCAGCGAAGTGCATGCACGGTATGTGGGCAAAGGACTAAGCCCAAGACTCAGGGCGATGTCCGTCTAGACCTACCGTGCGTGCGGTATCGCTACCGCGGACGCCAACTAGTGATGCTACAGCAGCGCAGCGACTGACCCAGCCGCAATGCAACAGTGCCCAAGAGGGGCGCACTGTCGGACGCTAGCACTGTGGAGGATGTGCCGTGTGGCCAGTAACTTGCCAGTGACTGGCGCTGACTCTATAACTAGATCCCTAAACGCACTCGTAATATCAGAGGGAGGGGAATCTTAATGAGTCATTTGCAGTCCATACATCCATCACCATTCACACAGTAGTAATTAGAGTCTATACTAGCGCATAATGCGGGCCTTTTATAGCTGTGCGCTTCCGAGACCTTCCAGATCTCTGAGATGGACCAATCAGATCAGGAGAAGGACCTGAGCACATGACTCCCGATCTCCAATGGGAGATCATCTCGTGAGCATGCCCAGTAGCACGACAAGAGGACTTAGCCTCTGGAATGGCTTGCTGCAGGACAGCCTGCGCTGCTATTGCTGACCCAGAGGTGGCAGCAACAACCAGTTCTACAGAGCTGGTCTGAGCAGAGCGCCTGGGATGCTGAGATTGCTGTGCAGGCTCCTGAGCGGTCAGTGGAGAATGGGAGACCCGCTGGATGCAAGGCTCTGGATTCCCGCTATGCAGCTGCAGGAACCCGACACCTAACACTCTGTCACTGCTTTAGATCAGCAGTAAGAAGACGGCAACAAAGGGGTGTCTGAGTACCTGGCGTTCATATAACAGTGACATCACTTGAGGGGGCGGCGTTAATCTCTGCACGCCAGGTATTCTGACAGCCATCTATTGTTGGCTTGTTACTGCTGATCTGAGCAAACAACAGAGAGTGCACTGTCACTGTACACATCGCACAGCATGCAGGGACTTTCCCAGCCCCTAAACTGGAGGTCACTGCACTGATGACACCTCATTTCAGGGAGGGGTCAGAGGCTGTGACAGTTACCACAGCCTCTGCCCCAAATGACGCTTTATTTGAGAATCCCAGCATGTACTGGGATTCAGAAAAGAAGTGCAATAAAAAAAGGAAGTAGTTAGAAAAAAATAAAAAAAAGCAGTTACATAGTGTAGTTAGGGAAAGATTTTAATTCAAGTAAATTAGAAAATAGTTTAGATTCTGGTACTAAATAGTTAGGGATTTAGGATGAAAATTACTTTGGACTTCGGACCACCCCTTTACTATCATGTATGTATGCAAAGGGAGAACGTATTCACGGATTAAGCCCACCCACTTGACTCCTAAACATAGAAATAACAGGAATTATAATGAATAAACTACTGATTATTTTTCATTTTCCACAAATCTATAGCTTCTCCTGCAGATCAGACACCATGTTCTTAACTTCAAAATGGTGTCCTGAAATTACTAATTCCAGTCCCAGCTAACCGAAGGAAATGAAAATAACTGCTCTGACTATAAAGAACATGAAAATTCCTGAGCAATCATTTTAGTAGATGCACGGTCGATTTAAATGACGCTTACAGAGATCACAGCTGAGAATAACAGAAAAATATAATATTTTCCTATATCTGAAGTCTCAGACTCTTTCCATAATAGATTAAAAAAACCTTGTATGATTTTCCATACCGTTGACATTTGAGTCATGGCAAGCATTAAATATCACTCCTACCAAAAGACTTTTGAAGTCATCTCCACGCTTCCACGGGATGTGCAGTTAATATGTTCGTCCCCCATACTTTGCATTATTAAAGTTTTGGTTTTTTTCCGATTCAAAAAATAAAAAACTTCCAGCTACATAAAAAGTTCTGTACTTTCTCCTATACTTGTTGTACATATTGGTTTTCACACATTTTGTTCTTGCTTTCAGTGAATTTACTGAAAGTAGCAGTTCCACATTCAATTACTGCAAAAGAAAGTGTGAAAATGTGATACAAAACATGTATTGATAGGACAATTCTAAAACGTATTGTTGTGCTATAAGATATGATAGAATAAACATTCGCTTCTGTTTCTATTCCATCCGGTGTCATTCTTGATGGTGTTCAGCCAAGAGGCCCTCATTCTTCAGTTTCTTTTTACCTCTGACCGTTCTGAGTAGCATCTCCCTTTTTAGTTAATTTTCCAAAATTGGTCACCAAAATTGGTGCCTTCCATGGAGAATTCTGGGTTTACATGATCAAGAACATATTTGTTGGCGATCTTAGCTATCCATGGGATTTGAAGAAGTCTTTTCCAACAGCACAACGCAACGGCATGGATTGTTCTTCTGTCGGCTTTCATAATTGTTCACGTCTCAGAGCTTCAGGGCAGAGTCTCAGGTTGTTTTCAATGCTAAGAAAAGCTGCTTCTTCCCTTTTGCCATTATGGCAAATAATTCCTTTTTGTGGCACCCATTTTAGAACTTTTCTTTTAGGAACTCAGTATTGAGTTGCCTTGCCTCATTCAACCTACCTTTAACCTTGGTTTCTCTCCTCTTACTAGCGATTTGAAGGGTGGTTGCAGTAGACCAATTTCTACCACGTATTGGCTTTTTGTATGGCACATGTTCTTCAGCAGTTTCAGTAATGATTTCTTCTGTCCCTGTTCACAATTGTTCTGGGCCACTTCTTCTTGCCTAAGCAGGATGAACTTGTTACTCACTTTGATTGTATACTACACAGGGATCTTACTGACATCAATCTTTGATCTTGCTTAGTCGCACACTCATTTTGGCTACTAGGAGTTGGTGATTAGACCCATCGTCTGCGTTTGGTAGTGTTTTTGCAGAGAAAATTGATCCCTTCCATTTTCGTTGGCAGAGAATATAGTCAATCTGGTTGCGATGCTGTCCATTGGAAGATGTCCAGGCGTAGTGGCACCACTTCGGCTGGGTGAAGTTGGTGGTGATTTTAAGCTTATTCTCATGACATAACTGCACAAGGTGGTCCCCAGCTTCATTCCTCTTCCCTCTGACGATCACGCCTGCATCCTTTTCTTCTCTAACTTTGGCATTGAAGTCACCCATAATGTAAGGAATATCATTTCTTGGGGTTCTGTTGAGTGTACTTTGGACCTGGGCATAGAAGTCCTAAATGTCCTGCTCTGATGCACCTGCTGTTGGTGCATAGACTTGGTTTATGGTCACATTCCCTCTGATGTGGATGGATATGACCACATAACTGATGTACTACGGGGTCTGTACGTAATTTGCAATCCTTTTGTTGGTAACAATGGCAGCTCCCCTTCTTTTTGTCTTGCGAGAGTATTAAATGGTGTAGTCTGAGCTGAAATCCCCAGATCCAATCCAATGCCGTTCACTGACTTGCACTAGGTCCACATTCGCTCTTTCCATTTCCCTCTTGATAATGTCCAGCTTTCCAATTTTTATCCCTCTCATGTTCTGATGGTATTTTGTTCTTTGCAGCTCAAGGAGCCTTTTTTTTTTATCAAGGACTACATAAGTAATTGGGCCACCATGTGGATTATCCCCTCTTGCGTCTTCCATGTCCTGATTATTTTGGATCTAGCCCTGGTTCCTAGTTGAGCACCATTTTTGAACCATATTGATTCTGATCCATAGAGTTTCATGGTGAAAGTTTTATGAGGTAGATCACCAGGTCTTTACCCAACCTATAGCACATTAGCACACAACAGATGCATCTGGTATAAAATGTTTTGCCACCATTCACTTTCACCCATATATTGAAAGGGAGGGGGAATGTTTATCAATATACTAAATGCAGAAAAGTGACGCGTGGATATAGGAGAATTCTCTTCTGTATTTTGGGGGCATGCTCACTGTCAAGGAGAGGACACTGGAAGAGTCAGTCAGAATCCCACAGCGGCCACCAATTTGTCAAAAATTGTAGCTGGGAGGGTCGTATCCCAGATCCACCTGCTGTTATCTCTGCAGCTCCCCTATCGTCCAGACAATTACGCGATTGACCTACGATCAACGGAGGAGGCCGCAGGCTGCTTTTACGAATAAATAACGTGCAGTAAATAAACACAATAGTACATGAAAATAATATAGGGTACTTAACATGTTTTTGATAAAAAAAAAATGCAAAAGCCATCCCACCACTTCCACGAATAGGCCAGTTATTGGGAACTAACAGTGAGCGTATGATATATACACCTCCAATTCTAACTCATAGAATACGTGTATATACTTCTGATAGTCACTGCAAACTCCACGATAACCGCAGACTACTTTCTGCCACCACCAGTATTTTATACAGGCTGACTGGAGGCCTGGTTCAGGTTCTGGTACCGTATAGCTTCGGGGTGTGGGTTACAGAACAAAAGGAACAGAACTAAGGGGTCTTTTGTCCTAAAAGAGACTGCCTGCATTTTAATTAGGATGGTTCACTTCACAACTAAACGTAACTTCCTAATTCCTAATATCCATACAGCCTACTCCAAGAGGCTCAGACTGTAAGCTATTTGCTTCCTCACTGAAAATCTGTGTGCGAGGGAAGGAGGGAGGGGGGTGAGTGCCTGGTTCAAAAAGGGCTTAGAGATTTTAATATTTTCTATGACATTCACCGAAACCCAATGCTGTAAAATTGTTTAAAAAATAAAAAAGGGTTAATGTTGCTCAATTTTACCCCTAATTTAATTATTTTCGTCAGTAGGGTGAATGACAATTTTACAGGTAGAACGTGTCACACGAGCTTTAGAAACTTGGCACAAGCTTAAAAAAAAGCCACACGTCCAAAATGGTAGTCAACATGAGAAGTATGTAAAAATCACAGCTATTCATACATCAAGCTATGACAAATAAGGGGGCACTTACGTTACTTCTTCATTCTTCTCACAACAGGAGGTCTTGGGTCATAAATATATGCCCTTAGTATAGAAAATTCACCCCTCCTGGGAGAAAAATTTTTGGATTCTTTATTTCTGGGATACTATTTGCGGTTCCTCTTCGCCTTTTCTTTACAGAAGGATCTTGTGTGAATTACTCCGGACATCCTCTAACATGGGTGAGGTTGTTCCTATTTTGATTTGATGGTGAATTTTCTATAGGTCGTATATTTAGGACCCAAAACCTCCTTTTTATAGGAATTCAAATCTATACACACTGATATGACTACATTTTATGAAAAATGTAGCTGTTTACACACTTTATATTTTTCTTTGTTGTTGTTTGTCAGTGTTTCTGTGTCCCCAACTAGGGTGTTTTTATCAAGTATATTAAAGGTTACATTTTATTCCTACTTTTTTGCTATTAATTCTAAAGAACCTCTATAAATTACTGTTCAATACATCTATTGTGCTATGACTTGCATTCCCCATATGAATAGTGCCATATCCTGCTCATATGAGGGTCGTACAGTGCCCACATGAATACGCTGCTCATGTTAAGTACCATACACTGCTATTGTGAAGAATCGTACAGTGCACACATACAATGGCTTGCAAATGTATCCCCCTCCCCTTAGCTTTTTACCCATTTTTATACATTACATCTTGTGTTTAAATATTTTGGGAAGCCGATTTGTGTGATGAATCAGCACTAAATATTGGTTGGTGACATGAAGTGAGAAAAATATAGCCATACAATATAATTTATGGGCTCAAATAACTAAAAATTGGCATGTGCCAATATTAATCTCTTTTGCAATTAAACCCCTAGAAATTTCTGGTGCAAGCAATTACCTTCATAAGTGAGATGCTTAATGAAAGGAAGTCCACCTGTGCACCATCAAAGTGTCACATTGCCTGTCAGTATAGACACACCTTTTCTGTAAAGCCACAGTGGCTGCAACACCATTACGCATTAGGCACCACTAACCAAACAACACCAGGAAGACCAAAGAAATGTCCAAAACAAGTCAGGAACAAAGTTGAGAAATATAAATCAGGTTTGGGTAATAAAAAAAAATATCCCAATCTCTGTTGATCCCTCGGAGCGCGATCAAATCCATTACCATCAAATGGAAAGAACATGGCACCATAACAAAACTGTCAAGAGAGGGCCCCCCACCAAAACCCTCAGCATGGACAAGAAGGCATTATTCAGAGAGGCAGCATAGAGATGAAAGTTAGTCCTGAAGCATCTGCAGAATTCCCAAGCAGAGACTGGGGTATCTATCCATACAACCACAATAAGCTGTACACCAATTAGAGGTGGCCTTTATGGAAGAGTGAGAAGAAACAAGTCTTTACTTATACACAAATTGTAAGGCTCGTTTTGAGTTTGACAAAAGACGTGGGAGACTCCCCGAATGTATTGAGGAAGATGCTGTGGTCAGATGACACAAAAATTCAACTTTTTGGCCACCAAGGTAAACGCTTTGTCCGGCGCCAAACCAACACAACTCATCGCCCCAACATAACCATCCCCACAGTGAAACATGGTTGTGGCAGCATCATGCTGTGGGGATGTTGTTTGGCTGCAGGGACAGGGAAAAAGGTCCAAGTCGAGGGGAAGATGGATGGTGCGAAAAGCCGGATTACTTACCGGTAATGCTCTTTTAATGAGTCCACGACAGCACCCACTGGAGGTATCGGATCCGCCCATTTGGAACAGGAAACCCTACAGGAAAGATAAAAGGGGCGGTCCGCCTTTCCTCCTCAGTTTTACGTTTCAGAGTACCAGAAGGACCGCCAAGGATTAGGCAATGTTCTCTTATTTTAACATCTTTCTTATCCATTATTTGGTAATACTTTAACTATTGATATCTTTAGGGGGGGAAGTGAACGGGTGCTGTCGTGGACTCATTAAAAGAGCATTACCGGTAAGTAATCCGGCTTTTTACTCTTCGCCACGACAGCACCCACTGGAGAGATTCCAGAGACCATCACCTGGGTGGGACCACCGTGCCAAGGATAGTCCTGCCAAAGCTTAAGTCAGGGGTTGATGAAAGATCAAGTCTGTAGTGCTTATAGAAGGTAATGACCAAACTGCCGCCTTACATATAGTTTCAATCGGAACATCTCCCTTTTCCGCCCAAGAGGTTGCCATTGCCCTGGTGGAATGCGCCCTGATGTTCCCTGGAGGATCTTCGTTTTTTGCGGAGTAGGCTAAACGAATGGCCTCTCTGATCCACCGGGAAATGGTGCTCTTCGTGACTCCATACCCCTTCTTACAGCCCTGAAATGAAACAAATAGGGCCCTACTCTGCCTCCAACTGTTGGACCTCTCAATACATTTTAGGACAGTTCTTTTGACGTCCAGAGTATGGAACCTCTGCTCTTCCGGAGTAGAGGGATTTTTATAGAAGGTTGGGAGGAGTATCTCCTGAGATCTATGGTATTTTGTTGCCACTTTTGGCAGGTAGGCAGGGTCTGGTTTTAATACCAATCTGTCTTGGTATTCTTGAAAAAAAGGTGGATCTATTGACAAGGCCTGAATATCACCCACTCTTCTAGCTGAGGTTAGTGATACTAAGAGGGCCATTTTAAGTGCTAAGTATTTGAAGGGTATTGTGTCGATCGGCTCAAAGGGGTCTACCGTTAGGGCGTCTAAGACCAGATTTAGATCCCATGTAGGGACGGAGGGTATGTGGATTGGAGTTATTCGTTCACATGCTGTAATAAAACGAGTTATCCACTTGTTGCCCGCTATATTATGGCCATATAGTGCTCCTAATGCCGATATTTGTACTCAGTGTATTTACTGCTAAGCCTAAGTCTTTCCCCTTCTGCAGAAATTCCAAGATTGGGATTATCGGAACTTCTGTTGTATGAGGTACTGTATGGAATTGAAGAAATTTTTTCCATATTCTAATGTAAATCTGGGTCGTGGACTGTTTTCTACTTTGTAGTAGTGTAGCAATTAAGGACTCCGAGAATCCTCTTGTCCTCAATAACTGCCTCTCAAATTCCACGCCGTCAAGTGCAAGCTGAGCACTTGAGGGTGGAAAAAGGGACCTTGGGAGAGTAGATTGGCAGTCGGAAGGACCCAAGGATCTGTTATCGACATAATCTGCAGCCACGAAAACCACGGTCTTTTTGGCCAGAACGGTGCTATTAAGATTATTCTTGCTTTGTCGTCTCTGATCTTCCGAATTACTTGAGGTAGGAGGATCAATGGAGGGAACGCATACGCCAGGTTGAAATTCCATGGAGTCAGAAAGGCGTCCAGTATGTTTGGGTGATCTGACGGAGATAGGGAGGCAAAGGTTTTTATCTGCCTGTTCTCCCTTGTGGCAAAAAGATCCACCTCGGGTTGTCCCCATGCGGCTACTATGTCCCTGAAGACCTTCCGATTGAGGCACCACTCTCCTTGTCGTAGAGTGTGACGGCTTAGGAAGTCTGCCTTTTGATTGCTCTCGCCTCTTATATGAAGGGCCGAGAGGGACAAAAAATAGTTTTCTGCTAAGTTTAAAATTTTTGCCGCTGAAGACATCAGAGTCTCTGATCGAGTTCCTCCTTGTCTGTTTATATATGCCACTGTGGTGGTATTGTCCGACAGGATCCTTACATGCTTCTGTTGGAGCTGCGGAAGGAAGTTGTATAGAGCATAGAACACTGCAGTCAGTTCTTTTAAATTAGATGAGTAATCACATTCCTCTTTACTCCACCTTCCCTGATAAAACCCATTCTCCATGTGGGCTCCCCAGCCCTGGGGACTGGCATCGGTGGTTACAATACAGGATGGAACTATAACCCATGGGACTCCTGAACATAAATGGTCATCGTCTAACCACCACTCTAGGGAAGTCAAGACTTCTTGTGACAGGGTTATTTTGCTCTGTAAATGACCACTATGTCGCTTATCCTCCTGGAGGATCTGGTGTTGTAGTGTACGGACATGGTACTGGGCCCACCGGACTGCCGGGGTGCAAGAATTTAGTGATCCTAATAGTGACATTGCTCCTCTTAAGGATACACGTGGTTTATCTATAGCTGCTTGTATTTTTTGTTTTGTGAGGATGATTTTTACCTGGGGTAGTAGACATCTCTGGGTCAAGGAATCTAGTTGAAATCCTAGAAATGTCTGGAGAGATTGCGGATCGAGTCTGGACTTTTGGATATTGATGATCCAGCCAAGGCTCTGAAAAGAGGAGACTGCGTCAGTCACGCGTTCAGTACATTGTTTGACTGAATTCCCAATTACTAGGAAGTCGTCTAGATATGGTACAATTAGTGTGTCCTTTTGGCGAAGGTAGGCCATCACTTCTGCCATCACCTTGGTAAATATTCTTGGTGCCGTGGAAAGCCCGAAGGGCATGGCCGCGTATTGGAAATGACGAATCCTGCCCTCGACTTCCACTGCGACTCTTAGGTATTTCTGGAATCTGTTGTGTATAGGGAGATGATAATAAGCATCTTTTAAATCAATCCCTGCCATTACGCAATTTGGGAAAAGAAGCTTTATAGTGGATCTAATCGATTCCATTTTGAACTTATAATTTTTTATAAATGAATTTAGCTTCTTTAAATTAATAATGGTTCTAAATGTACCGTCTGGTTTAGACACCAAAAACAGGGGAGAGTAAAAGCCTCTACCCTGTTGTTCCTCAGGGACGTCAACTAAAACTTTTTTAGCTAGCAGGACTCGAATCTCGTCTTCGAGAGCCTTTTGCTGAAGTGAGGAATTAAGGCGAGTTATAACAAAGAACTCATAGGGGATTCGAAGGAATTCAATCTTTATTCCTTCCTTGATTATATTCAAAATCCATGGGTTTAACGTAATTTGTTCCCATTTGGTAAAAAAAAATTTTAATCTGCCCCCAACCGGTGGGTCTAAACTTTTAATTTTTTTCTCTCCTATATGTTGGCCCTCTGAAGATGGTACCCTTCTGCTTTTCGTCTTTCGTGGCCCATCTCGTTCTGTCCGATTGTCTTCTTCTCCCAAATGGCCGTCTTTTAAAGGTTTTCCTATAAAACGGAATGGGAGAATCACTGAAGGCCTTTTTTCTTTCTTTTGCCTTGGCGAGAATTTCGTCTAAGGCTTTTCCGAAGAGGAACTCACCCTCGCATGGGGTTGCACTAATTTTGGATTTTGATTGTGCATCCCCTTTCCAGCTTTTTATCCAAAGCGCGCGTCTGGCGTTATTCACCAGGGCTGCCGACCTTGCTGCCAGTCTTAGGGTGTCCGCTGAAGCGTCTGCCATAAAGGCAGCTGCCCCTCTTATCAAAGGGATGGCTGCACGCAGTTTCTCCCTTGACACTCTTTGCTCAATCTGCTGGTCTAATTGATCTAGCCATACCAGCATTGACCTAGCAGTACATGTGCTGGCTATTGCGGGTTTGAATACCCCGGTGGTGGACTCCCAGGACCTTTTGAGCGAAGATTCAGCCTTTCGGTCCAATGGGTCTGCTAACAATCCTGCGTCCTCGACCGGGATCGAGGTTTGTTTGGAAGTGGAGGATATGACAGCGTCCACCTTTGGTATTTTAGACCATTTTAATAGATCTTCATCAGTGAACGGGTACTTCCGTTTTGAAGCGGATGGGAGAAAACCCCTCTGGTCGTGTTTTTCCCATTCCCTTTTGATGAGATCTTTAATTGCCGGTATTACTGGAAATGATCTCCTCTTTTTTTCTGCCAATCCCGCAAACATAATGTCCTGCGCGGTCTGGGCTCCCCTTTCCTCTTCACACCCCATAGTATTTCTAACCGCTTTTACCAGGTTATCTACGCTGTCCAGAGGAAAACATGCGCATCCTTCCGCCTCCGAGGATGATGATGAGGACGTGGATGCGGAGCCTGAGTTTAACCCCTGTTCTTCCTCTGACTCTGAACTAACAATAACCTGTTTTCTATGCCTGGACTCTGCGGGAGTGCTGGCGCGGTTGATGGCTTGTATTTCCTCCCTAATTATGGCTCGGATATCCTGAGAAGATATCGTCGGCCCCTGCCTGGTCTCTTTAATGCATTGTTTGCAGAGTTTTTTGGGGTAGGAGTCAGGGAGAGGCTCTGAACATAATGCGCATTCTTTATGTTTTGTTTTTCCTTTTTTCTTTGACTGAAACGGGAGGTCAAAGGTAAAGAGAGGGGGGAGGGGGGGGGGAGGAGAGGAGGTTAGCTTAATAGGTAGAGCATATGCTTTGCACACTCACCCAGTGAAGCTTAATACCAGTTCAGATGGCTGAGACGGTTTGGATCGGGTTTCTGCTGCCTCGCTCCTGCGGGCAGTCTCCGTCCTGGCGCTGCGGTCCCTGGTGGAGTTGCCCCCAGCTGAATCCCCTGCTGGGGTCTGCGACTCTGCGGGGGACGACATGTTCCAATGTTGCAGCGCTGCAGCGCTGTTTTATCTGTATCGTTGCCCCGGAAGTCGCCCTGTCACAGGGCGCATGCGCCGCGTCATCGCCATCTTACCCCGGAAGTTCAACCATTACTTCCGGGGTATGGGAGCGTCGGGCGCCGGCCTGCTCCCGCGCCACCGCTATTAACACACGCGGCTCGCGCGCACATGGCCTCACCATCCACGCTATACCCCCACCGATGGGGATGGGGGGGGGGGAATCTCCCGGATGCCAGACCGGCGCGCTCCCTGGTAAGACCGGGCGGCCCTCCCCGGACCCGGCCATTACCACTATGCCACCAGACGAGGGGGGAGCCGTCAAACGGAGTCTCCCCCGACGCTGCCTCCGGACCGCAGCCCCTGCCGTTCCCGAAGAGACCGCACAGGCGGATGCATGGCCCAGGTAAGATCCTGCAGGATCCTGCTCCATTTGGAACAGGAAACCAAAACTGAGGAGGAAAGGCGGACCGCCCCTTTTATCTTTCCTGTAGGGTTTCCTGTTCCAAATGGGCGGATCCGATACCTCCAGTGGGTGCTGTCGTGGCGAAGAGTAAAATAATCGATATTCTTGAGGAAAAGCTGTTTCAGTCTGTCAGTGATTGGAGACTAGGATGGAGGTTCACATTTCAACAAGACAATGACCCAAAGTATACTGCTAAAGTAACACGCTAGTGGTTTTAATGGGAAATGTGGAAATGATTAGGAGTGGCCTAGTCAAAGCCCAGACCTTAATCCAATTGAGAATCTCTGGTCAGACTCGAAGATTGCTGTTCACCAGATGAAACCATTTAACTTGAAGGAGATGGAGCAGTTTTGCCTTGAGAAATGGGCAAAACTTCCAGTGGCAAGATGTGGAAAGCTCATGGAGACTTATCCAAAGTGACTTGCAGCTGTAATTGATGCAAAAGGAAGCTCTACAAAGTGCTATAGTTTGTCCTATTTGTTGGTGGCATCTCAATAAAAAGAAAACCAAAATGTTCAGTTGTAGGCCTGTTCTTTACATCAACTGATGCAAACCCTAAAAAAAAACTAGTAAAAGTCCAGGTTGTGAGGTAGCAAAACATGAAAAATGCCAATGCGGTGAATACTTTCACAAGCCACTGTAAATGGTGCCATATACTACTCATATAAAGTGTCATACAGTGCCCACATATATAGTGCCATGCCCTGCTTATAGCAAGTGTCTGAAATTATGCCAGACAATACCCACAGGAATAGAGCATAGTATTACAGAGGAATGATTGCAGACAGCGCCATAAGGCCTAATGCCTCCCAATCCTCATTATCGGCCCTCATTCCTCGATATGATGCCAGTGGGCATATACAGAATGCCACAAGTAATGGTTACACAAAGCTGCCATTACTGCTCCCTGATCCCAGCACTGTCACAGAGAAAGAGTCCCAAGCACCAAGACCGTCCATTACCCCCATGGGACGTCCACATTCCCTGTGGGAACTTTTTACTGAAGTTCATAGTAAGTTATGTTTAATTTGTGTGAGAGAAGCTGAATAAATACAATCTCTTGGTTGAGAATATTCCCTCAGTCTCTGAGATGGACGGGAGAGTGGGTCACTTTGTGATCAGCGCTGGTAGAGGAAGACTACTGCTAAGACTCAGTGGCTCATGAGCTAAATACAGGCTGCTCCCAACATGCAACCAATGGTGACCAGGCTCTAGCTATAGAAGAGCAGCTGCACCAAGAACAGCGCCATTCTTGTCAATGGCCAGGTCAGGTATTACAGCTGAACAGATGGGCATGAACTCCGTTATTTCTGGTAGAAAGTGGCTACATTTCTCTTATGGCTTTTGGGTAGACACTATGTCATGGCCAAATGCTTTTGCAGAAGCCATAGTGGTGGCCAACACAACGGATTTCTGGTATTTGGTACATAGACTGAAGGAAATCCCAGTCATAGCTAGGATAATGCCTAGCATCTGGGGTCCAAAGAAGAGCTGCAGCAGCTACACCAGTGTCATCATAGAACCAATGGTTCTCCAACTTTGACTTTGTCAAATCGGGTCTGGAGGCCTAAACATTGGCCAGAATGTATCTGCTTGGAAAAAACCCAACCATATCATTGTTGGTGGTGTTGGTTGTGTTCTTTCAGTTGCCCTTGGCCAATATGGGGGCCCCTAGGGCAGCATGGGAGTAGGAGAGAGGGCCCCAGGCAGTCCTGCTGCCGGCCATTGTGTGAGCTACATGCTGCACAGAGCAGGAAATGGGGGCCCTGAGCCTGCCATCCACACCCTAACCGCATGGCTGCAGCACTGAGCACCCAGCACCATGTGACCAACTCCAGCATGTAGCCCCGGCAGCGGAAGGATATGCTAAAGAGAAGAGGGAAAAAAAACACAGCACACACTGAACATCCCCGCCGTGATTTCACACCGTCCTCTCGTATCCTTCCGTCAGAGTGAGGCGCCCCCTACTGGAGGCTGAGTGCAGCTGTCGGCACCGTCCTCCCGCTTTCGGCTCCAGGACAAAGAGCTTCCCACAAACCTCAACAGCAAGGACGGAAACACCACCCGGGAACTCCCGTCAGGCCGGAAAGGTTTGTGTTTTCCCGGGCTCTCCTCGCCCCCCCTCACGGACAATGAGTCCCCCCACATGCTAATGAGCCGCTGACGCCACATCCGATCTTTCTCGGACGCCATTTTGGCCAGGGCAGGATCGTAGCCGCGGTGTATTGTCTGGAGGAGGACCCCGGCCGCCGGCTCCCGCCTCATCCTCCTCCTCATCTCCCGCCAGGGCCTGCCGCCCCCTCCCTGCCGGCCGGTGAGGGGGAGCTTGACAGCCGACAACCGGAGGTACGTAAGGACCCGGGAGGAGGGGAGCGGCGCCCCGGGATCAGGAGCCCCGGCATACATAGGAGGAACAGATACACACACGCACACATATGTGTACCCTGTGTGTCCTCACATGCAGGGGCTGTGCGCAGAGTAATGTGTGTACACCATCCCCAGTATGAGTGCAGTGTGTGGAGGCAGCGGACACCTCATGTCACATCGGGACACTATATCCCCCCTCCTGTATATGGGACACTACAGCCCCCCTCCTACTGTATATGGGACACTACATCCCCCCTCCTACTGTATATGGGGCACTACAGCCCCCCTCCTACTGTATACAGGACACTACATCCCCCCCCTCCTGTATATGGGGCACTACAGCCCCCCTCCTACTGTATACAGGACACTATATCCCCCTCCTACTGTATACAGGACACTACATCCCCCCTCCTGTATATGGGACACTATATCCCCCTCCTACTGTATACGGGACACTATATCCCCCTCCTACTGTATACGGGACACTATATCCCCCTCCTACTGTATACGGGACACTATATCCCCCTCCTACTGTATATGGGACACTATATCCCCCTCCTACTGTATATGGGACACTATATCCCCCTCCTACTGTATATGGGACACTATATCCCCCTCCTACTGTATACGGGACACTATATCCCCCTCCTACTGTATACGGGACACTATATCCCCCTCCTACTGTATACGGGACACTATATCCCCCTCCTACTGTATACGGGACACTATATCCCCCTCCTACTGTATACGGGACACTATATCCCCCTCCTACTGTATACGGGACACTATATCCCCCTCCTACTGTATACGGGACACTATATCCCCCTCCTACTGTATACGGGACACTATATCCCCCTCCTACTGTATACGGGACACTATATCCCCCTCCTACTGTATACGGGACACTATATCCCCCTCCTACTGTATACGGGACACTATATCCCCCTCCTACTGTATACGGGACACTATATCCCCCTCCTACTGTATACGGGACACTATATCCCCCTCCTACTGTATACGGGACACTATATCCCCCTCCTACTGTATACGGGACACTATATCCCCCTCCTACTGTATACGGGACACTATATCCCCCTCCTACTGTATACGGGACACTATATCCCCCTCCTACTGTATACGGGACACTATATCCCCCTCCTACTGTATACGGGACACTATATCCCCCTCCTACTGTATACGGGACACTATATCCCCCTCCTACTGTATACGGGACACTATATCCCCCTCCTACTGTATACGGGACACTATATCCCCCTCCTACTGTATACGGGACACTATATCCCCCTCCTACTGTATACGGGACACTATATCCCCCTCCTACTGTATACGGGACACTATATCCCCCTCCTACTGTATACGGGACACTATATCCCCCTCCTACTGTATACGGGACACTATATCCCCCTCCTACTGTATACGGGACACTATAGCCCCCCTCCTACTGTATACGGGACACTATAGCCCCCCTCCTACTGTATACGGGACACTATAGCCCCCCTCCTACTGTATACGGGACACTACAGCCCCCCTCCTACTGTATACGGGACACTACATCCCCCCCCTCCTGTATATGGGACACTACATCCCCCCCCCTCCTGTATATGGGACACTACATCCCCCCCCCTCCTGTATATGGGACACTACATCCCCCCTCCTCCTGTATATGGGACACTACATCCCCCCTCCTCCTGTATATGGGACACTACATCCCCCCTCCTCCTGTATATGGGACACTACATCCCCCCTCCTCCTGTATATGGGACACTACATCCCCCCTCCTACTGTATATGGGACACTACATCCCCCCTCCTACTGTATATGGGACACTACATCCCCCCTCCTACTGTATATGGGACACTACATCCCCCCTCCTACTGTATATGGGACACTACATCCCCCCTCCTACTGTATATGGGACACTACATCCCCCCTCCTACTGTATATGGGACACTACATCCCCCCTCCTACTGTATATGGGACACTACATCCCCCCTCCTACTGTATATGGGACACTACATCCCCCCTCCTACTGTATATGGGACACTACATCCCCCCTCCTACTGTATATGGGACACTACATCCCCCCTCCTACTGTATATGGGACACTACATCCCCCCTCCTACTGTATATGGGACACTACATCCCCCCTCCTACTGTATATGGGACACTACATCCCCCCTCCTACTGTATATGGGACACTACATCCCCCCTCCTACTGTATATGGGACACTACATCCCCCCTCCTACTGTATATGGGACACTACATCCCCCCTCCTACTGTATATGGGACACTACATCCCCCCCCCTCCTGTATATGGGACACTACATCCCCCCTCCTACTGTATATGGGACACTACATCCCCCCTCCTACTGTATATGGGACACTACATCCCCCCTCCTACTGTATATGGGACACTACATCCCCCCTCCTACTGTATATGGGACACTACATCCCCCCTCCTACTGTATATGGGACACTACATCCCCCCTCCTACTGTATATGGGACACTACATCCCCCCTCCTACTGTATATGGGACACTACATCCCCCCTCCTACTGTATATGGGACACTACATCCCCCCTCCTACTGTATATGGGACACTACATCCCCCCTCCTACTGTATATGGGACACTACATCCCCCCTCCTACTGTATATGGGACACTACATCCCCCCTCCTACTGTATATGGGACACTACATCCCCCCTCCTACTGTATATGGGACACTACATCCCCCCTCCTACTGTATATGGGACACTACATCCCCCCTCCTACTGTATATGGGACACTACATCCCCCCTCCTACTGTATATGGGACACTACATCCCCCCTCCTACTGTATATGGGACACTACATCCCCCCTCCCCTCCTACTGTATGCGGGACACTACATCCCCCTTCCCCTCCTACTGTATGCGGGACACTATATCCCCTCCCCCCCCCCCCCCCTCGTGTATACGGGACACTATATCCCCCCCCCCCCCCTCGTGTATACGGGACACTATATCCCCTCCCCCCCCCCCCCCCCCCTCGTGTATACGGGACACTATATCCTTCCCCCCCCCCCCCTCGTGTATACGGGACACTACATCTCATCCCCCCCTACTGTATACTGGGGGAACACTACATCACCACCCCACCCTCCTATTTACGGGGGGGGGGGGGGGGGGCACTGCATTACATTGATCCCCCTCCTGTATGGGGGGGGCACTGCATTACACCCCTCCTGTATGGGGGGGGCACTGCATTACACCCTTCCTGTATGGGGGGGGGGGGGCACTGCATTACACCCCTCCTGTATGGGGGGGGCACTGCATTACACCCCTCCTGTATGGGGGGGGGCACTGCATTACACCCCTCCTGTATGGGGGGGGCCACACTGCATTACACCCCTCCTGTATGGGGGGGGGCCACACTGCATTACACCCCTCCTGTATGGGGGGGGCCCACACTGCATTACACCCCTCCTTTATGGGGGGGGACACTGCATTACACCCCTCCTGTATGGGGGGGACACTGCATTACACCCCTCCTTTATGGGGGGGGGGACACTGCATTACACCCCTCCTTTATGGGGGGGGGGGGGGACACTGCATTACACCCCTCCTGTATGGGGGGGGGGGGGACACTGCATTACACCCCTCCTGTATGGGGGGGGGGGGGGGACACTGCATTACACCCCTCCTGTATGGGGGGGGGGGGGGGACACTGCATTACACCCCTCCTGTATGGGGGGGGGGGACACTGCATTACACCCCTCCTGTATGGGGGGAGGGACACTGCATTACACCCCTCCTGTATGGGGGGAGGGACACTGCATTACACCCCTCCTGTATGGGGGGGGGCACTGCATTACACCCTTCCTGTATGGGGGGGGGGGGGGCACTGCATTACACCCTTCCTGTATGGGGGGGGGGCACTGCATTACACCCCTCCTGTATGGGGGGGGGCCACACTGCATTACACCCCTCCTTTATGGGGGGGGGCCACTGCATTACACCCCTCCTTTATGGGGGGGGGACACTGCATTACACCCCTCCTTTATGGGGGGGGGGGACACTGCATTACACCCCTCCTGTATGGGGGGGGGGAACACTGCATTACACCCCTCCTGTATGGGGGGGGGGAACACTGCATTACACCCCTCCTGTATGGGGGGGGGGGGGAACACTGCATTACACCCCTCCTGTATGGGGGGGGGGGGAACACTGCATTACACCCCTCCTGTATGGGGGGGGGGGGGGGGGAACACTGCATTACACCCCTCCTGTATGGGGGGGGGGGGGGCACTGCATTACACCCCTCCTGTATGGGGGGGGGGGGCACTGCATTACACCCCTCCTGTATGGGGGGGGGGGGGCACTGCATTACACCCCTCCTGTATGGGGGGGGGCACTGCATTACACCCCTCCTGTATGGGGGGGGGGACACTGCATTACACCCCTCCTGTATGGGGGGGGGGGACACTGCATTACACCCCTCCTGTATGGGGGGGGGGAACACTGCATTACACCCCTCCTGTATGGGGGGGGGGAACACTGCATTACACCCCTCCTGTATGGGGGGGGGAACACTGCATTACACCCCTCCTGTATGGGGGGAGGGACACTGCATTACACCCCTCCTGTATGGGGGGAGGGACACTGCATTACACCCCTCCTGTATGGGGGGGGGGCACTGCATTACACCCCTCCTGTATGGGGGGGGCACTGCATTACACCCCTCCTGTATGGGGGGGGGGGGACACTGCATTACACCCCTCCTGTATGGGGGGGGGGGGAGACTACTCCTGTAAGGGGGGGATTTTGCATTACACCGCTAACGCATGGAGGGGACTATATCACATTGCTCCTGTTTTTGTGGGGGGTATATCCAACCCCTTGTTTCTGTATGGGGGAGGCTGCACAACCTCCCACCCCTCCTGTATTGGGTGTTTGGAGAGATCCATCCCTCCTCTATGCTGGTTGCACCCTGACCTGCCGGGTGATGGCCTTGGTCGCTGTCATCGTCAGATTGTCATGTAAATTGTCGCACACGTGTAATTTGCAACTGGCGCTGAACTGTAACACCGGGAAGCAGAGCGGGCCGGGAAGGGGTTAATGTCGGGGGCGGGCCCAGTCTGCTGTGAAAAGGCGCGCTCGGTGTCGGGCCATGTGTCCGCTCTCCGCCGCGGTGCGGGTTCCTCTGCTGCCTGGTCTCCGCTGCCGTCACCGCTGCCCGGTCTCCACTACCGCCGTCCCCGCTGGGCGCTCGCGCAGCACTGAGGCCGGGCATGGAAAAGACCAGCTCGTCTGTGCCTCCACCCAACATGCACCGCAGCAGAGGCGCCCACAAGCCTGTAGGGGGCGCATTCTGTGCGCTGGGTAAGGCTCCGGAGTGTGGGGGAGGGGAGGCTGAAGCAGGAACTGCAGCACAGCGCCTCCTACAAGGCAGCAGAGACTGCGGAGAGGAGGGAGGCAGGCGGCCTGTCTGTGCTGGCCATAGTGCTGCACTAGTGCCACTCCACCAGCTGATGCTCCCGCTAGAGCTCAGTGAGGCCTCCACAGCTGCCCCCGGAGTGGGCTGACCCTGTCTGTACTTCTCTTCCAGGAGGCCTCGCTGCACACTGGATGCATGGATGTGACCTGCCCCCCCTTGTGCTGTGTGAAGACCCCCGACATCTGTGGCATCAGCTCCAGTCTTGCTTTACGTTCTTGATCTAATTTTTTGAGAAGCAAAAGGTTTGTCTTTGTTCCTTGCATTTAGCTTCACCATGTCATATACTGTAGCAGCGCTGTGCAGAGAATCCTCTGGGGGTGGTGGAGCCAGACATGTCGCTCTCAGCTGTGTCCTGCACAACTTATTTCTCTGGTATGGCAGCATTTTAGGGGAAGTCTCAGTACAACTGCTTTGTGGGGGTTCCGTGGCCTGTGGTGGTCTTCTTCCTGCTGCTCTTTATATGTCTGGTGTCATGAACATTGGTGTCTGATTTGTTGGCCTTTTGTTCGTGGGGTGGGGGTCTCGGATGTCTCTTGTCCTGATAGCTTCAGGATATCGCGAATAATTTCATGAATATGCTTAGTCCTGTTGTTAACTATACAGGGGTCTTTGATGAGAAAGCATAACTTATACTTGGGCTTAATATTTCTAAACTTTCTAAGGCCGGTTTCACATTAGCGCTTTTTCAGCGCGCGCACGGCAGGGGGTAGCTCCGCCCCCGAGCCGACTCTCTGCCCGGCGTGCCCGCCCCTTCCTTGTAGCGCCGCCTCCTAGCGGACAGCGGCGCCTGCGATCGGCGCACCCTATCTTTAGCATAGGGTGCGCCGATCGTGCGCAGGCCGTGCGCTAGTTGCGCTTTCACCTGCGCTGCGCACTTTTGACGGTGCGCCGTGCGCGCCAAAATCAAACTTTTCGGATTTTGGCGCGCACGGCGCACCGTCAAAAGTGCGCAGCGCAGGTCAAAGCGCAACTAGCGCACGGCCTGCGCACGATCGGCGCACCCTATGCTAAAGATAGGGTGCGCCGATCGCAGGCGCCGCTGTCCGCTAGGAGGCGGCACTACAAGGAAGGGGCGGGCACGCCGGGCAGAGAGCCGGATTGGGGGCGGAGCTACCCCCGGCCGTGCGCGCGCTGAAAAAGCGCTAGTGTGAAACCGGCCTAATAAGAGTAAATACGCAGATCAGACGAATCTGCCCTGGCCAGTGCTTGTCGGCCGATTTCATTCCGCAAGGTCCGATACACGAAAAAACATCAATGGTACCCGACTAACCCCACTAGCAGGTTTGTAGTTTTGCTGGAAAAAATTTGTATATTGCACAATATTTCATATTTATTTATGGCAGATTGGAGGCCCATGATGGATGTGAGATAGACACAGTTCTGAAAAATGAATATATGGTTGTCCTTTGTTCAGGTCAGCACTGACATATTCCTGGGCCCGGTAGCCCCAGGCTCTAAAGAACACTATTAGTTTGTGCAGATAGATTTTTAGGACCCTGTCCCTTGGCTCTGTCAGTAGTCTGTGGCTTCTGTACCGGAGCCCTGAGCTGCGCCCTCTACCTAATGGCATTCACTTCTCTTTTGATCAGCCAGCCAGGTGCAGCCTCATCTTTTTAGTAGGACTTGTATGACATCACACCAGGCCAGATAACCAAAAGAAGAGCTGCGGGAGGTTAAACAAAAATGGTTCTATTGGCTGCAATTACTATTGTGCGATGTGATTCACTCCAATTCTAGCCCTCCATACACATTAGCTGGTGGTCGAGCAATTGCTCGGCTGAGTGCAATCTCTCCCAACTGCCCCACATACAGGAACGCTTGGCTAAGTGTTTCTGTTCTCTGAGAGCCACTGGCAGACATTATTTCTAGGGAGAACAAAAGTATCAGCCGTTAAAAATTCTAATGTCTCCTGACATCTTAAGTCGGCAGGCCCCCATATATGAATGTCAGTATTCTAGTCTGTGTATGGAGGGGCCTTTAGATATTGGCTATATATTTTTTCAGTTCACATTTTTTAAAATCTGTAGCTAATCCCATATTTTGATATAGGAGAGATATATATCTTTGTACCGTGTTAGCCAGTAGATAAAAGAATATTTAGAATTGAGAGTCCTCAGTGGTTGATACCTTTTAATGGCTAACTGAAAAGATAGTAACACATTGCAAGCTTTCGCGACTACTCAGGACTCATCAGGCATTGACTAATACAACATCTGAAGAATCTCATATTTATACACAAAACATATAAATAAATGTGATACTTCAGATGTTGTATTAGTCTAACCTGATGGAGACCTGAGTAGTCTCAAAAGCTTGCAATTTGTTACTATCTTTTCAGTTAGCCATTAAAAGATATCAACCACTGAGGGCTCTCAATTCTAAATATTCTTCTATATAATCAAACATGCCACCATAACACCCATCCTCAAAAAATCAAACCTTGACTCAACTGCTACGCCCCATATCACTGCTCCCGTTTGCTTCCAAACTCCTTGAACAGCATGTCCATGCTCAGCTTTCCTCCCACCTCTCGTCTAACTCCCTCCTTGACATCCTGCAATCTGGCTTCCGCCCCCACCATTCCACTGAAACTGCCCTGACCAAAATTACTAATGACTTACTCACAGCCAAAGCTAACAGACAGTTCTCCATCCTCCTCCTTCTTGACCTGTCCTCTGCCTTTGACACAGTTGACCACTGCCTACTGCTACAGATTCTTTCTTCCCTTGGCATCAAAGACCTTGCCCTGTCCTGGATCGCCTCATTCCTTTCCAACTGCATATTCAGCGTTTCCCACACTCCTCATCCCGCCCCCTCTCTGTTGGGAGTCCCCCAAGGCTCTGTCCTGGGGCCCTGACTTTTTTCCATCTATACTCTTGGCCTAGGACAACTCATAAAGTCCCATGGCTTCTAGTATCACCTGTATACAGATGACACTCAGATCTACCTCTCTGCTGTCCAGAATCCCGGAGTGTCTATCAGCCATATCCTCTTTTTTCACCTTTCGCTTCCTAAAACTCAACGTAGACAAAACTGAACTCATTATCTTTCTTCCATCTCACGTATCTTCCCTACCCGATCTATCTATTATAGTAAATGGCATCATGCTCTCTCCCGCACGTGAAATCCGCTGCCTCGGAGTAACTTTCGACTCTGCCCTGTCCTTCAAACCACACGTCCAATCTCTTGCCACCTCTTGTCGCCTCCAACTCAAAAATATTTCCAGAATCCGTCCCTTCCTCAGTCCTCAATCTACTAAAACTCTTGTACATGACCTCATCATCTCCTGCCTTGACTACTGCAACGCTCTCCTCTGTGCCCTCCCTGCTAACTCTCTTGCACTACTCCAGTCTGTCCTCAACTCTGCTGCCCGACTAATCCACCTCTCTCCTCGCTACTCCCCTGTCTCCCCCCTCTGTAAATCCCTCCATTGGCTCCCAATTCCCCAATGAATCCAGATCAAGCTACTAAGGCTATGTGCACACGTACTTTTGAGAGCTGTGGATTTGTCCCCGCGGATTTGTAAAAAAACGCAGGTAAATCAGCAGGTCAAAAGTCCTGCGGTTTCACACCTCATAATGGATAAGGTGTGAAACCGCAGCGGATTCCGCACAAAGAATTGACATGCTGTGGATTGTAACCCGCTGAAAAATCCGCAGCATGTGCATTGCGTTTTTTATTTTACCATTGAAAACAATGGTACTGTACAACGCATCAGAAACTGCTGCGGACCCGCAGGGCCAGAAACGCTGCGGATCCGCAGCAGAATCCGCGCCGTGTGTATATAGCGTAACACTGACCTACAAAGCCATCCACAACCTTTCCCCACCCTATATCTCTGAACTAATCTCCCAATATCTTCCCTCACGTAATCTTCCAAGACCTCCTACTCTCCTCCACACTTATTCGTTCCTCACACAACCTCCTCCAAGATTTCTCCCGAATATCCCCTATCCTCTGGAATGCCATGCCTCAACACGTCCGATTATCCACCAACCTCGGATCCTTCAAATGGAACCTGAAAACCCATCTTTTCAGGAAAGCTTACAGCCTGCAATGACCATTCTGCCGCCTCATCACCACCAGTGCGGCTGCACCCCTGACCTTCTGTCTCTTCCCCACTATCCCACAGAATGTTAAGTCCACAAGGACAGGGTCCTCTCCCCTCTGTACTAGTCCGTCATTGTAAATTGGTTTACTGTTAACGATATCTATAACTTTGTATGTAACCCCCCTTCTAAATAATAATCTCAGGAATATGGTCCCTGCTGTAAGTAAAATGTCACCAGTTGCTGAGCTTTACCAAATCATTCCTGGTGAGAGTGCAGTGGATTTTGCAGGAATTCTCTAGTAATAAGCCTCTTGTATGCCTAAAATAAGACCACATCTTTGTAAAGTGCTTCCCTTTTAATTTTCCTCCTTTCTCCCACCGCTCATTCATTGTTTACCATCCCCCATGATGGCGTATCAGTAACATGACGGGTCACCAGCATGACCAACCTCTGCCAATCAGTGATGTCACATGACAGGCCACTATTATAAAAGTCACATTATCATGGCATATTGTGAATGAGGGATATTTGTGGAGATGGGTGACTCTCCTTCAATGTTTTTTGACTCTTTCACTTCCAGACAACTTACCTCCTGCTCTCCCATAAGCCACAGCTTTAGTTTTCCAGTTTTCCATCAATATAGATGTATGATGAGGATACAAACGCGCGTGTGTATATTATATAGCTAGCTTGCTCTGGCAAAAATGAAGAGACCACTGCAAAATCTTCAGTTTGTCTGATTATTTTTTTTTTTCTCTTTATAGGTATATTTTTAAGTAAAATGTCAATTGCTCTTTTATTTTATAGACTACTGACAACATGTCTTCAAATTTCCAAGCACTAAATTTTGTATTTTCAGAAAATGAGAAATGGTGAAAATGACAAAAAAATGCAGTGCTTGCAGACCTCAAATATTGCTAAGAAAACAAGTTCATAATCATTTAGAAACAACAATACTAATGTTTTAACTCGGGAAGAGTTCAGAAATCAATATTTTGTGGAATAACCATGATTTCTAATCACAGCTTTCATGCGTCTTGGCATGCTTTCCACCAGTCTTTCACACTGCTTTTGGGTGACCTTATGACACTCCTGGTACAAAAATGTAAGCAGCTGCTCTTTGTTTGATGGCTTGTGACTATCCATCTTCCTCTTGATTACATTCCAGAGGTTTTCAATGGGGTTCAGGTCTGGAGATTGGGCTCACCATGACAGGGATTTGATGTGGTGGTCCTTCATCCACACATTGACCTAGCTGTGTGGCATGGCGCATTGTCCTGCTGGAAAAACCAGTCCTCAGAGTTGGCGAACATTGCCTGAGCAGAAGAAATCAACTGTTTTTCCTAACCTTGCATGCGGCTTGATTCATACGTCCTTCGCAAAGATTAACCTGCCCAATTTCAGCCTTGCTGAAGCATCCCCAGATCATCACCGATCCTCTACCAAATTTCACAGTGGATGCAAGACAATGTGGCTTGTACGTCTCTCCAGGTCCCCAATGTCTGTTGCTTGACCTTGTTGTAATGGACTGCCGTCTTAGAAATTTTAAGAATGGAGGCAACATGACGCTCACTGTATCCCTCTGCTAGTAAAGCCTGAATTGAGCCCTTCTTTTCCTCACTCAAGACTTTTCTTTTCAACTCCTTTGGCATAGTTAAGTTATTTTTTCTTTCCTATTACTTTTGGGACATTACTAGCACTTTTTTTTGCCAACCAGCTTGTCCTATTGCAAGAGGATTGTGAACACCACAGCAGAGTTTTAATACTTTCCTTTGTTAAATAAGATTTGACACCTCCTTTGGCACCTCCACTGATCACTAGAACAGGTCACTTTATCTCTGTTAAGGTGCTGTCACACTTAGCGATGCACCAGCGATCCCGACCAGTGATATGACGCGGTCAGGATCGCTGGTGCATCGCTAAGTGGTCGCTAGTGAGCTGCCACACAGGCAGATCTCACCAGCGACATCGCAGGGGTCGGGGGTCGTTACCTGTCAGACGAGGAGATCCTGACGTGCCCACGTCCACGCGTCGCTCATCACAGCAGGAAGCTGACGACGAGAAACGGTCCAGGACGTTCTTGCGCGATCAGCGATAACCAGCGGGGGGAGCGGTCGGAGGGTAAATATCACACATAGCGATATCACTAGCAATATCGCTATAACGTCACAAAAACCAGTCCGATATCACTTAGTGTGACAGGCCCTTTAGAATGGAACTGCCCTGCACATGCTTGACGGCCGCTCCATGTATTCACCATGGAACTGCTGGAGTATTTGATCGTCTTTGGGAATGAATAGAGTAAAGCCCTGTTTTGGGGATCTCGGCAGTTGCAACGCACACACACATGCACTGATTTAAAGGTTGTCACTGGAATAACCATTTACATCAGTCTGCCTCCCTTGCTGTGACTAAGTATTTTTCACCTTTTTCCCCTCCATTTGGCACAGGCTGCTTCCCTTGCTGTGACCATTTAACTTGAAAGTCATTGCAGGCATTTTTCAGACTTACCACTCAACTCACCAAGATTCTATCACTGATCTCTTCACAGAAGGAAATGTGAGTGATGTAGGCAGCTATGTGAACACCAGGTTAGGTAATATATTCATGAGCTTGTTTTAATTCAAGAAGTAAACAGTCACATTACTATAGTGTGACAGAAATTAGATTTGTCCAACTATCGGTAAACAAGAATTGGACATTTTGAATTTCACCAGATTTTATCCTTTGTTCCTCTTGGAGATAAACCATGGCCTCAAAATTTGTGTTGTTCACCGAGCCACTTGTGATCACTTGTCTTGATTGTGACATGGTGTCCATCGTGCTGGAAACGTATTGTTCATCAGAAAGTTGCTCTTGGAGGATATTTTTCTCTGAAGCCCTTTCAGGCTATTTGGGACATCTGGAACAATGATGGTCTAGAGAAGAAAAGGTGAGCGCTACCATGAGTCCTTTGTAATAACAAATGTAAGCATACTGAGAACACTCGTGTGGGGGCTTTTCATGCAAGAGTGTGGACTCCCAAATTTGTCCCAAGAGCACAACCAGGAATAAAGCATGGTATCTAGAAATCCTCCCAAGTGTAACTTCTCCCAACTATTTAGGAGCAATTTCATGATGAATAATGCTTGTTCCAGTAGATGGAGACAATGTCATATGACAAAAGTGACAAGTGGCTCAGTGAACAAAACATTGAAACTTTGTGTACATGTCCAAGATACTTCCCTGATCTCATTCCCACAGAGAAGCTGTGGTCAAACCTCAAAAAGTGGGTGGACAAGCAAAAACACAAATTGTGATAAGCTCTAAGCACTGATGAGACCAAAATGGGCAGTCATCAGTCAGGATTTGGCCCAGAAGCTGTTATCCAGCTGTGAGGGCGAAGGGCAGAAGTCTTGGAAAATAAGGGACAACGCTGTAAATATTGAATCTTTACTTAGCCTTACAAATCATGTTTATGTGCCCACGTTGCAGAAATTCTGCTGAAATGTCCGCAGCATTTCCGCAACTCCCTGCCGCTGGTAAAACGCATGCGGAATTCGCATGCATTTTCCCGCAAAACGCAAGCGTTTTTAGCTTGTAGAATGCTTGTGTTTTTCCAAGAGATTTGAAGCATCGCTTGGAAAAGTGATTGACAGGTTGGTCACACTTGTCAAGCAAAGTTCAATAGTAAAATGTTTAAAAATAATAAAAAAAAAAATAAATATCTGGATATACTTACTGTGTCGGCCCTCGGAGTCCTTCCCACCCTCATTTGCGCTGGTGGCAGCTTCCGTTCACAGGGATGCCTTGCACGAATGACCTCTGATGTAGTGGTCTTGCGTGATGCTACGTTATCAGAGGTCCTATTCCAACCAAAGAAAAAATGGAATCAAGAGCAGTAAATAAAGTATAAGATTTCTATTATACTCAATAGGGTAAAATACAATATGTAAAAAATGGGGGTGTGGATAGGTACAAAATAAGGGAATCGGCGGCATCCAATTACCACATATGAGAAAAGGTCATGGCCGTCGTGAGTCCTTTCCGCCCTCATTTGCGCTGGTGGCAACTTGCGTTCACAGGGATGCCTTGCACGAATGACCTGATGTAGTGGTCTGGCGCGATGCTACGTTATCAGAGGTCATTAGTGCAAAGCATCCCTGGGAACGAAAGTTGCCGCCAGCGCCAATGAGGGAGGGAAGGACTTCCGGGGCCTACAGAGGGTAAGTATAACCCTATTTTTTATTTTAATTCTATTTTTTACAGGAATATGGTACCCAGGGCATGGAGGAGATTCTCTTCTCCAGACCCTGGGTACCATCTGCACGTGAAGTGCTCACTTTACGCATGGTGGGCATAGCCGCATGCATAAAGTGAGAGTTTCAATGCAATCCTATGGCGGCGGAATCGCCGCGATTCCGCAGAAATAATGGACATGCTGCGGATTTTGCCGCTATGCGATTCCGCAGTGGTAAAATCTGCAGCATGGGCACAGCAACTGCGGAATCCCATAGGATTGCATGGGAATGCGTTTTTTTTAAGCGTTTCTGCGGCGCAAACTCTTAAAAGCAACGTGGGCACTCAGCCCTTTGTAAGAAGTTTAAAATCTTATGAAATGCTGACAATGCGTGGCGCTTAGAAACCCGATGTTTACCTTGGTTACCAGCGCGCTGGTATGTTAACGTTCACTGCGGGTAACTAAGCGACGTGCGTCGCTTGTTACCCGCGTGTTGCTGTCCTGATCGCTGCTGAGATCTGCCTGTTTGGCAGCTCACCAGCGATCATGTAGCGACACACCAGCTATCCTGAAAAGTTCGTTGTTGGGATCGCTGGTGAGTCGCTATGTGTGACGGGGCCCTTACAAGGGGATTCCCACCTTTTAGTTAAAAGGCAGGATGTACTTTCATGTGGTAGTGTACACTGGAGTCTGCTCTGATTTCCAGAACAAAGAATCATCAGCCATATAGTCTCCGACATACCCTCGTTTTCTGGAGGTTACTTCAGCCTACTTCTCTATCATTTTGGTGAATAAACTAGTTTGGAACATAGGTCCATATTTGTATGTTTATTCTTAACACTGGGTTTATTGAAGTCTTTTGCGTCCCCTTTGTTTTCCCACTAGTCTTATAAAGTTAGCCAAATTAAGATGCACCTAAAATGTAAAGACTCTCATCTATGGTCTTGTGTGCGCCGTACACAAAAAGAAATTTAACACCAATTTCTAATTTACATTTTAATAAATTTGACAATACTATGAGAGGCCTTGTCTTAAACTACTTTTCTAAAGACTATTAGGAATTGTAGAGACTGAAAGACAATTTATTGCCAAATAGGGTGTGCGCTATAAGTTTTGACTTTGCAAGGTAAATGGATTGCAACCATAAATTCCCCCATAGCTAAGGTGCTGTTCTTATTAGGACTGGTTGCCACATACAAATGGCTTCATATGGCATTGGTATTGATTTGACTATGCAGATTTGTCAGGCCTATCTGGAATTTCCATGTAGAAAACGCTTGCACATCAGTGTTTCCTGACATCTACTACCGTATATACTCGAATATGAGCCGAGATTTTCAGTCCATTTTTTTTGGGCTGAAAGTTCCCCTCTTGGCTTATATTCGAGTCATATACACCAGGGGGTCAGAGGGGGTGGTGGTGTCAGGTCATACCTACCCATCCTGACGCTGTCTCTACAGCCCCCAGCTTCTCCGCGATCTCCCTTCCTTCAGCGGTCACATGGTACCGCTCATTAAACTCATGAATATGCGCATATTCATGAGTTTTAATGAGCGGTACCACATGACTGCTGAAGGCAGGAAGGGAGATCGCAGAGAAACTGGGGGCTGAAGCACCAGGACGGGTAAGTATAGCGATACTCACCTGTCCTGCGTCCATGGCTGCTTGCTGCTGTCTGGCACGTCATCTGTCAGTGACGTTCAGACAGCAGAGGGCACGGTGAAGTGGTTAGTGCGCGCCGTGCCCCCTGCAGTCTGAACGTCAATGAGAGATGACGTGCCAGAGAGCAGTAAGCAGCCATGGACGCAGGACAGGTGAATATCTCAGGTGCCAGCAGTGACACCGGCACCTGGCCCCCAGCTACGGAGAAGTGAGTGTCATTTTTTTATTTTTAAATTCAGCAGAGGCAGCACATGGGGCCACAATCTATGGAGCATCGTATGAGGGCAGCATATGGGGGAATAATCTATGGAGCATCTTATGGGGGCAGCATATGGGGCCATAATCTATGGAACATCTTATGGGGGCATAATCTATGGAACATCTTATGGGGCCATAACCTTTATGGAGCAGCATATGGGGCATATTATTCTATGGGGCCATTATTAACCTTTGTGCAGCATTATATGGGGTGTATTTTGTATGGAGCATCTTATGGGGCTATCATGAACTGTATGGAACATTATGTGGGGCTCCTGATTCAATATGAATATTCAAAAACATTTAACCTACTGATGTCTCAATTAATTTTACTTTTATTGGTATATATTTTTATTTTTTAAATTCACCAGTAGCTGCTGCATTTTCCACGCTGGTTTCCAAGGTAAACGTCGGGTATCCAGGAGTCGCGCGGCTCCTAGATACCCGATGTTTACCTTGGAAACCAGCGTGTACGCCGGTTTCCAAGGTAAACAGAGGGTATCCAGGAGTCGCGCGGCTCCTGTTTACCCGACGTTTACTTTAGAAACTAGCGTCGCAGGTCCTGATCGCTGGAGCTGTCTAACGATGTCCCAGTGATCCCATCTTGTCGGATCGTTGGGACATCGTTTAGTGTGACGGGGGCCTATACTCGCTCTCGCCAGGTCCATTGTGGCTTCTCGGCAGGTGTCCGAATCCGGTGTCAGTACCGCATCCAATAATGGACACCAGGAACAGTCACAGACTCTGCAGAGAACCCAGGACAGATGATAAAAGCAGTGCTGTTTTCTTGGTGTTCTCAACAAGAAAAAAAAGACAAAATCTTTAGGGGAGCAGCTGGAGCAAAATAGTAAAAAAAAAATTGCCCTCTTTTTATCTGGTTACAGGTCCTCGTTTTATAAAGGGAGATTACTCCCTAAGAAAAGCCCAACATTTCTTTACTAATTCCCAAACATTCCAGGGCTGACATGTGACCACTGCAGCCAATGGCTGGTTCTAATTGCACTAAGCTGGTCTTAAAGGGAACCTGTCACCCCCCATAGGTGTTAAGTAAGAGCGCCACCTTGTGCAGCACTAATGCTGCATTCTGTCAAGGTGGCTCTGTTACTTAGCTTCCTTTCCACCGCAGAAATAATCGTTTATAAAATTGTTCAAAAATACCTGAAATTCGACAGTGGGGCAGGTCTTTCCCCCTCTGACAGACGCCTCGCATCCGTCACTCATTTCGTATTTGGCGCTGCCTCCTCAGTTTTCTTCTGAAATGCGGCGCCTGTGCTGTACTATCTCTTCTTGGGCATGCGCAGTCTGCGCTGCCCGACGTGCCAGTGCTCTCAGATCACACTCCGGCCTTCATATCGCACGGCCACAGATCCCGCCCCGCAGTCACTTATGCTGGGAATCTTGGGCATGAGAGCTGCAGATAACTGCCTGATATGAAGGCCGGGATGTGATCTGAGAGCAAATTTCAGGTATTTTTGAACAATTTTTATAAACTATTATTTCTGCGGTGGAACGGAAGCTAAGTAACAGAGCCACCTTGACAGAATGCAGCATTAGTGCTGCACAAGGTGGCTCTTTTACTTAAAAATGCCTGGGGGGGGTGACAGGTTTCCTTTAACTTCTTTTGTTTACAGTTTGTTGCCTGGGAGACCGACCACTGCTGCTTTATAAGCACAGCGCTGAACTTCAACAGTCCCGTCAGTTTAAAAGCAACGCGTATAAGCTCAGAAGAAAAATGTAAATGCGCTTGTGTTTTACAAGCAGTATCTGATTTTACTGATCTATGAAGTTGGTAATAACCCTTTTAAGATGAATATATAGCAAATATCACATCTGCAGTTAAAATATAAGGTGCTTGGTATGATTATATACATGTTCTTAGTGCCATGTTTCCATTCAAACGTAAAGCAGAAATTAATTGGAAACCTCTGATAGACATAAGAAAAGATGACATTTGTGAAGTCGAGTCATGGCGGATTTCAAGAATGCCAAGGCTGTCAAGTGGTTAAACCTATTGTGCACTGCCCAGAGCTGTCTCTTACTGGAAACATTTTAAGCAAAGGGTCATTCACATCAATAGCTGTGTACTGGGAGTGTGGTCAGATTTCCATTTGGAAAAATTCCTGAGACGTGCCCACGGGTATATTCACACACCAGAAATGTCTGTGGTTGAATATCCACCTATTATGCTTTGGTGGAAATCGCATGGATTTCAAAGAGCACCATTCACATTCATTTGAACTTTGGCAAAGATTCCTGCGTTTAGTCTGCCGAGAGTATATCGTAATGGTCTTATTGTTCTAGAAATGTTCCAATGTCAAGATTGGGCTTCACATGTAAAGGGCCACGTTGATCTTTTATCGCATTTTGGCGCTGTACGTTTTGTCTGTCAAAAACACAACATCTTGGGTTGTGTGCACACGGTCAGTAAACGCTACGGGTTGGACACTGCGTGCTCGCGCAGCATCAAGATGTTACAGCATAGTGGATGGGATTTCAAAGAAACCCATGGCCAACCTTCAGAGAGGGACATGCGGCGCGTCTTTCCAGAACGCAGCATGTAAATTTATCTTGTGGAGACGTGAGCCTCCGCAAGTGAAATCTCACCCATACAATGTACTGGACGCGGTGAATCCACACGGTTCAATTAACAGACTTAAATTGGATGCGGAAAACAGCAGGTAACAAAAACACGCACTTGCATTTTTAGTGAGGTGGAAACGTACTAAAAACGCAAGTAATCTGCACCTAAGTGTCAAAAAAAGAGTTCAGTGAACTCAAAAGTACCAGAAATTAAAAAAGGCAGCTTTTTTTAAAGAATGATACACAAAACAGACACAACGCATTAAAAATGCATGTTAAATGCAAGTATCCTATTTTTAAATATGTGCAGAAATTCTGCAACATCAAAGAACGCACCAAAAGCTCATCATGGGAACATAGCCTAAGGAGATCTAGATGGTTAGTGGGTATCGCACAATCATTGTGACTACATGGTATTTGTGTGGTTCCCTTGTATAAATTGATTGTTAGTTCTATTGGATTGATTGTGCTCTAAATGATGTTGGTGATCTTCTCTGGGCTTCTGTATCCATTGTAAACCCTATTGTCTTAGGATCACACTGATTCTGTCACTGTATTTTGTGACACATTTCTCTGACCCTTGGTGTTGCCATACAATTTGATTCCATAACCCTCATTACTAGAGTTGAGCGATACCGTCCGATACTTCAAAGTATCGTATCGGATGGTATCGGCCGATCTTTAAAAAAAGTATCGGTATCGCCGATTCCGATACCGGAAGTCCCATTCAAGTCTATGGGACTTCCGGTATCGGAATAAGAAAAACCCTTTCCTGCCCTTGTACAGCCTCTCTGGGGTCTGTACGGGCCTTTCGGGGGGCTGTGCCGGCCTGCCAGGGGGTCTGTGCAGGCTCCGGTGGGCTGTGCCGGCCTGCCGGGGGGCTGTGCCGGCCTGCCGGGGGGCTGTGCCGGCCTGCCGGGGGGCTGTGCCGGCCTGCCGGGGGGCTGTGCAGGCATCGTCCGATGGGACTACAAGTCCCATCGGGCGATGCCTGCTACCATGACAGTGATTGACACATTAGCCAATGATGGGACAGTAGTAGTCCCATCATCCGGCTAATGTGTTAAATGTAAAAAAAAAAAAAAAAAAAAAAAAAAAAAAAAATTACATGCTACATACATACAACATGCATACTACATACATGCTACATTCATACTACATACATGCTACATTCATACTACATAAATACTACATGCAACATACATACTACATATATACTACATGCATGCTACATACATACTGCATGCTACATACATACCACATATATACTACATACATACTACATGCATGCTACATGCATGCTACATGCTACATACATAACACATATATACTACATGCATGCTACATACATACTACATGCTACATACTACATATATACTACATGCATGCTACATACTACATGCTACATACATACTACATATATACTACATGCATGCTACATACATACTGCATGCTACATGCATGCTACATACATACTACATACATGCTACATACATACTGCATATATACTACATACATACTACATACATGCTACATGCATGCTACATGCATGCTACATACCTACCACATATATACTACATGCATGCTACATACATACTACATGCTACATACATACCACATATATACTACATACATACAATACATACATAGACATACAGTACATATAACATAGAGTAACATACTTACCAATACTTGTCACATTGTTCCCCGAAGCCATTGTCTTTTCCGGGATAAATATTAACATAACAAACCACAAAAATACTCACCCACGATCCGAAGCAGTCCACGAGTGTGTCCCACGACGATCTTGGGTAGAGAACTGCAGCATCAGATGATGCTGCCGTTCTCTACGGGCTGCAGGAATCCAATGACGGAAGGTAGGTATCCTTCCGCACTGTATTCCTCCGCCACTTAAAAAAAAAAAAAAATCCCTAGTCTCACTTTATGCCATTGCTGTGTGGGAAATTCCCACACAGCAATGGCATAAAGTGAGACTAGGGACTTTTTTTTTTTAAGTGGCGGAGGAATACAGTGCGGAAGGATACCTACCTTCCGTCATTGGATTCCTGCAGCCCGTAGAGAACGGCAGCATCATCTGATGCTGCAGTTCTCTACCCAAGATCGTCGTGGGACACACTCGTGGACTGCTTCGGATCGTGGGTGAGTATTTTTGTGGTTTGATATGTTAATATTTATCCTGGAAAAGACAATGGCTTCGGGGAACAATGTGACAAGTATTGGTAAGTATGTTACTCTATGTTATATGTACTGTATGTCTATGTATGTATTGTATGAATGTATTGTATGTATGTAGTATATATGTGGTATGTATGTAGTATGTATGTAGTATGTATGTAGTATGTATGTAGCATGCAGTATGTATGTAGTATGTATGTAGTATGTATGTAGTATGTATGTAGCATGTAGTATGTATGTAGCATGCATGTAGTATGTATGTAGTATGTATGTAGCATGCAGTATGTATGTAGTATGTATGTAGCATGCAGTATGTATGTAGCATGTATGTAGTATGTATGTAGTATATATGTAGTATGTATGTAGCATGCAGTATGTATGTAGTATATATGTAGTATGTATGTAGCATGCATGTAGTATGTATGTAGCATGCATGTAGTATGTATGTAGTATTTTTTTTTTTTTTTTTTTTTTTTTTAACACATTAGCCGGATGATGGGACTACTACTGTCCCATCATTGGCTAATGTGTCAATTACTGTCATGGTAGCAAGCATCGCCCGATGGGACTTGTAGTCCCATCGGACGATGCTTGCACAGACCCCCGGACATCGGCACAGCCCCCCGGCAGGCCGGCACAGCCCCCCGGCAGGCCGGCACAGCCCCCCGGCAGGCCGGCACAGCCCCCCGGCAGGCCGGCACAGCCCCCCGGCAGGCCGGCACAGCCCCCCGGCAGGCCGGCACAGCCCCCCGGCAGGCCGGCACAGCCCCCCGGCAGGCCGGCACAGCCCCCCGGCAGGCCGGCACAGCCCCCCGGCAGGCCGGCACAGCCCCCCGGCAGGCCGGCACAGACCCCCGGCAGGCCGGCACAGACCCCGGGCAGTCCACACAGCCCCCCGGCAGGCCGGCAGAGACCCCCGGAAGGCCCGAAATGACGGCGCATCATGATGCGCACACACCGCGCATCATGATGACGTCAGGCCGTCAATCAACTGAACTTCCGATTCCGATGCCGAATTCCGATATTGAAAAAATATCGGAAGCAAGTATCGGCCAATACTTGCGGTATCGGAATGCTCAACACTACTCATTACACTTTTCTTGGCTACCCCTTTTATCAGTTCTGTGGTGTCAGTAAGCCACACCTCTGACTCCGACTTCACAGCCCTGGTCACTACTGAGCATGTACATAAAATGCAGCACTGATTCATCTCCACTCTGACTCCACAGCCCTGCCTCACTACTGAGCATGTACATAGAGAGCAGCACAGATTCATCTCCACTAAAAGCCGAGCCCATTAGATCAGGAATAGAGTAGGCATTTATAGGACATTTCATAACTTTCCCAAATTCTTAAGAAAACACAGCAAACCTGCAGCACAGATTCATCTCCACTCTGACTCCACAGCCCTGCCTCACTACTGAGTATGTACATAAAGTGCAGCACTGATTCATCTCCACTCTGACTCCACAGCCGTGCCTCACTACTGAGCATGTACATAAAGAGCAGCACAGATTCATCTCATCTATGACCCCACAGCCCTGCCTCACTACTGAGCATGTACATAAAGAGCAGCACAGATTCCTCTCTACAGCCCTGCCTCACTACTGAGCATGTACATAAAGAGCAGCACAGATTCCTCTCCACAGCCCTGCCTCACTACTGAGCATGTACATAAAGAGCAGCACAGATTCCTCTCCACAGCCCTGCCTCACTACTGAGCATGTACATAAAGAGCAGCACAGATTCATCTCCACTCTGACACCACAGCACCGCCTCACTACTGAGCATGTACGTAAAGAGCAGCACAGATTCATCTCCACTCTGACTCTACAGCCCTACCTCACTACTGAGCATGTACATAAAGAGCAGCACAGATTCCTCTCCACAGCCCTGCCTCACTACTGAGCATGTACATAAAGAGCAGCACAGATTCCTCTCCACAGCCCTGCCTCACTACTGAGCATGTACATAAAGAGCAGCACAGATTCATCTCCACTCTGACACCACAGCACCGCCTCACTACTGAGCATGTACGTAAAGAGCAGCACAGATTCATCTCCACTCTGACTCTACAGCCCTGGTCACTACTGAGCATGTACATAAAGTGCAGCACAGATTCCTCTCCACAGCCCTGCTTCACTACTGAGCATGTACATAAAGAGCAGCACAGATTCATCTCCACTCTGACTCCACAGCCCTGGTCACTACTGAGCATGTACATAAATGCAGCACAGATTCCTCTCCACAGCCCTGCCTCACTACTGAGCATGTACATAAATGCAGCACAGATTCCTCTCCACAGCCCTGCCTCACTACTGAGCATGGACATAAAGAGCAGCACAGATTCCTCTCCACAGCCCTGCCTCACTACTGAGCATGTACATAAAGAGCAGCACAGATTCATCTCCACTAAAAGCCGAGCCCATTAGATCAGGAATAGAGTAGGCATTTATAGGACATTTCATAACTTTCCCAAATTCTTAAGAAAACACAGCACAACCTGCATTGTACTACTGTACCCAATTTTATATATTTTAAGAGTCTGTCCATTTTATACCGATTCTGCCAAAATGGACACCAACTCTGACTCCAGAGCCCTACGTGTTATACATATTTGCCGGCGCATTGGGTCTAATGGAGAATACAAGCTGAGAAATACCCCCTGACTTTAGAATTGTGGGGGAAGCATTTGTCCTCGTTTCTCTTTTTTGTGGTGTCGGGCTTCTGCTTATATTTCTATATTTCTATTTCAGTTGTTGGTCAAAAGACTATTACGCTTTGAGGTAATATCCTGTGTATCTTTGTGCTATGTGATTATTGTGGGCACCACTTTGGAGATAAGTGGCGTGATGACATCACACCTACACGTACATTTGGCAAGATGTGCGCAGATTTTGTGCATAAAACCTGTACTACTGCTGGCAGATCTTGTTGAAATGACGTTAGCTGATTTGACCACATAAGTCCATGGGACACCAATATTACCTTTTGTATTACTGATCTGTTTTGGAAGATCGCCGTGGCTTCTGTTATAAACCCTACAATAATAATGTGATCAATTCCTGTCTGAGGCTTGTCATAAATGCCCGATAGACACCAAATGAACATCATCCAGATCCACCAATTTATTTTATTTATTTTGCTGCTATGTCTGACCATCTCATGTTTGTGGGTGTCTGTAAACTCCCACAAAAATAGATGTCTGGGGACAGATAAGATTGGGCCTGTTACATTTTAGCATGACCAATTGTTGTGGAAAATTCAGCCATGGCAATAGGATGCATAGTTATTAAGGTTGAAGGAAGACTTTAAGTCCATCTAGTTCAACCCATATCCTATTCTAACTAAGCCTAACATGTTGATCCAGAGAAAGGCAAAAAAAAACCCATGTAGCAAACAGTAAGCTTCACATTGGGGAAAAAATTCCTTCCCGACTCCACATACAGCAATCAGACTAGCTCCCTGGATCAACGTAATATTAAGGAAACTAGTGTATATACCCTGTAATATTATACTTTTCAAGAAAGGCATCCAGTCCATTCTTAAATTTTAGTAGGGAATCACTCATTACAACATCATATGGCAGAGAGTTCCATAGTCTTACAGTAATGAATCCGCATCTGTGAGTATGCTTAAACCTTCTTTCCTCCAGATGTAGGGGATGCCCCCTTGTCGCCGTCACAGGTCTAAGAGTAAAAAGATCATTAGAAAGGTCTTGGTACTGTCCCCGCATATATTTATACATTGTAATAAGATCACGCCTAAGGCCTGTTTCACACATCAGTTGTTTTGTGTCAGTTAAAATCCGCCAAAATGGCGGAAAGCAGATCCGTTGTTAAGTGATGTGAACGGATGCCACTGGACCGTTTTTTGACTGATCCGCCGAATGAAGAATTTTAAAGGAACCGCTGCCCGAGAGAGAGAGAATTTTTTCTGTCCTCCGGAAATTATTTCAGGGTTAAATTTCCGCCTGACTTCATTCCTCCGGGCATGCGCACTATAAAAATGTGGATCCTCCAGCACAAAAAACTTTACATGGTCCGTCCAGGCATCTCGGCGGACGCAAAAAAAATTGACGGATCCGCAAAAAAACGGATCCAATGGATGGCCATCCGTCAAGATCCGCCGGTAATGCATATCAACGGGGGAAAAAATGGATCCGCCAAAAAAAATGGCGGATTTTGACTGATGGTCAAAAACGGAAGTGTGAAACAGGCCTATGCCTTCGATTTTCCAAACTAAATAACCCCAAGTGTAATAACCTGTCTTGGTATTGCAGTTCCCTAATAACCTTGGTCGCTCTTCTCTGCACCCGCTCCAGTTCAGCTATGTCTTTCTTATAGACCGGACACCAGGACTGTACACAATATTCTAAGTGTGGTCGCACTAGTGACTTATATAGAGGTAAAATTATGTTCTCATAAGCATCTATGCCTCTTTTAGGCTGTGTGCCCACGTTGCGTTTTTTTAAGCGTTTCCGCACCGTTTGTGCCGGATCAGACGCTGCAGAAACGCTTAATAGAAGCTTCAAATTAATTTGCATGCGTTTTTGGCTTTTTGTGCCAATTCATGCATTTTTAAACGCTCAGGAATCGCTTAGCGTCTAAAAACGCAGCATGCTCATTAATTTCCGCATTGCTGAGCGTTTTTAGCCTTCCCCAATTTTCCCAGAAAACGAGCGTCAAAAAACGCATCAAAAACGTGCGTCTTTTGTGCAAAAAACGCTCAAGAAACGCGCGGAAAACTGGAAAAAAGACGCGTGTTTTCTGGGAAGGGGATCAGCTTCCTGAGCATTTAAAAACACTAACGTGGGCACATAGCCTAAATGCGTCCCATTATTTTATTTTCCCTTGCAGCAGCTGCCTGACACTGGCCACTAAATGTGAGTTTGTCGTCCTCCCATACACCCAGGTCTTTTTCAGTGACAGTTTTGCTGAGTTTTACAATTAAGCACATAATTATACATTTTGTATATTCTACCCAAGTGCATGACCTTGCATTTATCCCCATTAAATCTCATTTGCCATTTATCAGCCCAAGCTTCTAGTTTACATAAATCCTCCTGTAATATAAAATTGTCCTCCTCTGTATTGGTTAGGCCGGTTTCACATTAGCGCTTTTTCAGCGCACGCACGGCCGGGGGTAGCTCCGCCCCCGAGCCGGCTCTCTGCCCGGCGTGCCCGCCCCTTGCTTGTAGCGCCGCCTACTAGCGGACAGCGGCGCCTGCGATCGGTGCACCCTATCTTTAGCATAGGGTGCGCAGATCGTGCGCAGGCCATGCGCTAGTTGCGCTTTGACCTGCGCTTCGCACTTTTGACGGTGCGCCGTGCGCGCCAAAATCCGAAAAGTTTGATTTTGGCGCGCACGGCGCACCGTCAAAAGTGCGCAGCGCAGGTCAAAGCGCAACTAGCGCACGGCCTGCGCACGATCTGCGCACCCTATGCTAAAGATAGGGTGCGCCGATCGCAGGCGCCGCTGTCCGCTAGTAGGCGGCGCTACAAGCAAGGGGCGGGCACGCCGGGCAGAGAGCCGGCTCGGGGGCGGAGCTACCCCCGTCCGTGCGTGCGCTGAAAAAGCGCTAATGTGAAATCGGCCTTACCCTGCAGAGTTTAGTGTCATCTGCAAATATTGAAATTCTACTCTCTCTGCCCCCTACAAGGTCATTAATAAATATGTTAAAAAGAAGCGGGCCCAATACTGACCCCTGGCCCGGGGATTTGTCAATTTTAGTGATTTTTTTAGACGCCGCAGTACTTCCTGTTGGGTTAAGCAGGTGACATTTAATGGAGATTTTTATCCCTGATCATGTTATCCATCATGGGATTTTCTTGTGTAAATACTGTTGAAACAAAGTCATTTAGCATATCGGCTTTTTCCTCATTCTCATCCACCATTTCACCCAGACTATTTTTAAGGGGACCAACACTCATTTTTTAGTTTTTAACTATTTATGTAGTTAAAGAAACTCCTCCATGAGCTCAACTTTATTGCATAATTCAAAAAACTTTTCACATTGTGTGTGCCTGATGTCACTGCTCCTATATGGTGCAGTAGGCTTCAATGCAAACAGTTAAATTGTTCATCTTAGACCTTCTTTATAGTCTAGATTTGAAAAAAAAAAAAAAAGTTTAAAGGTAATCTATCACCAGGTTTTTGCTACCCCATCTGAGCGCACAATGATATACGGGCAGAGATGCCGATCCCAGCGAAGTCACTAACTTGGCTGTTTGGTGCAGTTTTGATAAAATAAGTTTTCTCTGCTGCAGATCTATCAGTTCTCTGAATACTGAGCTCTGTATAACCCTGCCCACACCACTAATGGGAATCTTTCAGCCTATGCAGTGTACACAGAAAGATACGAATCAGTGGAGGGATGGTGTGAAAACTGATGAATATGAAGGATTACATGGCAGCAGGTTACTTGTCCTCTAATGATCTCCTGCTGATTAAAACTGATTTTATGTACAGCAACAAGTCCAGCAAGTTACACATCGCTTGTTAGCAGATTAGTTGGCAAAAACATGGTGACAGATTCCCAGAACCTGGTTAAAAGTGAGCAGTTTTCATTTTTTATTTTTTTTTTGTTCCCTGTTCTTTGAGTAATGTGGTGTTTTTTGTTTTGTTTGATGATTTAAAAAACAAACAAACATACAGTTCCTGAGACAGGCCTTTTTATTGGACTTCACAAGGGGGTGCTGCTCAGAGTAATGAAGAGCAGTCAGAACAGACACCCCCAGAAAATCCTGTGAGCAATGCTCTCTACTGTAGTAAAGATCATAACAATTTGCACTAATTTAAAAAAAAGTTCATGTCTCTAGGAACCATATGACAGATTAAAAAGGAATAATCGGGAGCAGCAGGAATAACGGAAGAGCAAACACTGGGCACTTTTGACTGTGACAGGTCTTGTTTTTTAACCCCTTAATCCCATATGACGTACTATCCCGTCCATGTGCCCTGGGACTTAATTCCCAGAGACGGGATAGTACGTCATAGCGATCAGCGGCGCCCACGTGGTGAGCGCTGCTGATCGTGGCTGGGTGTCAGCTGATTATCACAGCTGACACCCGACACAATGTGTCGTGCGGTCACAGACCGCCCCCGACACGGTAACCCCTTGCACACCGTGATCAAACACGATCGCGGTGTACCGGGGGTTAAAGGGAAGCATCGGCAGGGAGGGGGGCTCCCTCCGTGCTTCCCTGAGCCCCCCACGGCAGCGCAATGCGCAGCGCTGGTGCGGGGGGCTCCTTCCCTGCAGGCCCCCGAATCCAAGATGGCGACGGGGGCCTGCAGGGAGCCGGCTTCCTCAGTGCCTGCAAAGCGCAGGCACGAGAGAGCCTGCTGCACTGCCTGTGACAGATCGCTGATCTGTCACAGTGATCTGTGATGTGACAGATCAGCCATCTGTCACAGGACAGTGATGTCCCACCTGGGACAATGTAATAAGGTAAAAAAAAAAGGTGTTAAAATAATTTTAAAAAAATCGCCAAATAAATTAAAAAAAAATATTCCCCCAATAAATTCATTTTTTTGAAATAAAAAAAAAACAAAAGTGCACACATTTTGGTATCGCCGCGTCCGTAACGACCTGCCCTATAAAACAACCCCATCAAGGAACACAGCCAGTACATTTCAGCAGAATTTTTCATGTGCACTAAAAGAAATTGAGAAATTTGACAGTTCATCAAAAATAACAGTGCAACAAGCGATTCCTCTGTATCCTGACATTGTCAGAGATGTTGCCCGAGTGGTTACTGCTTTGCCACCAACACAAGTTAGTGTAGAGAGGTTGTTCTCTGCTCTCAAAATAATTAGATCAGATTTGAGGGCATCCATGAAGGAGGATCTGACAGAGGCAATACTTCTTCTGAGGACAAATTTATAGATTTCTTCTTAACTGCATAAAGGTGTTTATTGCATATTTACTTACAGTTTAGAAAAGTTTGTAAAAGTTATTTGCTATATTCTAATTGTATTCTGATAAATGTAGTTTTTGCTCTAAGTGGTCTGATTACTTATATGATGGTGAGAAACTGAATAAGCACGATGTTTAATATTTTACAACAGTAAATTTGTTGTTATGAATTGTCCATTTATGAAGGAGTCGGAGCCTGATAAAATCCAGGAGTCGGAGTCGCAACTGTGGCTTACCGACTCCACAGCCCTGTCCGTTAGTCCCACAAAGACTGAATGGATTAGAGGTCCTTGGCGTCCCACCCCCTTTCAGACCAAGATCTGTGGGAATCCCAGCAATCAGACCCCTAGTACTTATAGTAATTTCATAAATGAATGGTACACAAGAAAATACGCAACTTTGTAATATATTTTATGAGAGAAAACTGTTTTTACTCCCAGAAATGATCAGTCATTATCGAAATTCTCACTTCTGAGGTATAATCTGTGTTCAGTGAAGACTGACTTTTCTGTTACTGAGATAGGTGGTGGCTGCTACTGGTAAGATTCTATGTAGATAGGAAGGATGAGCTTTCTAGCGCCTCACATCTACATAGAAGCTTTAGGCTGTGTGCCCACGTTGCGTTTTTTAAGCGTTTCCGCAGCACTTTTAGACGCGCGTTTCTGCCGCGGAAACGCTTAAGAAAAGCATCCAATGTAATCATGGAATCCGCACATGTTGTGCTAATGGTGCGGTTTTTTCCGCAGCAGAAACGCTTAGTGGAAAAAACGTAGCATGTTCATTAATTTTTCGGAAACGTGTGCGTTTCCGCATACATACAATTGTATTGCAGAAATGCATAGGAAAACGCATGCTAAAACGCTTACAAAAGCACTTCATAAAAGTTTAAAACGCTTGCGTTTTCCCGGGAACAGGGTGTGTTTCCGCTCAGGAATATTCTTCAGAAAAGCTATGTGGGCACATAGCCTTAGAATCTGATCAGTAGCAGCTGCCCTCTCAGATCTCAGTAATGGGGGAGTCTGTCTTCACTGAACACAGATTTTACCCATGAATTGAGAATTTTGATACTGACTGAATTCTAGCATTGAAAGCAGATTTCTCTGATAATGACAGTTTTATTTTGATGTGAACTATTGATCTATGGAATGAACATGACTGTTACGATTTATAAAGTTACTTTAAAGATAACTTCTAATGTTATTACAACGTTGAGGCAGTATGTCACCAAGTTCATACTGCTGTACCTGAGCAGTAATAGAGACTGAGTCCAGTGCTGTGTGTTTTCCACCGTTTTTAAATCCCAGACTACCATTTGCAGTGCTGGAATCCTTGTATTCATGAGCTGCGGCTCGCTGCAACCTACTGCTATTGATTGCCCGTTTCTCCCAGAATTGTGTAGCTCATTGATGCTGCGAGGACCCATCAGCGTGCGCACATAATGGAGCGGACTCTAGCACAGCAGAGCAAGGAGCTGAGAGTGATGCAGCGCTAGGTGACAATTTTCTTTAGGTATATGATATTACAAATGAACTTGTCTGCACATTTTTGGAAGTATTGTTGTGTTGTCGCTTTTCCCGAAGTAAAAGCTAATATATAAAGCTCAATGTGGGTGTGTATGTCCGGGATTGGCATCCGCACCGTAGCAGCTACAGCCACAAAATATTGCACAGTCACACGTCTGGACCCCGAGAGTGTCCTAGGCTATGTTGTGAGGCGAAATTTTAACCCCGCTCGTTCCAATTCACCAAACAATTTTGCCCCTATCTACATAATGGGGAAAGTATGTGTGCATCAAGCCCCGCCCTTCATTATGATGTCACAATTGTTGCCATGGCGACGCTGATTCATCATAGGTTGCAATGGTGACGGTTATGTCATAACGGTTGCCATGGTGATGATGTCATAATGGGTATATGGGCATGGGACTATGGGATGGAGGATATGTATGATGAGTTTATGGGCACTCGACTATGGGATGGCGAATATGTATGATGGGTATATGGGCATGGGACTATGGGAGGGCGAATATGTATGATGGGTATATGGGCATGGGACTATGGGATGGAGGATATGTATTATGGGTATAAGGGCATGGGACTCTGGGATGGCGAATATGTATGATGGATATATGGGCACGGGACTATGGGATGGAGGATGTGTGATGGGTATATGGGCATGGGACTATGGGATGGAGGATGTGTGATGGGTATATGGGCATGGGACTATGGGATGGAGGATGTGTGATGGGTATATGGGCATGGGACTATGGGATGGAGGATGTGTGATGGGTATATGGGCACTCGACTATGGGATGGAGGATATGTATGATGGATATATGGGCACGGGCCTATGGGATCGTGGATATGTATGATGGGTATATGGGCACGGGACTATGGGATGGAGGATAATTATAATTTGCTATAACTAACCACAGTTAGTTACTATGCCCGGGAAGCGCGGGCTCTTCAGCTAGTTTGATATATTTTTAGAAGTGGCCCAATCAGCCACTCATGAGAAATCTAGTAAAAAAGCCATATGCATATCAGCCAGTAAGTGCACGAGGGGCCTGTGCATGACTTCCCAGTCCGTTGACTCGCCCCAAGTGCATTTTCAGCCTGACTTTCATATTGTTTCTTCACTAGATTTTCCTGACTGGTACAACGAACTACTATAGAAAAATATTTGATGCCATGACACTACTTAAAAGGGTTGTCCCACGAACAAAAGTTAATTTTAATCAACAGATCTTGGAATAATAATGCTGTCCACAATTGGATGTGATTAAATGGAATGTTCCTTTACTGAGATAATCTTATAAATGTGTCCCTGCTGTGTAATGTTTGTGTCTGATCATACCACAGCTCCTGGGCAGGGGAAGGGGAGAAAACCAAGTATACAGACATTACAGCATGGGATCACAAATATTAATTCTTTGAAGCAAAACCTTTTTTTAAAAACAGGCAGTGAAATGTGTTGCCTCACAATAAGAATTATCTGCTGCAATGTCTGTATGCTCTTACTTTTGCTCCTGCATTTGCTCTACCTTATAAATGCAATAGAACTGCAGAAAGTGAAAGTCCCATAGTTGGAATAAGTAAAAAAAAAGTAGTAAAAATATTTTTTAAAAAATCAAAAAATACATATTGCTCCCATAAATATTTTTTATGAAAAATATAAACAATGAAAGTACACATTTACTATCGCCGCGTCCGGAACAGCCCAAGCTATAAAACCTACTGTGAACACTGTAAAAATACAAACAAAACAAAAAAAAACAATACTTTATCATACCACTAAACAAGAAGTGGAATAAAACGCGATCAAAAAGACAAATGTAAATAAACATGGAACCGCTGAAAATGTCATGTTGTTCTGCAAAACAGTTTTTAGGCTATGTGCACACGTAGCAGAAAATTTCTGCTTAAAAACCAGACTCCCTTCCCAGAAACCACGCAGTTTTTTCTGCACGTTTTTTGCACAAAAAACACGTGTTTTTTGTGCATGTTTTCAGCGCGGTTCCAGACCCATAGAAATGGCCAGAAATGCGGAAAAATCCGCGAAATTAATGAGCATGCTGCGTTTTTTGCCGCAAAGCGTTTTTTTTTTTGCGGTAAAAACGCATCAATATGCACAAAAAGTGCAAAATGCATGGAAATGAATGGGAAGCTTATTTTTAGCGTTTTTATAGCGGATTTATTGGCAAATCTGCTAAAAAAAAACGCTGTGTGCGCACAGCCTCATTGTGTAAAAGCGCCAAAACATAAAATAAACTATATAAATGTGGTATTGCTGTAATTGTAGTGACCCAAAGAATAAAACTGCCTTGTCAATTTTACCACATGCTGAATGGCACAAAAAATAAGTAAATTCCTGAATTGCTGCTTTTTGTTCATTCTGCTTCCTAAAAATCAGAATTGAAAGTGATCAAAAAATGTGTGCCCGAAAACCAATAACAATGTTCCGTTCCGCAAAAAAACAAGCCCTCACATGACTGTGCATATGGCTATGCAAAAACTAGTTCTTGTAATAAAAAGCGTCTTTTAGTATGTGACGGCAGCCAAACATAAAAACCCAATATAAATCTGGTATCGCTGTAATCGTACCTGCCCACAGAAAAAAGTTGCCTAATCACTTATACCGCACATGGAACGGTGTAACAAATAAAACCAATTGTTGACCTGCTGTTGATTTGTTAATTCTGCCTCCTAAAGATCGCAGTAAGGCTCCGCTCACATTTATATTGCGCTGAGCACTTGCATCGGGGTTTCTGTGTAATTTTCTGAAATGCGTCATTCAGACGGAGACCCTGGTGGATGATTCCCTATAATGAGGCAGATGGAGGCACTGTGGACTCCATCTGGCCTATGATCCGGCAGTGTTTTTTTTTTTTTAAGCGAGCATAAAAGTGCAGTCGGCCACAGTTTTGTGCACTTCTGAGAAGTACACTGCTGAACAGAAGATAAAGTAACTGCTGCCTCAGTATAATGAATGGATCCCTCAGGGCTATCATCTGAATCAAGTCAGAGCTTTAAATGGAAACCCCAATATAAGTGTGTAGAGCGCAAGATAAATGTGACCCCAAACGTTATGTAAATTGTTCCTAATAAAAGCTTCAACTCAACCCGCAAAAAAAGCATGTCCCCACTCAGGTCCTTCGTCTGTTAACGTAAATATAGGGGACTTCCACGTAATTGGTAGTACAAAGACTCTGAAAAGCAAAATGGCCCTCACCTTCCAAAAGAAATTCGGCAACTTCTGCTCTCCCAAATCCAAATGTCCCAGTGTGCCTAAACCACATATAACGCCCACATGTTTGGCATTGCTGTAGCGAAGAGAGCCCACAATATTTAGGGGTGCATGTCTCCGGAAACTTAAGCTGGGCTAGCATAATGGTCACTATAAGGGCTGGTTGCAATTTTTACTCATCAAGATCCACTGCTGCTTGTTTCTGGAAAACACCCATGGAGTAAAAATCATCTGCACACCAGTAAATAAATTTCCATAGGGGTATAAATTCCAAACTGGGGTCACTCACTTGAGCTGGAATTCTGCTCTTCTAACAATTTGGGGCTCTGTATATGGAGTCTGCAAACTGTTCTAGGAAAATCTGCGCTCCAGGAGGCAAATAGCACTCCATCATTCCCAAGTCTTGTCGCGTGGCTAAGCAGTACTGTACAACCACATATGGGTTATTGCTTCGTTCAGTAGAAATTGTGGACCAAATTATGGTGTCATTTTTACCCACTTGTGTGAAAATGTAAAAATCTGGGGCTAAAAAATTTTTGATGGTAAAAATGTAATTTTTTCTTCACTGTGTAATGGTATAAAATTCAGTGTCAACATGATCAATGTACCCCTAGATGAATTCATTGAGAGGTGTAGTTTGTAAAGGGGTCACTTATCGGGGGTTCTGCTGTGCTAGCATCACGGGGGCTCTCCCAGTGGGTCATAGCACACACAAACCAGAACAGTAAAATCTGCACTAGAACATGGCGCTCCTTACCGTCTGAACGTTGCACTGTACCTAAAAAGTATTTCCCGATTACATGTAGGGTATTGGTGCACTCGGGGGGGGGGGGGGGGGGGGGGGGGAATGGACCTCAGTTTGTTGTAAAAATTTCTCCCATAATCCGTTAAAAAAAATTAACTTGGGGCTAAAACATTTTTAGTGGAAGTAATGCAGTTTATTCTTCATTACTCAATGGTATAAAATTCTGTGAGGCACGTGTGGTGTCAATTTCACTGCACCCCTACATGAATCCAGTGAGGAGTGTAGTTTGTAAAATGAGTTCACATATGGGGGGAGTTTCTCATCTAGCACCTCAGGGACTTTGCTAGTGTGACATGGCATCTTTAAACCATTCCAGCAAAATCTGAACTCCAATATGACGCTTCTTCCCTTCAGAGCTTTGCACTGTGCTTCAAAAGTAGTTTTCCCCCACATATGGGGTATTGGTGTACTCAGGAAAAAGTGCACAACAAATTGGTGCAATTTATCCTATTACCCTTGTGAAAATTAAAAAAAAAAAAAGGGGGAGGTCTAAAATTGTGGGGACAACAATTTTCACTGTTTAGGCACATTAGGGGCTGTCCGAACACAACATGGTGTTCGCTAATTGTTCCAGCAACTTTTGCATTCAAAAAGTCAAGTGGCGCTCCTTGCATTCTGAGCTCTGCCGCACGCCCAAACAGTGGTTTTCCACCACATATGTGGTATCAGCATGCTCAGATGAAATTGAACAACAAATTTTGGGGTCCATTTTTTCCTTTTACCCTTGCAAAAATAAAAAAAAATTTGGGTCTAAAGTAAAATTTTTGTGAAAAAAAATTAAAAGTTCATTTTTTTCACATTCCAAAATTTCCTGTGATACACCTGAATGGTTAATAAACTTCTTGAATGCGGTTTTGAGCACCTTGAGGGGTGCAGTTCTTAGTATGGTGTCACTTTCGGGTATTTTCTGTCATATAGACCCCTCAGTCACTTCAAATGTAATGTGGTCCATAAAAAAAAAAAAATGGTTTTGTTGTAAAAATGAGATCGCTAGTCAACTTTTAACCCTTATAACTTTCTGACAAAAGAAAAAATTGTTTTGAAAATTGTGCTGAAATAACAGACATGTGGGAAATGTTATTTATTAACTATTGTGTAACCTATCTCTCTCTAAGGGCATAAGTATTCAAAGTTTGAAAATTGCTGAATTTTTTTCACAAGAACTTTTACCACCATCGTGAAGTTCAGTGTCATGAAAAAAACGATCTATGAATCAGTGGGAATTGTTGAAGTATTTGAGTTATTACCTCATAAAGTGACAGTGGTCAGAATTGTAAAAATTGTCCCGGTCATTAATGTGCAAACCACCTTGAGGGGTAAAGGGGTTAAGTTAGTAGGTGCAGAGACGCTTGTAATAAAGACGTATGCGCTCTTTCCCACATCCTTACAATGAAACGTGCCCAGGCACGTGGAGCCATCTTCTTGCTGGAGACTAGATCCTCTTCTCTGGATCACTGGGGTTGTTGGTCCTCTGATCACATTCAGGCTTCTGTAGGATAAATCTATTAGTTTGGCTGGACTATTGTCCTTGCAGCAAGCCATGCGTGCATGCCAGGTGATGGCCGATCTTTATCCTGCATGTTAGTGCTAAACGGTCATCTTTGTTCCTTCCTGCCACTAGAGAACAGTAGTTTCTGGAAGTAGTATGGATAGTGTGCACTGTAATTATTGAACTGTGGGGGCTGGTCATTCTTACTCTGGGTTTGCCTGCTGTTCAGCCCCTAGATGCTTTCAAGGCACCATTTTCATCCTGGAATATATGGTGGGAAGACTCCCTATCAGATGTAGCTTCTACTCTGTGGTATTTGCTCGCTTCGACGTTGACACCCGGTGACAATCCGGTTCCAGGAGCAGAGCTACCAATGAACGGAAACCACCTGTTGGTTTGAGTGCGATTATCTGGCGGTGGCAAAGACGAGCTACGGAATTTGCCAGGCGGCAGCTCTCGTATGTTGGGGCCTGCTTAGCAACAAACGTCACACTCTTGCACATTAGGGAGCCTGAAGGTCTCCCATTGGAATAATTAGAATGGGAAACTCTGGGGGAAATTGTCCTTTCTTTGGTGGGGGCAGGGTTTTAATCCGTTATGATTTTAAGACAATTGTTAAAATATGGCATTGTGCCTTTGTTCAGCAATGTATGTCAGATAAGTAGCGTTTAACCTATCATTCTGGAATAGAATGGGTGATGAGCCTAGAGGCTGGGGAGGAAAAACTGAAAATAGTTGTCTTGTCGGCCTTCAGGTCCCTGGTTCCTTGTCTTCTGCTGAGTGACCGGAGTGTCTTGCACTTGCTTGGTCGCTATTAACTGTCATCGATGTCTTGCGTATAAAGCGCCATAATATCTCAATTGCCTAAAGAATTATGCATCCTCAAAGCTGTGGAGTCAGTATAAAATGAACAGAATCCTAAAATATGTAATATTGCTGTACCAAATTTGTGTGCAGTAACATTTTTTCATAATTTGGGAAAGTTATGACGTCCTATAAATGTCTGTTCTTTTCCTGACCTAAAAATTTCAGCTTTTAGGTGACATGAATCTGTGCTGCACTTAAAGGGAATCTTTCACCCTTTTTTTTTGCCCTATTGGCTGCCGGCATAGACATCGGGGGCTTATTTACAGGATTCTGTAATGCTGTAGATAAGCCTCCGATGTAACCTGAAAGAGAAGAAAAACACGTTATATTATACTCACGGAGGTGGGCGGTCCGGTCTGATGGGTGTCACCGTCCCGTCCGGCGCCTCCCTTCTTCATGCGATGTCGTCCTCTTCTCCCATCCTGTAATGGCGCAGGCGCACTGCTCTGCCCTGTTGAGGGCAGAGCAGAATTCTGCAGTGCGCAGGTGCCAGACCTCTCCCGACACCTGCGCACTGCAGGACTCTGCTCTGCCCTCAACAGGGCAGAGCAGTGTGCTTGCGCCGGAGCCATTACAGGATGGGAGGAGAGGACGTCATCACATGAAGAAGGGAGGCGCCGGACAGGACGGCGACACCCATCGGACCGCCCACCTCCGTGAGTATAATATAACATGTTTTTCTTCTCTTTCAAGTTACATCGGAGGCTTATTTACAGAATACTGTAGATAAGCCCCCAATGTCTATGCCGGCAGCCAATAGGGCAAAAAAAGCGTTACATATTCCCTTTAATGTACGTGCTCAGTAGTGACCAGTGCTTCGGAGTCGGAAGTTTGGCTTACCGACTGCACAGACCTGGCACTTTTCAGTCAGGGCTGTGGAGTCTGAGTCTGTATAAAATGGACCGACTCCTAAAATATATAATAAATTGGGTACAGTAGTTCAATGCAGAATGCGCTGAATATTTTTTCATAGATCAGGAATAGAACATTTCATAACTCTCCCAAATTCCTAAGGCTACATTCACACACATTGTTTTTGCTGCGTTTTTTGAGGATACGGCTTTAAGCTGCAAAAGCAGATCAGCTTTTTAAAAAAAAACGCATCACCTGAAAGGTTTTTGAGCTCATAGATAATGTTTTCAATAGAGCAGATTTCGAATCTGCTTTTGCTATCTATAAAGTTGGTGTTTCTCTGGAAAGAGAAAGTATTAGAAAATTAGTGATTGAAGAAACCCTTAAACAAAAGGAAGATCTTGATGTTTCTTAAAATGGATGCCTGCACACGTCAGAGTGAACTATTTTGCCATCAATGTTCGATATGTTTGTGACATCAAAGAAATTGTTACCAAGACACTGGCAGTAAAAGATACTAAAGCTCATCACAGCAGCCAGTTTCTCCAGGCCTTAGTGGAAAAAGTTCTGCAAGATTACGAACTCAAAGAGCAGGTTCTTGCTATTGTAACGGACAATGCTTCAAACATAAGTACAATTAAACTGATAAATGAGAGTAATGAACAGCTAGAAGAAAATTTAGGATTCAGTATGTTTGAGATGGAAGGCCACAGTGCTGTTCATGTAACTGAGGAACAAACAGGTATTATAACAGAAGAACAGCAAAATTATACTGTAGAAATAGATGATCTTGTTGAAGCTGCTTCAAAACACTTTCATATTCATCACATGCGCTGTGTTGTGCACACGCTGCAGCTGGCAATAAGAGATAGTCTGCAAGAGGGACATGCTGGAAATCAGATTGGAAAAGTGAGGAAATTGGTTATTGCCGCCAGAACCCCTAAAATTGATTCCATCTTGAAGAGACGTGCTGGGAAAGGGGCAATTGTCGATCAAGCCACTCGGTGGGGCAGCACTTATTTAATGATTGAGCGATTGCTTGAACTAAAACCGCTTCTTATAGATATGGCAAACCCTCAGGTAACCCTTAATGAAGGTCAATGGACACAGGTGGCTGAATTGAAGGAATTGCTTAATTACCCATTTAAGCCCCCACCACACATAGCGACCTCGCTAGCGAGATCGCTGCTGAGTCACAAGTTTTGTGATGCAACAGCGATCTCACCAGCGAGATCGCTGTGTGTGACACTTCTAAGCGACCGGCGCCCCTACCGGGTATCGCTGATCGTCCTGGAATGGCCAGGACACTTTTTTTGATCGCTGGTCAGCCCGCATCACTGCGTGTGACAGGCGGGAGACCAGCGAACTGCCGCTGGTAACTAAGCTAAACATCGGGTTTCTAAGCGGCGCGCCAATTAAAAACCCGATGTGTACCTTGATTACCAGCTCCCTGCACCAGCACGCTGGTAACTAAGGTACACAGTGGGTAACTAAGCGACGTGCGTCGGTTGTTACCCACGTGTCGCTGGTGCTGATCGCTGGTGAAGCTGCCTGTTTGGCAGCTCACCAGCGATCATGTGACAAACCAGCGATCCTGACAAGGTAATATCGTTGTCGGCATCGCTGGTGCGTCACTATGTGTTACGGGGCCCTTACTGGTGACTAAAAAATTCCAAGCTGAGGATTTAACTCCTGGCATTTTCATAAGGGAGCGGAAGAACTTGCTATTTTGCCTGTCCCAAAGATGAGGTTTAATCGCAGATGGCATTTCTGATTCAATGAAACGGAGAGAGACACAGCTATTGGAAAATAAAAAATTTTCTGGCAGCTGTTTATGTGGACCCAATTCATCGTATACTGCTTGATGATCAACAGCTTACTAAAGGAAAAGAAGCTCTGACTGAGGTAGCAGTTAGGATGAGTGGCCTACAGGAGGGCTGCCAGGTGCAAGAGGACTTGGGTCCTGACATTGCTACTGCTGCCATATCTTCTTCCTCATCAGATGAGGAGTTTGACGTTGACAAGTATTTGGATGACATGGAGCAGGCAAAGTGTTGCCGCAAGGAAAAAGATTTCACTCCGTCTCCTATAGCAAGCAGATTGACCATATTTCAGCAAAATGTTTCACTTGCTCTCAAAGGAAAAAAGAAAAATTCAACCGTTCATCAAAACTGACTGTGGCGAGGCAATTCCTTTATACTTGGAAATTGTTAGTGATGTTGCCCATGTGGTTACGGCTTTGCCTCAACCCAAGTTAGTGTAGAGAGGTTGTTTTCTGGCCTTAAAATTTAGGTCAGATTTTAGGTCATCTATGAAGGAGGATCTGATGGAGGCAATTCTATTTCTTAGAACAAATTCATAGACTGCACAAATGTTATTTAGTATGTTTTTGTTGAAAACTGGTTTTTGCCACTTACATAGTTTATTACATAGTGTTATGTGTGTGTGTATATATATATTATTACAGTTGTGGCCAAAAGTATTGACACCCCTGCAATTCTGTCAGATGATACTCCGTTTCTTCCTGAAAATGTTTGCAAACACAAATTCTTTGGTATTATCTTCATTTTTATTTGTCTTAAATGAAAAAACACAAGAGAATAAAGCAAAACATTGATCATTTCACACAAAACTCCAAAAATGGGCCAGACAAAAGTATTGGCACCCTCAGCCTAATACTTGGTTGCACAACCTTTAGCCAAAATAACTGCGACTAAGCTCTTCCGGTAACCATCAATGAGTTTCTTACAATGCTCTGCTGGAATTTTAGACCATTCTTCTTTGGCAAACTGCTCCAGGTCCCTGATATTTGAAGGGTGCCTTCTCCAAACTGCCGTTTTTAGATCTCTCCACAGTTGTTCTACGGGATTCAGGTCTGGACTCATTGCTGGCCACTTTAGAAGTCTCCAGTGCTTTCTCTCAAACCATTTTCTAGTGCTTTTTGAAGTGTGTTTTGGGTCATAGTCCTGCTGGAAGACCCATGACCTCTGAGGGAGACCCAGCTTTCTCACACTGGGCCCTACATTATGCTGCAAAATTTGTTGGGAGTCTTCAGACTTCATAATGCCATGCACATGGTCAAGCAGTCCAGTGCCAGAGGCAGCAAAGCAACCCCAAAACATCAGGGAACCTCCGCCATGTTTGACTGTAGGGACTGTGTTCTTTTCTTTGAATGCCTCTTTTTTTTTCTCCTGTAAAATCTATGTTGATGCCTTTTACCCAAAAAGCTCTACTTTTGTCTCATCTGACCAGAGAACATTCTTCCAAAATGTTTTAGGCTTTGTCAGGTAAGTTTTGGCAAACTCTAGCCTGGCTTTTTTATGTGTCGGGGTAAGAAGTGGGGTCTTCCTGGGTCTCCTACCATACAGTCCCTTTTCATTCAGACGCCGACGGATAGTACGGGTTGACACTGTTGTACCCTCGGACTGCAGGGCAGCTTGAACTTGTTTGGATGATAGTCGAGGTTCTTTATCCAACATCTGCACAAACTTGCGTTGAAATCTCTTGTCAATTTTTCTTTTCCGTCCACATCTAGGGAGGTTAGCCACAGTGCCATGGGCTTTAAACTTCTTGATGACACTGCGCACGGTAGACACAGGAACATTCAGGTCTTTGGAGATGGACTTGTAGCCTTGAGATTGCTCATGCTTCCTCACAATTTGGTTTCTCAAGTCCTCAGACAGTTCTTTGGTCTTCTTTCTTTTCTCCATGCTCAATGTGGTACACACAAGGACACAGGACAGAGGTTGAGTCAACTTTAATCCATGTCAACTGGCTGCAAGTGTGATTTAGTTATTGCCAACACCTGTTAGGTGCCACAGGTAAGTTACAGGTGCTGTTAATTACACAAATTAGAGAAGCATCACATGATTTTTCGAGCAGTGCCAATACTTTTGTCCACCCTCTTTTTTATGTTTGGTGTGGAATTATATCCAATTTGGCTTTAGGACAATTCTTTTTGTGTTTTTTCATTTAAGACAAATTAAATGAAGATAATAGTACCAAAGAATTTGTGTTTGCAATCATTTTCAGGAAGAAACTGAGTATCTGACAATTGCAGGGGTGTCAATACTTTTGGCCAAAACTGTATATGTAATCGATATTACATAGTGTATTACATATTTACAATTTATTAGTTTTTTGTGTTCTAAAGTTGTATTCCAATAAATATATATTATGTTCTATCTAAATGTCTTGATAATTGTATCATAAAAATGATTAAATGTCTGATGTTCACATTGTACTACAATAAATTTTTCACTTAAATATAAGCAATATATGTTTGAGTCGGTGGAAGGGAAATTGAGAAGTTGGAGTCGCAGGTTTGGCTTACCCGACTCCACAGCCCTGGTTCCTTGAGGCGTGGGGGATGGAATTTGAACCCAGGACCCCAGCGCTGCAAGCCTGCAGTGCTAACCACTGTGTCACCTGATGAAGACGGATGTTACCCGTCGGAACTCGTACTGGAACTTAATAAAGATGAAAACCTTTCAAGCTTCTCCCTTTCCTTTGCGCTCTCCTGCGATCGGGTTACCCTGCTTCCAATAATCTTGCCCGGCTGTGATGAACTGGGCACAGCCTAAGGTTGCCTAGACTAGTTTATGCCATTAGACTAACATGTTACTGTTTTTCCTGGTGTACAGGACCACTGTCTGACTTTTTTTTATGAATGTGTGCAGGGATCATAGATTCCGATAGAAACAAACTTCTTTTAACCCCTTCCCGACCTGTGACAGCGTATGCGTCATGAAAATCGGTGCCAATTCGACCCATGACGCATACCCTGTCATGAATTCAAAGCCCCCCCTGTGGCTCGGGTGACCGGGGTCAATGAAAGGTCACCACGTGGCTACGATCGCTCTGAGTGAAACAGCCAATCAGAGCGAAAGTAATATTTCATCAATGAAAATTGATGAAATATTACAATCCAGCCATGGCCGATGCTGCAGTAGCCGATTGTTCTGCTTCCTTATTCACTTTTCACACGTGGTACATTTAGCAGCAGATTATATGATAAGAAATAACACTACATGAGTCAGTTGCGTCTCTTGCTTATAAAAGTAGGACTTAAAAGCTACCACTGTGTAATTTCCGTAATACAGACAAGCCGTTTTGGTGCCAACAATCGGATGTGTTTTGGGGTGTGTTTACACAGTTGTTACTGACCCTAGTGTCTTTGAAGGTTTCCTGGCTCTTAATGTCCTAAGCCAGCTCTACATTTCTAGGCCTGCTTCAGACTGATGTGCCCAATGTTCACAGCATAGCAGCCATTAGATCTAAGAGCTTATGCCAGGATTATATGACTGTTATGCTATGGTTGCCGTAGGCACTGGACTTGCATTCACTCTATGACCTCAATAACCGTTAATGTTGCCGTCATGGTTCAGCCTTTAGTTGTAGGGTCTCTGATTTTCTGTAGTCTTTCAGGTTAGGCGTGGCCTGTTGTATCTGTTACAGGGAGTTGCACACATTGTGAGACGCCACATTCCTATGGTTAAAGAAGTGTCCACCCATGTCCAAAACCACCATGTAACATTGACCTTACAGCCAAATGACTGAAGTGTGAAAAACTTTTGACTTGTTCTTAAAACCAGGGCTGTGGAGTCGGTAAGCCAAACCTGCGACTCCCGACTCCTCAGTTTTCCTTACTCCGACTCCCACATATATTGCTTACATTTAAGTGAAAAACTTATTGTAGTACAATGTGAACGTCAGATATTTAATCTTATGATAAAACAATCAAGATATTTAGACAGAACATAATATATTTTTATTGGAATACAACTTTAGAACACAAACTGTAATAAATTGTAAATATGTACTACATTATGTAATATCTATTACATATATACAGTACAGACCAAAAGTTTGGACACACCTCATTCAAAGAGTTTTCTTTATTTTCATGACCATGAAAATTGTAGTTTCACTCTGAAGGCATCAAAACTATGAACACACATTAACACATGTGGAATTATATAATTAACAAAGTGTGAAACAACTGAAAATATGTCTAATATTCTAGGTTCTTCAAAGTAGCCACCTTTTGCATTGATTACTGCTTTGCACACTCTTGGCATTCTCTTGATGAGCTTCAAGAGGTAGTCACCAGAAATGGTCTTCCAACAGTCTTGAAGGATTTCCCACTTCCCAGAGATGCTTAGCACTCGTTGGCCCTTTTGCCTTCACTCTGCGGTCCAGCTCACCCCAAACCATCTCGATTGGGTTCAGGTTTGGTGACTGTGGAGGCCAGGTCATCTGGCGTAGCACACCATCACTCTCCTTCTTGGTCAAATAGCCCTTACACAGCCTGAAGGTGTGTTTGGGGTCATTGTCCTGTTGAAAAATAAGTGATGGTCCAACTAAACGCAAACCGGATGGAATAGCATGCTGCTGCAAGATCCTGTGGTAGCCATGCTGGTTCAATATGCCTTCAGTTTTGAATAATTCCCCAACAGTGTCAACCAGCAAAGCACCCCCAAACCATCACACCACCTCCTCCATGCTTTACGGTGGGAATCAGGCATGTAGAGTTCATCCAGGTTACCTTTTCTGCGTCGCACAAAGACACGGTGGTTGGAACCAAAGATCTCAAATTTGGACTCATCAGACCAAAGCACAGATTTCCACTGGTCTAATGTCCATTCCTTGTGTTCTTTAGCCCAAACAAGTCTCTTCTGCTTGTTGCCTGTCCTTAGCCGTGGTTTCCTAGCAGCTATTTTACCATGAAGGCCTGCTGCACAATGTCTCCTCTTAACTTTTGTAGAGATGTGTCTGCTGCTAGAACTCTGTGTGGCATTGACCTGGTCTCTAATCTGAGCGGCTGTTAACCTGCGATTTCTGAGGCTGGTGACTCGAATGAACTTATCCTCTGCAGCAGAGGTGACTCTTGGTCAGGGCTGTGGAGTCGGAGTCGTGGAGTCGGAGTCGGTGCTCATTTTGTTGGAGTCGGTATAAAATGGACCGACTCCGACTCCTAAAATATATAATAAATTGGGTACAGTAATTCAATGGAGGATGTGCTGAATATTTTTTCATAGGAGTTTGGGAAAGTTATGAAATGTCCTATAAATGGCTGTTATATTCCTGATCTAAGGCTACATTCACACACAGCGTTTTTCCTGTGTTTTTTGAGGATACGTTTTTCAGCTGCAAAAGCTGATCATCTTTTTAAAAAACTGCATCACCTGAAAGGTTTTTGAGCTCATAGATAATGTTTTCAATAGCAAAAGCAGATTAGAAATCTGCTCTATCTATCCATTTATCCATATCTGTCTATCCATATCGTATCTGTACCAAAAAGAATAAAAACCGGGTAGTACACCAATATATATTCTGTTCTATATAAATATCTTGATTATTGGATCCTAAAAATGATTAAATGTCTGAGGTTCACATTGTACTACAATAAATTTTTCACTTAAATATAAGCAATATGTGTGGGAGTCTGAGTCGTGGAGTTGGAGTCGGTGTAAGGGAAATTTCGGAGTCGGAGTCGCAGGTTTGGCTTACCGACTCCACAGCCCTGCTCTTGGTCTTCCTTTCCTGGGGCGGTCCTCATGTGAGCCAGTTTCTTTGTCGTGCTTGATGGTTTTTGCCACTGCACTTGGGGACACTTTCAAAGTTTTCCCAATTTTTCGGACTAACTGAACCTTCATTTCTTAAAGTAATGATGGCCACTCGTTTTTCTTTACTTAGCTGCTTTTTTCTTGCCATAATACAAATTCTAACACTATTCAGTAGGACTATCAGCTGTGTATCCACCAGACTTCTGCACAACAGAACTAATGGTCCCAACCCCATTTATAAGGCAAGAAATCCCACTTATTAAACCTAACAGGGCACATCTGTGAAGTGATAACCATTTCCGGTGACTACCTCTTGAAGCTCATCAAGAGAATGCCAATATATATAACACTATGACTTATCTCAGCTAAGACAAAGCCTAGATCCTCAGGCTACATTCACACCATGGGCGTAGCCAGGATCACACCTAGCGGGGGCAGAACCTCATACTGTTCCGCAGAACCTCATACCGCACACCTCAGCTGCTGCAGAACCACATACTGCACACCCCTACACTTGAAAATAAAGCCTGCGCCTTAAGAACATGTGGTGATGAATGCAGTCTATTTATTCCAACTATCAATTGATGTTGATGTGTTACTGAAGACGAGCAATACCTGTCCTTTTGGGCAGCTATGAGGTGTACCTGACTGGTGCTAAAAAAAGGAGTGTTAAGGTACTGTCACACTTAGCGATGTACCAGCGATCCCGACCAGCGATATGACGCGGTCAGGATCGCTGGTACATCGCTAAGTGGTCGCTAGTGAGCTGCCACACAGGCAGATCTCACTAGCGACATCGCTGGGGACGGGGATCGCTACTTACCTGTCACACCAGGCGATCCTGCGTCCTCCCACCCGGCTCCACGCGTCGCTCGTCGTCACAGCAGGAAGCGCCGCAGGAAGCTGACGACGAGAAACAGTCCTGAACGTTCTCGCGCGATCAGCGATAACCAGCGGGGGAGCCGGTCGTAGGTAAGTATCAGACAGCGATATCGCTAGCAATATCGCTATAACGTCACAAGTTATAGCGATATTGCTAGCGATATCTCTTAGTGTGACATGCCCTTTAGTCTGTGTGCTACACGGCTTTGATTCTTTTTGGTACAGATAAGATATGGATAGATATGGATAAATGGATGGATAGAGCAGATTTCTAATCTGCTTTTGCTATTGAAAACATCTATGAGCTCAAAAACCTTTCAGGTGAAGCGGTTTTTTAAAAAGCTGATCTGCTTTTGCAGCTGAAAAACGTATCCACAAAAAACGCAGCAAAAACGCTGTGTGAATGTAGTCTTAGATCAGGAATAGAACAGCCATTTATAGGACATTTTGATAACTTTCCCAAATTCCTATGAAAAAATATTCAGCGCATTCTGCATTGAACTACTGTACCCAATTTATTATATATTTTAGGAGTCTGGAGTTGGTCCATTTTATACCGACTCCGACTCCACCAAAATGAGCTCCGACTCCACAGCCCTGATTAAAACGTGTCAAAAGGATTTGATTGGGGGTGTTCTTGGCTCTTGTGGCACAGCCAGTGACTTAAATAATGGAACCAAAGAGCTGCTTTCATCTGGCTCTAAAGTGAGGAACTCCAAAGAAAGTCTGTAGAGTCAGTTTCCAGTGTCAGATGGATCAGTGCTTGGCTGTGCGCCGCTTCTTTTAGGCTGCGTGCACACGCTGCGGACTTACCTGTGGATTTTTCCGTGTGGAACCGCAGGTAAAGTGACCTGCGGTTTGACACCTGGACAATGGAGCAGGTGTCAAACCGCAGCGGAATCCGCAGAAAGAATTGACATGCTGCGGATTTCAAACCGGAGCTTTTCCGCACTGCGGATTTGAAAACCCATAGGATAACATTATACTGTACACTGCCTGCGGAACGGCTGTGGATCTGCAGAGGCGGATCCGCAGCAGAATCCGCAGCGTGTGTACATACCCTAAGCGATTGGCGGCCGTGGCTTCCGAACACCTACAGAACAATATCTGACGTCTATATGACATGTTCAAAATTTTTGTAAAAGTACAGTGTAGACTACTCGGGGACATTTTGATCAGTGCTTACTTTTTCTTTAGTTGTGCAGACTTTGATTAATCAGTCTTAAAAGATGCCCGATTTATCAAACAGTATGAAAACCTTGGATGAATGTGGCGTATTTTAAGAATAAAAGAGGATCTCTGCTTACTTACCAAGACTACCTACAGCCAAGGCTGTGGAGTCGGTAAGCCACAGTTGCGACTCCGACTCCTGGATTTTATCAGGCTCCGACTCAGACTCCGACTCCTTCATAAATGGCCAATTCATAACAACAAATTTACTGTTGTAAAATATTAAACATCGTGCTTATTCAGTTTCTCACCATCATATAAGTAATCAGACCACTTAGAGCAAAAACTACATTTATTAGAATACAATTAGAATATAGCAAATAACTTTTATAAACTTTTCTAAACTGTAAGTAAATATGCAATAAACACTTTTGTAGTTAATAAGAAGAAATCTATAAATTTGTCCTCAGAAGAAGTATTGCCTCTGTCAGATCCTCCTTCATGGATGCCCTCAAATCTGATCTAATTATTTTGAGAGCAGAGAACAACCTCTCTACACTAACTTGTGTTGGTGGCAAAGCAGTAACCACTCGGGCAACATCTCTGACAATGTCAGGATACAGAGGAATCGCTTGTTGCACTGTTATTTTTGATGAACGGTCAAATTTCTCAATTTCTTTTAGTGCACATGAAAAATTCTGCTGAAATGTACTGGTTGTGTTCCTTGATGGGGATGACTCTTCTATGCGGGAACGCTTTGCACGGTCCTTGTGATCCAAATATTTTTCGAAATTAAATTCTTCATCAGTTGATGAGGGTGAAGATGTGGCAGGACGACCAAATTCTTCTTGTTCCTCCTGACTGTTCTGCAACCCTTTCATCCTTACTGCTATTTCAAACAGAGCTTCTTTTCCTTTACTTAGCTGTTGTGTGCAGTCATCCATTTTAAGAAACAGAAAGCGTCCCTTGAGAGTTTTTTTAAGTTCTTCCTTTTGTTTAAAAGCTTCTTCGATTACTAATTTTCTAATACTCTCTCTCTCCAGAGAAACACCAAGCTTGCGGGCCATTTCCCCATTCAGACACATAAAAGCTGGTCGTGAAAATAATGAAATAGGCACACTATCCTTTACAACAAGCTCTATGATCTGTTTTTTAAATGTATCTACTGTCATTGTCACAGTAACTTTGTCACTGACAAAATATCTTGCAACTGATGGCTGCAAAGTTCTCTGCTCCTTTGTTTTGCTGGAAGAGCTGGGCACTGGTTCATTGGTTTGGATGCAGTCTTTCTCATCCACTGCTTTCAGTACTTCTGGATGAAAGCGCTGTAAATGTCTCTTTAGATTAGAAGCTCTGGTAGGAGCATTTTTATCTTTGCCTGAATATGCACTCATCTTGGCTTCACAGCATTTGTTTTCGTCTGGATCATTTGTCATACACTGACAGACATAATGTTTTCTATCTTGAGTGATGGTGAAATGTTCAAATACAGCTGATTTAATGTGATGCTTCTTTGACATTCTCAGGTTTTTATTTCTGCATTCACAATCCAAATGACAATTGTTTTTCCTAAAAACAATTGTACAAAATTATTGCCAGGTCGTACAACTGATATAGTGGTCAGTAATACTGTTATTATTCCTCATGTACTCACAGTTAACTGATGCAAAGTTTGTTGAAAGGATAATACTTCTTACAGTCTTCCTCTTCTGAGTAGCAGGCAGCTGTGAGATGCTTGGAAGACGCACACCTAGTATGATCTAGTCTAGAGGAGGAGCTTTACTACTAAGAATTTGCAACACATTTTCACTTTCAGTTTCATACATTGTAAGTAGGGGGGTTGGGGCAGCATGAGGTTAACCAAGTTTAAGATTAGATAAGGGCAGTGAAGAACAGTGACACACAAGAAGTAAGAAATGTCTCTATCTCCAGCAGAACTGCTTATCACTGTTGTTCATAGTTTGATAGAACATATATATTTGAGTAACATTTATAAAATTCATATGAAAGTTCAATTATGAAATATTAATACATTTTTTTTTAAAGCTGGAGTCGGTACATTTCTACCGACTCCAACCAAAACTAACTCCGACTCCACGACTCCGACTCCACAGCCCTGCCTACAGCAGACTTAAAATTTTAGACGATGCACAGGAAAAACCTCCATGAAAAGAGTAAAGGACCTCCAAATGTCTTGAATGTTTCACAGCACATGAAAGAAAAAAAAAAGTTTAAAATACCCCTTTATTTTACATTGAAATAAAAAAGCAAAGATTCCCAGGAGACTGGCCTAAGGTTTTTGAACTGAGGTTCCTGATCTTACCACGGCTATGAAATAAAAGGTTATTTTATTACATTTTGTCAGGTTGTGTTGCTGGACGATGAGAGTGGTTTTTAGGGCGAATCTTAAGTTTTGTCTATTGTATGTTTACACCACCTTATTAGTTGGCTAATTTTTTTTGCTGTCCTGGTCACGCCCTCATTCTAGTACAATACGCCTGTCTTTTTTTCCGTTGTTATACAAGGCTGATAGTTTCATTTTATAGTAAATGGGGTGCAAAAAGTGTTTGATAAATTGATATAAAAAACTCAAGGAGCAAATTTATCCTTCATAATCTTAAAGAGAACATCCTAAAATGCAACAGTTTTGTAGGCACTATGGCCACTTGACTTCTTGGTGTTTTGCATCTCGCTGGATGGATTCATTGCATTCTATTTTAGTTAGAAGTAATTGGTGCTCAGAAATTTGCAAAAATTGTTTTTTTTGTTCTCAACTTAACACATCTGTCTATTGCACTTGGGCGTCTTATGGTAGAGTACTTTCTAACTGGTAACCTCTGGTTCAGGTGGAGATCCAGAACACTATATACGAAGTTTGGGCTGCCTGCACAATTCAGGGAACCCGTTATTTGGTAATGATGGCTTCTTATTTGTGCTCTCATCTTTGGCCTGTTTCACACTTCCGTTTTTGACCATCAGTCAATCCGCCGTTTAAAAAAAAAAAAAAAAAAAAGCCATTTTTTTTGGCGAATCCGTTTTTCCCCCATTGAGATGCATTACTGGCGGATCTTGAGGGATGGGCATCCGTTGGATCCGTTTTTTTGCGTCCGCCGACATGCCCGGACGGACCATGCAATGTTTTTTTGCTGCAGGATCCGCATTTTAGAGTGCGCATGCCCGGAGGAAGGAAGTCAGGCGGAAATTTAACCCTGAAATCATTTCTGGCGGACAGAAAAAATTCTCTCTCTCTCATCCATTCACATCAGTTTAGCAGCGGATCCGCTTTCCGCCATTTTGGCGGATTTTGACTGACACAAAAAACTGAAGTGTGAAACAGGCCTTTGACTGAACAAACGCATAGGTGGACTTTGGAACTGATGTATTACTTCATTGTTTGGGTCCTACCATAATTACTAATAGGAAGAAACCGTATCATGTAGCTTAAAGAAATGGTGGTGTCCAAAGCAAAGTTTAGTTTCACTAAAGCAATGATACACAGAGATGTTAATCCAACTTCAATCCTTAGTTATTTTGCCTTCCTGTATTCCTCAATCCTCAGGATACTTTAATTTTTACAGCCAGTAACAGTATCCTGAAGTTTATGTAACATCATTGACCTATGGTATAGTGACAGATATACACAATCTGCCGGCTGCTTGCAGTTTTGGCTTCTGTGAGCAGATGCTGTTGGCATGCTGATACGGTTACATGCCTCGGCAGTGCTGTAGTGTACCATATGTGGGTTATGCTTGGAAACAAAGGCGCAGCTTGACGCTTCAGAGCCATAATCCAAAACCAGCGCTCTGTACCATCACCTGCCACTTAAGCCGGGGTCACACTGCGTTTTAGGCAGTCCGTTGACGGACTGTTACACCACGGTGTAACGCAGTCTGTTAACGCTGCCATTGACCCCCATTATGTGGCGTATCCCGAAGCATGCCGTAAAGCGGCACACGTTCGAGATGTGCCGTCATTCACTGATGGAGCCTCGGATGCGGACTACAGCGTCTGAGGCTCCGTCACCGCTAGCGCTGATGAATCATCAGCGCTAGCGGTATAGCATAACGCATATCGTGTTATGCTATAGCGTTAACGCAGCCCGTCAACGCTATGCGTTGAACAGGTATACCACCGCCTAATTTTTTCAATAGAAATTTTTCTGCTGCAAGTTCTCCTGAAATGCATTACTTCTTCATAGCACTTTGAGCACCAATAGCCATCTCCTATCCCTGTAATAGGGAAGACTGCATTCACTGAAGACACAGTTTACCCATGAATTGAGAATTTTGAGGATGTACAATTCAGGAGGAGAAAGAAGGGATTTCTCGAAGACATCTTGCAAAGTTTATTTTCACATATATAGTTAATTTAAAAAAATTAAAAAAAAAAAAAACTCATTAGGCTGTGTGCACACGGTGCGGTTTCTGCTGCGTTTCCGCAGCGGAAACGCAGCAGTTCCGCTGACCAAGTACAGTACAATGAAACCCTATGGGGTTTCAAAAACGCTGTTCTGACGGTGCGGTTTTTTCCGCGCGGTTTTGCTGCGGTTTACAAACCGCAGCATGTCAATTGTTTGTGCGGTTTCCGCAGCGGTTTCATACCTCTACCATAGTAGAGGTGTGAAACCGCAGGGCAAAACCGCAGACCAAAACGCAGGAAAACCGCAGGTCACTTTACCTGCGGTTTTACCTGTGTTTCCGCGCGGAAAAAACCGCAGCGGAATCCGCAACGTGTGCACATAGCCTTAGGGCTGAGACCCTGATTCTAACAATTTCACTTCCTAAGCTGTATTCCATTGATTAGCAGCTTTCTGCCTGTGCACAGAGCACACAGTTGTCTCAGTGGTGTGGCAGGGTTATACAAGGCTCATCATTCCTAGATCTCCTCACTATGCTCCATTCCATTGGCATCAAGGACACTGTTCTCTCCTATCTCTCTGACCGTTCCTTTAGTGTATCTTTTGCATCATACATCCACTACTTAAAAAACCATCCCTCGACCAAAACTGTGCCGCTAACTATAGACCTGTCTCTAATCTTCCCTTCATCTCTAAACTCCTGGAACACTTGATCCACTCCCGTCTTATCCGCTATCTCTCTGATAACTCTCTTCTCGACCCTCTCCAATCCGGTTTCCAATCTTTACACTCTACTGAAACTGCCCTCACTAAAGTCTCTAATGATCTACTAACAGCTAAATCTAACGGTCACTACTCAATGCTAATTCTCTTGGATCTATGTGCATCATTCGACACTGTAGATCACCAGCGCCTCCTCACTATGCTCCGCTCTATCGGCATCAAGGACACCGTTCTCTCCTGGTTTGCTCCTTTACTGTATCTTTTGCTGGTTCCTCCTCCTCTCACCTTCCCCTTACTGTTGGGGTTCCTCAAGGATCGGTTCTAGGCCCCCTCCTCTTCTCTTTGTACACTGCCCCTATTGGTCAAACAATCAGTAGATTTGGTCTCCTGTACCATCTCTATGCTGACAACACCCAATTATACGCTTCTTTTCCTGATATCACGCCTGCATTCTTAGAAAACACTAGCGATTGTCTAAACGCTGTGTCTAACATCATGTCCTCACTGTATCTGAAACTGAACCTGTCAAAGACTGAACTCCTTGTGTTTCCTCTCGCTACTAATGTACCTATACCAGACATTGCCATTTCTGTGTGTGGTTCCACTATTACTCCCCAGCAACATGCCCGCTGTCTTGGGGTCATACTTGACTTCGAGCTTTCATTTGCCCCCCCACATCCAATCACTGGCTCGCTCTTGTTATCTGCACCTCAAAAGCATTTCTAGAACTCGACCTTTTCTTAGTTTTGACTCTGCAAAATCTTACTCTTTCTCTTATTCATTCTTGTCTGAACTATTGTAACTCTCTTCTAATCTGTCTCCCTCTAAGGGTACCGTTACACCTAGCGATGCACCAGCGATCCCGACCAGCGATATGACGCGGTCAGGATCGCTGGTGCATCGCTAGGTGGTCGCTAGTGAGCTGCCACACAGGCAGATCTCACTAGCGACATCGCTGGGGACGGGGATCGCTACGTACCTGTCAGACGCGGCGATCCTGCGTCCTCCCGCCTGGCTCCACGCGTCGCTCGTCGTCACAGCAGGAAGCGGCCGACGAGGAATGGTCCAGGAGCTTCTCGCGCGATCAGCGATAACCAGCGGGGGAGCCGGTCGGAGGTAAGTATCACATGCAGCGATATCGCTAGCAATATCGCTGCAACGTCACAAAATCGGTGACTTTACAGCGATATTGCTAGCGATATCGCAGTGTGTAACGGGGGCTTTACCAAACTCTCCCCCCTCCAATCTGTCTTGAATGCTGCAGCCAGGATCATATTCCTCACCAATCGTTACACCGATGCCTCTACCTTGTGCCAGTCATTACACTGGCTACCCATCCACTCCAGAATCCAGTACAAACTTATTACCCTCACCCACAAAGCACTCCACAGCTCAGCACCACCCTACATCTCCTCCCTTGTCTCAGTCTACCACTCTACCCATGCCCTCCGTTCTGCTGATGACCTGAGGTTAGCACCCTCAATCAGAACCTCCGACTCCCGTCTACAAGACTATACACGTGCTGCGCCAGTTCTTTTGAATGCACTTCCCAGGTCAATACAATTAGTCCCCAATACCTACAATTTTAAGCGTGCCCTAAAAACGCATTTATTCAGACTGGCCTACCACCTCAACGTATTAACCTAACTATCCCTGTGTGTCACAGTAAAAAGTTTTACCATAACCAGGTTCCCCGCATCATGTTCCCACATGCTTTATGCATCTATTAGCCCGCTGCATCCGTGCTGTTACACACTTAACATTATGGCTGGTCCGAACAATGAAGGCAATTGTTACCACCCACCTTTCGTGTCTACCTCTTTCCTCATAGACTGTAAGCTTGCGAGCAGGGCCCTAATTCCTCTTGGTATCTGTTATGATCTATGTGATTATTGTTATGCTGTAATGTCTATCGTCTGTACAAATCCCATCTGAAATGTAAAGTGCTGCGGAAAATGTCGGCCTATAGAAATAAAATTATTAATAATAATAATATTAGATCTGCAACAGAGAAACTGTGATTGTAACAGAATGACAAAGCAGCCCAGTAAGTGACGCATCATTGGAATCAGGGTCGCAGATTACATAACAAAAACAATCTGTCAGATTCACTTTTAAGTACCGTTTTATATAAAACAAGCTACCCCCAGGGACTAAGTGTTTCCTGAAACCTGAAAAACGCCTTTAAATTAAAAATTCAGTTTAGTGTAATTGTAGTGATGTGTTTCTCATACAATTCAGAATGGATATCCATCATATTAGGAGATGCATCTTCCAACCCCAATGTTATACGTTTTGCTTAGGAATTCAGCTGAAATCTATGTTTTGTGGACATATTCAGGCAGGTTTTACTACTGGGTATGTTCCCAATCTTACCCTGCTGTATGGGTTTTTTTTTTCTTATGTATTTTATCCATTTATTTTATTAAATGTAGCACCTTTTTGTATTTCTCCAGGCAGTAATAATGTTCCAGCTTCCGGTAAATAATCTGGGAAGCTTACGAAAAGCCAGGAAGACGGTGAAGAAGATATTGGGTGATATTGGCCTGGAGTACTGCAAAGACCATGTAGACGTGAGTGTTATATAGTTGGCTTTATCAGGGCATGGACCTATTTGCTTTTATAGCCCCAAAATTATCTGTATGGACTTTCACTAGCAGAAAGGCCACATTCACATGGTGGTATTTTACTCAGTGTATAGCCTAAAACAGGAGTGCAATCCATCATGCTTGTGTTGTTAGCTCCTATTCCTGGTCTTCACTTACAAATACTGATGGAACACTACTTGTGCCTTGAAGAGGGGTCAGAATCTGCCCTGTAAGGGTATGTGCACACACTGCGGATTCCGCAGCGGTTTTGGCCGCTGCGGACCCGCAGCAGTTTTAGCTGCGGTGTACAGTACCATTCAAATGAATGGTAAACAAAAACCGCAGTGTAGACGGTGCGGAAAAATCCGCACGGATTTCCTGCGGTTTTGAAACCGCAGAAAGAATTGACATGTCAATTCTTTCTGCGGAATCCGCAGCGGGTTCCTATCTCCACCATTGTGGGGATGGTGAATCCGCAGGCTAAACCGCAGATAATCCGCATGTCTTTTGACCTGCGGTTTTTTCCTGCGGTTTTTTTCAAAATCCGTGCGGATTAATCTGAAGCGGATTCAGCAGCGTCTGCACATACCCTAAGTGCTGCAGTAAACCTTCTGCATTGCACTGGCTCAGTGTTTTATTGTAGAAATAATTGATGTTCTTTTAAATTATAAAAATACAATTTTAAAAAAATCTCCTTTTGGTATACCGTCCTGCTCATCGTTATTGGCACCCATAAAGTGTAAGCACATAAAGTGGAATATCTCCAGGAAAAAAATTAAGTGAGGTTTTTTTTGTTTTTTTATAGAGCACTTGTGTTGAATACAAACGAGCAAATTATAAACAGTAACTTAAAACAAAATGGGAGTGAAAAATAGAAAAACCTAAAGCTTGCTGTGACACTGGCATTGACACCCTTTACATTAAATTAGTACGGAAGCAGATTTTGACTCTCGTATGGTAAATCACAAGTGAGAATCACCTGTGATTGTCGGTGCCCATGTGACGTGAATTGGCCAATGAATGATGACTTGTAAAGTCACATGGTAGGCCCTGTTCCTTTCTCACAATGATGAAGGCAATGTAGCTGCCTGATGACATCAGAACGGCTATTATTAGCAAACGTAAGACTTCCAAAGGGTATAAGTTCATCTCAAAAGACCTTGGTATCCCAGTTTCAACAGTGTTCAATGTTAATAAAAAGTTTGTCAAGCATAGAACAGTCAAGACCCTCCCTGGGCGTGGGGGAAAGAGGAAAATTGACAAGATGTCTTCAAAGGTTGGTGCGAATGGTGGAAAAAACACAAAGTCAAACATCTGAAGGCCAACCTGGAACAGTCTGGGGTCATGGTTTCAACAAGTACCATACGCTGCACACTAAACCAAGCGGAGCTTAATGGGAGAAGGTCAAGGAAGAAACCATTGCTGAAGAAAAGGCATGAAAAGGAAGGACTGGTCTTTTGCTAAAGGGTACCTTGAAAAACAACAATCCTTCTGGGAAACTACTGTGTACAGATGATCAAAAATAGAGCTTTTTGCCAATGCAAAGCAACAGTTTGTTTACAGATAAGGCAATGAAGCTTATAAGGAAAGGAGCATCCTACCAACAGTTAAGCATGGCGGAGGATCCATAATGCTGTGGGTTTTTTTTTTTTTTTTTTTTTTTGTTGTGTCTGGTACTGGAGGCCTTGATATATCACAGGAATAATGAAATCTAAGAATTATCAAAGAGATTTTAGACCTAAAGAATGTTTATTGTTGTATTACTTTGGACCACAAGTTAAAACTAAATCTTGATGTGAATGTTGGTACATTTCCATTTATTTCTCAAGATATTGTACAGTCTATGAAAAAAATGAAGGGGTGCCAATAATGGTGACCAGCACTGTATGGCTTGTCAAAAAAAAAATTTTTAGCTTGCCACAATGTGTCAGCCGATTAAATGGTTGTTGATTTGTCAGGTTCAAAGTGTATAGCGGAAGAAGCCAAATATTTTAAGAACATTGCTGTAAAAATGACAATGTTAGATCTATACATCTGGTACAAGTTGTGCCAAAATACAAACTTATTCTATCAAGGGTTTTATTGTAACTTAATTTACTGAATATGGACTTGTATGTGTTTCTTCCCACTTTAAATACACCTCTTACATACTGTTTTTGTTGTAGGAATTTAAGCCATTTGAACCCAATGACTTCTACGTGAAGAACACGTCATGGGACGATGTAGGACTCTGGGACCCCTCATTCACTAAAAATCAGGTACTTGTAGAAAAATAAAAAATAGCACCCTCATGCATAAATAGATTTATTAGGATTATTAGTTTTTTGAAAAGTCTCCATTTACCATTCTGCTTGCTGTCAAGTGAGAAGGGCGTATTGTTTTTTTATCCAAAAGCTAAATCCTGGTCCCGATAAAGTGAATCTCATGCAGGTGTATGGTTTGTGTAGTGCCTCTTGGCCCCCGTGTAATTAGCTGTGCACCTTGACCTCACCATTTGTGGTGGAAGTCCAAACTAAAATAAAAAATATAACTTAGGCCCCTGATTCATAAAGGATTTTTTTGGGTGTTTTTTTTTTTTACTCTTTGAGGTGATAACATTTTTGCACAACTTATGGTTACGTAAAAAAAAATCCAGCTTTTTTTCAGTTTTGCGCCATGGTGAACTCGTCAAATTGTGCCACACAAATGTGTAAATTACTCTAGCATAACATTTCAAGCGGCGGAGCCTGTACCTCAATATATTGGGATGCACAATTTATTTTCCAGGGTCTAGTTTCCAAAATGGGGTTATTTGTGGGGAGCTCCAATGTTTAGGCACACAGGGACTGTCCGCTAACGATTGGAGCTAATGTTCTATTCAAAAAGTCAAATGGCGCTCCTTCCCTTCCGGGCCCTGCCGTGCGCCCAAACAGTGGTTTATGACCCATATGAGGTATCGGTGTACTCAGGAGAAATTGCCCAACAAATTTTAGGATCCATTTTATCCTGTTACCCATGTAAAAATGAAAAAATTGATGCTAAAAGAAAATTTTAGTTGGAAAAATGTCCATTTTTTTCCATCCATGTTGCTTTAGTCCCTGTGAAGCACCTGAAGGGTTAATAATCTTTTTGAATGTAGTTTTGAGGAGCTTGAGGGGTGCAGTTTTTAGAATGGTGTCAATTTTGGGTATTTTCTGCCAGATAGACCCCTCAAAGTGACTTCAAATGTGAGGTGGTCCCTAAAAAAATGGTTTTGTAAATTTTGTTATAAAAAAGAGAAATCGCTGGTGAACTTTTAACCCTTATAACTTCCTAACAAAAAAAAATTTTGTTTCCAAAATTGTGCTGATGTAAAGTAGACACGTGGGAAATGTTATTTATTAACTATTTTGTGTCACATAACTCTCTGGTTTAACAGAATAAAAAGTCAAAATTTGAAAATCGCGAAATTTTCGCCAAATTTCCGTTTTTTTCACAAACGCAAAAATTATCAACCTCAATTTACCACTAACATGAAGCCCAATATGTCACGAAAAAACAATCTCGGAATCGCTAGGAGGCGTTGGAGTGTTCCTGAGTTATTACCTCAAAAAGGGACACTGGTCAGAATTGCAAAAAATGGCCTGGTCATTAAGGTCAAATTAGGCGGGGTCATGAAGGGGTTAAAGGGGGTGTCAGCACAGAACTATTGTTTAAACCAAATGCAGACACTCGTGCATTATGGCGTGGCCTATTTAGCCTCTTCTCGCTACTGTCATTTTCAGTTTCCTCTCCCTTCTTTCAAGAGCCTTAGCTTTATTTTCTGTCCACATGAGGGCTTATTTTTTTGCAGGAGGAGTTGCACTTTTGAATTAAGCCATTCATTTTATCATGTGGTGCACTGGAGAATGGGGTGAGGGGGGTTGAAATTGCAAAAAAAAAAATGCACATTTTTTTAAATTTTGTAATTTTTCATTTGTGATGATCATTATTCAGTACAACTAACCCCAGTAGTATGATTTTCCAGGTCAGTACGTTTATGCAGATGCCAAACAGTTGTTTTGTCTTTTGTTTTCTTTTTTTAGTGAAAAAAAAAAAATTCATTTTTGCAATATGGAGCTTTATGAAGGATTATTTTATTCTCCCTACCACTTTGGGGGGTAGATACAATGTTTTGATCACCTCTTATTGCGGTAGCGAAAAATTTTTAATTCTGGTGGTTTGATTTTTTTATTTTTTTTTCATTACATTATTTACTGGTCAAATCAATTTACTTTATACTTTGATAAATCGTACTCTTACAAACGCAGCAATACAAAAAAAATCTGTGGGTTCCCCCCAACCTCCCAAATTGTTATATTTTTAATAGGACAAAAAGGGATGGTGAACTTTTGTGTAATTTTTAACACTGTATTTAATAGTCCCCTTAGGGTGCTTGAAGCTGCATTAGTCTGATCGCTTGTGCAACACATAGCAGTGCGCACTGCAATGTGTAGTGAAAATCACGATCTCCTATGAACGCCAGTCATGGGCTGGCTTTCACAGGAGAATCGTCATGACAAGCTCGGGTCTTCAGTAGGTCCTAGACTGTCATGGCAACCTATTTGCACCCTGTGATCATATCACAGGCGTGCCGATGAGCGCTTGTTAAATGGCACTGTCAGAGATTGACAGTGGCATTTAACAGGTTAACAACTGATGGCTAAGCTCTGGGTGTTAGGCACACAATGGCTGATTAAATCAGCCGTCATCTGCTGGGAAAGGCAGGGACACGACATATGACGTAAATGTACATAATTTGTGGTGAAGGGGTTAAATACACCTTCCTACCTGCTCAGTTTCCAACTACCTTCACTCTTCTCTGGCTCTGTGAAGCAAGAGCTGTCAATCAAAGAATAAGGGGTTGGGAATAGCGATAGATGGAAAAGAAGCAGGCGGAAAGGTGTATTTAATGATTGGCTCTGGTGCACAAAGCGTCTATACTTGGGTTTAACGGTTACTCTGTGCTGACCGTCCCTTCTAAGGGGTTGTCCAGTCTTATGATACTGAATAGGAAATGAGCAAAAGTTCTCTGCAACAGGCACTATCCAGTGTATGGCGCTGTGCTGTTGCTCCTTCTTTGAGACAGGGCTAAACTCTGATATATTGTAAGGCAGCATCTGTTTATATAATTGCCTTGTAATGTTTTCATTTCCTGTTCTGTCCAGATGTCACCTTATCCCAGAATTCCAAGCGGAGGAAGTTCACCGACCACCATATTGGGACACCCAAGTGATGGGTGTCTCAATATGGAAACTTCTGCTGGTACCAACCTATTGCGCGGTATGACCAGCAGAACACTGTCGCACCACACACACTTACACACTCTCACGCACTCTCTCACTTGCGGTACCACCAGCAGGACACCTTTGCACTGCGCCTGCGCGAATTCCACACAGGCGCAGTGAATCATTCAGCTGATCCCGGTGGCAGATGCGCAACATGTCTACAAGCAGAGAAAACCAGTCACATTAAAGGGGTTTTCCCACGAACGAAAGTTCATTTTAAAAATTGTGTCTGACCGTGTAAGGAGCATACCACATCTCCTGGGCAGGGGAGGAAGCAAAAAACAACACTGACATTACAGCAGGGGATCGCAGAGGATTCATTTTGTGAGGTAAAATATTTCACTGACCTTTTTTAAACATTATTTTACCTCACAAAATGTATCCAATGTCAGTATTGTCTTTTGCTTCCTCCCCTGCCCAGGAGCTGTGGTATGTTCTGTACACGGTCAAACACAGGGGTGAGAGAGACAGAGCACAGTGGGGAGACAGCTCAAATGGGACAGCACATGAGGGCGAACACAGCACAGGAAAGAGACAGCAGACAAGGGGGATCACACATGGGGTAGACAGGTCAAAGAAGAGAGCACAGACGGGAGAAGTCAGCACATGGGAAAAGAGAGCGTGGATAGGTGGGTGAGCACATGGGGGGGGGGGGGGAAGATTCTCAATGCCACAAAGCCTGCCCCCATCGTGACATTACCCCCCTCCCAATGCGATAGCATCGGGCCTCCATCTAGTAAACCTATAAAGGAATTGTCATGAATTAAGAGTGGCCTACTTTTATTTACAATTTCCTTATCAAAAGCTGTGAGCTGTCTCTTTCCAGAAAATACTCCTTACAAAGTGAGCTGCTGTCTAAGTGTGTTTTAATTCTAAGCGTTACTTTATTATATATCTTAATTTTATAAGGCAAATAAGTGCCAACACACCTTTTCTTAAGTTTATTTTCAGCAGATATATATAATATATATATTACAGACCAAAAGTTTGGACACACCTCATTCAAAGAGTTTTCTTATTTTCATGACTATGAGAATTGTAGATTCACTCTGAAGGCATCAAAACTATGAATTAACACATGTGGAATTATATGTTTGACACTTTTTTGTTAATCTCGATTGGGTTCAGGTCTGGTGACTGTTGAGGCCAGGTCATCTGGAGTAGCACTCCATCACTCTCCTTCTTGGTCAAGTAGCCCTTACACAGCCTGGAGGTGTTAGTGGTCATTGTCCTGTTGAAAAATAAATGATGGTCCAACTAAACGCAAACCGGATGGAATAGCATGCCGCTGCAAGATGCTGTGGTAGCCATGCTGGTTCAGTATGCCTTCAATTTTGAATAAATCCCCAAAAGTGTCACCAGCAAAGCACCATCACACCACCTCCTCCATGCTTCACGGTGGGAACCAGGCATGTAGAGTCCATCCATTCACCTTTTCTGCGTCGCACAAAGACACGGTGGTTGGAACCTAAGATCTCAAATTTGGACTCATCAGACCAAAGCACAGATTTCCACTGGTGTAATGTCCATTCCTTGTGTTCTTTAGCCCAAACAAGTCTCTTCTGCTTGTTGCCTGTCCTTAGCAGTGGTTTCCTAGCAGCTATTTTACCATGAAGGCCTTCTGCACAAAGTCTCCTCTTAACTGTTATTGTAGAGATGTGTCTGCTGCTAGAACGCTGTGTGGCATTGACCTGGTCTCTAATCTGAGCTGCTGTTAACCTGCGATTTCTGAGGCTGGTGACTCGGATGAACTTATCCTCCGCAGCAGAGGTGACTCTTGGTCTTCCTTTCATGGGGCGGTCCTCATGTGAGCCAGTTTCTTTGTAGCGCTTGATGGTTTTTGCCACTGCACTTGGGGACACTTTCAAAAGTTTTCTCAATTTTTCCATCTGACTGACCTTCATTTCTTAAAATAATGATGGCCACTCGTTTTTCTTTACTTAGCTTCTTTTTTTCTTGCCATATTACAAATTCTAACAGTCTATTCAGTAGGACTGTCAGCTGTGTATACACCAGACTTCTGCACAACACAACTAATGGTCCCAACCCCATTTATAAGGCAAGAAATCCCACTTATTAAATCTGACAGGGCACACCTGTGAAGTGAAAACCATTTCCGGTGACTACCTCTTGACGCTCATCAAGAGAATGCCAAGAGTGTGCAAAGCAGTAATCAATGCAAAAGGTGGCTACTTTGGAGAACCTAGAATATAAGACATACAGTATTTTCAGTTGTTTCACACTTTTTTGTTAATTACATAATTCCACATGTGTTAATTCATAGTTTTGATGCCTTCAGAGTTAATCTACTATTTTCATAGTCATGAAAGTAATGAACTCTTTGAATGAGGTGCGTCCAAACTTTTGGTCTGTACTGTGTGTGTGTGTGTGTATGTATGTGTGTATATATATATATATATATATATATATATATATATATATATATATATATATATATATATTATAATGTGTGTACAGTTGTGGACAAAAGTATTGACACCCCTGCAATTTTGTCAGATAATACTCGGTTTCTTCCTGAAAATGATTGCAAACACAAATTCTTTGGTATTATCTTCATTTAATTTGTGTTAAATGAAAAAACACAAAAGAGAATGAAGCAAAACATTGATCATTTCACACAAAACTCCAAAAATGGGCCACACAAAAGTATTGGCACCCTCAGCCTAATACTTGTTTGCACAACCTTTAGCCAGTAGCCGGTAACCATCAATGAGTTTCTTACAATGCTCTGCTGGAATTTTAGACTATTCTTCTTTGGCAAACTGCTCCAGGTCCCTGATATTTGAAGGGTGCTTTCTCCAAACTGCCATTTTTAGATCTCTCCACAGGTGTTCTATGGGATTCAGGTCTGGACTCATTGCTGGCCACCTTAGAAGTCTCCAGTGCTTTCTCTCAAACCATTTTCTAGTGCTTTTTGAAGTGTGTTTTGGGTCATTGTCCTGCTGGAAGACCCATGACCTCAGAGGGAGACCCAGCTTTCTCACACTGGGCCCTACATTATGCTGCAAAATTTGTTGGTAGTCTTCAGACTTCATAATGCCATGCACACAGTCAAGCAGTCCAGTGCCAGAGGCAGCAAAGCAAACCCAAAACATCAGGGAACCTCCGCCATGTTTGACTGTAGGGACAGTGTTCTTTTCTTTGAATGCCTCTTTTTTTTCTCCTGTAAACTTAATGTTGATGCTTTTGCCCAAAAAGCTCTACTTTTGTCTCATCTGACCAGAGAACATTCTTCCAAAACGTTTTAGGCTTTTTCAGGTAAGTTTTGGCAAACTCCAGCCTGGCTTTTTTATGTCTCGGGGTAAGAAGTGGGGTCTTCCTGGGTCTCCTACCATACAGTCCCTTTTCATTCAGACGCCAACGGATAGTACGAGTTGACACTGTTGTACCCTCGGACTGCAGGGCAGATTGAACTTGTTTGGATGTTAGTCGAGGTTGTTTATCCAACATCCGCACAATCTTGCGTTGAAATCTCTTGTCAATTTTTCTTTTCCGTCCACATCTAGGGAGGTTAGCCACAGTGCCATGGGCTTTAAACTTCTTGATGACACTGCGCACGGTTTTTCACAGTCTTCTACTAGGCATTGCTCCTGCTGGCCAGTTTCCTACTCCACACTGATGAGGGGCAATACCCCGAAACAGCTGTCTGTGGATGGATGCCATGTTTTGACAATGGTGGTTTCCTTCATTGGAGACTGCCCTTCCCGTGGTTGTTCCCTCCCGGGGAAAGACCTGGCTAGTCATTGCTTGCGTTGAGAAACATGTGATGGTGTCTCCGCGGCTTGTGTCTTGCATATGTTTACTGCACACGGTAGACACAGGAACATTCAGGTCTTTGGAGATGGACTTGTGGCCTTGAGATTGCTCATGCTTCCTCACAATTTGGTTTCTCAAGTCCTCAGACAGTTCTTTGGTCTTCTTTCTTTTCTCCATGCTCAAAGTGGTACACAAAAGGACACAGGACAGAGGTTGAGTCAACTTTAATCCATGTCAACTGGCTGCAAGTGTGATTTAGTTATTGCCAACACCTGTTAGGTGCCACAGATAAGTTACAGGTGCTGTTAATTACACAAATTAGAGAAGCATCACATGATTTTTCGAACAGTGCCAATACTTTTGTCCACCCTCTTTTTTTTATGTTTGGTGTGGAATTATATCCAATTTGGCTTTAAGACAATTCTTTTTGTGTTTTTTTTTTTTATTTAAGACAAATTAAATGAAGATTATACCAAAGAATTTGTGTTTGCAATCATTTTCAGGAAGAAAGTGTATTATCTGACAAAATTGCAGGGGTGTCAATACTTTTGGCCACAGCTGCGTGTGTTTGTGTGTGTGTATGTATGTATGTGTGTGTGTGTGTGTGTATATATATGTATGTATGTGTATATATGTATGTATGTGTGTGTGTGTATATATATATATATATATATATATATGTATATGTATATATATGTTTTAATTATAAATGTATTTATATTGTGAATGAGCTGGATGTAATCGTGCTGAAAACTTTTTCTCTTTTCTTATAGGACTACAGAACTAAACAGTTCTGCTGCAGCCAGTGTCCGTTCTCGTCCAAGTTTTTTTCTGCTTACAAAAGTCACTTTCGAAACGTCCACAATGAAGACTTTGAGAATCGGATCCTTCTGAACTGTCCATACTGTACCTACAATGGAAACAGAAAGACTTTGGAAATGCACATTAAGGTATTCCACGCACCAAACAACCCTCAGCCCAGCCCAGTCATCAGCGCTTTTAAAGATAAAGCAAAGTTCGACAGCCTTAAACCTAAGCAGGCCGACAGCGTGGAGCAAGCGGTTTATTATTGTAAAAAGTGCACTTACAGAGATCCTCTCTATGATGTGGTGAGAAAACACATATACAGGGAACACTTCCAGCACGTCGCGGCCCCATACATTGCAAAAGCCAGTGACAAATCACTGAATGGCGCCATGCCTATAGGGGCAAGCCCAAGCAATGACTGCAGCATTCATTGCAAGCGATGCCTGTTTATGCCTAAGACATACGAAACCTTAGTTCAGCATGTAATTGAAGACCATGAGCGAATTGGGTACCAAGTGACAGCAATGATAGGACATACAAATGTGGTCGTTCCTAGATCAAAGCCATTGATGCTGATAGCTCCAAAGCCACAAGATAAAAAACCCATGGGCATTCCACCAAGAATGGGTCCAATGTCCCCAGGAAATGTCAGAACTCTTCCTTCTCAACAAATGGTGAACAGACTTTCAATACCAAAGCCTTCAATGAATCCTAACATGATGTCCAACGTCCATATGCAGCAGAATAACTATGGGGTGAAAGGATTGTCTTCAGGGTATCCTGTTGGGCCACAGATGAGATTAGGAATGGGTGGTAATGCCCCCGTTTCGATCCCTCAGCAATCCCAGTCAATGAAGCAGATGCTTCCTGGTGGTAACGTGAGATCTTACTCTCTTAGTAATGAGCAAAGATCGCAAGCTCCTTTAAGGTACTCTCTTCAGTCTGGAAACTCCAGCCTTTCAGGTGGCCACCTTAAACCAGCTTCCATGACGCCAACCCATATTCCATCTCGTGGCCTGATTCAGCCTGGTGCAAAACCCACCGCTGCTGCTGTTGCTGCGGCGGCCGCCGCTGCTGCAGCAGCCGCCAACCCTTCCTCTACCCAAAAATGGAAGATATGTACAATTTGCAACGAGTTATTTCCAGAAAATGTGTACAGCATTCACTTTGAAAAGGAGCACAAAGCTGAAAAAGTCCCAGCGGTGGCAAACTACATAATGAAAATACATAACTTCACAAGCAAATGTCTATACTGTAACAGATACTTGCCAACTGACACATTGCTAAACCACATGTTGATCCATGGCCTCTCCTGTCCTTACTGTCGATCAACTTTCAACGACGTTGAGAAAATGGCAGCCCACATGAGAATGGTTCATGCAGATGAAGAAATGGCGCCAAAAACTGATTCCACTTTGACATTCGACTTGACATTACAACAAGGAAGCCACACCAATATCCACTTACTGGTCACGACGTACAACCTAAGGGATGCCCCGGCTGAATCTGTAGCTTACCATGCCCAGAACCAACCAGCTACTCCTCCTCCTACTCCAAAAACGCAAGCAAAGACAGTGGAGAAGGTGGAACCACCCATCAAAAATGTACCACAGACTGCTGTGCCGTACAAGAAAGATGTAGGCAAAACCCTTTGTCCTCTCTGCTTTTCCATCTTGAAGGGTCCTATTTCTGATGCCCTTGCCCATCATTTGAGGGAAAGACATCAAGTCATCCAGACCGTCCATCCTGTTGAGAAAAAGCTCACCTACAAATGCATCCATTGTCTAGGAGTGTACACGAGTAACATGACAGCTTCAACTATTACGCTGCATCTCGTACATTGCAGAGGAGTAGGCAAAACCCAGAACGGGCAAGAGAAGACTGGTGGTATCATCAAAATCAACCCATCTCAACCAATACCAATGAAACGTTCCAATGACTTTATTGATTTATCTTTTGCCAAAAGGAGAAGACCTGATGACGACCCAGATGCCCCAATTATTTTAGATGATAAGCCTGAAGAGCCAGTGGTCTTGGCTCTGGACCCCAGGGGCCACGAAGATGACTCCTATGAAGCCAGAAAGACATTCCTTACAAAATACTTCAATATGCAGCCCTATGCGAGCAGACGAGAAATTGAAAAGTTGGCAGCCAGTTTGTGGTTATGGAAGAATGATATTTCTAACCATTTCAGTAATAAAAGAAAAAAGTGCACCAGAGATTGTGAAAGATACACGCTCAATGTTTTGCTGGGCTTCAACATGAGGGAGCTGAATAAAGTCAAACACGAGATGGACTTTGGTGATGAATGGAAGTTTGAAAACATCGACGAAAGTCAGTCTGCCCCTAATGCGAGTAAAACAATAGAGAAGAAGAAATTAAACGAGTCCAGCTCGTCCGATGCATCTGAAAATGCAGCAGAGGATTCGAACGAAAGTGGTGTTGAGCAAACCCCCGAGAAGGATGTTAAGTCCACGAATTCGGAACACAACACAAGTCTTTCAGAGCAACCTGTCAAAGCGCTAGAAAACCAAAGTGTTGACACTCCATCAAAGGCGATCGACCACTCTAATGCAATCGTTTTGGACAGCTCTGACAACGACGGAGAATTGGAAGATTCCCCTGTGCCGGAGAAAAAGATCACAATCCCAGAGAGGGAGCCCATGAAATCCAAGTTGGACTTTGAGGACAGCAATCTGGAAGTGAAGCAGGGAATTCAGATGAATGATTCCAACCACAGTAAAGATCCTGAAAACGGCCAAGATATTGAAAAAGATAATTTAGTTGAGGGCGACGAGGAGGAAGTCAAGTGCAAAACAAACTCTAATGACAAATCCGATGAATTCTGGTCTAAAGAGAAGTCTCTCTTGTTACCTAACATGTCCGTGAAAGAGGAAAATTTGCTTGAGAAACCAATGGAATGGCAGACTAGCACAAACGACCGAGAAGATAAAGATCACTTTAACGTGACTGTTACAGATAAAATGCACAACAGTATACAAGGAGTAGGACTCAGTAGCCAACAAGTATAGGTTAAACTTTTAGATACCACTTGTGTGTACAGCCTCGTAGCTGATATTTTCATTACAGCAGAACTGATAAGCTACCCCAGCGTACTGTTTACTGCACGGTGACGATGTTGGACGCTGGGTTATCCACTCTTTGGTTTCGATGGCTCTTTATGTCCTCCTGCATTTGGCACATACCGATGTGACGCGCAACATTGGATGATACAAAATGCTCAGATGTTTTATCTGCATTTTTTTTCCTTTGAGTTTTTCATGATCATTATTAGTTTGTGTTATTTTTCTATTTTTTTTCTCTTACAAAAAAAGAAAACTTTAAAAAAAAGAAAAGAAAAAAAAATGACTTGATGCAGAGAAACCTGGCAAACCTCACAGAGCGCAAGGTTTCCATCCTCTAAACTACAGGACTCCCTCTGCAGGTTATTCAAAATTTTGTGGCTCACTGTGTATAGGTTTTTGGGATACTAATTTTTTTTTTTTTTCTTCCCTCACTACCCTTGTCAATGTAATCATTCTGAATAGGCAAAATGTATATTTGTACAGTATTTTAGACTTCTTCAAAGTGACTTATCAAATTGTTCTTGTGTACCCACTATAGATTTTTTTTCTAATTTAGTGATGGCCTGCTGTGTAATTAACGCTGTATCTAGTTTACTTAGCAAAAGGCTTGAAACTGCAATAGTTAAACAAAAAGAGGAAAAAATATGGAAAAAAAAAACACTTAAGAATTTTCAAAGAACTTTGGTTTTTGCACATAATCTGTACAATCTGAAGATGGATACGGTCATATAAAATATATCTGGACTATTGTAATCAATACTTTGTTTGCTGCCCCCAAACCCTGAAAAATTGAGCTGATGGAAAACCTAATATCCTGGAAGAGAGGTAACTTTATAATAGTGTCCACGGTGCTAGCATCCTGCTGCGGCGACCATTCAGCAGAGCGAACGTTTGGGAAAGGAGTGAAGCCAAGCCTTTTTTTTTCTTGGCAGGCAGGTAATGTCACAATGATGATAAATGGACCCCAATGATGGTATAGCCAGGGTGCTGGATCATTTCTCAGAATGGCCGCTTGCCCTGTCTGTAAGCACGATTTAAAATAGGGAGTTCCATTGCAAAGAAGAAAAATAAAAAATCCACACACAATGTTTGCTAGTTGACATATTCTGATACCTTTCTAAAGGTAGAGGTCTGTATAATATGTATTGTGTTTAAAGTATCAAGACAGAAAACACAATGCCGTATTTTCGTTATTAGTATATTTAGTTGCCCACCTAGTGATGTTCATTTATTCCATCTACTATTTGGCACACTGTTGTAGTAGTATTTTGTGATCTTTCTTTCCCTTTGTATTCATTTAAGCATCTAAATAAAAAGCTGTATTGTGCTTAATGTCAATCTTTGGCTTGGTTCTGTGGATATATGTACTAGGGTGATGACAATCTTTACGTCCACTTCTATAGATGTATATTTGCATATTACGTTAAAGGGAATCTGCCATGTCCAAAAACACTAATAATCTGAGGACATGGGGTTAGTCTGCAGGTTAATAGCTTTGTGAAGCTGTGTGGCTGCCGCACTGAAGGCACGGCTACCGGGAGGAAATTTACTTTATTTCTCCTGACAGCCTCCAGTCATTGAAGTCGTGACGCCTTTATCACCGCTCCGTATATAGTGAGTGGTGGCCCCGGCAGGGATCCGGTGCTTAGCTGGCTGTCAGTCAGTGCTGGGGTGTGGTTCCAGCTGCTCACTGTAGCCAGGGGGGAGGGATACTGTTCATTTCCTTCCAACAGATTAACCCCATATCTGCAGGTTAATTGCATTTTTTTTTTGTTATGACCGTTTCCCTTTAAAGTAACCATTCAATATTGCATTTATGGCTGCTGATCTATAGGTTGCATTGGTGGTGGTTACTAGACTTGACACTCAGCAAAAGTTACACAGTACCAATAAACATTTGCAGGCCTGCAAATTAAGAAAGGATATGTTCACACATTGTGGGGGGTTTTTTCAGGCGAAAAAGAAGCTGCATTTTACCGTTCCAGCTAAAACGATGAAATTTCAGAACTCTCATGTGCGCATGCTTGGCTTTTTTTTTTCTTCTCCTGACTTAATTTGAGAACAGCAGTGTTTTAAAATCTGCAGCATGTCAATTCTTTCAGTAGATTTTACCCATAGAAAGCAATGAGATTGCAAAAAGAAAAAAACGCAAATCTGTTTTGCTATTTTTAGTCACCAAAAACACATCTATATTAAACATGTACTGTAGACAAATGACACATGTAATACGCACCAAAAAACAAAACAGGTGAACGTGTTTTGATAAGTACTTCCTGGATGGAGAAACTAGTAGCATGCATTGCTCAGGTGTGGTTTTGGTCCATTCTTGCATGCTCTCTTGGTTCCTTCCATACATTTTCTATTGAATTCAGGTCAGGTGACTGGCAGGGCCTGTCTTGCGGCTTTATTTTCTACCTCTGAAACCAATTGAGTTTCCTTGGATCTGTTTGAGATCATTATCTTGCTGAAATATCCACCCCTGTTTTATCCTCATCATCCTGGTAGATGTCAGCAGTATTATATCAAGAATTTATTGGTATATTTGTCCAGTGCCTTTTGGCCTTCAAACATGGTGTGTATTATGACATCTAAAGAGTTCCATTTTTGGTCTCATCTGACCAGACTATATTTTCCCAGTATTTCACAGGCTTGTCTAAATGATGATGAGCGACCTGTAAACTCGCATGAACATTCTTATCGTTCAGCAATGGATTCTTGTGTGGTGAGCGTGCATACAGGCCATGGAGGTTGAAGTGTATTACCTATTGTTTTCTTTAAAAGAGTGGTTCCTGCTGATTCCTGGTCTTTCTGTAGCTCTCCACAGGTGGTCCTTGGCTCTTGGAGAACTTTTTTGATTCTTTTCACTCCTTGGTTTGAAATCTTGTGGGGAGCACCTGATTGTAGCTAGTTTATGGTGAGATTATGTTCTTTCCACTTCCACATTAGGGACCCAACAATGCTCACTGGAACCTTCAGTAGTTTAGAAATTCTTCTGCAACTAATGCCATCAGTATGTTTTGCAACAAGGCTGCAAAGGTCTTGAGACAGCTCACTGGTGTTACCCAACATGAGATGTTTCTTGGGTGGTACCTTGGTAATGACACCTTTTTATAGGTCATCAGTTGAACCAGCTAATACCTTTCACAAAGTGTCAGGATTGCTTTCTAATAGATGCCAGCTGGTGTCATGCATTTACATGGCTTTTGGACTGTTCTTTCTTCTTGTGTTCAGTGCGTTTTCTTTGTGTCATTTCTCATTGCGCACAAATTAATTTATGACCTCATTGGTTTGATTTTCTTTAGTGTGGCTTGAATGGGTTTTTACTGACATTCGGTGAGAATTCTTCAATGTCAGTAATGCCTTTAGAAATACATTAGAAAATTGGTGACATGGTCAATACTTCACCTGCTGTATATAGTATATTTTACATTTGGGGCCACATGGAAATTGCGGTTTGATGTGGATTCAGTAAATAACATGTTGCTCGTCCTCCCTTCCCCACAGTACGGATTTAAAACCCGCAACAGAAGAACCTTTCCTGTATCAATGAACCATGTACTCTGGTATTTTGTTTTAAAGAGAGTATGTCTGCACAAAATGATCAGACGAAGCTCTGTGAATGCTTGGCTAAACAGTTCGGGTCCGCCTTCCCACCTACTAGTTTTGGCATCCATCTCGCCACCTCCTCTTTAACAGCTCTGGCTTTACCAGAGCAAGAGAAGGATGACGTTTGGTGGGAAAACAAGTAGGGATGGGATATTGCACTCGGTGCTTGGTTTCACAGTACAAATTTTGAAGTACACTCTGTGTGAACATACCCCAAGCCTTGCCTTGCCTTGCCAACATCTGTAACCATGGAAACCAGTCCATCCTGTTTCTATAGTTACATTAGACAGTGTATTACTAACCAGTGAAACTTTCCTTTTCAGAGTTGTTGTGTGGTATCTTAACTTCTGATACTTCCAAGCAACAAACTGCTGCCACTAGGTTTGATGACTTGTACTTTTACAAACAAAATTTTTTTGCATTTGTTCCTCTGCTACCCAATTTCTCTGGATTTTGAGGTTCAACTCTTAGAGGAAAGTTGTTTTTTTTTTGTTTTTGTTTTTTTTTTTCCCCTTGCCCCATATTTGCAGCGATTTATCATTGCAGATAATTCAGCAATTTGACCCCTCTGAATACGACGGAAGCCCTACCTATGTCAAGACTGGCTAATTCATTAAGTATGATAGTCATGTCGTAAGGGCATGCAGGAATCCAGCGTTCTAAAACTAATTTAAGTCTTAGAACCTACCTAAAACTGGCCCCCAAAGTAAATCGGGTTTGGATATCTTTTTTGTGAATATGTTTAAAGAAATACAAGCTCCGAAGGTCTTAGGAGTTAGATCCACAGAGTGCTAGTTGGTGACAAGAATTCATGAATAGATCTGAAAGAATCCAAACTGCAGAGTTTGGGGTTTGTACCGGATACCCGGTGCTGAACGCCGAACACTCACTTCTGGTGGAAGTCCATTTTGCAGTTCCGAGAGAGACCATTTCACAACACCAAAGTTTGGGTTCCCATGGACCTCTATGGGATTCGGGTTCTGATTCAAGTTCATTTATAGTTCTAGATAGTTCTAGTACCAAAACCGAACTTCCACACGTCCGCCCATCCCTATTGATGAATCATTTACTACGTGCCATTGCTGCCATTAGTTTTCGTTGCTAAGTCCCGCAAATGGCCAGGTTACAGCAATTTTGGTACGAGGTTTCAGGTAAAACTCCTCAGCAGCTGTTCTAAGAACAAACTTTTATTCTGCTCTGGCTGAATATACTATTGGGGTATGTAAGTTTTTGATGCAGAATGTCTGCAGCAAATTCTTGTCTCTTAGAAGGAAAAATTCTGCTTTAAAAACACATTTTTGATGTGCTTTTTTTTTTCTTTCCCCTTTCATAAGGGTAGGGTCACACGACCGTATAAAAATTGCTCAGTTTCATTCAGAAAAATGGGGTGAGTTTTCTTTTTGCAGCAGCTATTAATTTACAGGACCATTTACGGTTTACTGTTACAGAATTGTAATGCATACCTAATAATCAAAGTGTGGCTCCATACGGCATCCGATTTCACCCCCAACACCCATAGACTTGAATTGGAGAATCTCATCTTATTTACGAAATAAACTTGAGCATGATGCAATTTATTTCTTCATGTGCTGGTTAGAAAAAAAACACTTCTACCTTGCCTCATTGAGTAATATTGGTCCAGATGCTGTGCATTTTATCCACAGACAGTACTTGGACCGAAAATTTGCTCATGTTAACGGAACGAGCCTTGAGTGTGAATTGAAATGGTGCAGATATGGAATTGCTTCAACTTGACAAAGAAAAAAAATAGGCTGCAGCTTTCTGAAATCTTTACATTGGTATAGTAAAATGCTGTCTTTTTGTATCAAAAATGCGATGTGTGAACATATCCTTACTGTTTGTACTGTTGGGACAGTTAAATTTGTTCCTTTATCGTGTCCCGTTAGTATCTGCAGTATTGTCCTGCTTGGTGGCATCCCTGTGGCCTACAGCTTTTAATATGTGTATGCCTTACAGAAAAACTATAGAAAGAATAGTTATCAGCCTGTATTAGTGAGGATGCTCAGCAGAGGTCAGTGTTATCTGCTGCATCCTTCTATATAAAATATTGTCATCTATGAGCACGAGGTGCTGCGCTGATTAAAGGTTTGTACAGTATGATATAGGACTACAGGATCCCTCCTGCTGGCTCTAGCAAAGGGGACACTTTCTTATACATGGCACTAGTGCTGCAGAAGTGGTTCACAGCATAAGGAGACTTGTAAACATTCACGGTCCCAGAACAATGGCTGCTGATATTCTGTCCCAAAACTCATCACATATGCTCATAGGGGAAAAGTTTGGATCAGGAGCCCATGAGCCAATCTGGACTTGCATCATGAACGTCCGACACCAAGATTTGTCCTATTAATTGCTTGTAGCCTCTGAGCTATAATATGAGGTTCGGCTGCTGCAGAATAGATATATCAGATAAGATGACTTTTGGACTATTCTATACTAACCAGTAGCAATCTCTTCTGCAGGATGGAATAAGGTGTGTATGTGAAGCCACTCATACAAATATCACTAAAGAACAGAGCACACTGATGAGAAACCTGATTTATCAGAACAGCTGACAATAGGGTTGTAAAATAAATGATCTCATTTGGGCCTTGTTTATTAATTACCACCAGTCTTTAGATTTTATGTAAACTTTGTATGGGGTTTGTTTTGGTTTTCTCTGTGACTTTTGAAATCATGTTTTAATTTGTCTCAGCCTGGCAATTTCTGGATTTATTCCTATTACACTAAGGCTATGTTCACACATTGCATTATGTGTTTTTTTTTTTTTTTTTTCTGCAGACAAAACCTGCTCTTGACAATATTAAAACAGCAGCTTTTGCTGCCTTTTTCAGGATCCCAAACTTAAGCTTTGATTCCACCACATAAGCATGAACTCAGGTCATCAATGCAAGACATGTGAAACCATATTTTGGGTAAAATTAATCAGAATTCTTTTCTACACTATATTTATGAAAAAAGTGACTTCTGAACAAAAAAAAAATTAATGAGTTCATTAAAAATATACATAATTGCATATGTAACAGCGGAGGATGGTGACATGGTTGGGAATAGTTTACCTAAATCCATTGACAGAGCATTGACTTTGTAGAACACTGTTTACTTTGACACTTTGGTCGGCCCTTGAGTTGATAAGGAATTGTTCAATTTCACCTTGGTCAGCCAACATTTACTTTACAGATAAGAATGGTTTATGGATAATCTGCATGCGTTATTTTTATTAGTCTGTGGTACTTAAAAACGCACTGACTTCTTCATCACGGCAAGAAAAACCACAGACTTCATCTGGACAAAAAAAGCTTTGCTTTTCTTGTCTGGATGAAGAAGTCTGTGGTACTTTGAAACGCATTGACTAAATAAAGAAAAAATGCATGTACTTTCAGTCTGGATTTAGACTTATTGTATGTGATACCAGCAGCACAGATTATCAACAAATCCTTGTTTTTTCCGGTTAGACCTGCAGCCGCTGGATGCACAAGTGATTGAAATGTGTATACACAACTAAATCAGGTTAGTATAACCTTATTTAAACACTTTTATCTGCCTTTGTTAAAACCCTATTGCTGTATTTTTCTCCCTAGTTTTATAATGTTTCCTTTACACTTCTCACTAGTTTAATTAAACTGTATTAATCCTAACTAATCTGTTAGCTGTCAGAATCCGCTGACACCCGGTGGTGATTACCCGCACAACCCTCACATGTAATTTTCCATCCATGGTCCAATAGGCCCATGGCATGTGGACGAAACATTACATCTGATGTCAGAAAGGGGTTAAAGTAGAACTCGCCACCTTTTGTGGCAGCCTGTTCCACTCATTGATCTACCTCACGCTCAAAAATCTCCCTTTTACCCTTCGCCACGACAGCACCCACTGGAGGTATCGGATCCGCCCCATTTGGAACAGGAAACCCTACAGGAAAGATAAAAGGGGCGGTCCGCATTTCCTCCTCAGTTTTGGTTTCCTGTTCCAAACGGAGCCACGATATCCTTCAGGAAGAATACCTGGGCCAGGCATGCCGCCTGTGCAGTCTCCTTGGGAACGGCAGGGGCTGCGGTCCAGAGGCAGCGTCGGGGGAGATTCCGTTAGACGGCTCCCCCCTCGTCTGGTGAGCGGAGGGTGATGACGGGGTCCAGGGAGGGCCGCCCCGTCTCACCCAGGAGAGCGTCGGCAGGCACCGGGACGCACCGCTGCCGGGAGCGGTAAGAGCGCCAGTGGCGCAGAAGAGAGAGGATGGAGGCGCCAGTGGCGGTGGCGGTGCATGGAGAGCAGGGCCGCGCGGTGAAGCGGCGCGGTAGCCGGCCGGCGCACAGTCTCCTGACCCCCCCCCCCGGAAGTAATGGTTGAACTTCCGGGGCGGGATGGCTGAGAGCGTCGGGCACGCGCGCGGTGATCTCTGGGAGGAGGAGCAACTTCCGGGGGACGGCAGGAAGAAAAAAAAAAAAAAAAAGAGCGAGTTATTTAAACAGCAGCGCAGCTGAGCGCCGATGCAGCAATGTTGTCCCCAACGGAAGCACACGCTCCAGCGGGGGATTCTGCAGGAGGTAGCTCCACCAGGGACCGCAACACCGGCCGCAGGAATGAAGCAGGAGAATCAAGGCCTAGGACGTCTCAGCCATCTGATCCGGTAATATAAGGCTTCACTGGGTGAGTGTGCAAAGCATATACTAAGCTGACCTCTCGTACCCCCCCGCCTTGGTGTCCCCTTCTAGACCAAGAAAAAGGATAAATCCAAGCATAAAGAATGTGCGCTATGCTCGGAACCTCTCCCTGACTCCTACCCTAAGAAGCTCTGTAAGCAGTGCACCAAAGAGACAAAGCAAGGGACCGCATTGTCGACAAAGGACATTAGAGCTATAATCAGGGAGGAGATACAGGCTATTAATCGCGCCAAAACTCCCTCAGAGACTGGCAGCAAGAAACAGTTAACCCTCAGCTCAGAGTCAGAGGAAGAAGGGGGGTTAATCTCTGACTCCTCACTAACATCCTCGTCATCATCAGACATGGAGGGACAGTCATGTTTCCCCCTAGACAGTGTGGACAACCTAGTCAAGTCGGTGAGAAGCACTATGGGGTGTGAGGAACCAAGGGGTGCCCAAACCGCACAGGACATAATGTTTGCGGGATTGGCGGAAAAGAAAAGGAGAGCGTTCCCGGTAATACCGGCAATTAAGGCCCTAATAAAGAGGGAATGGGAAAAAAATGACCAAAGAAGTTTTCTCCCATCAGCCTCAAAAAGAAAGTATCCTTTCAGCAATGAGGAACTATTAAAATGGACCAAAGTGCCAAAAGTGGATGCCGTGATATCCTCTACTTCGAGACAATCGTCTATTCCAGTAGAGGACGCAGGCTTGTTGGCAGACCCGTTAGACAGCAAGGCGGAATCATCATTGAAGAGGTCTTGGGAGTCTACCACGGGTATATTTAAGCCAGCGGTAGCCAGCACATGCACCACTAGATCCATGGTCGTGTGGTTGGACCAGCTGGATCAACAAATAGAGCAAAAGGTGTCCAGAGAAAAATTAAGGACCGCTATCCCATTGATAAGGGGGGCAGCTGCCTTTATGGCTGATGCGTCGGCAGACACTACGGCTGGCAGCAAGATCAGCAGCTCTAGTGAACAACGCCAGAAGGGCGTTGTGGATGAAGAGCTGGAAGGGGGACGCGCAATCAAAGGCTAAGATCTGTGCAACCCCGTGTGAGGGTGAGTTTCTCTTCGGGAAGGCCCTAGACGAGATACTCGCCAAAGGAAAAGAAGAAGGCGTTCCCTGACTCTTCTATCCCTTTCTATAGGAGAACCTTTAAGAGGCGACCGTTTGGAAGAAGGAGGCAAATGGAAAGGCCAAATAGATGGGCCACAAAAGAAGAGAAACAAAAGGGTACCATGTTCAGGGGTCCAACGTTCCGAAGGGAAAATAGAAATTAAGGAGTCAGACCCACCTGTAGGGGGTAGATTACGGTTCTTTTATCCAAAATGGGAACAAATATCCTCAAACCCATGGATCTTGAGTATTATTAAAGAAGGAATGAAAATAGAATTCCTTCAAAATCCTTATGATTTCTTTGTCCTAACCCGCCTTAACTCTATGGCCCAACAAAAGGCCCTCGAAGAAGAGATTCGGAGCCTACTATGCAAAGGGGTTTTAGTAGAGGTCCCAGAGGAACAGGAAGGTAGAGGGTTCTACTCTCCCTTATTTTTAATTTCCAAACCAGATGGTACATTTAGAACAATTATTAATTTAAGGAAGCTTAATACGTTTATTAAAAATTATAAGTTTAAGATGGAATCAATCAGATCCACCATAAAGCTTCTCTTTCCAAATTGTGTGATGGCGGGGATTGACTTAAAGGATGCTTATTATCATCTTCCTATCCATAATAGATACCAAAAATATCTAAGGGTCGCAGTGGTATTCGATGGCAAGGTCCGTCATTTTCAATACACAGCCATGCCTTTCGGCCTCTCAACAGCGCCAAGAATCTTCACCAAGGTGATGGCAGAGGTGATGGCCTATATTCGTCAAAAAGATACTGTAATCGTACCTTACTTAGACGACTTCCTAATAATCGGGAACTCGGATACCCAATGTACCGAAAGAGTGGCTGATGCAATCTCATCCTTGCAGGACCTAGGCTGGATCATCAATATACAGAAGTCCAGGCTCGTTCCGCAATCCCTCCAGATGTTTTTGGGGTTCCAATTGAACTCCATAACCCAGAAATGTCTACTTCCGCAGGTAAAGATTGCACTAACAAAAGAAAAAGTAGAGGCAGCCATAGATAGACCACGCATGTCTCTGAGAGGGGCAATGTTGCTATTGGGGTCGCTAGATTCCTGTGCCCCTGCAGTCCGGTGGGCCCATTATCATGTCCGCACACTCCAGCATCAGATCGTCCAGGAGGAGAGGCGACATGGTGGTCACCTCGAGAGTAAGATAACTCTAACGCAGGAGGTCTTGACTTCTCTGGAATGGTGGCTAGAGGATGACCATCTATCCTCAGGAGTCCCATGGGTCATAGTACCATCTAGTATCCTGACCACCGACGCTAGCCCCCAAGGCTGGGGAGCCCATATGGGGAATAGCTTTTGTCAAGGAAGATGGAATAGAGAGGAAAGAGAATACTCGTCTAATTTAAAAGAACTGACAGCAGTATACTATGCTCTACATTATTTCCTTCCACAGCTCCAACAGAAACATGTCAGGATCCTGTCGGACAACACCACCACAGTGGCCTACATAAACAGACAAGGAGGTACTCGATCAGAGACTCTGATGTCTTCTGCGGCAAGAATCTTAGACTTAGCCGAAAGCAATTTGTTGTCCCTCTCAGCTCTTCATATCAGAGGAGAGGACAATCAAGAAGCAGATTTCTTAAGCCGACACACACTTCGGCAAGGGGAGTGGTGCCTCAATCACCAAATCTTCCAGAACATAGTGGCTCTATGGGGGCATCCTCAAGTGGACCTCTTTGCCACAAGAGAAAACAGACAAACAAAGACCTTTGCTTCCCTGTCTCCAGCAGATCACCCAGACATACTGGATGCCCTTCAGGCCCCATGGAGATTCAAGCTGGCATACGCCTTCCCTCCATTGATTCTCCTGCCACAAGTGATTCAGAAAATCAGAGAGGAAAAGGCGAGCGTAATCCTGATAGCACCATTCTGGCCCAAGAGACCGTGGTTCTCGTGGCTACGAATTATGTCAGTGACAGACCCTTGGGTTCTCCCCCCAAACCCCGACCTACTCTCCCAAGGCCCTTTCTTCCACCCTCAAGTGGACAACTTACACTTGACGGCGTGGAACTTGAAAGGCACCTATTAAGATCAAGAGGGTTTTCGCAATCATTAATTACTACGCTCCTGCAGAGCAGGAAGCAGTCCACAACCCAAATTTATAAAAGAATATGGAAGAAATTCCTAGAGTTTCATACAGCATCTCATACAGCAGAAGTCCCGATAGTCCCTATCTTAGAATTCCTACAAAAGGGAAAGGAATTGGGCTTGTCAGTAAGCACACTGAAAGTACAGGTGTCTGCGTTGGGGGCGCTGTATGGCCATAATATAGCAGGGAATAAGTGGATATCACGATTCATTACGGCATGTGAAAGAATAACTCCGGTTCACATACCCACAATCCCTACGTGGGACTTAAACTTGGTGTTAGACGCCCTTACAGAACAACCTTTTGAACCGATACGATAGCCCTTAAATATTTATCATTTAAGACGGCCCTCTTGGTAGCACTGACATCCACTAGGAGAGTGGGTGATATCCAGGCCCTGTCCATAGATCCACCCTTTTTGCAGGTATATCAGGATAGATTAATATTGAAGCCAGACCCCTCATACCTGCCTAAGGTATCAACAAGGTACCATAGGTCTCAGGAGATACTCCTCCCAACCTTCTTTGAAGATCCCTCCACTCCGGAAGAGCAGAAATTCCACACTTTGGACGTCAGAAGAACTGTCCTAAAGTATATTGAGAGGTCTGAAAGCTGGAGGCAGTGTAGGGCTCTCTTCATTTCTTTTCAGGGCCCTAAGAAAGGGTATGGAGTCACAAAAAGCACCATTTCCCGATGGATCAGGGATGCCATTCGTTTAGCCTACTCTGCAAAAAATGAAGAACCTCTGGGAAACATCAGAGCACATTCCACCAGAGCAATGGCGGCTTCCTGGGCGGAGAGGGGAGACGTTCCAATTGAAACCATATGTAAGGCGGCAATTTGGTCATCCCCTTCTACCTTCTATAGACACTATAGACTGGATCTTTCGTCTACCTCTGACCTAAGCTTTGGCAGGACTGTCCTTGGCACGGTGGTCCCACCCAGGTGATGGTCTCTGGAATCTCTCCAGTGGGTGCTGTCGTGGCGAAGGGTAAAAAGACGGATTACTTACCGGTAATGCTCTTTTAGTGAGTCCACGACAGCACCCGCTCACTTCCCTCCCTGCTACAAATATCAATGTTAAAAGTATATCTGCTAAAGTTGGATAAGTAAAGATATAAGTACAAAACATTGCCTAATCCTTGGCGGTCCTCCTGGTACTCTGAAATGCAAAACTGAGGAGGAAAGGCTGACCGCCCCTTTTATCTTTCCTGTAGGGTTTCCTGTTCCAAATGGGGCGGATCCGATACCTCCAGTGGGTGCTGTCGTGGACTCACTAACAGAGCATTACCGGTAAGTAATCCGGCTTTTCAGTTTCATTCCATTGCTTCTTGTGTTTCCATGTGGAAATGAGAATAAGGATGATCCCTCTACACTGCCCTCTCTTCAAATATTTATAGACTGCTTTTTTGCAAGCTAAACATTCCCAGATCCTTTAACCATTCCTTGTAGGAGATACTTTGAGGTCCACTCCCCATCTTGGTAGCTCTTCTCTGAACTTGCTCCAGTTTTTCAGTGTCTTTTTAAAAATGTGCCCCGAACTGGCCACAGTACTCGGTCAGGCCTCATCTGGAATAGAGGGGGATAATTACCTCACATGATAAAGACTGTATGCTTCTCTTAAAACATCCTAGAGCTGTTTGCCATTTTTTGCTGCTGCATCACACTGTTGACTCGTGCAGTCTGTGATCTATTAGTATTTATTTTAATGCCACAGCGCTTTACAGACATTATTGTATAGCCAAGTCTTTTCCACACATGCTGTTGCTTAGTTCTATTCCTACCATCCTCCCATTCTGTAAATGTAATTTTAATTTTTCTTGCCCAGATGTAGAATCTACAAATTTGATTAGTTTACATTCGGTTCGCTTATCTAGAACATTTCATTACTTCAACTCAATGAAGATAGTTCCCTGATAAAAACAAGCACAAATGTCCAAAAATAGATCTTTATTGAAATTAAATAATACGGCATAAAATAGGTGCAAAAGGACCCTCAGAGGGAAACATGTATGATAGTCTAACGGGAAGAGACATATATTCACTATCATAATGGTATTCTGGTCTCTGCCCGTGGTCAGGGCTAAGGTAATACCTTTAGTATTATTTTACGTGCTCTGCCATTTGAACTATTTATACATCTATTATCAGAATACAGGAATAGTCCTATATTTATTGATCGGAACCTATATATTGTTCTGGTGGTTATATCTGGATTCTTATAGCTAATGTCTCTTCCCACTGGACCATCACACATCTACATTGGTACCTTTTACATCTATTTTATGTCTTATTGTTTAAATTCAATAAAGAACTGTGTATTTTTGGACATTTGTGTTAGTTTTCTTCACCGAGTTAGTGTAAAGATTTTGGAGGGGTGTGCTGGATTTTTCATATTTTTTGCCCATTCATCCAGAAGAGTATTTGTTAGGTCAGACACTGATGTTGGAGGAGAGGCCGGGCTCACAATCTGTTGTAGTAATGATCATATTTGTTGACTGGGGTTGAGGTTTAAGGGTATGTGCACACGCTGCGGATTCTCCTGCGGATTTTGCAAAATCCGCATGTCAAAAGACCTGCGGTTTATCTGCGGCTTAGCCTGCGGTTTATCACCTCTACAATGGAGGAGATGGGAAACCGCAGAAAGAATTGACATGTCAATTCTTTCTGCAGATTAGAAACCGCAGCAAATCCGCATAGTCTGCACAGCAGTTTCCATTTCCCATAGGATATTATGGTACTGTACACCGCAGCATAAACTGCTGCGGCGCCGCAGGACCAAAACCGCTGCGGATCCGCAGCGTGTGCACGCACCCTAAGTTCTGCAGTGGCCGATCCTGGTATTACCAAATTCCCCTTAAACATGCTATTATGGTCATTGCGTTATCAACTGGGTGACAGAAACGGGCCTCCCTCAAAGTTAAGACATCCCCATAGCATTTCCCTTCTATACCAAACTATACAGCAGGCAGGAGCCGGGGGACTGAATGATAAGCCTAAATTCAATAACCGGAGTGTCCCAATACTTTTCCATATACTGTAGTTTATGTACAAGTAAATGGCAGGTTTCTATGGCAACAGAACTTTCATATTGCAACCTCTTGGCTGTGTGCACGCGTAGCGTTTTTAAGCGGTTCCGCAGCGCTTTTAGACACGATTCTGCTGCAGAAACGCTTAAGAAAAGCATCCAATTGATTTTTTACTGATAACCGCACATGTTGTGCCAATGGTGCGTTTTTAACCGCTGCGGAAACACTTAGCGATTAAAAACGCAGCATGTCATTAATTTTGCGGAATCACACGCGATTCTGCATACCATCAATTATATGGGAAAAACGCTTGACAAACGCTTACAAAAGTGCGTAAAAAAACGCATGTGTTTTCCCAGGAGCAGGGTGCGCGATTCTGCTCAGGTTTATTCTGCTTCAGAATCGCTACATGGGCACATAGCCTTACAGTGAGGTAATGGGAAGCCGACTGGGCACGCGACCAATCACAGGGCCACGGTTCTCGCTGCATGTGAAGCAGGTCTGGACACGTTTTTAATAGGAAATAGTTCATGTAATGACTGCAGCAGCAATGATGAGACGGAGCAATGTGCACGCTCTGTCCAGCACTAGTACTACCACTTACACCAGCGGTCGCTCCGCTACCTCATTATTCAATCCAGCCAGGAGTGACCTGGATATATCCACTGCAGACTTGCCAAAAAAAAAAAAAAAGCTGAGAAATGTGTTTTGTGATTTTGGTTTTCAGACCTGATGTGGTTAATTTAAGAGGGTTTAAAAAAAATAAATACAATTTGCAGCCTTTTCCAATTTGATAGGGCCAAGTTTGGTGTGGATTCCAACATAAACTGTATTTTCCTCAGTGAGGTTTTGATGTGAATGTCCTGATAAATCAATAAGAGGAGATGAAGCGGGAATTCATTCGTATTTGAGTGGATCGGCTTCGCTATCCATGTTTAAAAATAAAAAAAGGTTTATTTTACAGATGACTTTTTTTTTTTTTGCAAACTTTTCAAAATTATGGCATAACTGACATGAGTGGATCCTCTACCTAATTTTTTATGACATGAGCAGTCATATTTATTAGAGTGAGTGATTTAATGACCGCTCTTTTTTATTACTGTAGCCTAAGGCAAGGTCGTAAAGCTATCCTTCTAGATACGGATTTCTACACAACTTCCCAGCCATTGCCTGATAAGTAGGGAAGTTTCCCTACTCCATAGCTTTCTTAGCACTATATTGGGCTCTGTTCACATGCGTTTGTTTTTGTTCCCCCTGCAAAGTCTACTCTGTTGGTCGTAAAAATGCATTCAAAACGCCCATTTTGCAGCAAAGGTGTTTTTCTTTTGTGCTGATAACATTTGTGCGTTGCCCATAGTAAGTTAGTTTTATTCCCCCCAAAAAAAGCTTCATTTGTTCCACTTTCTATAGGTGAAAGAATTGACACACTGCATATTTTAAAAACACTGTTTTGGGGACTGAATTTAAAGACTGCAAGATTGTCTGTGAGAACTTTTGCTAGTACTGTAAACAGCAGCTTTTAATTTGCATAAAAAAACGCTGCATGTGAACATAGCCTAATGGATCCTTTATAATGCACAATTATGGAGAACCAATGAAGGCTCACTTCCCGATAATCATGCAGTGTAACCAGGCTGCAGATCACGCTCGCTCATCGCTTTCAGCATCGTCTTGTGTATACACCGTTAAAAGCAATGACAGCCTATGTGCACTGCATGATCTTATTACAGAGTGGTCACTGCATTGTGAGCATGGTTGGTCTGTCTAAACAGGCTGTAAAATGACTGTCAAACATGTAGGCATTTTGGTGGTATAACAGGGTAAATTGTCTAATGTGAACGAGTCCTCAGTCTATTGACATTTAACTTGTTGCACCTGCTATAAAACACACACACCCTGCTGCGCCTTCTTTACAGGAAAGATGTCTGTGTTTCCAATATGAGTGCACTTGGTGGAAAAAAAGTTGGTACAGTGTATGCTCATGCACAACCCAGTTGCTCCCTGGCTTCTCTTCAATTTCACCTATTTTGGCAGAACTGAATCAAATAATGTTCGAGTTGGAAGGGACCTCCAGGGTCGTGTCCAACCTCCGCTCAATGCAGGATTCACTAAACCATCTCAGACAGATGTCTGGCCAGTATCTGAAGACTTCCATTGAAGAACTCCCCACCTCCCATGGCATCCTGTTCCTCTCATTGATCACCCGCACTGTCAAAAAGTTAAATATTTCTGTATCTTCTTTTCAGTTTCATTCCATTGCTTCTTGTGTTTTCATGTGCAAATGAGAATAAGGATGATTCCTGTACACTGACAGCCCTTCAGATATTTGCAGATGGCTATGTCTTGCCTTTTTTGCCAGCTAAATATTCCTAGATCATTTAACTGTTTGGGATAATTATTCTATGTGATGTAGACTCTATGCTCATCCTAGAACTGTTTGCCTTTTTTGTTGCTTCATCACACTGTTGACTCACGTGCAGTCTGTGATCTATTAGTAGTTCTATTCCTTCCATTTTTCTTGCCCAGATGTAAAATCTTGCATTTCTCCATTAAATACCAGTCTATTAGTCGCTACTCATTGTTCAAGCTTATCTAGATCCTTCTGAATCTTTTCTGTCTTCTCTCGTGCTAGCTATCCGTACCGGATTTGCATCGTCTACAAATTTGATTAGTTTACATTCAGTTCCCTTTATCTAGATCATTTATAAAAAAAAATATTTAACACTCAGGCCAAAACAGAGCTTTGTGGTATCCCACTTGAAACACTTTGAATTGGATGTGCAACCATTTATTACCACTCTTTATGATCACTGAGCTAGTTATGAATCCACCTAACCGTAGCCTTGTCAGTCCCATACTTGGTCATCTTTTCAATAAGCATAGTATGAGATACTCTATCAAATGCTTTGCTGAAGTCAACATATACTATATATACCACATTTCCCTGATCCACCCAGTCAGTGATTCCATCATAGCAGGAAATGAAATTAGTCTGGCATGTCTTGTTTGCTACAAACACATGCTGGCTCTGGTTAATTACTGTATTCTTATCCAAGTACTTACATGCTTTTTTAATAATTTGTTCAAAGATCTTTCCTGGTATATAAGTAAGGCTCACTGGCCTGTAATTTATTAGCTCCATCTTCCTTACTTTTTTTTGAAGAAATGGACATTTGTCCTCCAGTCTTTTGGGACTTCTTATGTTCTCCAGGATTTTTCAAAAATTCTGGCTAGTGGTCCTGCGATTTCCTCTTCTAACTTTTAGTATCCTAGGATGTAATTCATCGGGACCAGGAGATTTAAATTAGCTAAGTGTTCCCTCACCATTCAAACTTTTTGCAACTTTTTAGTCCTTTATAAAAGATTTCTGACTTACAAGCTTTGATGAATCCGCTCCTTTTTTTATTTTACTTAAATGTATTTAGTGGAACACCACCTTTTTATCACCTATTCACGCTGGCTGTGTTTCACAGAATCTGCCTGTAATTGCAGTGACCAAAGCTGGCTCTAATCGCTGCTGTCTAACCATTTAAATGTCCCTGTCAGTCACAGTCAGCAGCAATGAAATGGAGATCAAAGGGAGTCTTAAGGGTTACCAAAGCAGCCAGGGTCCAGTTGAAGGTCCCCATTTCTACTATCTTAGTAAACCTATGAAGCCCAGCCAGTATAGAAGTCTAAACTGTGAGCAATCAAGTCCCTTAAAAAAAAAAAAAAGTACAAATTGAAAAGTCACCCGTTACCCCATTCAAAAATAAAGTAAAAAAATAAAAACCATTTGGTTCCACTGTGTCCGTTAAAGTTCAATCTAATAAGATGTAAACCGTACTGTAAATGTAGAAAACAAAACTGAACAGAATTGCCATTTTTTTGGTTGCTGCTCTCGCCGTCCCACTCTTCCAAAACTGCAATTTAAAGCGATCAACATACCATATATCCCCCCAATATAGTATCAGTAAACTAAACTACAGCACAAAAAAAAACAAACCACAAACTAAAAACGCCTACAGAATATTGTAAAAGCTACAGGTCTGAGAAAAGTGTAAAGTTTATGCTTTTTTTATTTTAGTGGTTAAAAAAATTAATTTTCTTTTAATCAGTCATCTTACTAATGTAGAGGATCATATAGTGAGATCATTTTTGCTGCATTCTGAGCACTGTAAAGGCAAAAACAACAATGGAATTACCTTTTGTATATTTCCACCATCTCACTCCACTTCACACGGTGTGCGCACAATATGTTTTTGATGCCCTGTGTTTTTGGTTCGTCAACTACGCAGCATCTTACACTTCCAGCAAAGTGGATGGGATTTATAGAAATTTCCTGCACACTGTGGTTTATTTTATCTCTGCATACACTAACCTGTGGTGCGAGTTTCAAATCCACAACATGGCAATCTCTCGTGTGGGTACACAGTTTTGTGCGCAGATTTTCCCCAAAGACTTGTATTAGATGCGGAAAAACCGCATGCAAAAAATGCACATCCATGTTCGTTTCCGCGATGGAAATGTATTAACACATTCAATTTAATTTTTATCAAAGCCAAATACCAGGAAGTATCAAAAACAAAGCAGCTTTATTTAAAATGACATAAAACAAGCCAACAACATGATAAAAATGCAAGTAACCTAATTGGTGCAGAAAATCTGCAACATCAAAAGCTCATCTTGGGAACTTAGCCTGATGGGTTTAGCTTCACCCTGGTGTCGGAGATATCACCTCATTGCTGAGTTTTGAGATACTGCTTTACGAGCTCCCAAAATGTCAGTCTTTCTGAGAACTTAGAAACCTGCGACATCCTAAATGCTGCTAAACAGAGAAGCTTGCACCACCAGGCAATTACGGAACCAAATGTGAATTAGGCCCATTTTACAGAAAACTAACTTTAGATTTTGTTTCTATAACTCATTTTAATGAACATTGTGCAAGCAAAATAAATGTCTGAGCACTAAGTGCACATCTGCATCCAAGTAAGCAGCTCCATGCGTGACCACGGCGGAGCACCAGCCTAATACTTACAGCCCGTGGTGCACTCCACCAGGGGCTAACTCCTGGGACTCAGTTCAAGTTTCTCTTATATTTGCAACTTGCAGAAAAGTAATCCTCTGTCCTGTACAGTGCTGGTAACTCATAGGTGCTTTGTGATTTGGAATTTTTCTGCAGAAGAAGAAAAAAAAAAAAAATCAATGTGACATTTTCAGTTATTATATCTGTTATATCTACATTTGTCCCAATAGCCTCACTCTGCAAATTTCAGCACTTATGTGAAAAAAACCCCAAAAAAATAGTTAAAGATGTTATATCCTTAGGACTAGGGATGAGCGAATAGCTTTGGATAAGTGCTTATCCGAAGAGCTATAGTGCTTACCGAATACCTGCATCGGGAACCCGGATACCTGGAGCGCTCCCGATTATCTGTTGCCTGTTTGCTGGGCTCTCCATGCACATGTGACTGTCACACAGGCTGCGACACATGCAGCTGGTGGAGCCGAACAGCTGATTATTGGGAGCGCTCCAGGTATGCAAAGCTATTCACTCAACCCTACTTAGGACCAAATTTATCAAAATTTCTACGGCAGATAAAGCTTTGAAAACTCAAGGCTGTGCTAAAAGTTACTTTTGGTGTTCCCATGAAATTTAGTTCAGCTCTAAGTAGGTGGCGTTCAGGCAGGACAGGGGCAAGAGAAGTATTGGTGTTTGTTACAAATCTTACTTGAACAGGGACTGGAGAGAGATTGGTAATGGTGCAAACACAGGTGCACGCCAATTTGAGCCTCGCTACACCCTTCCCCTCCATCAAGACCGGAGTGAAACTCGCTGGTCTCGATGATGGTGCCCTAATGTTTCAGTTCCTAACAATTTTCAAAATTTCTGCCTGACTGACTTTGTGTTTATATTCAAAGACTTTAGATTGGTCTTGATGTGAATCTTTTAAGATTATGGACCGTCACAATTGCATCAAGTCTAGACAATCCTCTATATGTTAAATACTCTCCTCGACATAGAAATTGCAACACCAAGAAGGAAAAAGTCATGAATTGCTGGAAATCACAGGATGGAGGGATGTGTTGCTAATCTTCAAATGATGAAAAAATGGAAATTTTCAAAATATCCCAATATATTTATTATCGAGTAGGAGCGCCATGTGCAGAAATCCCCGCACTTATGGCCTTGGCTGCGATCAGAGAGGTTATTAATGGTTGTCTGAGGAACATTCTGCCGCTCTTAATGCACTTAGGCAAATCATCAAGATCCGCTGCTGGCAGCTCCTGTGTAATTGCTGGCTAATGAGGTCCCAGATGGGAGACAAGTCTGGAGACACTGCGGGCCATAGTTGCACGTTTAGGCCACACAGCCTGCTCACAGTAGCATAAGCAACATGAGGCCTGGCGTAATGTTGAAAAATGATTCCTGAGACACTTTTGCGTTCCTTTGTGAAGGCCTCTTTATGGCATTGCCCAAGGAGTGTATTTCTGCCTGTGGTGCTCATACTCAATACTGAATAAATCAAGATGTTTTGAAAATGTGGTTTCCATTTTTTCATCATCTGAAGATCATTATCATGTCTCCATCCTGTGATTTTCATAATTCCACGGTTTTTCACTTTTGGGAAAAAATAAAAATGCTGTGTGCTCACGATTAGGAATAGCGTTTTGTCGCCGTGCACTTGTGTTGCGTCCAAAACGATGCGTTGTACATTACAAGCACAGGGGATTGGATTTATGGACATCCCATGCTTCTGTTTACTGCTGTGGAAACTCACCCGCGGTGCGGGTTTACGAGCCGCAGCATGTTGATTTCAGCAGCGGAAATGCTAGTCTTCGCTGCGTCGTTTCACCATAGCCATGCATTAGACGCGTTAAATCCGCATAGTTACAACGCATCGTTTGGAGGCAGCAAAAATACGCTATGTCCAAAAGGCTGCTATTCCCGATAGTGGGTTCATACACTCAACATTGAAATTGTTAGGCTATGTAAGCAGAGGAAGAATAGTTTTTTGCAATGTTAACTATGCTGGGTACAAATGTCGCAAACACGCAGCTGTGAGAAGCAATAGATGGGCACAGGTCTCCGGACGTGAAAAAGAGAGGGAACATTTCTTATTATAAAGTGACAGAATGCAGTGGATATAATGGGCTAGAAGGAGCAGCGACTGCCCAACAAACTCACGAGAATTTTCTATCAAGGGTGGAGACAGAGGGAAAACAAGCAGGTGGGAAGCTGTAGTTACATGTTTTGCTGTGCCATGATGCGCTGAGAACCTTTAACGCAATCAAATCTCCTATGCTGGATCCTATCAGATCTATCATTGAATCTACAGCACCAGTGTACATTACATTTTCACAGAAAATTTTGCCTATGGAGACACACAAAACATGGAAAAAAAACAAAACAAAATTAGCATATACCCTGTAATAAGTAAATAGTAGTACATGTAAATAACATACCTAAAGAAGCACTCCCACTAACTTTTTATGCATTAAATGTGTATGTACTGTATATGTATGTAATGTGAGTGTATTAATATACTTGCCTACCGCTGCGCTCTCTGGTGTCCAGCTTCTACTTCTCCGCTTGCCTGTGACATTACCGCGATTCAGACTAGCCGTCTCGTTCTACACTCTATGCATGAGCCACAAGTCAATTTTACAATGAAAGCCTATGGAGCCTTGTTCTGACGCTTCATAGGCTGCCATTGTAAGATAGCCCTCCAGGTCACGCAGAGCACAGCATGATCTGGCCAGTCTGCCGAGCGGTGACATTATAGAGAAGCACGTTGCTGGACACCAGAGAAAGCGGTGGTAGGTGAACATATTAATACATTCACACTACATTACATGCATGTACATACACATTTAATGTAGAAAAAAAGTTAGTGGAGTGCTTAACACTATTTTGATTTAAAAAAAAAATGTAAAAGCCATTCCACTGCGACAAGGTGCACGCAATCAGCGATATTCCAATCTCTAGTATTAAACCTCACCTTATGTCAGCCGACCTCAAGGTAGGTGGGGGCAGAGCAGGACCAGGACAAAGTACAAGAAACTACAGCAAAACTAAAGTAATGAGCTGGAACATAAGTTGGTATATGTGGAATGTGGAGGAGCACATTCACACTGTTGCCATTTAACAGACAAACCAAGAAAGAAAACAAACAAACAAAATGAGCATGTACCCTGTAAGTAAGTCATAGAATGGTAGAGTTGTAAGGGACCTCTGGGGTCATCGTGTCCAACTCCCAAGCTTTTCCCACAAGCACTCTGGCATAAAAGCATTGAAAAGTCAGAACATTTTGGCACAATTTGAAGTTGCTCCTAAATTTTAGGACTTTCGAGGTATTCACGACAGGTTTTTCTCAGCTCTGCCAAAATCAGAAAGGCTGAGGCTGGACAGTGGCATGATGCCACAGCCCATCTAATTTATGATGAACTGTGATGTGCCAGAAATCTCACTCCAGTACTGGACTGGTATGAGGTTTCTGGCGTAGCACCTCTTCATGAATCAGGAGAGTCTAATACCAGCACGGCCCCTCATCAAGACCAGGGTGGCTAATTCCTGTCTTACTGAATCAGTCCCACAGTTCTTTGATCCTGAAAGAAGTCATCTGTACAGAACAATTCTGCTCTCTTATTCATTAAAAGGGTTTTCAAGTCGATTTTCACAAAAACTTGTTTGGTCCAGGGGATGCAATAATAATAATAATAATCACTACTCCCTAAGAACCATTCCTCCACTTTTGCAACTGTGTCCCCTGCCAGACAGCAGGCATTAATATCTGTCAAGGAGCATCACGTGATGATTGGAACCTTCCCATTCCGACTCAATTCTTGACCAAGACAGAAAGAGAAGGCTGCTCACTACCCACTGATTTAGACTAGTAAATAACTTCCCGGTACTACATATTGTAGGACCCTCATCCAGTAATCTGTATAAGAATCCACTGATATTATAATTGGTGTGTTACAACAGCGTCTGTGCAGCTGCTCTACTGTACACTGCGTGATTCTGTTATTGATGCCGTCTGCAGAGCCTAAAGTAGGGGATATCTATCAGTCACATGGTGACCTCCTCCCCGATCACTCTGATCATCTGAACAACCGCTACACTGAAATACATGCAGAGGCATATGCTGCAGGCACTGCTGCCCATCACTCCAGTTGCTTTCTTGCTCCATCTGTCACATAATTCTGCCAAATTCCCCACATCTTTCGCTTATGGTGTTTTGTGAACAAAAGAACAAGAGTCGCAGCAGACTCTGATATCTGGCCATGATCAGATGAAGGCTTGTCCTCCAGGCACCAGAAAAGATCCAAATATTTTTTTTATGATGTTTATATGAATAAATGCATCTTTATACTGCACAGTTTTGAATTTGGAGCATCTTTAGATTTACACTTCTCTCCAGTGTGGACTTTCCACGTAGTGGATTGAGTTTGCAATTAAAACAGATTTATATGAATTGCAACTACTTTAACCTTATTTGCACAACCAGATTACGCCCCCTTATAAAACCAAGATCAGTTTATACCTCCGTTTATAAGAATTAGTGTATTTGTTTGTCCTCCTGCTTTTGAGGGTTGATCTCAGGTTCACAATGTGATTGAAATTTTGGAGCTACGGCCAGGAAACTCCACAGATCTCAAAAATTTGTTGGCCTTGGCCAAGCCACTCATCACTTTAGCCCTATGATACGGTCCCGGTTGGGAGAATTTGCTCTTGGAAGGTATATAGATCCCATTCATTATTCCTGGCTGTATCCTTAAGGAAAATTGTGAGTGAGCACCATCCATGGATGAAAAGCAACCACACACCGCTCATCTTTTCTTCTCCAGACAATCATTTTTCTAGATAACCCAAACAGTCGGTGGGCGGAGGTCATCAAAGAAAATGAAGCCCCAATTCAGATGGGAAAATGGTTGTCTGGAGAAGAAAAGGTGATCGCTACCATGATTCCTGTGTCATGCCAACAGAAAAAGCATCCGGAGACAATTCATGTGTGAGTGCCTTTTATACATGGAGGCGGCGTCGCTCACAATTTTGCCTAAGAACACTGCAATGGTTCAAGAGCAACTTCTCCCAACCATCCAGGAGCAATTTGTTGATGAACAATGCTTTTTCCAGCTTGATGGAGACCATGTCACAAGGCAAAAGTGATAACAAAATGGCTCAGTGAACAAAACGTTGGCATTTTGGGGCCATTACTAGGAAACTCCACAAATCTCAATCCCATTCAGAACCTGTGGCTAACCTTCAAAAAGCAAGTGAAGAAACAAGACACAGAAAATGTGAAAAACTCCAAGCAGTGATTAGACAAAAAAGGCATGTCATCAGTTAGGATAAGGTTCAGAAGCGGATATCCATCTGCCATGGCGAAGGAGCGGAAGTCTTGAAAAATAAGGGACAACTCTGAATATTGAAACTGTACAAAAATAAAGACTTGATCCACGCACCCAAAACTCATACACTGATCTATTGCAGCTAAACAAAATCCTGATCAGACTGTATGAGGCCTACTGCCATGTCATAGCAAACCTGTTAGTGGGTCCCTGACCTTAAACATGTGGCGCCATGCACCGACCACCACCAAAGTGATAGTGCATCTACAGGGGGAGCAGTCCACAGCACCCATGCTGCAAGGCAAAGTCCTCTCGGCTGGGAGTCACAGCAACAAAGGCTGCCACACAGCACCAACACCTAGTGAAAGGAGCCAAAATAAAACCTCACTTCCGCACAGCCTCAGACAGACAGCTAGAAGCTGATAATTTAAAAACATCTGGACCAAATGTAAGGAGTGCTGGTACAAAGTAAAAAATGAGGTGCATCGCCTATCATGACTGTTTAGAGTAAGCATGGGTTACATGCAAAAATGTTGTTAGCCTATACGTTCCTGTATTCCATGGCAATATGTGAAGCCGCAATGACATTTTTTTTATATGAATCTGGTTGTGAGTGCCCCTTATAGTTGAGCACTACAAAAAATAACTGCTGCATGGACCTTCCAGTTTACGGTTTACACCCGACTTATATGCACCCTAGACATTATAATGGCTCCTATTGTGTCAGCGATATATTATGTCCCCCTCTCTGGGGAGAGGGGGACATGGTAACTTGTAAAAGGAAAAAAATCAAACTGGATCCTACTCACCTGCCACCGCTCCCTCGACAAGTGTCTCCTCTATGTAGCAGGTTGCCCAATGCAACGGCGTCATTATGACCTCCATTACATCATCCGCTGCTTGTCGCTGATAGGCCCAGAGCATGTATAGGTATTGTTGAGCAGGGAGCCAGTGATTTTTTGCTCCACAATACTTTTTAATTTATTTTGGAGGCGTTTGTGGGAATTTTTGCCCATTCATCCAAAAGAGCATTTCTGAGGTCAGACATTCATATTGGAGTAGAGGGTCCTCACTCGAAATCTCTATTATAGTTCATCCCAAAGGTATTTGCAAACTCAACCCACCATACCTTTATGGACCTTGCATTGTCCACTGTGGCACAGTAATTGGGAAAAGGGTATTACCCAAACTGACCCCACAAAACTGAAAAAAATACAGTTGTCCAAAATTTCTTGGTCTGATGAAGCATTAGGTTTTCCTTACTATGGATCCAAGGAGTCTACGAGTCTAACTCCTGAAAAATTATCCCATAGTGTTGTTCCTCCACCTGCAAACTTTACAGCTAGCACAGTGCAGGAGGGGACATTCTTCTCGCATTCATCAAATGCAGACTCATCCATCAGATGTGAGATAGAGAAGTGTGATCCGTCAATCAACAGAACAGGTTTCAACTGCTCAAGAGTTGGCGTGCATTACTCCACTCCATCTGACCCTTAACATTGTGCTTGGTGATGTAAAGCTTGTATGAACTGCTCAGCCATGGAAACCCATGTCATGAAGCAGTTTTTTTGCTAATGTTAATGCCACAAGAGATTTGAAGTCCTGCAGTTATCAAGTCAGCAGAGCTTTGGTGACTTATGTACTATGCCCCTAAACACTCGACAACCACGTCACTTTGTGGATGAGTTGCTGTGGTTCATAAATGCATTGAAACATGGAAATATGCGCTCAGTCAACAAATGTGTGGGGGTTTTTTTTGGCATCCTCTGTCTGACGTGCATGCATACCGATAACAACGGTATAGGAAAGAGAAGCAGAATGTGCTTTCCTATTACAAAGGGCCACCATGTTTTTTTTTTTCTAGACGATCTCCATAGTGGACAGATTCCGAGGCATCCATCCCAACTTGACCCTAGCATGCATATACCTTATGCTTTTATGGCCATGGTTTGGCACATGCACTCATTTGTGCCTAGCCTTATCCCTGATATGAATAATCTAAACTTCTATAGACAACCGTGGCAATTTATGGTAAGAAGGGAGGCGTACTGGATGGGAACAAAAACATTACACTATTTCTCCATGTACAAGAACATTTGCAAAGTGGCAAGTGAGTTCAAATGGATAACCAAAAACAAAAGGAAAAAAGGAAACAAAAACATGGATCTCTCTCAATGGACCTTCCTTCAAATCCTATGACTAATATATGGAGTTTTCACTAAACCCACAGACGGCATTAGCTGCAGGAGCCAGCCCCAGCACAGAACCTCCAGCCAAGATGGCTGTGAGTAAAAAGAAGAAAAAAAACCCATGGTGCTTGCAGTGCAGGGAATGGTGGGGGGAGGGGAGGCAGATATTGAGCTGCTGCATTAACAGCGACTCTTGCAGGCTGCGGAGAACATGTGGGCTGTCTGTACTGGGCAGATGGGAAACGCACGCACTGAGCCGCTCCAAGCGGAGAGAGTGCAGTCGACTACTGACTGAACTCACATTTTCCACATGACTGCGCAGTGAAGAATCTACTTTGATTTTTGGGGGCTGGATAAAATAATGTTTTAAAAGAATTTTAGTTGGTCATATTCTGGAATCAGTGTCGCCAAGTCTCCCTGGTGGCCACCTGTCATCACACCTGAACCGTGGTCACCTCCACTGACCCAATTACCTATATAGGATTGGAATCCCATCCAAGCAGTTTTATTTTTATTAATTAAGGTTGGGGTACCCAATGTGGAGACGGGGTCACCCAATTGCAGGGCCGCCAGAAGTCTGTTAGTGCACCTGTCTCGTATAAAATGGTTCATTCCTCAAAGGGCATAAAACAGGAAGCAGATGTGGTGGCCCCTACACTCCGTGAGCTCTCTGTCATTCGGCGGTGCAGAGGCGGCTCACATGCCATCAATTCCCTGCAGTCCAGGCTCTCACTGTTTCAGCTGCAGGGTAGAGGAGCCTGGCACACACTCGTCTAGCCATCTGATGGCCTGCAAACACTATAAAACACACACATTGGATAGACAGGTATATACTCACACACTACACTGAGCAAAAGTTTTAGGCAGGTGTGGAAGAAATGCTGCAATGTAAGAATGCTTTCAAAAATAGAAGTGTCAATGGTTTATTTTCAAAGTGAATGAACAAAAGAAATCTAAATCAAGTCAATATTTGGTTTGTGAACATCTTTTGTGTTCCAACAGCATCAAGTCTTTTAGAGCTGCTTGCAAACGGCTTTTTAAGAAACTTGATTGTTCCCAACATCTTAGAGAACTAACCACAGATCTGTGGACGTACCCTTGTGCAAATCCTTCTGTCTCTTCAATTACATTGAGATCAAGGCTTGATGGGGACCATATTATCTCTTCCAGGACCTTTTATTCTTTACACTGAAGATAGTTCTTAGCTTTCATTTAGATGTCCTTCATTTTTCACGTACACAAAAAAAAAAAGGTCTGAGTTTGGTTAGTGTTTCCATTTTTACCATCAGTTGATTATCAGTGATTTTCACGTATGAAAAAATAAATACGGTAAGTTACAAAGCTTCTACAATCCTTAGCAATGTTAAAGGGAATCTGTCACCCCTTTTTTGAGATATCATATAATGATATCATTCAATTGTGTGTCACATAAGGATTCTCTTAGTACTTTTGCTTCCCCCGGACCCCGCACCTTTCATGCAGAAATACCTTTTTTTATATCGGCTCAGATGTATGTAAACTGCCGCTGTCCGGTCCGCTGGGCGGGGCTTATTCACCTGCTCCCCCCTGTCTTGCTCTACGCATTTCTTCTTATGTAGAGCAAGACAGGGAGGGGGGGGGGGGGGGGAGCCGCTGAATAAGCCCCGCCCAGCGGCAGTTTACATACATCTGAACCGATATAAAAAAGGTATTTATGCATGAAAGGTGCGGGGTCAGGGGGAAGCAAAAATACTAAGAGAATCCTTATGTGACACACAATTGAATGATATCATTATATGATATCTCAAAACAGGGGTGACAGATTCCCTTTAAGAACGAACAGCACACAGAACTGCGCACAGATGGCATCTGTGTGCTGCTGTGATTATCTCATACCCACAGACTTATAGACTTGTATGGCTGATTTTGAACCTTGACAAGGACATGTCTCCGTGACTTTTTTTGCAGACGCAGAGTCAATAAAAACATGAACATATGAAAAGCACCATAGTTTTTAGTGGGTACCTGACAAAATCCAGGATAGAATATGTATGGCTGTCTGAATGAGGCCTTAATGACACTGGCTGCATGCTTGGGGTCGTTGTCCTGCTGAATAAATTTGGAGCCAGATTCTTCCTAATGGTATTGCAAAATAGTTAAGTATCTGCCTACATTTATCACCACTGAGGACACCAAAAAATTAAGGGCTGCAATCTCAGAGGTAGGTCATGGAAACTTAGTGCAGAAGAAGAAAGACACATCATGCTTACTTCTCTTCAAAATCTGAAAATGTCCAGCAGTGCCATCAGCTAAGAACGGGCATCAAACAGTCAGACTCAGCTACACCCAACTATTGTTTGGAGAAGTCTGGACAGAATTTTTCATGACAGAATTGAAGCAAAAAAAAAAAAAACAAAACAAAAAAAAAAACATATCTTCTAGATAGAAACAAGGCCTAGCGACTGAACTATGGGCAAAAACATACTAACTGGGGTGCAGAAAAATGGCAGCAGGTGCCCTGGACTGAGGAGTCAAATTGTGAAATATTTGGCCGTAACAGAAGGCATTTTGATCTCTGAAGGCCTGGAGAGTGGCACTGCAGACAGCAGTGAAGCATGGTGAAGGGTCCTTACGAGGTACTGGTTGCATTTCAGCAAATGGAGTTGGGAATTTGGTCAAGATTAACTGGAAAATACAGGCAGATACTTATCCATCATGCAGTACGATCAAGGAGGTATCTGATTGGCTCCAATTTTATTCTACAGCAGGACAACGACCCCAAACATACAGCCAATGTCATTAAAAAATCCAGTGTAAAGAAGAACAAGGAGTCCTTGAAGTGATATTATGGCTCCACAGAGCCCTGATCTCATCAGCATTGAGTCTGCCTGGGATTATATGAAGAGACAAGGATTTTCACAAGTCCACTCTGTCCGCATCTACTCTCCCTCCAACCTCCAAGTGGCCGTCATATACCGACCTCCAGGCCCAACCACTGTCTTCATTGACCAATTCTCTACCTGGCTTCTTCATTTTCTTTCAATTGATACCCCCACTATCATCATGGGAGACTTCAACATCCCCACTGATACCCTTCAGTCAGCAGCCTCCAAATTCCTGTCCCTTACTTTATCGTTTGGACTTACTCAGTGGTCCTCCTCAGCCACCCACACAGACGGACACACATTAGACCTGATCTTCACCCGTCTCTGCTCTCTTTCTAACTTCACCACCTCCCCTCTATCTGACCAACATCTCACTTTCTCATCCCTGTCCTCACCTGGCATCCATGTCCAGCAACACGCGCACCCCCGCAGAAACCTTGCACACCTAGACACCCACACGCTCTCTGACTCTATTCTACCACTGGCATCCATATCCTCACTCCATGACACAGATGGTGCCACTGCTTTCTACAATGCCACTCTTGCATCAGCCATTGACGCGGTTGCCCCTCTCGTTCATGGCAGAATGCGACGTATCAACAGACAACCCTGGCACAATAACACCACTAAAAAGCTCCGGCAAGTGTCCAGGATTGCAGAGCGGCGCTGGAAGAAAACAAATTCGCAAGATGACTTCACCACATTCAAACAGGCAACACTCGATATCAAATCTGCCCTCACCTCTGCTAAACAGGCGTACTTCACAACCCTCGTATCTTCCCTATCTTACAACCCCAAACAGTTATTCAAAACTTTTAACTCCCTCCTCCGCCCACCACTGCCTCCTCCAACCTCCCTCATCTCTGCAGAGGACTTTGCCACACACTTTAAAAATAAGATTGACCAAACAAGGCAAGTCTTCATCACTCAACCACCACAACCCCTTTGTATACCAGACCAATGCCCAAACCCCATAACCTCACTCTCCCACATCACTGAAGGGGAGCTTAATCGCCTTTGCTCCAAATCACACCTCACAACCTGTGCAATCGACCCTATCCCATCCCACCTCCTCTCCAACCTCACCACCACACTTATCCCATCCCTAGCCCACCTCTTCAACCTATCACTAACGTCCGGTACCTTCTCTTCTGCTTTCAAACATGCCACAATCACGCCTATCCTTAAAAAGCCAACCCTCGACCCAACCGCTATGTCCAGCTATCGCCCAATATCATTGCTCCCATTCGTTTCCAAACTCCTGGAACAGCACGTCCACGCTGAACTTTCCTCCCACCTATCATCTAACTTGCTCTTTGACAATATACAATCTGGTTTCCGCCCCATCACTCCACTGAGACAGCCCTGACCAAAATTACTAATGACCTACTTACAGCCAAATCAAATGGACAATACTCTATACTCCTGCTTCTCGACCTGTCCTCTGCATTCGACACAGTTGACCACTGCCTCGTACTATAGCTCCTCTCCTCCTTCGGCATCAAAGGCCTTGCCCTATCCTTGATCTCCTCATACCTTTCCAACCGCACATTCAGCGTCACCAACTCCTCATCCCACCCTCTCTCTGTTGGAGTCCCCCAAGGCTGTTTTAGGACCCCTACTCTTCTCAATCTATACACTTGGTCTGGGGCAACTCAAAGTCCCACGGATTCCACTACCACCTTTATGCTGATGACACTCAGATCTACCTCTCTAGCCCAGACTTCACCTCTCTGCTGTCCAGAATCCCAGAGTGTCTATCAGCCATATCCTCCGTCTTCTCCTCTCGCTTCCTCAAGCTCAATGTGGACAAATCTGAACTCATCATCTTTCCTCCATCTCACAGATCTTCCTTACCCGACCTAGCTATAACAATTAATGACATCACACTTTCCCCAGTACCGGAAGTCCGCTGCCTCGGAGTAACCTTTGACTCTGCCCTGTCCTTCAAACCGCACATCCAAGCTCTTTCTACCTCCTGTCACCTCCAGGTCAAAAATATTTCCAGAATCCATCCTTTCCTCAACCCTCAATCTACTAAAATGCTTGTGCATGCCCTCATCATCTCCCGCCTCGACTACTGAAACATCCATTTCTGTGGTCTCCCTGCTAACACCCTCGCACTTCTCCAGTCCATCCTTAACTCTGCCGCCCGACTAATTCATCTCTCTCCTCACTACTCCTCCGCTTCTCCCCTCTGCAAATCTCTTCACTGGCTCCCATTCCCTCAGCGTATCCAGTTCAAATTACTAATACTGACCTACAAGGCCATCTATAACCTGTCTCCCCCATATGTCTCTGAACTAATCTCCAGATACCTTCCCTCATGTAACCTCCGGTCCTCCCAAGACCTCCGTCTCTCCTCCACACTTATTCACTACTCACCCAACCGCCTCCAAGACTTCTCCCGAATAGCCCCTATTCTCTGGAATTCTTTGCCCCAACAAGTTCGACTATCAACCACATTTGGATCCTTCAGACGGAATCTGAAAACCCAACTCTTCAAGAAAGCCTACAGCCTGCAATGACCCCGCTACCTCCTTCTCTCTCACCACTACCGGTGATACCACCTCAACCAACACCAGAACTGCTGCAACGCACCAACCTACTGTCTCCTTCCCCACCATCCTGTAGCATGTAAGCCCGAAAGGGCAGGGTCCTCTCTCCCCTCTGTATCAGTCTGTCATTGTTAGTTTGTTTACTGTAAGTGACATCTGTAATTTGTATGTAACCCCTTCTCATGTACAGCACCATGGAATCAATGGTGCTATATAAATAATTAATAATAATAAGTGACATCCACAGAAGATCTGTGGTTAGTTCTTCATGATGTTTGGAACAACCACCCTGCCGAGTTCCTTCAAAAACTGTCTGAGCGTACTGAAAAAAAGTGAGGCTGCTCTAAAGGCCAAGAGTGGTTACACCAAATACCTATTTTAAATTAAATTTTTCTTTTACGTATTTTTAAGGTTCAATTAGTATTTCTAAGATCTTTGCTTGCTGTCGAATATTTTTTATATATAGAGGCTGAAAACCAATGAGATCAAATACTTCTCGCTGATGATCGTGTTACAATTGCAGTATATCTAGGCTAGACTGTAGTCTCAATTAAATAGTTGTGATGTCATTGCTATGACATATCGAGGTCATGCCCTTGCAGTCATCCATGTCTTTGGGTGGAGTGGGCACCTATTATGTTTGGAATAAGATGAACATCCACGTTCCTTGGCATTGCAGTTCTACAGTTTGCTGAGGGCTTGGTGCGCTTCCGTTTGTTAGCCAAGGTCATGTCAGCTGCTGCAGAGCTCTGCATTATCCGGTCTCCTCTTCCTGCTTCGGGGTTTGCAGGTGGCACCACTCATCCTCTATAATGGAAAAGTACAACAGTCTGACAGCTGTGAACATCCCCATCATCCACCGTGCAACACAAAGCCTGTACCAATCCAAACTAAAGCAACTTTACAGTAGAAGGCCTCAAACAGCAGTGAAGATTAGGTGGGCAGCCTTACATTTTTGTAAAAAGACTTAAGTGCCAAACTTCAGGGTTCTACTTGGTATCTATAATTGGCTGGAGCTGGCATAACCGCACGTGTAAACGTTCCACATTCTCCCATCCTTTGGGCTTTTAATAAATGGGGGGCTCAGTGTCACCTGTTATGTGGCAGCCCAAGGCTTTGGCCTGTGAACACAAGTCTGGAACGTAGGCCTGAAGTCAGCAGGAAGGAGGCTGCATGTGTTTCCATAGCAACAGAGTGACATGACACAGCGCGCACAGGTGACGAGAAGGGACATAGTAGCGTCAAGGGTGAGAGCTGCCAACCAAGCAGAGTACACACAATATACAGAGTCCTAGTATTAAACACGGCCTACTATCATACACCATGGCTAATAGAGCGCTGTCATATTCCTGCAGAAAACGGAACAATGGAGCAGATTTACCATAACTGGCTAAAAGAACAACCGTCTCTTATAGCAACCAATCGCAGCTTTCATTTTACATAAACAGTTTAAAAAAATTACAACTGAACTATTGGTTGTTATGCGCAACAGAGAGATTTTTCTTTTAGGCAGTTTTGTTAAATTAGGCCCATTTATCACTCCCGTCATCTCCGGTCTTAGGAGCTCACAATCCTATCACTCTACCTTATGCTCATTAGAAGAAACATTACACCATCAACAATACCGTTCTGATTTCAGATAATGTAGATGCTACCTGCAGTCCTATGTAACACCAGTGATAGCAGTTATATCCACTCCATTCTATGGCCTCTTTCACACTTCAGTTTTTTGCATCAGTTCAAATCCGCCAAAAAGTCAGACAAGCGGATCCGTTCTCAACTGATGTGAACGGATGGCACAGGATCCGTTTTCAGACGGATCCTGAAAATGAGGAAATTTAAAGGAACCGCTGGGAGAGAGAGAGAGAGAGAATTTTTTTTGTCCGGCACCCAGAAAGAATTTCGGGTTAAATGAGTGTCTGGAGGATCCGCCAGATTAAAAAACGCAGCAAGCTCCGTTTTGAAATCTTTGAGGATGGTGACGGACAGCAACTTTTGGCGGATCCTCAAAAAAAACGGATGCAACGGACAGCAATCCGTCACAATCCGCCATTAATGGAAGTCAATGAGGAAAAAAAACGGATCCTCAAAAGAAAATTGAGGATCCGTTTTTTTCAAAACCTGGCGGATTGTGACTGATTGTAAAAAACTGAAGTGTGAAAGAGGCCTATGCCAGCAAGCCGTTAATCCTGAATGCTACATACAGTGGGGCAAAAAAGTATTTAGTCAGTCAGCAATAGTGCAAGTTCCACCACTTAAAAAGATGAGAGGCGTCTGTAATTTACATCATAGGTAGACCTCAACTATGGGAGACAAACTGAGAAAAAAAAAATCCAGAAAATCACATTGTCTGTTTTTTTTTCATTTTATTTGCATATTATGGTGGAAAATAAGTATTTGGTCAGAAACAAAATTTCATCTCAATACTTTGTGATATATCCTTTGTTGGCAATGACAGAGGTCAAACGTTTTCTGTAAGTCTTCACAAGGTTGCCACACACTGTTGTTGGTATGTTGGCCCATTCCTCCATGCAGATCTCCGCTAGAGCAGTGATGTTTTTGGCTTTTCGCTTGGCAACACGGACTTTCAACTCCCTCCAAAGGTTTTCTATAGGGTTGAGATCTGGAGACTGGCTAGGCCACTCCAGGACCTTGAAATGCTTCTTACGAAGCCACTCCTTCGTTGCCCTGGCGGTGTGCTTTGGATCATTGTCATGTTGAAAGACCCAGCCACGTTTCATCTTCAATGCCCTTGCTGATGGAAGGAGGATTGTACTCCAAATCTCACGATACATGGCCCCATTCATTCTTTCATGTACCCGGATCAGTCGTCCTGGCCCCTTTGCAGAGAAACAGCCCCAAAGCATGATGTTTCCACCACCATGCTTTACAGTAGGTATGGTGTTTGATGGATGCAACTCAGTATTCTTTTTCCTCCAAACACGACAAGTTGTGTTTCTACCAAACAGTTGCAGTTTGGTTTCATCAGACCATAGGACATTCTCCCAAAACTCCTCTGGATCATCCAAATGCTCTCTAGCAAACTTCAGACGGGCCCGGACATGTACAGGCTTAAGCAGTGGGACACGTCTGGCACTGCAGGATCTGAGTCCATGGTGGCGTAGTGTGTTACTTATGGTAGGCCTTGTTACATTGGTCCCAGCTCTCTGCAGTTCATTCACTAGGTCCCCCCGCGTGGTTCTGGGATTTTTGCTCACCGTTCTTGTGATCATTCTGACCCCACGGGGTGGGATTTTGCGTGGAGCACCAGATCGAGGGAGATTATCAGTGGTCTTGTATGTCTTCCATTTTCTAATTATTGCTCCCACAGTTGATTTCTTCACTCCAAGCTGGTTGGCTATTGCAGATTCAGTCTTCCCAGCCTGGTGCAGGGCTACAATTTTGTTTCTGGTGTCCTTTGACAGCTCTTTGGTCTTCACCATAGTGGAGTTTGGAGTCAGACTGTTTGAGGGTGTGCACAGGTGTCTTTTTATACTGATAACAAGTTTAAACAGGTGCCTTTACTACAGGTAATGAGTGGAGGAAAGAGGAGACTCTTAAAGAAGAAGTTACAGGTCTGTGAGAGCCAGAAATCTTGATTGCTTGTTTCTGACCAAATACTTATTTTCCACCATAATATGCAAATAAAATGAAAAAAAAAACAGACAATGTGATTTTCTGGATTTTTTTTTCTCAGTTTGTCTCCCATAGTTGAGGTCTACCTATGATGTAAATTACAGACGCCTCTCATCTTTTTAAGTGGTGGAACTTGCACTATTGCTGACTGACCCACTGTATGTCTGTTCAAGTTGTGCAAGCTTATATCTGGTATATACCGTATTTTTCGCTTTATAAGACGTTCCGAATTATAGGACGCACCATAAATTTTGAGGAGAAAAATAAGAAAAAAATATTTTTTAATAAAATGGTGGTGCCTCTTATAAAATCCTTGCATCTTATTGCTTACCTGGGTTGGGGGCTGCGGTATAGTGGAGTCCCAGGGTCGCTGCTGGAGGAAGCAGGAGTGGGGTGATGCTGCAGGCCGCATTCAGGGATGAGAGGGGCTCCGATGTGCGCCGCTGCTGCGGGGGTCTTGTGCTGCTGCCGGGTTTCTCTGGCTGTTGCTGGCCGCTGCTGTTGCTGGCCGGTGCTGCGGCTGTCTCCGGTGCCCAGCAGTGCTGCATGTGTGTCCGGCGCTGCCCTGGGGCTCTGCCGTCATTTTCCGACAGGCCAGAGCCCCGGCATTTCCACGGTTCCCTGTATGTGCGGTGGTTCCAGTAAAAAATGGCCACCGGCGCATGCGCAGATGTGATCTCGGGACCATGATCTCGAGGAATGAGATTTCAGCGCTGAGATCTCCCGACGGTAGGGGTGGCGTGCGACATTCCGCGCCAATTCGCGGTCGGACTGTGCATGTCGCTGATTGGTTGCGCCAGGCCGCAACCAATCAGCAACGCGAGATTCGCGGCCGGACTGCGACAGGTGCAGTCCGCCCGCGAAACTACATACCTATTCTAGAAAACCGATGAGTTAGAATCGGGCCACCATCTAGTTTTAGATAATTCTGCACTGCTTCCATACACACACAGGGCAGAACACGTCATATAGGATAGGACACAGGGCGGCATGGAGCGGCCACACCGTCCAGGCACAGATAGCCGCATAACGCCGGCTGTGACGCATAATGTGTCCCATACGCCGGCGCTGCAGTGACAGCCGCCTCTCCCCACAGTCCCCCTGTGCCGCCCCCTCACACCGGTTGCCGTCCTCCTCACAGAATGCAGGATACGGTCCAGGTAGAAGTTGTCTCTGTCTCCCTCCATAGCTGCGCTGCTCAGTTGTTGGAGTCAGTGCGTTGCCAGGTAACCACAGCCGGTGCCTAACTCACTGCGAGAGCAGGCGGCATATCGCGAGACTTGCCGCAGCGGACGGCACGCCGGCCTCATACATGGGGATGCACGGTACCGCATCACGGATATGTCCACATTACAGTTGTTCCTGTGAGGGCCTCATTTCTGCAACTGCGTCCTACACGGCTCCCTATATAATCGTCTAACTAATTCTGTCTCTCTGTTTGTAACGGAAATCCCGCGTCGCTGATTGGTTGCGGCCGGCCGGGCGTGACCAATCAGCGACTTGGGATTTCCGTTATAAACAGAGAGACAGACAGAATTAGTTAGACGATTATATACATCTATTACCTGTACATTTCGATTACAACAAATATATACCATATGCATTGGTGCATATCCTGGCCGCTGCATTCATACACATCCACCGCCCTGGCATTAACTCTTTACACTCCATCCATATCGGCCCCTCAGTCCTTTCCTCTCCTATGTATAGCACTCACGCTCTTTTCACATTGCTAACATTGCTAAATTGCACAGATCCATTCAGTCCCACCATTCAACATCAGAGACGCTCTCACAAATCACTTAACCATCTGCTCACTCTTTCTATCCTCCTCCTAGTCGCAGGAGACATTGCTCCCAACCCTGGTCCCCCATGTTATAGAAAGTCAAACCCCCCCAACTGTTACACTCAGAAACTCCTCTAATCTTATTTATGTTCCTTGCTTGCCTTCTGTCTCCCTTAATTGTGCCCTTTGGAATTCTCGCTCAGTGTGTAATAAACTCTCTTTCATTCATGACTTTTACCTTTCTAATTCTCTTAACCTCCTGGCTCGTACTGAAACCTGGATCCAGCAGTCAGACACTACCGCTGCTGCTGCTCTTTCATATGGTGGACTACACTTTTCTCATACTCTAAGATCAGACAATAGAGCAGGTGGAGGAGTTGGTCTGCTCCTATCAACAAAATGTACCTTTCAGGTTATCCCTCAAGTACCCTCACTTGTCTTACCTTCTTTTGAGGTCCATGCCGTCAGACCCTACACCCCCTTCTCCATGCGAGTGGTGCTGGTGTATCATCCTCCCGGCCCCTCCCATCAGTTCCTGGATCAATTTGCCACCTGGCTTCCACATTTTCTCTCCTGTGACATCCCCATCCTCATCATGGGCGACTTCAACATCCTCATTGTTCTTTCCCTCTCCCCATCTGCTACCCACCTTTTATCTCTAACCTCCTTGTTCAGCCTTACACAGCTTACTAACTCTCCAACGCATGAAAACGGAAATTCCCTTGATTTGGTCTTCTCTCGGCTTTGTGCAGTGGATGATTTCGCAAACTCCCCTCTCCCGCTCTCTGACCACAATCTTTTTTTATTCTCTATCAAGAACTGCCATCCCACTCAGGTCACCCCCACTGTCCACACTTATAGAAACATACAGGCCATTAACACTCAGAAACTTAAGAAGAACTTGCAGTCATCATTGGCCCCTATCTTCTCCTTCTCATGTCCTGATTCTACACTGAAGCATTACAATGAAACACTTCAAAGCGCCCTGGATGAAATTTCACCTCCTATACATAGGACAACACGACACAGACGGCGACAACCCTGGCACACCCTGCAAACATGTTTCCTGCAGCGGTGCTCCAGGTGCGCTGAACGTCTGTGGAGAAAATCCAAGCTACACGAAGATTTCATCCATTATAAGCTTATGCTTAGAACATACAACACTGCCCTTCACCTCTCCAAACAAACCTATTTCAACACCCTCATCATCACCTCACTGTCCAATAACCCTAAACATCTCTTTGACACTTTTCATTCCCTACTCAACCCAAGAGTGCAGGCCCCAACCACGGAGCTTCGAGCTGAGGATCTGGCCAATTACTTAAAAGAAAAAATTGACCATATCAGACAGGAAATTATCTCCCAATCACCTCATACCATGCATTTTCCTTCCCCCCTCACTGCATCTAGCTCACTCTCTGATTTTAAACCAGTCACAGAAGAAGTAAGTAGGCTCCTTGCATCTTCTCGCCCAACCACTTGCATCAGTGACCCGATTCCGTCACATCTCCTCTAGTCCCTCTCCCCTGCTGTCACCGCCCACCTGACAAAAATATTTAACCTCTCTCTCTCTTCTGGTATCTTTCCCTCCTCATTTAAGCATGCCATCATACATCCACTACTTAAAAAACCATCCCTCGACCAAAACTGCCGCTAACTATAGACCTGTCTCTAATCTTCCCTTCATCTCTAAACTCCTGGAACACTTGATCCACTCCCGTCTTATCCGCTATCTCTCTGATAACTCTCTTCTCGACCCTCTCCAATCCGGTTTCCACTCTTTACACTCTACTGAAACTGCCCTCACTAAAGTCTCTAATGATCTACTAACAGCTAAATCTAACGGTCACTACTCAATGCTAATTCTCTTGGATCTATGTGCATCATTCGACACTGTAGATCACCAGCGCCTCCTCACTATGCTCCGCTCTATCGGCATCAAGGACACCGTTCTCTCCTGGTTTGCTCCTTTACTGTATCTTTTGCTGGTTCCTCCTCCTCTCACCTTCCCATTACTGTTGGGGTTCCTCAAGGATCGGTTCTAGGCCCCCTCCTTTTCTCTTTGTACACTGCACCTATTGGTCAAACAATCAGTAGATTTGGTTTCCAGTACCATCTCTATGCTGATGACACCCAATTATATGCTTCTTCTCCTGACATCACGCCTGCATTCTTAGAAAACACCGGCGATTGTCTAAACGCTGTGTCTAACATCATGTCCTCACTATATCTGAAAATGAACCTGTCAAAAACTGAACTCCTTGTGTTTCCTCCCTCTACTAATGCACCTATGCCTGACATTGCCATTTCTGTGTGTGGTTCCACTATTACTCCCCAGCAACATGCCTGCTGTCTTGGGGTCATACTTGACTCCGAGCTTTCATTCGCCCCCCACATACGATCACTGGATCCCTCTTGTTATCTGCACCTTAAAAACATTTCTAGAATTTGACCTTTTCCTACTTTTGACTCCGCAAAAGTTTTTCTTATTCATTCTCATCTGGACTATTGTAACTCTCTTCTAATCGGTCTCCCTCTTACCAAACTCTCCCCCTCCAATCTGTCTTGAATGCTGCAGCCAGGATCATATTCCTCGCCAATCGTTACACCCATGCCTCTACCTTGTGCCAGTCACTACACTGGCTACCCATCCACTGCAGAATCCAGTACAAACTTATTACTCTCACCCACAAAGCACTCCACCTACATCTCCTCCCTCGTCTCAGTCTACCACCCTACCCATACTCTCCGTTCTGCTGATGACCTGAGGTTAGCATCCTCAATAATCAGAACCTCCAACTCCTGTCTCCAAGACTATACATGTACTGCGCCAATTCTTTGGAATGCACTTCCCAGGTCAATACGATTAGTCCCCAATCCCTACAATTTTACGCATGCCCATTTATTCAGACTGGCCTACCGCCTCAACGCATTACCCTAACTATCCCTGTGTGGCAGAGTCAAAAGTTTTACCATAACCAGGTTCCCCGTATCATGTTCCCACATGCTTTATGCATCTATTAGCCCTCTGTGTCTGTACTGTTACACACTTAACATTATGGCTGGTCCATACAATCAGGGCAACTGTTACCACCCACCTTTCGTGTCTACCTCTTTCCTCATAGACTGTAAGCTTGCGAGCAGGGCCCTCATTCCTCTTGGTATCTGTTATGATCTATGTGATTATTGTTATGCTGTAATTTCTATCGTCTGTACAAGTCCCCTCTGAAATGTAAAGTGCTGCGGAATATGTCGGCGCTATAGAAATAAAATGTATTATTATTAAAATTTATCATTGTTTTCTATTGTGTTACATAGGACTGCTACATTATTTTTATTATATTACCACATAAGCGTTATCCTGAGGAAGAAGTGTGTGCACTTCAAAATGCTTCTATTAAATAACCACTTGAATAGTTTCTGACTTAGAATCCTCATTTCCAAGTAACAGCAGTGCACACTACCAATTGCTATTTCTGCATGGTGCCCCGCATTAGGAAGGAGTTTCAAAGAAGAAGAATTGGACTTTACAATATCCACACATTGTTCTGCAATACGCCCAGTAGCACATACAGAAGACCTGCTGGTTCCAAAAGCACCAGAAACATGGTATCATGAAGCACCTTCCTCTCACGACCCAGACTTTCTGTCAGCAACCTAAACTGAACCACACCTTATAATACAAAGTGAACTGAACGATCTTGTTAGAGCTTTGCATCTGCCTAAGAGTAAGGCTGAGCTCTTAAGCTCGTGGCTACAGCAGTGGAATCTCCTAGCAGGCAATGTTCGGATTTCCTAGTTCCGCAACAGTGATAAAGATCTTGTCCAATAGTTCTTCATAGAGGGCGATCTTATAATATGCAACAACATCAACAGTTTAATGGAAGCTCTGAAGATAAGTCATAATCCAGAGGAATGGAGGCTCTTCATCGATTCGTCCAAAACAAGGCTAAAAGCAGCTTTGCTGCATAATGGCAATGGGCAAACTTCAATTCCAGTTGGTCATGAAGTCCACATGAAAGAAACCTATAACATGAAACAGCTGTTGAGGCGCCTAAACTATGACCAATATTTCTGGCCCCTCTGTGGTGAATTAAAGGTGGTTGCCCTCTTTGTGGATACACAAAGTACCGCTGCTTTCCGTGTGAGTGGGATAATCATGCAAGACAATAAAAGAGACTGGGCCTTTCCAACATTCCAGGGAGTAAAAATGTCCTGCATCCAGCACTTTTTGACCCACATAAGATTTTGTTACCACTATTGCATATCAAGTTGGGCCTAATGAAGAACTTTGGCTCTGGATAAAAATGCAAAACCATTCAAGCATCTCATTGATAAATATCCGAGGTTGAGTGAAGCAAAGATATAAGAAGGAGCTCAGATTCGTAAGTTTCTTCGAGATCAGTTTTTCAGTTTGTTGCAAGGCAAGGAAAAGGCTGCATGGGTAGCATTCGCATTAGTGGTAACTAATTTTTAAGGAAACTTGAGCATATAACTATGAAGAGTTGGTGGAAAATCTCATCAAAACATACAGTTGAAACCAGAAGTTTTCATACACTATATAAAGACACATATGCATGTTTTTCTCAATATCTGACATGAAATCAGAATAAACCTTTCCTGTTTTAGGTCAATTAGGATTACCACAATTATTAATATTTGCCAAATGCCAGAATAATGAGAGAGAGAGAATGTTTAAGGCATTTTTATTACTTACTGGAAAGTCAAACATTTATATACATTTCATTAGTATTTGGTACCATTGCCCTTAAAATGAATGACTTGTGTGAAACATTTGGATATCCTTCCACAAGCATCTCACAATAGTTGGTCAGAATTTGGGCCCATTCCTCCTGACAAAACTGGTGTAACTGATCCAGGTTTGTAGGTCGCCTTGCTCGCACCTGTCTTTGCAATAGGATTGAGATCAGGGCTTTGTGATGGCCACTCCAAAACATTGACTGTTTTCCTTAAGCCACTTTGTTAGCATTTTGGCAGTATGCTTCAGGTCATTGTCCATTTGGAAGACCCATTTCAGCCCAAGCTTTAACTTCCTGGCTGATGTCTCGAGATGTTGCTTCAGTATTGCTACATCTATTTTGTGAAGTGCGCCAGTCCCTCCTACAGCAGGATTCTGCCACTGCTGTGTTTCACAGTTGGGATGGTGGTCTTCGGCTTCAAAGCTTCTTCCTTTTTCCGTAACGATGGTCATTATGCCCAAAAATTTCAATTTTAGTTCCATCACACCACAGGACAGGTCTCCAAAAATTAAGGTCTTTGTTTGAGTGTGCATTTGCAAACATTAATCTGGCTTTTTTATGTTTCTTTTGGAGTAATGGCTTCTTCCTGGCAGAGTGGCCTTTCAACCCATGTTGATACAGTACTCGTTTCACTGTGGTACACAATCTTACCAGCTTCTGCCATCATCTTCACAAGGTCTTTTGCTTTTGTCCTTGGGTTGATCTGCACATGTTGGACAAAATCATGTTCATCTTTTGGACACAGAACCCATCTCCTTCCTGAGCGGTATAATGTCTGGACATTCCCATCTTGTTTGTACTTGTGTATAATTGTTTGTACATTTGAACGAGGCACCTTTAGGTATCTTGAAATTGTGCCCAAGGATGAGCCAGACATGTGCAAGTCAACAATTCTCTTCCTGAAATCTTGGCTGATTTCTTGAGACTTTCCCATGATGCTACATAAAGAAGCAGTATGTTTCAGGTCTGCATTAGAATACATCCACAGGTGTGTCTCTATTTAACTCAGATGTTGCCAAAAAACCTATGGGCAGTCCAGAATTGTTTAAAGGCACCGTAATCTTAGTGTATGTAAACTTTTTCCTTTGCAAGAAGTAATAAAAATGCCTTAAAACTTTCTCCCTCTATCATTATGCTGGCATTTGGCAAATAATAATAATTATGGAAATCCTATTTGACCTAAAATGGGAAAGGTTTATTCTGATTTCATGTCAGATATTGAAAAAAAATATGCATATGTGTCTTTTTATATAGTGTATGTAAACTTCTGGTTTCAACTGTATAAGGATCTTGGCTGTAACATGTCCTTAAAGATTCATTCCTTACATTCACATCTAGACTTTTTCCCACCAAGCCGAGGAGCAGTAAGCGACAAGCACGGTGAGAGATTTCGCCAAGCTATGTTGTGGCTATGGAGAAAAGATATCAAAGAAAAATGGAATACATCAATGCTTGTAGATTACTGTTGAATAATTGTAAAAGATGATCCAATGCAGGAGTACAAGAGACAAGCAAAAAAGAGATGTCAGTGAATGAGGACCACATTTTGTAAAGCAATTTCTGTAATTCTTTATAACTGGCAATAGTGTTTAGACGTGTTATAGTTATTTGAATTCTTGCCAAATTGCCTCTAAATAAATATCAGAAAATTGGCATAATAATCTGCATCTTTATATTTTTTTTTAACTAATAATGTTTCAAAGTACTGAAACTTTTATGGATTAATTATATGTAGCAATAAAGGAAAATTCTTTGATATCAGAGACAAGACGCAACCAAAAATTGTGAAATGGCTCACTTCATAACTGAACCTGACAACTTTTAAAAATATGTAGAACAGTGTAATGTAGTAGATGTTACCTGCAGTCCTATGGTAATGTAGTAGTCTTAATGTAGCAGTCCTATGTAACACTATAAAAAATACTTGTAGCAAATGAAACTCTACACCTCAATGTATCAAGGGATGTAGAATGTATCCCTTGGTGTTGTTAACAGAAGGATTGAGATATTAATCCCTACACTTTAAGATCTCTGCTTGCTGTCATCACATGGTAGGCTTCAGTGCATATTTCCAGTGGACACAATTCTGTCCCTGGTCCTGTGATGGACACAGAGGTGCAGGGCTCGTTACAAGGTGCAAGCTCTGAGTGAGTGTACGGAGATGGCACACGTGTGCCCTTCACATGACCAGGAGAGCTTTCTGGTTCCCAGATATAACACCACCAGTATCCTGAAAATGATGGGAAAAGGTGGAACCCACTAAAAGCCCAGTGCAGCCACTGATGGGTTAATAATCCCATTCTGCAACAAATATCGATGTCGAACATGGAGAACGTCTCGTCCAATGTATTCATACATCTGCTGCTTGGGGATAATGTGAAATCACACAACCAACGCCAGACTGCGGCTCAGGAGCCTGGGGGGAAAAACGTGCCCTGCTCACATCGGAAAACGGAGGGGGAGGGGGACTGCACTGAAACAAGACACTACTCAAGCACTGGAAGAGAGACCACCTGAGAGGCATCAAGATGAAGGGGGGTGGAGGGGCAGGATGGCAGCACAATGGAGATGGACATGTATCTCTAGAGCAGCAACATCTTCAGGGACAATGCTGCTGTATCTAAGCTCATCATGCGTGGTACTGCCTGCCTACTGAGGCCTGTATGAAAGCTGTCTGCTGAGCCACAATATCTAATCCATTCTCAGAACCACACAGCTCTGTATATATACAGGAAACATTGTCAGATGTAGATCTAGTGTTCAATTCCACTGAAGGACAGGAAATGTGATGTGCATAAGAAAATTCCTTCCTCTGTGCCACCATTGGTGCCTCAAACAGTTTCACATGAAGTTCTTAAACTCTAGATACATTTTGTCAGCGGACATTTCCAGAGTGAGTCCTGGCTGTGACATCACTGCTTCTCCAAAATATATGTTATATACTCCGGCAGTGACATCACTACACTCCTGCTATAAGTTATATACTCTGACAAACCTGGTCTCCTAAGAAACACATTATCGCACTGCTCTATCAGATTATGTCATATACTACAGCTATGACATCACTGCTCTCGTATTATATCATACTACAGCTATGACATCACTGCTCTCGTATTATATCATACTACAGCTATGACATCACTGCTCTCGTATTATATCATACAGCTATGACATCACTGCTCTCGTATTATATCATACTACAGCTATGACATCACTGCTTTCGTATTATATCATACTACAGCTATGACATCACTGCTCTCGTATTATATCATACTACAGCTATGACATCACTGCTCTCGTATTATATCATACTACAGCTATGACATCACTGCTCTCGTATTATATCATACTACAGCTATGACATCACTGCTCTCGTATTATATCATACTACAGCTATGACATCACTGCTCTCGTATTATATCATACTACAGCTATGACATCACTGCTCTCGTATTATATCATACTACAGCTATGACATCACTGCTCTCGTATTATATCATACTACAGCTATGACATCACTGCTCTCGTACTATATCATACTACAGCTATGACACCACTGCTCTCGTATTGTATCATACTACAGCTATGACACCACTGCTCTCGTACTATATCATACTACAGCTATGACATCACTGCTCTCGTATTATATCATACTACAGCTATGACATCACTGCTCTCGTATTATATCATACTACAGCTATGACATCACTGCTCTCGTACTATATCATACTACAGCTATGACATCACTGCTCTCGTATTATATCATACTACAGCTATGACATCACTGCTCTCGTATTATATCATACTACAGCTATGACATCACTGCTCTCGTATTATATCATACTACAGCTATGACATCACTGCTCTCGTATTATATCATACTACAGCTATGACATCACTGCTCTCGTATTATATCATACTACAGCTATGACATCACTGCTCTCGTATTATATCATACTACAGCTATGACATCACTGCTCTCGTATTATATCATACTACAGCTATGACATCACTGCTCTCGTATTATATCATACTAGAGCTATGACATCACTGCTCTCGTATTATATCATACTACAGTTATGACATCACTGCTCTCGTATTATATCATACTGCTATGACATCACTGCTCTCGTATTATATCATACTACAGCTATGACATCACTGCTCTCGTTTTATATCATACTACAGCTATGACATCACTGCTCTCGCATTATATCATACTACAGCTATGACATCACTGTTCTCGCATTATATCATACAGCTATGACATCACTGCTCTCGTACTGTATCATACTACAGCTATGACATCACTGCTCTCGTATTACATCATACTACAGCTATGACACCACTGCTCTCGTATTGTATCATACTACAGCTATGACACCACTGCTCTCGTATTGTATCATACTACAGCTATGACATCAATGCTCTCGCATTATATCATACTACAGCTATGACATCACTGCTCTCGTATTATATCATACTACAGCTATGACATCACTGCTCTCGTGTTATATCATACTACAGCTATGACATCACTGCTCTCCTATTATATCATACTACAGCTTTGACATCACTGCTCTCCTATTATATCATACTACAGCTATGACATCACTGCTCTCGTTTTATATCATACTACAGCTATGACATCACTGCTCTCGCATTATATCATACTACAGCTATGACATCACTGTTCTCGCATTATATCATACAGCTATGACATCACTGCTCTCGTACTGTATCATACTACAGCTATGACATCACTGCTCTCGTATTACATCATACTACAGCTATGACACCACTGCTCTCGTATTATATCATACTACAGCTATGACATCACTGCTCTCGTATTATATCATACTACAGCTATGACATCACTGCTCTCGTATTATATCATACTACAGCTATGACATCACTGCTCTCGTATTATATCATACTACAGCTATGACATCACTGCTCTCGTATTATATCATACTACAGCTATGACATCACTGCTCTCGTATTATATCATACTACAGCTATGACATCACTGCTCTCGTACTATATCATACTACAGCTATGACACCACTGCTCTCGTATTGTATCATACTACAGCTATGACACCACTGCTCTCGTACTATATCATACTACAGCTATGACATCACTGCTCTCGTATTATATCATACTACAGCTATGACATCACTGCTCTCGTATTATATCATACTACAGCTATGACATCACTGCTCTCGTACTATATCATACTACAGCTATGACATCACTGCTCTCGTATTATATCATACTACAGCTATGACATCACTGCTCTCGTATTATATCATACTACAGCTATGACATCACTGCTCTCGTATTATATCATACTACAGCTATGACATCACTGCTCTCGTATTATATCATACTACAGCTATGACATCACTGCTCTCGTATTATATCATACTACAGCTATGACATCACTGCTCTCGTATTATATCATACTACAGCTATGACATCACTGCTCTCGTATTATATCATACTACAGCTATGACATCACTGCTCTCGTATTATATCATACTAGAGCTATGACATCACTGCTCTCGTATTATATCATACTACAGTTATGACATCACTGCTCTCGTATTATATCATACTGCTATGACATCACTGCTCTCGTATTATATCATACTACAGCTATGACATCACTGCTCTCGTTTTATATCATACTACAGCTATGACATCACTGCTCTCGCATTATATCATACTACAGCTATGACATCACTGTTCTCGCATTATATCATACAGCTATGACATCACTGCTCTCGTACTGTATCATACTACAGCTATGACATCACTGCTCTCGTATTACATCATACTACAGCTATGACACCACTGCTCTCGTATTGTATCATACTACAGCTATGACACCACTGCTCTCGTATTGTATCATACTACAGCTATGACATCAATGCTCTCGCATTATATCATACTACAGCTATGACATCACTGCTCTCGTATTATATCATACTACAGCTATGACATCACTGCTCTCGTGTTATATCATACTACAGCTATGACATCACTGCTCTCCTATTATATCATACTACAGCTTTGACATCACTGCTCTCCTATTATATCATACTACAGCTATGACATCACTGCTCTCGTGTTATATCATACAGCTATGACATCACTGCTCTCGTATTATATCATACAGCTATGACATCACTGCACTCGTATTATATCATACTACAGCTATGACATCACTGCTCTCGTATTATATCATACAGCTATGACATCACTGCTCTCGTACCGTATCATACTACAGCTATGACATCACTGCTCTCGTATTATATCATACAGCTATGACATCACTGCTCTCGTATTATATCATACAGCTATGACATCTCTGCTCTCGTACTGTATCATACTACAGCTATGATATGAAGATCCAAATATTCCAGCACATCTTCTTACTTAAAAATAGAATCTTTATTGAGAAATCTTCATTAAAAATCCAAAAGCAGGATACAGGTTAAAAAACCATGGTAAAGACAGGCTTTTACGCATTTCAACTCAACAGAGTCTTACTCATAATGACCACATACTAACAATTCCCAACCATATATCCTGTGCTAGGAACTGAAGACAAATCAGTATGTACCTGATAAATTAACTCCATGTGAACCGCAAATAAACTCAAAGGATCATATGATTGCAAAAAGTACCGTCAAACCATCTACATGTAAAGGCAACCAACCCAGTATATATTATAGAATTGAAACCGCATGAGACAAAAAAAAAAAAACGCATGGGTCTCATGCGTTTACAATACAATTCCCCTTTTCCCTTCAATATAAAAAACTCAGATCATTTTTCAAATTTAGATCACCAGGCGTTCTTGTCTGCAAACACAGAATCCACCTCGCCTCACATTTTCGAAATTCATATATTATCTCACCTCCTCTGGATTTTAAATTTGGTTTATCAATAGCCATAACTTTTAACTTAGATACATCACCCCCATGCGTTTGCAAAAAATGTCGAGATGCACCCGAGGGAGTACGTGACAAGTAAAAAAGGTGAGCTGAATATATTCGTTTTTACAGCTATGATATCACTGCTCTCATATTAAATCATACTACAGCTATGACATCACTGCTTTCCTACAAAAAGTTATACATTATAGCCATGACACCACCACTCACAGTAAAGGTGTGTGTGTATATATATATATACAAAACTTTATTCTCTTTATAGGTATATTTTTGAGTAAAATGTGAATTGCTCTTTTATTCTATAAACTACTGACAGCATATCTTTGAATTTCCAAGCACTACATTTTGTATTTATTTTCAGAAAATGAGAAATGGTCAAAATAACAAAAAATGCAGTGCTTGCAGACCTCAAATAATGCTGAGAAAACAAGTTCATAATCATTTAGAAACAACAATACTAATGTTTTAACTCAGGAAGAGTTCAGAAATCAATATTTTGTGGAATAACCTTGATTTTTAATCACAGCTTTCATGAGTCTTGGCATGCTTTCCACCAGTCTTTCACACTGCTTTTGGGTGACCTTATGCCACTCCTGGTACAAAAATGTAAGCAGTTCTTTGTTTGATGGCTATTGACTATCCAGCTTCCACTTGATTACATTCCAGAGGATTTCAATGGGGTTCAGGGCTGGAGATTTGTCTGGCCCTGACAGGGATTTGATGTGGTGGTCCTTCATCCACACATTGATTTACCGAGCTGTGTTGCATGGCGCATTGTCCTGCTGGAAAAACCAGTCCTCAGAGTTGGGGAACATTGCCTGAGCAGAAGGAATAAACTGTTTTTCCAGGATAACCTTGTATGCAGCTTGATTCATACGTCCTTTGCAAAGATTAACCTTCTCAATTCCAGCCTTGCTGAAGCATCCCCAGATCATCACCGATCCTCCACCAAATTTCACAGTGGGTGCAAGACACTGTGGCTTGTACGTCTCTCCAAGTCTCCGTCTAACCATTAGATGACCAGGTATTGGGCAAAGCTGAAAATTAGACTCATCAGAGAAGATTACCTTACTCCTGTCCTCTATGGTCCAATCCTAATGGTCTTTGGCAGACTTCAGCCTGGCTCTCCTTTGCTTCTCATTGATGAAAGGCTTTTTTTCTAGCTTTACATGACTTGAGCCCTGCCTCTAGAAGCCTGTTATGCACTGTTCTTGCCGTGCACTACACCCCAGCTGCCATTTGCCATTCATTTTGTAGGTCACTTGATGTCATCCTGCGGCTGCTGAGTGACATTCGAATAAGATGATGTCATCCCGGTCAGTGGAGAGTCATTTTCACCCTCTGCTGGTCTGTAGCTTTGTTGTCCCCAACGTTTGCTACTTTGACCTTGTTGTAATGGACTGCCGTCTTAGAAATTTTATGGATGGAGGCAACATGATGCTCACTGTATCCCTTTGCTAGTAAAGCCAGAATTGAGCCCTTCTTTTCCTCACTCAAGACTTTTCTTTTCAACTCCTTTGGCACGGTTGAAAGTTATTTTTTCATTCCTATTACTTTTTGAATATTACTAGCATTTGTTTTGCCATCCAGCTTGTCCTACTGCAAGAGGATTGTGAACACCACTGCAGGGTTTTTATACTTTCCTTCGTTAAATAAGATTTGGTTCAGGTGATCATCTAATCAGAAGCACATTAAGTAGAATGAGCACATTAAGTAGAATGAGGTGTACTCTGGTTGGAATTCAACTGACACTGGAATGGAATGGCTGTCAGACATGTAGAGAAGCTGATTTTTATAAAACTGTCCAGTGGTCTCTTGATTTTTTGCCACTGCTCTCCTAATTTATTATTACTACAGTATATACTATATATTAAAGCTATGACATCACTGTTTTTTATGATAAGATATATTCTACAGCTACCACATTACTGCTGTCTACATAAATCATATACACTGATCAGTCATAGCATTACAATCACTGGAGGGTGAAGTGAATACCACTGATTATCCAGTTACAAATGGCAAGATAGGATACATTAGGCACTGAGTGAACAGTCTGTTCTGGAAGTTGAGGTGTTAAAAACAGAAAAAAAAATAAAATGTATACTGTCGCGCTGCTCCAGTATCTTCGGTATTTGGTCTGAGGCTCGGCGTAGCAGGTATAATCTAGTGACGTCATTGCACATGTCGTGACCAGTGTAGGACGCACAGGCTGAATGGCGGAGAAGAAAGCCATCGGCTCTCACTCCTCCACCATTAGATTCAACAGTTTCTGCCTCAATAAGAGATGAAATTGAGACAACAGCGAGGGAAGTCTGTCTCGGGGGTCCCATAGTGGCTACAATGTGTGCCGCTATGGATGACCAAGGAGAAGAGGCCAGAGCCCACTAGAGGGACTCTCCAGCCCTCTAGTGGGCCAATCCAACGCTGATGATGAATAACTAAAAATAGAGGTCCAAGGAAGTGCAACCACTGAACCTGTCATGAAGTCATGGGCACCCAAGGCTCATTGATGCAGTGAATGAGGAAATGTAGCAGCCACAAACTAGTCAAGGTGCCTATGCTAACCCTTATCCAACACTGAAAGCACCTACAACTGGCATCTGAACATTAGAAATGTACCAGGGAGGAATAAAAGATCGTTTTGTCAATGGATGCTTTGGGCAATGCTCTGCGGGGAAATTTTGACTCCTCGCACTGACATCTCCCACTTAGCTAAACATTATAATTTGTGAGATGTGCTGGAAAAACAAGTCCGACTTATGGAAGCTGCACCTCACAACATACAGGGCTTACGGGATCTGCTGCCAGCATCTTGGTCTAAGATACCATCAGAAATCTTGTGGAGTCTATGGTTTAATGGGACAGAGCTTTTCCGGTGGTACAAGAGGGATATCTTCAATATTAACCCCTTCACGGGCCTGTTTTTCAATTCCCACCACTGTCACTTTATGAGGTCAAAACACTGAAATGCTTCAACAGATCCTAGTGATTCTGAGATTGTTTTCTCGTGATATTGTACTTCATGATAGTGGTAAAATTTGTTCGATACGACTTGCGCCTATTTGTGAAAATATCAAAAATTTGGTAAAAATGTAGAACATTTTGCAATTTTCACACTTAACTTTTATGTCCTTAAATCAGAGAGTTATGCCATGCAAAATAGTTAATAGATAACATTTCCCACAATTTTTGAAACTTTTTTTTATTAGGAAGTTATAAGGGTTAAAAGCTGACCAGAAATTTCTCATTTTTACAACAAAATTTACAAAATCATTTTTTTAGGGACCACATCACATTTGAAGTGACTTTGAGGGGCCTACATGACAGAAAATACCCAACATTGACACCATTCTAAGAACTGCACCCCTCAAGGTGCTCAAAACCGCATTCAAGAAGTTTATTAACCCTTCAGGTGCTTTACAGGGATTAATGGAATGTGAAAGGAAAAAAATATCATTAACTATTTTTCCCAAAATTTTTACTTTAGACCCAATTTTGTTTTAAAGGTAACAGGAGAAAATGGACCCCAATATTTGTTGTGCAATTTCTCTTAAGCATGCTGACACCCCATATGTGGGGGAAAACTACTGTTTCTGCGCACGGCAGGGCTCGGAAGGAGTGCCATTTGACTTTTTGAATGCAAAATTTGCTGGAATCATTAGCGGACACCATGTCGCATTTGGAGAGCCCTTGATGTGCCTAAAGAATGGAAACCCCACCCAAGTGACCCCATTTTGGAAACTAAACCCCTCAAGAAACTTATCTAGATGGTGGTGAGCACCTTGAACCACCCAGTGCTCCACAGAAGTTTATAACGTTGAGCCATGAAAAAAAAAATTTCCACAAAAATGTTGCTTTAACCCCATTCTTTTCATTTTCGCAAGGATAGTAAGAAAAAAATGGACCCTAAAACTTGCTGTGCAATTTCTCCTGAGTACACTGATACCCCATATGTGGTCGAAAACTACTTTTGAGGAACAGTGCAAAGCTCAGAAGGGTAGAAGCACCATATTGGAGTTCAGATTTTGCTAGACTGGTTTGAAGGTGCCACATTACATTGGCAGAGCTGTTATGAATGGGTCACCGAGGAGGAAAAAACAACACAAGCAAGGTCTCAGAAAACCAGAGGGGTTGGTAACTATGCAGATTGCAGATCCCTGATCTTACCACACAACTAGCAGCAGTCGTGGAGCGTACCTACGATGATCCTAGACGCCTCGTCACAACCGGAGAGCTACATAAGGCTAAAGCAGGAAAAGAGGAAAACTTACTGCCCCGAGCAGACCCCAAAGGAAAGACAGCCCCCCACATGTATTGACAGTGAAACAAGATGAAAACACAAACAAAGGCAGAAAAATAGGCAGAGCAAACGATGGGGCCCGACTAACTAGAAAGGACAGGAAAGGAAAGACACTGTCGGCAATCTGCCAAAAACCCTACCAAAATAATGTCCAACACTTCTGATAGCAAAATTAACTCTGAAGTCACTAGACTTCTCCCACTATATCAGCACTCTGAAATATTCTGAGACAGAGCAAAAAGAGGCCAATCTAATAAGGGACCAAAAGGCAAATACAGATAAATAGGAGTGGAAATTCAGCACAACCCCAGCAGGGGCTGGCTGACCACATAAAACTGAATTGACCAACAAGAGCAAGTGTGAACAATAGCAAAAACAATCTTACCGTATATACTCGAGTATAAACCGACCCGAGTATAAGCCGACCCCCCTAATTTTGCCACAAAAAAAATGGGAAAACTTAATGACTCGAGTATAAGCCTAGGGTGGGAAATGCTCCATAGATTATTCCCCCATATGGTGTCCCCAGAAGAAGCTCCATAGATTATTCCCCCATAAGAAGCTCCATAGATTGTTCCCCCATATACTGCCCCCATAAGAAGCTCCATAGATTATTCCCCTATATGCTGCCCCCATAAGAAGCTCCATATTGTTCCCCCATATACTGCCCCCATAAGAAGCTCCATAGATTATTCCCCCATATGCTGCCCCCATAAGATGCTCCATAGATTGTTCCCCCATATACTGCCCCCATAAGAAGCTCCTTAGATTATTCCCCCATATGCTGCTGCATGTAAAAATCAATAAAATGACATACTCACCTCTCTGTCGCTGGGTGTCAGATACTCACCTGTCCTGCGTCCATGGCTGCTCACCGCTATCTGCCACGTCATCGGTCAGTGACGTTCAGACTGCAGGGGGCGCGACGCGCACTAATCACGTCACCACGCCCTGTGCTGTCTGAAGTCACTGACCGATGACAGACAGCAGCAAGCAGCCATGGACGCAGGACAGGTGAGTATCGCTATACTTACCCGTCCTGACGCTGTCGCTTGAGCCCCCAGCTTCTCCACGCTCTCTCTTCCTGCGTTCAGCGGTCATGTGATACCGCTCATTAAAACTCATGAATATGCGCATATTCATGAGTTTTAATGAGCGGTACCACGTGACCGCTGAAGGCAGGAAGAGAGAGCGCGGAGAAGCTGGGGGCTCAAGAGACAGCGTCAGGACGGGTAAGTATGACCTGACACCCCCGCCCCCCCTCCGACCCCCGGTGTATATGACGCGAATATAAGCTGAGAGGGGGGACTTTCAACCCAAAAAAACGGGCTGAAAATCTCGGCTTATATTCGAGTATATACGGTAACTTGAGAAGACTGGAACAGAGCTGAAGTCCAAGACCTGAGAAGCAGACTGAATCACCAGCACCAGGATAGGGTGTCGGCTGTCTTATATCCAGTCTGATACTCCAGAGATCCAATCGTTATCCTCCTCATCAGGTGGCAGATCACTACCAATTAAACCAACCTCACTACCTCCTATCACCACCAGAGGGAGAACGGAAGGAGGAGCAGAAAATGAGTTCACAACAAAGAGCCCCTGAAGTGCCAGAACAGCAGAACCCCCATAAGTGATCCCATTTTACAAACTGCATCTCTCAATGAATTCATCTAGGGGTGCAATGATCATATTGACACCATAGGTATGTCACAGACTTTTATACCATTGGGTAGTGAAGAAAGAATAATTACATTTTTACGACCAAAATTTTGTTGTAGCCACAGATTTTAAAGTTTTATACTGGGAAATAGGTAAAAATAGCAATAGCTATAGCAAAAAAAAGGGGATTTTTAATACATAACCTTTAATGTATTGGTTAAAAAAACAATTCTAAATACAATGTGACACACGCAACATATAATAGACCAGTTACCAATGCATAACAGCCAAAGAGAAATAGGGGACTTACAGTGCCTACAAGTAGTATTCAACCCGCTGCAGATTTAGCAGGTTTGATAAGATGCAAATAAGTTAGAGCCTTCAAACTTCACACAAGAGCAGGATTTATTAACAGATGCATAAATCTTACAAACCAAAAAGTTATGTTGCTCAGTTAAATTTTAATAAATTTTAAACATACAAGTGTGGGTCAATTATTATTCAACCCCTAGGTTTAACATTTTGTGGAATAACCCTTGTTTGCAGTTACAGCTAATAATCGTCTTTTATAAGACCTGATCAGGCCGGCACAGGTCTCTGGAGTTATCTTGGCCCACTCCTCCATGCAGATCTTCTCCAAGTTATCTAGCTTCTTTGGGTGTCTCATGTGGACTTTAATCTTGAGCTCCTTCCACAAGTTTTCAATTGGGTTAAGGTCAGGAGACTGACTAGGCCACTCCAACACCTTGATTTTTTGCCTCTTGAACCAGGCCTTGGTTTTCTTGGCTGTGTGCTTTGGGTCGTTGTCTTGTTGGAAGATGAAATGGCGACCCATCTTAAGATCCTTGATGGAGGAGCGGAGGTTCTTGGCCAAAATCTCCAGGTAGGCCGTGCTATCCATCTTTCCATGGGTGCGGACCAGATGGCCAGGCCCCTTGGCTGAGAAACAGCCCCACAGCATGATGCTGCCACCACCATGCTTGACTGTAGGGATGGTATTCTTGGGGTCGTATGCAGTGCCATCCAGTCTCCAAACGTCACGTGTGTGGTTGGCACCAAAGATCTCGATCTTGGTCTCATCAGACCAGAGAACCTTGAACCAGTCTGTCTCAGAGTCCTCCAAGTGATCATGAGCAAACTGTAGACGAGCCTTGACATGACGCTTTGAAAGTAAAGGTACCTTACGGGCTCGTCTGGAACGGAGACCATTGCGGTGGAGTACGTTACTTATGGTATTGACTGAAACCAATGTCCCCACTGCCATGAGATCTTCCCGGAGCTCCTTCCTTGTTGTCCTTGGGTTAGCCTTGACTCTTCGGACAAGCCTGGCCTCGGCACGGGAGGAAACTTTCAAAGGCTGTCCAGGCCGTGGAAGGCTAACAGTAGTTCCATAAGCCTTCCACTTCCGGATGATGCTCCCAACAGTGGAGACAGGTAGGCCCAACTCCTTGGAAAGGGTTTTGTACCCCTTGCCAGCCTTGTGACCCTCCACGGTCTTGTCTCTGATGGCCTTGGAATGCTCCTTTGTCTTTCCCATGTTGACCATGTATGAGTGCTGTTCACAAGTTTGGGGAGGGTCTTAAATAGTCAGAAAAGGCTGGAAAAAGAGATAATTAATCCAAACATGTGAAGCTCATTGTTCTTTGTGCCTGAAATACTTCTTAATACTTTAGGGGAACCAAACAGAATTCTGGTGGTTTGAGGGGTTGAATAATAAATGACCCTCTGAATAAACTTTTCATAATTTAAAAAAAAATTAAACAAAGAAATAACATTCTTTTTTGCTGCAGTGCATTTCACACTTCCAGGCTGATCTACAGTCCAAATGTCACAATGCCAAGTTAATTCCGAATGTGTAAACCTGTTAAATCTGCAGGGGGTTGAATACTACTTGTAGGCACTGTATGTTTAAAACCCTGTTCTTTGGTTGTATGCAACCTAGGTATTATAAAGTACGGTGAGAATTATGCACCATACAAATTAACCAAAAATTAATCCACTATAAATAACCGAAGATCTTATAGCCTCTATACATATGTTGCTAAAATTATGCAGCTTAAACCCCTCGGCTCATAATAGATTCCTCCTCAATTACCGTACATACGCAGGAGAGCCTGAGATTCAAATTAGTGGTATATGGCTAACATACAAACACGGTGAGTGTCATGTTCCATTCTGAATATACACACATCCATTCAGCAACTCGTATTGGAACTGTCTCACCCGCAGTTTGATGGAAGTCCCACTTCAAAGCATATCAACCCCTATTATCAGAGCCCATCAGGATGTAGAGGCAAACACATATCCGCTCCTATGCATCCATTCCTAAGGGCAGTATAGGGGGAAGTTAATGGGACAGACTGCAAGCTGCCCTGAAAGGACAGCTCTCCATAGAACTTTATAAGCACCAACTGTCATTTAATATCTGAGTAATGGGAAAATCTGTATACACTGAAGACAGATTTTACCCCTTAATTGAGAATGAATGATCACTCCGGGAGGCGAAAGAAGAGGATTTCTCTGATCCAAAAACATACAGATAGGGAATTTAGATTGTGAGCCCCATCGGGGACAGTGATGATAATGTGTGCAAACTGTAAAGCGCTGTGGAATATGTTAGCACTATATAAAAATAAAGATTATTATAAGAGATATTACAAAGTTTCTTATTTTCACATGTAACATTGATTTCTAATAAACTAATAAAAAATAAATTGACCATTACTTTTTAAGCTGATTGGTGGATTACAGTTATGACATCGCATGTTTTTCTACAGTAAAATAAACGTTACCAGTATTAGCAGAACAGTCACTAGCCTGACACTCCTCACAGAGCAAACAGCTGACTGCACATCACCCTGCTATGTGGGAGGGAGCACAAAACATGAAGACACTGTGTGAGGCGTCACCGGCATGCATGCCCGCTCTATTGTCTGCTGGTTGCATCATCAACAAAGGTAACAATGCACCATTTGACTTATAGTGGCCATCAGGAGGAGACCAATGGCCATGTTACTGGCGGTGAGACTTCTGTACTGCCCGTTACCACTGCAGCTGCGCTAGGACTGAGGTTACCCTACTCCTGATGAGTACGCTCAGGTAGACCCCACGTTATCTGCCCCAGGTGAGAGCCGACCCTGGAATAAACAAGCCAGGGCAATGGCACGGTCTTACAGAGATCTGTATTCCGCCCCCAAGCCTATGGGATACTGCTCCTGCACTAGATGGACTTGTGTCTTGTATATCCCAGAGAAAGTGAATTCTCTCTGCTGTCGTATATGAGTGGTGAAACATTTTGCACAAAAAAAAAAAAAAAAATACATTTAAAACAAAATTCATGAAAAAGTCCTACAGAATAAAAAAAAAAAAATCCCCAAATCACATCAACGTGCCCCAGGGAGACAACAGGCCCTACAGGAGGGCACAGATGGCACTGAAGACACAACACTGGAGGCGTCACGTGTCGTCTGTGTGCGGTTACAGATCTAAAATGGCAAAATACCAGATGAGATGAAATAAAAATGCAGAATTCTACTTTTAGCACAAAATAGTAAATGAAGAACTAGTGCAGGCGGCAGTGTGATACCCTACATCATGCCATCGTTACTGCAGCACCAGGATGGGTGATATGGGTATTTTGTAGGTTTATGAACACCAAAAAGTGAACTCAATCATATATAATCAGCCAAAAAGCAAAAAATACATAAACACCAAAAAATAGCGCTTTAAAAACATGACTATTAAATGAATAAACTTTATTGTTATCAATATGAAAGAACTGCAAGGGTTCATAAAATCATGAAACAATTAGTAGGGGATAAACACAATACAGAAGAAAGATGGTGGGTATGGCTAAAAATGGCAACACATATAATGCATGCATAATGGGGTACAATATTGTGTTATATAAAGTGAAAGTGCCTATCCAGATACATATAGCATATATACATGTGCAAATAAATGCTAGTAGGATGCAGTTAGTCTGCTCAGTCCATGGGGAAAACCCCTGGATGAAGCTTTCCACAGCGAAACGCGCGTCGGGTGCGGTAGGTCCCCGACTTGTGGCTGTTATTACGTAAATATTACTGCTGCATACATGTTGTGGGTCTAATCAATTATCTTTTTACTACTGTATCTGCTCTGATCATGATGCCTTCCTGAAACCACAGCACCTCATTATTAGTATATTTATATTACTTATTTCTATTAAGTTTACAGTATCCATACTAAATGGTTTTCCGGTTTTCCCCATAGACTGAGCAGACTCGCTGCATCCTATTAGCATTTATTTGCACATGTTTATATACTATATGTATCTGGATAGGTATTGCACTTTATATAACGCAATATTGTACCCCCTTATGGATGCATTATATGTGTTGCCATTTTTAGCCATACCCACCATCTTTCTTCTGTGTTGTGTTTATCCCCCATTAAATGTTTCATGTTTTTATGAACCCTTGCAATTCTTTTTATATTGATTGTTAACAATAAAATGTATGCATTTAATAATCTTTTTTTGAAAGTGCTATTTTTTGGTGTTATTTAGTAGGTTTAGGAGACCGAGGCGACAACAGCCCTGGATCTCCACAGGGTGGACTTAGCAGAGAAGGGAATATGGCAGCAGGGAGCAAGAACTAGTATATTTTAGAGGTGGTCGGGGAGGGGAAACCAATAGACTTACGTCTCTTTGCCAGGGTCTGGTAAAATGCTTCAGGCTCTGCATGGGGGAAGGGAGCTGTCAATCAAAATGTATATCAGTATAATGTAATGGTGAACCTTTTCCTGCATTGGTCAATAGGCCACCATGTGGTTCTAATCACATCGTAACAGGGCACAAGGCCCATGGACCAGGAGTATTTTTATCCCTATTCTTCATTATTTTTGTCTGAAACAGGAGTGTAAAAAATAATAATAATAATGATGGGTTTTATTACAGGAGCAGTGTCACATCTTTAATACTCAGTGGCATGTTTTAGGCCCCTGGGAGTGTCTGGCACTAATCTCAAGACATTGGAAGCTTACTGCATGGCCAAAAATATCCAGATTCTGATTAACCAGTTATTTTCCAGACAAAGGTCATTATACTGCATATCCCTGGAAGGTTGACAATGTCCTGCCAGTTCAGTCCTATGTAAATTCTATGTTCAGTCACAGTATTCTGAGCAGTTTGCAGTTTTACAGACATGGTACTGGGGTTTTGCACATCGGTCCTAATGAAAGGAGCACTGGAATAAGATGTGTCAATTTTATTAAGAGGTGTGCTCATCTTTCATTTGCCAGAAATGTATGTGCTGGCGTACATATCTGTCATAATTTACGTCACATTTGTGACAAAAATTACGATGACTTTGGTGGACGCGTTTTTTCAAGCCAAAGCTCCAACTACTTGTCAAAAAGTTGCTGAAGCTGCCAGGACTGGCTTAGAATGGTTTTACAGCAGAATTCTGGTGAAAACTGCTTGATTAATCCTTTCTCTCAGTGTTATTGTGCATTTACACAAGTAGATTATCTGAGAATGTCCATTCGTTTTTAACAATTGTATCCGTTGGTTTAAACATGCCAGCGATGACCTGACAAGCAATCGTATTGCTAATGCCAGCACAAAATGCATGATTATTGGCAGACCCATGTAAGTCAACAGATGTGATGCCAAAAACTTGATACTGTATACCAGGGCTGTGGAGTCGATGTCCATTTTGGTGGTGTCAAAATAAAATGGACCAACTTCAACTCCTAAAATATATAATAAATTGGGTACTGTAGTTCAGTGCAGGATGTGCTGTAAATGTTTTCGTAACAATTTGGGAAAAGTTATAAAATGTTCTATAAATGTCTATTCAGTTCCTGATCTAATGATCTGGGCTTTTAGGTGAGATGAATCAGTACTGCATTTTATGTACATGCTCAGTAGTGAGGCAGGGCTGTGGAGTAGGAGTGGAGATGAATCAGTGCTGCACTTTATGTCCATGCTCAGTAGTGAGGCAGGGCTGTGGAGTCAGAGTGGAGATGAATCTGTGCTGCACTTTATGTACATGCTCAGTAGTGAGGCAGGGCTGTGGAGTCAGAGTGGAGATGAATCTGTGCTGCACTTTATGTCCATGCTCAGTAGTGAGGCAGGGCTGTGGAGTCAGAGTGGAGATGAATCTGTGCTGCTCTTTATGTCCATGCTCAGTAGTGAGGCAGGGCTATGGAGTCGGAGTGGAGATGATTCTGTGCTGCTCTTTATGTACATGCTCAGTAGTGAGGCAGGGCTGTGGTGTCGGAGTGGAGATGAATCTGTGCTGCTCTTTATGTCCATGCTCAGTAGTGAGGCAGGGCTGTGGAGTCGGAGTGGAGATTAATCTGTGCTGCACTTTATGTACATGCTCAGTAGTGAGGCAGGGCTGTGGTGTTGGAGGTGAGATGAATCTGTGCTGCTCTTTATGTCCATGCTCAGTAGTGAGGCAGGGCTGTGGTGTCGGAGTGGAGATTAATCTGTGCTGCACTTTATGTACATGCTCAGTAGTGAGGCAGGGCTGTGGTGTCAGAGTGGAGATGAATCTGTGTTTCACTTTATGTACATGCTCAGTAGTGACCAGGGCTGTGGAGCCTGAGTGGAGATGAATCTGTGCTGCTCTTTATGTCCATGCTCAGTAGTGAGGCAGGGCTGTGGTGTCGGAGTGGAGATGATTCTGTGCTGCTCTTTATGTCCATGCTCAGTAGTGAGGCAGGGCTGTGGTGTCGGAGTGGAGATGATTCTGTGCTGCTCTTTATGTCCATGCTCAGTAGTGAGGCAGGGCTGTGGAGCCGTAGGTGAGATGAATCTGTGCTGCTCTTTATGTCCATGCTCAGTAGTGACCAGGGCTGTGGAGCCTGAGTGGAGATGAATCTGTGCTGCTCTTTATGTACATGCTCAGTAGTGAGGCAGGGCTGTGGTGTCGGAGTGGAGATGAATCTGTGCTGCACTTTATGCTCAGTAGTGAGGCAGGGCTGTGGAGTCGGAGTGGAGATGAATCTGTGCTGCTCTTTATGTACATGCCCAGTAGTGAGACAGGGCTGTGGTGTCGGAGTGGAGATGAATCTGTGCTGCTCTTTATGTACATGCTCAGTAGTGAGGCAGGGCTGTGTAGTCAGAGTGGAGATGAATCTCTGCTGCACTTTATGACCATGCTCAGTAGTGAGGCAGGGCTGTGGTGTCGGAGTGGAGATGAATCTGTGCTGCACTTTATGTACATGCTCAGTAGTGAGGCAGGGCTGTGGAGTCGGAGTGGAGATGAATCTGTGCTGCTCTTTATGTACATGCTCAGTAGTGAGGCAGGGCTGTGGTGTCGGAGTGGAGAGGAATCTGTGCTGCTCTTTATGTACATGCTCAGTAGTGAGGCAGGGCTGTGGAGATGAATCTGTGCTTGACTTTATGTCCATGCTCAGTAGTGAGGCAGGGCTGTGGAGAGGAATCTGTGTTGCTCTTTATGTACATGCTCAGTAGTGAGGCAGGGCTGTGGTGTCGGAGTGGAGATGAATCTGTGTTTCACTTTATGTACATGCTCAGTAGTGACCAGGGCTGTGGAGCCTGAGTGGAGATGAATCTGTGCTGCTCTTTATGTCCATGCTCAGTAGTGAGGCAGGGCTGTGGTGTCGGAGTGGAGATTAATCTGTGCTGCACTTTATGTACATGCTCAGTAGTGAGGCAGGGCTGTGGTGTCGGAGTGGAGATGAATCTGTGTTTCACTTTATGTACATGCTCAGTAGTGACCAGGGCTGTGGAGCCTGAGTGGAGATGAATCTGTGCTGCTCTTTATGTCCATGCTCAGTAGTGAGGCAGGGCTGTGGTGTCGGAGTGGAGATGATTCTGTGCTGCTCTTTATGTCCATGCTCAGTAGTGAGGCAGGGCTGTGGAGCCGTAGGTGAGATGAATCTGTGCTGCTCTTTATGTCCATGCTCAGTAGTGACCAGGGCTGTGGAGCCTGAGTGGAGATGAATCTGTGCTGCTCTTTATGTACATGCTCAGTAGTGAGGCAGGGCTGTGGTGTCGGAGTGGAGATGAATCTGTGCTGCACTTTATGCTCAGTAGTGAGGCAGGGCTGTGGAGTTGGAGTGGAGATGAATCTGTGCTGCTCTTTATGTACATGCTCAGTAGTGAGACAGGGCTGTGGTGTCGGAGTGGAGATGAATCTGTGCTGCTCTTTATGTCCATGCCCAGTAGTGAGACAGGGCTGTGGTGTCGGAGTGGAGATGAATCTGTGCTGCTCTTTATGTACATGCTCAGTAGTGAGGCAGGGCTGTGTAGTCAGAGTGGAGATGAATCTCTGCTGCACTTTATGACCATGCTCAGTAGTGAGGCAGGGCTGTGGTGTCGGAGTGGAGATGAATCTGTGCTGCACTTTATGACCATGCTCAGTAGTGAGGCAGGGCTGTGGAGTCGGAGTGGAGATGAATCTGTGCTGCTCTTTATGTACATGCTCAGTAGTGAGGCAGGGCTGTGGAGTCAGAGTGGAGATGAATCTGTGCTGCATTTTATGTACATGCTCAGTAGTGAGGCAGGGCTTTGGAGTCAGAGTGGAGATGAATCTGTGCTGCTCTTTATGTACATGCTCAGTAGTGAGGCAGGGCTGTGGTGTCGGAGTGGAGAGGAATCTGTGCTGCTCTTTATGTACATGCTCAGTAGTGAGGCAGGGCTGTGGAGTCGGAGTGGAGATGAATCTGTGCTGCTCTTTAAGTACATGCTCAGTAGTGAGGCAGGGCTTTGGAGTCGGAGTGGAGATGAATCTGTGCTGCTCTTTATGTACATGCTCAGTAGTGAGGCAGGGCTGTGGAGTCTTAGTGGAGATGAATCTGTGCTGCTCTTTATGTACATGCTCAGTAGTGAGGCAGGGCTGTGGAGTCTTAGTGGAGATGAATCTGTGCTGCTCTTTATGTACATGCTCAGTAGTGAGGCAGGGCTGTGGAGATGAATCTGTGCTGCACTTTATGTCCATGCTCAGTAGTGAGGCAGAGCTGTGGTGTTGGAGTCAGGGAAATTGAAGAGTCAGATATTTGGCTTACTGACTCCACAGCCCTGATGAGAACAGGACAATCATATAAGTTGATCGTTCTGTCCCCATCACTGTTTGTCGCCCATTCATTATAAACTGGAAAATAAATGACGCTGAATGACTTGAGTATAGTCTGTAAGCCCTACATAATGGAACAGGTACAATAAACAAAGAAAAGTACATCCAGAAAAGTTCCAAATTTTATTAGAAAAAATTATTTAAAAATTCCACGTCGTGTTAAAAAGAGCAACGCCTTTCGAATGCAAGCTGCGTTCTTTATCAGGGCTGGATATACTTTTTTTCACTGATCTCTACGTTCGGTCCTATGAGTCAGTGCTGCAACACGCCTAGACCCTTGTTGAGCTGTTTTTTGTTTTTTACTTATACAGGTATAATAAAACCTAATTTACATGGACAGACTAGCGGCACTAAATGACCTCCGATCCATAAATATATACGCCGTTTTATATCCTCCTTACACAGGCAGACCATGGCAAACGATGTGCACTGAACCATCTGCAATAGATCTCTCATTGAGCCAAAGCTTCCACTGTTCTCGGGGGTGCGAGTCCTGTTTACACAGGACAATGTGCTACCGAGAACGAGGATCTTTCATGCTGCACAAAAGATCATTTCACCGGGTGAGTGCATTTTGTTTATCGGGTGATCGGCAGAATGTTTAGACTGAAAGATTATAGAGAAACAAGTGTTATTAAGAATACTCGTTCATGATAATGTTTCAGTATAATGCACCCTAACTATCCATAACCATTCTGTAAAGTCATAACTCACTTATACTTATTTCGAAAGACCATTCCAAAATATCTACGAAGGCAACTTACCTGAAGGAACGTTGGTAGATAATCTCCTGTCAGCAACTTTTTTACAGTGTGAGGGAAGGACAAGTGATCCCTTTCCGCTCGGATCAGCTCCTCCTCCAGGAAAGATACGTGATGTCCGACCATCTTCACAAATGCCTAAAAAGGGGTCAAGTACAATCATGGTCAAAAGTAGATGCGGCCCACAGGGTTGTCACTGCCCTCTTATTACCATCACTACTATAATTACAATGTGATCAGACATGAAATCTACACACCTTACACAGCTATTCAGCTACTACTGCTGACAACCAGCCTCTACATCATGTCTGATAGGTTGTCACAGCTCTCGTTCCGTCATTACTTAATATATATAGGCTGTGGGTCTCCTGACCTGAACAGTCTCACATGGAGTTTGGGTCAGGAGGTTCGCGAGTGTCCGGTCCGAAAATTGCAATCTGTGTGCAGTAAGAGCTATGCCATCTACTACTGCTGACAACCAGTCTCTATACCATATCTGAAAGGTTGTCACAGCTCTCGTTCCACCATTACTTAATATAAATATATAAGTGTAATCAGGCATAAGATCCACAGACCCCAGAACGATTTCATACGTCCAATTTCCATGGTCCATGTACAGACCACGATTTTCAGACTGGTCTGGATCTCCTGACCTGAACAGTCTCACATAAAGTTTGGGTCACGAGATCCACGAGTGTCCAGTCCAAAAATCGCAATCCGTGTGCAGTAAGAGCTATGCCGTCTATTACTGCCGACAACCAGTCTCTATATCATGTCTGGAAGGTTGTCAGAGCCCTGCTTCCCCCGTCACTGACTGTATAAATGTCGTTTAGGCAAAAACCTGTGCGATATAACCATAAATGACTCATTAATTAGAAAAGACACTGAGAATAAGATGCTCCACACCTCCAGCTTCTCCACCTGACGGTAGATCTTGCTCATTTCCTCCGCACGGCGTTCAATCTCTGGGATTCGGTCGTCTATGATGAGGGACGTCTCACTTCTTATCTAGAAAATAAAAACGTCATGACGACTTTAAGGGGGAACTCCGAAGCTTCCACAATATTGGACATCAAATACATCCCCTCCCATCCTTGCCTCTACGATAGCACAACTCGTATGAAAACGTCCGCCACCCTCCCATCATCTGCAAATTTGTATTGCGACCAAATACGAAAATATATATATATGTTCTAACAAGGCACGCTGTGATTTGTAGTGCCTAATCAAACTGCGCTCTGATTTATTGCACTTTACAAGCGATTTCTCTGCATCGCCTCGCACAGGCCTTGTATGCTGCTCTCACAGTAATGTGAATGGCTGCAAGGACAAGATGGAGGCGAGCGGTCGCCATGGAGACGGATCTATAGCACAGAGAGGACCTGTATGTTTTATTTTACAAGCAGAAACCTCAAATCAGGTCAGAAGCCACTTATCCCTGCGAGCCGTGTGGTCACCGGCACCAATGGAGGAAGAGCTCCCCTTGTGGCCACTCAAGAAATTACACCCAGTAGAGAGTCCTCCATTTGCTGAGTGAGTGAACACTGGAGAGAGGCTCTACAAAATGGCAGCCACTCTGAACTGATGTCTCACATTCCTGCCTGCTCGAAGCCGCCGTTTCCAACAGGAAGGACGCCGCTGCGAACGTGCGCACCCCGAAGAACCTCATTCATCGCTTAAAGGGGAAGAAGAGCATTGGGGTCAAGTGATCAGGGCAGAGGAAATGTGATACGCAATTGACACTCGTTCATAATTACATTTATTTTTTTATGCTCCCACGAATACTATTTGTGGTTTATCCAATTAGAAAAAATGTGGCTTCGGTCTTTAAACGCGTCAGGGAGACAAAATGTGACCTGGTTGCCATAGCAACTAATCAGAATCCAGATTTCATTTCTCCATGCAAGCTTACAGAATTAAGGGCGATCGCTGATCAGTTGCTACGGGCAACAGGCTCCACGGTGTCTTCTTTCTTTTCCTGTGCCTCCATGTTGACGGTTTCACACAACTCTGAGATCAATGGTCCAATTTCACCACTTTTTTTTTTTTTTTTTTTTTTTTAAAGAACTATAATTGAATATTCAGAATAGAGGGACCAAGGTGGTGGATTGATCAGAGCAAGTCACGCAGGGAAAGTGCTAACATCATCACATGTTATAAGAGTCTAATGAATGGCGTCCATGCCGCCAACTACCATTTAAAAGGCAAAATAACGCAACACGACAGCAACGCATGACCCTAGCCTAAAAGTCACAACATGTAATAAATACCTGATGACATAGCTAATGAGATTACAGAGTAAGTGGTCTGCAGAACAGACAAATAAATACAATAAATTATATATATCTATATATATCCCTCCGACATGACGTTCAGTGCTGCATGCGAATGGTTAAGTAGCTGCACCGCACCTCCAGCCATGAATAGGTTAAATGGAGCACAACAACCAGAAGTGCTCTGCGTTAATCCAGTCCTGCTCACTTCTGCCACCTAGTGGTGCAGCTGAGCCAAGTCAGAGGGAGAGAGGGAAAGAACAGCTTTAAGATGGCCGCTTGGTCCGTGTGTGTATGTGTGTGTACCGAGCACCTACTGGTCGGGGAGTGTATGACACAAAACGATAAGCCTTCTCCATGGCGTTAGCCTCGATGTGGGGCTCCACGACTGATGAACAGGAGAAAACAAGAATCTTCTCACTTACCATGTCCATCATGGCGCAGAACTCATCCAGTCGAATCAGCATCTCTTCTATGGAAGTTTCCAAATCCTGGGCCTGAAATCGTTGAAAGGAAATCAAAGCATCACACAAAATATTAGGGGTGTTATAGTTAAAATTGAAATTCTGACGTATGTGGTGCCTCATAGATGACGGGCGCTCTGCTTTCTCCATTAGTATTAATAGTGAATGGAGCAAAAGTGATGGGGGTCCGTAGATCCTGGCTTCCATAGCCCCGATCTTGGGATTGTAGGTGGGTCCAGCGATTGGACCACTCACGATCAGTAAGTGATCGCATAGTCAGCTAAATATTAGTGGAATGACCATTTATAGCAAAACTCTTCTCAAAACCTACAGGTTTGCGCACACGACTTTTCATGTGGAAATCACTACAAAAACCGCCTGACAAAGCATTGACCATAAGCACTGCAATGGAAAAACGACTAGCTTTGTTGTGTGTTTAGTCTTCTGAGCGGACTTTTAACCACTTCAGGTGTCCACAGATGCCATGCGGCTAAAGGAAGTGACCCGACCGGTCTTCAGGTGTTCTCTCCTCTGAAGATGCTCCATAGTTTAGAATTAGTGACGAGCGCAAGTGCTTGTAACTCGTGTATTGCGGGTGCTCGAGTCCCCGCGCATGCATGTTTGGCGGCTGTTAGCCACATAACATGCTGGAATTTTCCATGCATGTCAGGCAATCCCCACACGTTTTGTGGCAGTCTAAGAGCCGCAACACATGGGTGTGCGGGGGGGGACTGGAACACGTCACTCGAGCACCCGCGATACTCAGTGCATACCCGAACACCCTTGGCAAACGCGAGTAACGAGCGCTTGCGCTCATCACTATCTACAATGCAAGTCAATAGGAAGGCTTGAAAGACGCCTGGAAGAGTTTTTGATTGAAAATCACTAACAATGTTTTCATTTTTGAGTTAAAAAGAAAAAAGGACTGGAAAAATGGCAATAACAAAAGACGCAAGAAAAAGATAAGAAAACGCTAATCAAAAATTACCAAAACACCGGAGTTTCCTGAAGAGACTATGTATTAAAAACCATACATACCCTAAAATGCTAGCTGTGACTCCAGTCACAAGGGGGCTTCTGGTGAAAACAAGTTATCAGCTATCCACAGGATAAGTTACAGCTTATTGATCAGTGGGGGTCCGACCGCTGTGACCCGCACCGATCATCAGTACAGGGAACTTTTATCACCGTTAGAATAGAGCAGCAGTGCGCATGTTCAGCTAGGGCTCCGTTGTATCCCCATGGGGCTGCAGAGTGCTGGGCTTGGATTTTTCGGCAGTGCCCATACATAACCACTTTGTTACAGGGATAAAAGTTCCCCAATCTACCGATCAGTGCGAGTCGCAGCGGATAGGTGCTAACTAGTGATGAGCGAGCGTGCACGGATAAGGCGCTATCCTAGCACGCTCGTGTCCTAATTGAGCGTTTACATGCAGGCAATCAATTCCTGCATATGTTGCAGCTGTCGAAAAGCCACGAGACATGCAGCTGTGGCGATGCGAGCGTTTTTTTGAGCACGCCGCAAATACTTAATTAGGACGCAAGCATGCTCAGATAACACCTTATTCCAGCACGCTCGCTCATCACTACCGCTAACTTGTATTCACTGGACAACCCCTTTAACTTCAATATCCTCCATCCACCATGTCACACTGGTCCAGGAGCTGAGATCTGAGGAGCTTTTTGTCTATTTTTCACTATGTAGAGCCAATTTAGCGCCGATTTTGGTTATCAAGGATTTTTTTTTTGCCCCTGGCACGATAACGGCTCCGCAAGGTTCAGGACTCCAGATAGTCAATGTTAAGATCTCAAGTGACTATTCCCACTAGCACAACTCTCTCCTGTCCTGATAATTTGTTACAATGTATCAGGGCAGGAAACATGTATCAGTCCGGAGCACAGGATTGTCTGCACTGGATACAACTGTGAAAAACACAGGTATTCAGCCACTAAAGTACAAAGGTTGTACATAAGTACGCTTCCATTCACTTACAGCAAGCAAAGGGTGTGAAAACGGCGAGGAATTACAATGACTGATCACGTCCGAGATCTGGATTTATAGAGGATTACAGGACGCAAATCCAGCAACACAGCGGTATTAGCCAGAAGCCTCCAGCGTTGGTGCAGCTATGAACACTCATGAGTGTAAGGGTACGTGCAGACGCTGCGGAATCCGCTGCGGATTAATCCGCAGGGATTTTGCAAAAACCGCAGATAATCCGCAGGTCCAAAGACCTGCGGATTATCTGCGGTTTTGCCTGCGGTTTGGTCCTGCGGATTCACTATCTCCACAATGGTGGAGATAGGAACCCGCAGCGGTTTCCGCAGAAAGAATTGACATGCAATTCTTTCTGCGGATTCAAAACCGCAGCAAATCCGCGCGGTTTTTTCCGCAGCGTCGGCACAGCGTTTTTTTTTCCCCATTCAAATGAATGGTACTGTACACCGCAGCTAAAACTGCTGCGTGTCCGCAGCGGCCATCCACAGCGTGTGCACACAGCCTAATGGTCTCGTGGGCCACATTATGGCCACATGGTCTTCAGTCCAAATGGAAGCCCATGGTAAAGTGCAAAGACAGAACTGGAGGAGGACCATGACATTATAACTATAATTCTCATATTACACTTTTTTATGTCAAGAGAGAAGGACCTGCCCCTCAGTGCTGCTGAGAAGTGATTGAAAAGAAGGTCTGCAGCAGCTGCAGGCGGGGGATCCTTCTATTAGTACAGAGATACAAACCTCTGCACTGGTGTCAGCATTGACCAGGAAGGCATACTGGTGGCCGTCAGTCACAGGTCTGCTGTCTGGACAAAGGGGGGATTCCAGCTGCTCAGGTGTGAATTCTGCCATTTTCTTTGGGTTCTGGGCCCTAATAACATGAGATTCCTCTTGCTGCTCTATTACCCCCACATCCTGCACCCCTGACTGCTGCACTACTCCCCCCACATCCTGCACCCCTGACTGCTGCTCTAATCCCCCCACATCCTTCATCCCTGACTGCTGCACTACTCCCCCCACATCCTGCACCCCTGACAGCTGCACTACTCCCCCCACATCCTGCACCCCTGACAGCTGCACTACTCCCCCCACATCCTGCACCCCTGACTGCTGCACTACTCCCCCCACATCCTGCACCCCTGACTGCTGCACTACTCCCCCCACATCCTGAACCCCTGACTGCTGCACTACTCCCCCCACATCCTGAACCCCTGACAGCTGCACTACTCCCCCCACATCCTGCACCCCTGACTGCTGCACTACTCCCCCCACATCCTGCACCCCTGACTGCTGCACTACTCCCCCCACATCCTGCACCCCTGACTGCTGCACTACTCCCCCCACATCCTGCACCCCTGACTGCTGCACTACTCCCCCCACATCCTGCACCCCTGACTGCTGCACTACTCCCCCCACATCCTGAACCCCTGACTGCTGCACTACTCCCCCCACATCCTGAACCCCTGACTGCTGCACTACTCCCCCCACATCCTGCACCCCTGACTGCTGCACTACTCCCCCCACATCCTGCACCCCTGACAGCTGCACTACTCCCCCCACATCCTGAACCCCTGACTGCTGCACTACTCCCCCCACATCCTGCACCCCTGACTGCTGCACTACTCCCCCCACATCCTGCACCCCTGACTGCTGCACTACTCCCCCCACATCCTGCACCCCTGACAGCTGCACTACTCCCCCCACATCCTGCACCCCTGACTGCTGCACTACTCCCCCCACATCCTGCACCCCTGACTGCTGCACTACTCCCCCCACATCCTGCACCCCTGACTGCTGCACTACTCCCCCATCCTGCACCCCTGACTGCTGCACTACTCCCCCATCCTGCACCCCTGACTGCTGCACTACTCCCCCCACATCCTGCACCCCTGACTGCTGCACTACTCCCCCCACATCCTGCACCCCTGACTGCTGCACTACTCCCCCATCCTGCACCCCTGACTGCTGCACTACTCCCCCATCCTGCACCCCTGACTGCTGCACTACTCCCCCCACATCCTGCACCCCTGACTGCTGCACTACTCCCCCCACATCCTGCACCCCTGACTGCTGCACTACTCCCCCATCCTGCACCCCTGACTGCTGCACTACTCCCCCATCCTGCACCCCTGACTGCTGCACTACTCCCCCATCCTGCACCCCTGACTGCTGCACTACTCCCCCCACATCCTGCACCCCTGACTGCTGCACTACTCCCCCCACATCCTGCACCCCTGACTGCTGCACTACTCCCCCCACATCCTGCACCCCTGACTGCTGCACTACTCCCCCCACATCCTGCACCCCTGACTGCTGCACTACTCCCCCCACATCCTGCACCCCTGACTGCTGCACTACTCCCCCCACATCCTGCACCCCTGACTGCTGCACTACTCCCCCCACATCCTGCACCCCTGACTGCTGCACTACTCCCCCCACATCCTGCACCCCTGACAGCTGCACTACTCCCCCCACATCCTGCACCCCTGACAGCTGCACTACTCCCCCCACATCCTGCACCCCTGACAGCTGCACTACTCCCCCCACATCCTGCACCCCTGATACTTGCCCCAATACTCCCACATTTGTATGACCCTGCCTTAAAGGCCTCACATCCAGCTGCATTTGCAGCCCTGACAGCTGGATTAATCCCCCCGAATCCTGCCGCCCCTTCTCCCCTGTCAGCTGCGCCAATAGCCCCGCCGCCGGCGGCTGATGTGCGCCCCCCTGCACCGCGCCTATATGCAGTCCCTCTCTTTCCAGCTCACGGCTCCTCTCCTGCTCCCTCACCCCCAGCTCTCCGACTCTCCCGCTGGCCTCCATGCTGCTCCCCGCGGCGTCCAGCTCCCGTACACCGACTTTGGTCGGTCATTCCCGGCTGCTCATCCAGCGCTTCCTCCCATCACATCCTGCACTCGGCCCAACGCTGCCGCCACCTTGTGGTCATCTCCAGGAACTGCAGTGCGCGTGATGAGGTTGTGTCAGGTTCAGGGTCTCTCAGGGTCACTTGACCTAATTTACCCATCAGTGGTGTCTGTCTGGCATATAGCACATACTGATATCACCTGGGTAGAATATTACCCTGTAATATTATGCAGAATGCTAAAATATCCGCCATAGGTCTGGATCTATAACAATACCGCCCTAATAATGCCTTTTTATCAGTGCCCCATAATACCTGTGCCTTGCTGTTCCCAAAATCAGCAGCCGCACCTGTGGAGCCCTCATGGTTGGCACCGCCAAGTTTGCTACAAGCCTTCATACATAGCAAGTGCTTTATTCCCAGGCTCGGACTGGCCCACCAGAGAACTGGAGGATTCTCCGGTGGGCCCAGACACTGACACCTGCTGGCATACTGGCAAGCAGCTTCCTAGGGCCCCCACTGCTCCAGGGGCCCCCTGCCAGTGGCATGTTGCTAATAGCGGCACACCCAGCTGCTATGGGGCCCCTGAGTCAGGGGGGGCCAGCCCGTGCCAGCGGAGCACCAGCTGGAGACAGGAGCCTGTCCCCATTGCTAAAGAGAAATGAATACTCACGCTTCCCCACGCCCCCATGGGCATGGAGAGGAGTGAGTATTCATTTCCCTTTCATAGCGGGCAGTGTTAGCCGCAGGCTGAGGCTGACACTGCTCGCATGTAAAGCCGGTGCGGCTGCATCGGGGCCTCGGAGGTGGGCCCCTGCAGAGGGACTAACCCTGAGGGCAATCGGTGGGCAGGGAGCGATCCCTGCAGCTTGGCAGCGGAGCGGAGCTGCAGGGATCCGATGCCGTCCTGCTTCCTGTCTGACATAGCGCAGCTGGATGACATCATCATTCAGCGCGCGGGTGTTTCAGAGATAAAGCTGCCAGCAGCAAAGATGCTGCCGGGATCTGCTGCGGGGAACGTGCAGAGAGGTGAGTGGTGCTGTGTGTGTATGTAGTACAGTGTGGTGCTTTGTGTGTTTGTGTGTGTGAGAGAGTGGTGCTGTGCTGCTTGTGTGTGTGTATTGGAGATTGGCAATGATGTGGGTGAAGGAGAGACCAGTGATGGGGTGGTGGAAGACAAGGCAATCTTGGTGGTGATGGAAAGGACGATGGGGTGGTGGAGGGAGGTGGTGGAATGGGCAATGATCACGCCTATTCTTAAAAAGCCACCCCTCGACCCAACCGCTATGTCCCGCTATCGCCCAATATCACTGCTCCAATACTCCTGGAGCTGCACGTCCACGCTGAACTTTCCTCCCACCTCTCATCTAACTTGCTCTTTGACAATCTACAATCTGGTTTCCGCCCCCATCACTCCTCTGAGACAGCCCTGACCAAAACTATTAACGACCTACTTACAGACAAATCCAACGGACAATACTCTATACTCCTGCTTCTAGACCTATCCTCTGCCTTCGACACAGTTGACCACTGCCTCCTACTACAGATCCTCTCCTCCTTTGGCATCAAAGACCTCGCCCTGTCCTGGATCTCCTCATACCTTTCCAACCGCACATTCAGCGTCTCCCACTCCCACACTACCTCCTCATCCAACCCTCTCTCTGTTGGAGTCCCCCAAGACTCTGTTCTAGGACGCCTACTCTTAATTTATATCCTTGGCCTGGGTCAACTCATAAAGTCCCATGGATTCCAGTACCACCTTTATACTGATGACACTCAGATCTACCTCTCTGGCCCAGATGACAACTCTCTGCTGTCCAGAATCCCGGAGTGTCTATCAGCCATATCCTCCTTCTCCTCTCGCTTCCTCAAGCTCAATGTGGACAAATCTGAACTCATCATCTTTCCTCCATCTCACAGATCTTCCTTACCTGACCTATCTATCACACTTTCCCCAGTACCGGAAGTCCGCTGCCTCGGAGTAACCCTTGACTCTGCCCTGTCCTTCAAATCGCACATCCAAGCTCTTTCTACCTACTGTCGCCTCCAGCTCAAAAATATTTCCAGAATCTGTCCTTTCCTCAACCCTCAATCAACTAAAATGCTTGTGCATGCCCTCATCATCTCCCACCTCGACTACCGCAACTTCCTTTTCTGTGGTTTCCCTGCTAACACCCTCGCACCTCTCCAGTCCATCCTTAACTCTGCTGCCCGACTAATTCATCTTTCTCCTCGGAACTCCGCCGCTTCTTCCCTCTGCAAATCTCTTCACTGGCTCCCACTCCCTCAGCGTATCCAGTTCAAATTACTAATACTGACCTACAAGGCCATCTATAACCTGTCTCCCTAATATGTCTCTGAACTAATCTCCCGATATCTTCCCTCACGTAATCTCCAGTCATCCCAAGACCTCCTCTCCTCCACACTTATTCGCTCTTCACCCAACCGCCTCCAAGACTTCTCCCGAATAGCCCCCATCCTCTGGAATTCTTTGCCCCAACATGTCCGACTAGCAACCACATTCGGATCCTTCAGACGGAACCTGAAAACCCACCTCTTCAAGAAAGCCTACAGCCTCCAATGACCCCGCTACCGCCTCACCACTACCGGAGATATCGCCTCAACCAACACCGGAACTGCTGCAACCACCCAACCTACTGTCTCCTTCCCCACCATCCTGTAGCATGTAAGCCCAAAAGGCAGGGCCGCATCATCCATGAGTCAATCTGAGAATTCAGCTCAAGCGGTGCTCAGTCTCTGAAGACAGGGGGCGGCAGAGCGGCGCCATCCTCTGCAACCAGATAATGTGGTGCCGACGCCGTGCTCCTGCAATGCTCCTGTCATTGTGTCTGTGTGTGACAAAGTGTGAAGCAGACGCAGTAGTGTAGCTACAGCCCCCCCCCGGGCCCGTGCTCTGAGGGGGCTGCCTGTAAGGCTGTAACTGTATCTGTGGCAGAGCTCTGCCGTGCTGTTTTCTCTGCCACAGGACCTGTGATGCGGTCATAGGAGGGGAGGAGTCGAGGTCACATGATCAGGGGCCTCTCAGTGTATGCAGGACTGGACGTGCTGGATGAAGCAAAGTTTCTGTGTGAGGTTAGGAGGAGTTTACAGGGTGGATGTAGCATAGCCGTGTGTGTATGGGGTGTACGGAGCGGAGCCGCGTGTGTATGGGGTGTATGGAGCGGAGCCGCGTGTGTATGGGGTGTATGGAGCGGAGCCGCGTGTGTACGGGGTGTACGGCGCGGAGCCGCGTGTGTACGGGGTGTACGGCGCGGAGCCGCGTGTGTACGGGGTGTACGGAGCGGAGCCGCGTGTGTACGGGGTGTACGGAGCAGAGCCGCGTGTGTACGGAGCAGAGCCGCGTGTGTACGGGTTGTACGGAGCGGAGCCGCGTGTGTAATGGTTGTACGGAGTGGAGCTGTGTGTGTATGGGGCGTACAAAATGGAGCCCTGTGTGTACGGAGCTGAGCCGTGTGTGTATGGAGCAGAGCAGAGCCATGTGTGTATGGAGTGGAACTGCGTGTGCACGAGGTGTATGGAGCAAAGCCGCATGTGTACAAGGTTTACGGAGTGGAACCATGTATGTACAAGGTGTACAGAGCGTGGCCACGTGTGTAAAAGGTGTACGGAGCAGAGCCGCATATGTACGAGGTTTACAGAGTGGAGCTATGTGTGTACTGAGTGGGGCCGTGTGTGTGCGAGGTGTACAGAGCGGAGCCGTGTGTGTACGAGGCATAAAAAGCGGAACCGTGTGTGCATGAGGTGTGCGGAGCCATACGTGTACAAGGTGTATGGTAGGGAGCATCCATACCTCCCAGCGGGACAGTCCCAATTTTGAGAGAGAGTCTGCCCCTCTGTCCTGGCCGGAAGCTTACTTTTCCCGCGGACACAGGAGTACACGGCGGAGCCCTGAGGAGCATTTTAAAGTTCGCACATGACGTTCCACCAGAAGTGACGTGCTAGAAGCTGACCGGAAATGAGGTAATTTCGGGAATAGATTGTGACGGAACCATGGAGGCACTTCAGGGAATGCTTCAGATCCATCACTGTGTCCTCCGACAGCGCGGACAGCGGGATCACCTTGGACTCTGGGATGCCGGCCATGTGAGCGGTAGGCTCAGGTGGGCACTACAATGGGAGCCGGGCTGCTATAGTATCTTTCTAGAATCTTTTTTTGTTTCTCTCTCTGTTCTTTCTTTCTCTGTCTAATCTTTGTTTTTTTCTTTTCTCTCTCTCTGTTCTTTCTTTCCTCTCTTTCTCTCTCTCTCTTCTTTCTTTCTCTCTGTTCATTCTTTCCTCTTTCTCTCTCTGTTCTTTCTCTCTCTCTGTTCTTTCTTTCTTTCTTTCTTTCCCCTTTCTTTCTCTCTAATCTTTCTTTTTCTCTCTGTTTTCTCTCTCTCTCTCTGTTCTTCCTTTCTCTCTCTGTTCTCTTTCTTTCCCCTCATTCTTTCTCTCTCTCTGTTCTTTCTTTCCTCTTTCTCTCTCTCTGTTCTTTCTCTCTCTCTGTTATTTCTCTCTCTCTGTTCTCTTTCTTTCCCATCTTTCTTTCTCTTTCTCTGTTTTTTCTTTCTTTCCCCTATTTCTGTCTCTGTTCTTTCTTTCCCCTCTTTCTTTCTCTCTGTTTTTTATTTATTTCCCCTCTCTTTCTCTCTCCCTCTCTGTTCTTACTTTCTCCTCTTTCTTTTTTCTCTCTCTGTTCTTTTTTTCTGTCCACTCTTTCTTTCTCTCTCTCTTCTTTTTCATTCTTTTTTCTTTCTCTCTGTTCTTTCTTTCTCCTCTTTCATTCTTTCTCGCTGTTCTTTCTTTCCCCTCTTTCTCTCTGTTCTTTCTTCGCTCTGTTCTATCTTTCTCTTTCTATCCCTTCTTTCTTTCTCTCTGTAATCTTTCTTGCTCTCTCTGTTCTTTCTCTCTCTGTTCTTACTTCCTTTCTCTCTGTTCTTTCTTTCTCTGTTCTCTTTCTTTCCCCTCTTTCTTTCTATTCTTTCTCTCTGTTCTTTCTTTCCCCTCTTTATTTCTCCCTCTCTGTTCTTTCTTTCCCCTCTTTCTTTTTTTTCTCTCTCTCTCTGTTCTTTTTTCTGTCCCCTCTTTCTTTCTCTCTGTTCTTTCTTTCTTTCTTTCCCCTTTCTTTCTCTTTCTTTCTTTATTTCTCTCTGTGTTTTTTCTTTCTTTCCCCTCTTTCTTTCTCTCTCTGTTCTTTCTTTCCCCTAATTCTTTCTCTCTCCCTCTCTTCTTTCTTTCCCCTCTTTCTTTTTTCCTCTCTCTCTCTCTATTCCTTTTTTCTGTCCCATCTTTCTTTCTCTCTCTCTCTCTGTTCTTTTTATTCGGTCCTCTCTTTCTTTCTCTCTCTGTGTCTTTATTCTTTCTTTCTTTCTTTCTCTCTGTTGTTTCTTTCTTTCTTTCTCTCTCTGTTCTTTCTTTCCCCTCTTTCTTTCTTTCTTTCTTTCTTTCTTTCTCTCTGTTTTCTTTTTTCTCTCTCTCTGTTCTTTCTTTCTTTTCCTCAGTACCAGTCAGTGTGCCCACAGTACTGGTAGAATAAGAGGGTAGGAAACTAGGCAGCACTGATCACATTGATCCTTTCATACTTTTTACTGGTGTATAATCATATGCCCTGAGCACCCCCATAAAGTGGGCCAGCCCCAGAGAACAGTGTACAAACAAATCACTATTACTATCAGTCCAAGTGGACAATTATATACATAAAGTTAATGATGTCCCTGTGCCAAGCAATGCGGAGGATCAGAATACACTGAGGAGACCAGAGCAGCGGGGTATGGTGAGAAGAATTATATGGGGCCCATTATGCTGTATGAAGTAATATATGGTGCCCATTATACTGTATGTAGTAATATATGGTGCCCATTATACTGTATGCAGTAATATATGGGGCCCATAATACTGTATGAAGTAATATTTGGTGCCCATTATGCTGTATAAAGTAATATATGGGACCCATTATGCTGTATGAAGTAATATATAGGACCCATTATACTGTATGAAGTAATATATGGTGCCCATTATACTGTATGCAGTAATATATGGGGCCCATTGTACTGTATGAAGTAATATATGGTGCCCATTATACTGTATGAAGTAATATGTGGGACCCATTATACTGTATGAAGTAATATATGGGGCCCAATATACTGTATGAAGTAATATATGTGGCCCATTATACTGTATGAAGTAATATATGGGGCCCATTATACTGTATGAAGTAATATTTGGTGCCCATTATGCTGTATAAAGTAATATATGGGACCCATTATGCTGTATGAAGTAATATATAGGACCCATTATACTGTATGAAGTAATATATGGTGCCCATTATACTGTATGCAGTAATATATGGGGCCCATTGTACTGTATGAAGTAATATATGGTGCCCATTATACTGTATGAAGTAATATATGGGACCCATTATGCTGTATGAAGTAATATATGGTGCCTATTATGCTGTATGAAGTAATATATGGGGCCCAATATACTGTATGAAGTAATATATGTGGCCCATTATACTGTATGAAGTAATATATGGGGCCCATTATACTGTATGAAGTAATATTTGGTGCCCATTATGCTGTATAAAGTAATATATGGGACCCATTATGCTGTATGAAGTAATATATAGGACCCATTATACTGTATGAAGTAATATATGGTGCCCATTATACTGTATGCAGTAATATATGGGGCCCATTGTACTGTATGAAGTAATATATGGTGCCCATTATACTGTATGAAGTAATATATGGGACCCATTATGCTGTATGAAGTAATATATGGTGCCCACTATGCTGTATGAAGTAATATATGGTGCCCATTGTACTATATGAAGTAATATATGGGGCCCATTATATTGTATGAAGTAATATATGGGGCCCATTATACTGTATGAAGTAATATATGGGGCCCAATATACTGTATGAAGTAATATATGGGGCCATTGTACTGTATGAAGTAATATATGGGGCCCAATATACTGTGTGAAGTAATATATGGTGCCCATTATACTGTATGCAGTAATATATGGGGCACACAATACTGTAAGGAGCATTATGTGGGGATAGGGGATGACTTTCTGTTTGTTGTGGATCTGACCCCTGGGAAACGTAGCTTTGAAGAGCACCATGTAAATGGAGCTGTGGTCAATCATACGCACTGTGGTGCCATTCACATGTGGCTCTTCAAATAACTCCTTAAAGAGAGTGATGAGGGGACGACAAAGTATAGGAAAAAATCACTGATTGGGGCTGATGAGTGTTATAGTTTGTGGGCTGGTGGGATTTATGTGGCAGGGCTGCTTTTTTGTCCCAGTCCGTCCCTGTGCCAGGCCTACCATTGCCATTAACCCCTTTCTGTTATGTGACGTACTATCCCGTCCATGTGCCCTGGGACTTAATTCCCAGGGACGGGATAGTACGTCATAGCGATCAGCGGCGCCCACGTGGTGAGCGCCGCTGATTGCGGCCGGGTGTCTGCTGATTATCACAGCTGACACCCGGCACAATGTCACTCCCGACACGTTAACCCCTTGCACACCGCGATCAAACACGATCGCGGTGTACCGGGGGTTAAAGGGAAGCATCGGCAGGGAGGGGGCTCCCTCCGTGCTTCCCTGAGCCCCCCACAGAAGCGCATTGTGCAGCGCTGTTGCGGGGGGCTCCATCCCTGCAGGTCCCCGAATCCAAGATGGCGACGGGGACCTTCGGGGCCCTGCAGGGAGCTGGCTTCCTCATGCCTGCAAAGCACAGGCAAGGAGGAAGCCTTGTGCAGTGCCTGTGACAGATCGCTGATCTGTCACAGTGATCTGTGATGTGACAGATCAGCGATCTGTCACAGGACAGTGATGTCCCACCTGGGACAATGTAATAAAGTAAAAAAAAAAGTGTAAAAATAATTTTAAAAAAATTGCTAAATAAATTAAAAAAAAAAAATATTCCCTAATAAATTCATTTTTTGGAAATAAAAAACAAACAAACAATAAAAGTACACATATTTGGTATTTCCGCGTCCGTAACGACCCGCCCTATAAAACTGTCCCATTAGTTAACCCCTTTAGCGAACCCCTTAAAAAATAAAAATAAAAAACGAAGCAAAAAATAATGATTTATTATCATACCGCCAAACAAAAAGTGTAATAACGCACGATCAAAACAACGCATATAAATATCCATGGTACCGCTGAAAACGTCATCTTGTCCCGCAAAAAAACGAGCCACCATACAGTGTCATCAGTGAAAAAATAAAAAAGTTATAGCTCGCAGAATAAAGCGATGCAAAAATAATTATTTTTCATATAAAATTGTTTTCATTGCATAAAAGCGCCAAAACATAAAAAAATGACCTAAATGAGGTATCGCTGTAACCGTACTGACCCGAAGAATAAAAGGGCTTTATCAATTTTACCGCAAGCGGAACAGTGTAAACGTACCCCCCAAAAAAAATTCATGAAACGCTGGTTTTTGTTAATTCTGCGTCCCAAAAATCGGAATAAAAAGCGATCAAAAGATGTCACGTGCCTGAACATGATACCAATAAAAATGTCAACTCGTCCCGCAAAAAATAAGACCTCACATGACTCAGTGGGTCAAAATATGGAAAAATTATAGCTCTCAATATGTGGTGATGCAAAAACTATTTTTACAATAAAAAGCGTCTTTCAGCGTGTGACAGCTACCAAATATAAAAACCGCCATAAATAGTAAATCAAACTCCCCGTTATCACCCCCTTAGTTAGGGAAAAATAATAAAATAAAAAAAATTGTATTTATTTCCATTTTCCCATTAGGGTTAGGGCTGAGATTAGGGTTAGGGGTGTGTTGGGGTTAGGGTTGGAGTTAGAATTGGGGGGTTTCCACTGTTTGGGCACAATGGTGCTCCTTCCCTTCCAAGCTCTGCCATGCGCCCAAAGAGTGTTTTACCCCCACATATAGGGTATCAGCGTACTCAGGACAAATTGCAAAACAACTTTTGGGGTCCAATTTCACCTGTTACCCTTGGGAAAATAAAAAATTGGGGGCAAAAATATCATTTTTGTGGAAAAAAATTATTTTTTTATTTTCACGCCCGGGCGTTATAAACTTCTGTGAAGCATTTGGGAGTTCCAAATGCTCACCACACATCTAGATAAGTTCCGTGGGGGGTCTAGTATCCAAAATGGGTTCACTTGTGGGGAGTTTCAATAGTTTAGGTACATCAGGGGCTCTCCAAATGCACATGACACCCGCAGACCATTCCATCAAAGTCTGCATTCCAAAACGTCACTACTTCCCTTCCGAGCCCCGACGTGTGCCCATACAGTAGTTTTCTCCCACATATGAGGTATCAGCATACTCAGGACAATTTGGACAACAACTTTTGGGGTCCAATTTCTCCTGTTACCCTTGGGAAAATAAAAAAATTGGTGACTAAAAGATCATGTTTGTGGAAAAAATGCGATTTTTTTTTTTTTTTTTTTTTTTTTTTTTTTTTTTTTATTTTCACGCCCGGGCGTTATAAACTTCTGTGAAGCACTGGGGGGTTCAAAGTGCTCACCACACATCTAGATAAGTTCCTTGGGGGATCTAGTTTCCAAAATGGTGTAATTTGTGGGGGGTTTTCACTGTTTTGGTACATCAGGGGCTTTCCAAACGCGACATGGTGTCCGATCTCAATTCCAGCCAAAAACGTCAAATGGTGCTGCTTCCCTTCCGAGCTCTACCATGCGCCCAAATAGTGGTTTACCCCCACATGTGGGGTATCAGCGTACTCAGGACAAATTGCACAATAACTTTTAGGGTCCTGTTACCCTTGGAAAAATAAGAATTGAGGGTGAAAAGATCATTTTTGTGGAAAAAATATGATTTTTTAATTGTATGGCTATACGTTATAAACTTCTGTGAAGCCCTTGGGGGTTCAAAGTTCTCACCACACATCTAGATAAGATCCTTGGGGGGTCTAGTTTCCAAAATGGTGTCATTTGTGGGGGGTTTCCACTGTTTTGGTACATCAGGGGTTTTCCAATCGCGACATGGTGTCCAATCTCAATTGCAGCCAAAAAAGTCAAATGGCTCTGCTTCCCTTTTGAGCTCAGCCATGCGCCCAAATGGTCATTTACACCCACATGTGGGGAATCAGCATACTCAGGACAAATTGCACAATAACATTTAGGGTCCTGTTACCCTTGGGAAAATAAAAATTGGGGGTGAAAAGATCATTTTTGTGGAAAAAATATGATTTTTTAATTGTACCGCTGTACGTTATAAACTTCTTTGAAGCCCTTGTGGGTTCAAAGTTCTCACCACTATCTAGATAAGTTCCTTGGGGGGTCTAGTTTCCAAAATGGGGTCACTTGTGGGGGGTTTCCACTGTTTAGGTACATCAGGGGCTCTCCAATGGCGTCCGATCTGAATTCTAGCCAATTTTGCATTGAAAAAGTCAAACGGCGCTCCTTCCCTTCTGAGCTCTGCCATGCGCCAAAACAGTGGTTCCCCCCCACATATCAGGTATCAGCGTACTCAGGACAAACTGCACAATAACATTTGCAGTCCAACTTCTCCTGTTACCATTGGTAAAATAAAAAAAATTGAACCTGAAGTATTTTTTTTGTGAAAAAAAGTTAAATGTTCATTTTTTTTTAAATATTCAAAACATTCCTGTGAAGCACCTGAAGGGTTAATAAACTTCTTGAATGTGGTTTTAAGCACCTTAAGGGGTGCAGTTTTTAGAATGGTGTCACTTTTGGGTATTTTCTATCATATAGACCCCTCAAAGTGGCTTCAAATGTGATGTGGTCCGTAAAAATAAAATGGTGTTGCAAAAATGAGAAATCGCTGGTCAACTTTTAACCCTTATAACTTCCTAAGAAAAAAAAATTTGGGTTCCAAAATTGTGCTGATGTAAAGTAAACATGTGGGAAATGTTACTTATTAAGTTTTTTGTGTGCCGTATCTCTGTGATTTAAGTGCATAAAAATTCAAAGTTGGAAAATTGCGAAATTTTCAAAATTTTCGCGAAATTTCAATTTTTTTCACAAATAAACGCAAGTTATATGAATGAAATTTTTCCACTAGCATGAAGTAAAATATGTCACGAGAAAACAATGTCAGAATCACCGGGATCCATGGAAGCGTTCCAGAGTTATTACCTCATAAAGGGACAGTGGTCAGAATTGTAAAAATTGGCCCGGTCATGAACGTGCAAACCACCCTTGGGTGATAAGGGGTTAATGACCCTTGTTCTGGATACTTCTGTGTTGTTCTTGTATGTGCGTGTCGTCGCGCTAACATCCTTGTGTTTGGACACCTTTTTTTTCTATTTATCTAAATCAAAATGTCCACTATTGTACTCAGTTTTACAGGATAGATATAAAAATTTACTTTGTGTGTGTGTGTGGGGGGGGGGGCGTCATTTTGCTGTTCGCCTCAGGCAGCAGAGAGGCTAGGTTCACCCTGCCAAAAGGGCAGGGTCCTCTCTCCCCTCTATATCAGTCTGTCATTGTAAGTTTGTTTACTGTAAGTGATATCTATAATTTGTATGTAATCCCTTCTCATGTACAGCACCATGGAATCAATGGTGCTATATAAATAAATAATAATAATGGGGTGGTGGGGGAGAAGGCAATGATGGTTGTGGTGGGTGGGAGGAAATAATGGAGGTGTTGGAATGAGCAATGGGGGTGATGGGGGAGAAAGCAATGATGCTTGTGGTGGAAAGGGTAATGGTGGTGGTGGAGGAGGCAGTAATGGAATGGGCAACGATGGGGTGGTTGGGGAGAGAGCAATGATGGAGGAGGTGGAAAGGGCAAAGATAGGGGTGGTGGGTGAGAAGGCAGTGATGGAGGTGGTGATGAGAACAATGATGGAGGTGGAGGGGGGCTGCATTATACTATATGAGGGGGTTACATTATATTCTGTGTGGAGGCTGCATTATTCTCTCAGAGGCTACATTATATTCTGGGGGCTACATCATACTATATAAGAGGGGCTGCATTATGCCCTATGAGGGGGCTACAGTATATTCTATGCGGGGCTGCATTATACCCAATGAGGCTGCTACATTATATTCTATGGGGGGGCTGCATTATACCTTATAAGGGGGTTGCATTATATTTTGTGGGGTACACTAGGGATGGTCCAAACAATAAAAGCAATTGTTACCATCCACCTTTCGTGTCTCCCCTTTTTCCTTATAGATTGTAAGCTTGCGAGCAGGGCCCTCATTCCTCTTGGTATCTGTTTTGATCTATGTGTTTATTGCTATGCTATGCTGTGCTGTAATGTCTTTTGTCTGTAGAAGTCCCCTCTATAATGTAAAGTGCTGCGGAATATGTTGGCGCTATAGAAATAAAATTATTATTATTTGGGGTGCTGCATTATACCCTATGAGGGGGGCTGCATTATATTCGATGAGGGGGCTGCATTATTTTCCATGAGGGAGGCAACATTTTATTCTATGAGGGGAGCTACTTTATATTCTACTAGCTGAAGAGCCCGGCGCTGCCCGGACATAGTGACTAACTGTGGTTAGTTATAACAAATTATAATTATCCTCCATGCCATAGTCCCGTGCCCATATACCCATCATACATATCCACCATCCCATAGGCCCGTGCCCATATACCCATCATACATATCCTCCATCCCATAGTCGAGTGCCCATATACCCATCACACATCCTCCATCCCATAGTCCCATGCCCATATACCCATCATACATATTCTCCATCCCATAGTCCCATGCCCATATACCCATCATACATATTCGCCATCCCATAGTCGAGTGTCCATATACCCATCACACATCCTTCATCTCATAGTCCCATGCCCATATACCCATCATACATATCCTCCATCCCATAGTCCCGTGTCCATATACCCATCATACATATCCGCCATCCCATAGTCCCGTGCCCATATACCCGTCATACATATCCTGCATCCCATAGTCCAGTTCCCATATACCCATCACACATCCTCCATCACATAGTCCCGTGCCCATATACCCGTCATACATATCCTCCATCCCATAGTCCAGTGCCCATATACCCATCACACATCCTCCATCCCATAGTCCCGTGCCCATATACCCGTCATACATATCCTCCATCCCATAGTCCAGTGCCCATATACCATATGACATCATAATGAGGGGCGGGGCTTGCAACCTATGATGACATCAGCGTCGCCATGGCAACCATTATGACATCATAATGAGGGGTGGGGCTTGATACACACACTTTTTCCCCATTATGTAGATTGGGGCAAAATTGTTTGGTGAATTGGAACGTGTGGGGTTAAAATTTCGCCTCACAACATAGCCTATGATGCTCTTGGGGTTCAGACGTGTGACTGTGCCAAATTTTGTGGGTGTAGCTGCGACGGTGCGGATGCCAATCCCGGACATACACACACACACACACACACACACACACACACACACACACACACACACACACACACACACACACACGAGCTTTATATATTAGACTAGCTGAAGAGCCCGGCGCTGCCTGGGCATAGTAACTAACTGTGGTTAGTTATAGCAAATTATAATTATCCTCCATCCCATAGTCCCGTGCCCATATACCCATCATACATATCCACGATCCCATAGTCCCGTGCCCATATACCCATCATACATATCCTCCATCCCATAGTCGAGTGCCCATATATCCATCACACATCCTCCATCCCATAGTCCCATGCCCATATACCCATCACACATCCTCCATCCCATAGTCCCATGCACATATATTCATCACATATACCCATCATACATATCCGCCATCCCATAGTCCCGTGCCCATATACCCGTCATACATATCCTCCATCCCATAGTCCAGTGCGCATATACCCATCACACATCCTCCATTCCATAGTCAACCATTATGACATCATAATGAGGGGCGGGGCTTTCAACCTATGATGACATCAGCGTCGCCATGGCAACCATTATGACATCATAATGAGGGGTGGGGCTTGATACACACAATTTTTCCCCATTATGCAGATAGGGGCAAAATTGTTTGGCGAATTGGAACGCGCGGGTTAAAATTTTGCCTCACAACATAGCTTAGGACACTCTCGGGGTCCAGACGTGTGACTGTGCCAAATTTTGTGGCTGTAGCTGCGACGGTGCGAATGCCAATCCCGGACATACACACATACATACACACACACACATACATACATACATACATACATACACACCCACATTGAGCTTTATATATTAGATGATGGGGCTACATTATATTCCATGAGGGGGGCTACCGCAACTCCTGCTACATAATTAATACATGTACATGTACTACCTTATGTTATACCCTGATATTAGCGTGTTTTATCACAAAATTGGTGGTCTTGTATTTATTTCTCTGTAGCTACAGAGTGGGCCCCAAGAATGATTTTCTCTGGTGGGCCCAAGGTGCTCCAGTCCGACGGGGTGCCGGTCTTTCCAAACTGCTGATAAATCATCATAACATAAGATCTCATCTGTCCACATGTCAGCCCACATAATATACGTGACACCCAAAACCAATAAGTAATACAAAAGACCCCAAAAAACACCTATCTGTCCGTATACCATGACGGGATCGCTCAGACGAGCGTATAATCGAGAGCTGGCGCCTGTCACCTATGAACAGCACAAGGACCAATGCAAGTCAATGTGCTAGTTCCCAGGAACGTACTTACCTTTGGTCCGTGTGTAATAAATCGCAGCATGCGCTACTTTGATCGGTATTTCGGATCAGGCTCGTCCATCATAAGTCAATGGGTGCGTGAAATCCAGATCACATACCGGTAACCATCCATTTGTCATGCGTTTATCACGGATCCCTTACAGTTATTAAGATAAGAAACTGTATTTGTCATTTATTAAATTTAAAAAAGATTAAAATGGATGCTACATGTATGAAAAACGGATGTTTTTTGCAAATAATCAGACCCTGTGGGTCATGGAGAGCACACACATCCAATACAGTCAACGCACATGGCCGGTCTTCCACACGGACTGATGATCTGCTACATGAAAAAGCTTGTAGCCTGCACTACTTTAGTCTGTATTATGGACCAGAATAATGCATACAATGAAAGGCAGCTCTGGCACATGGAGCCTTACTTACTTAGAGCCAGTCACCTCTGCAATTTGTGGTTGTGATGGGACAAATTTTCAATATGGTCATCTGAATCCTGGCCTAAGGCCTTGTTCACATGTTCAGTATTTGTAAGCCAAGACCAGAAGTGGGAGAAAAAGGCAGAAGTGGTGACGTGTTTCTATTATACTTCTCCTCTGATTGTTCCCCTCCTGGTTTTGGCTTACGAGAACTGAGGTAAAATACTGACCAAATAATAATAATAATAATAATAATCTTTATTTATATAGCGCCAACATATTCCGCAGCGCTTTACAGTTTAACAGTTTCAAAACACAAGTCATAAGTAACAACGCTAACAATACAATAATTAAAGCAAAATAAGACGAAATAAGACGACCCTGCTCGTGAGAGCGTACAATCTACAATGAGGTGAGGGAGATACAGAGTACAGGTGTGTATTTACAATGGTGTATTTACAATGAAGGTCCAGCCATCTTGCAGGAGTGAAGGATGGATGGAGATAGTGAATGGGCTACGCACGCACACTTACACAGAGAATGACTTTGATTAGTGAATGTGATAGGCCGCTCTGAACAGGTGTGTTTTGAGGGAGCGCCTAAAACTATGCAAATTGTGGATAGTCCTGATTTCTTGGTGGTAGAGCATTCCAGAACTTGGCATACGGCTGTATAAATAGACAGCAAAGTCACACCATTAAACCATCACCAATCGGCTACATTTCAGCAGATCAATGGCCGTTTGATAATTCTGTATAGACAGGCAGTCCACAGCTGAATACATTTGCTAGGCCGGAGACACACCAGCGTTTCTAAAGTCGGTCTGATTACTGAAAAGTCGGACAAGTGTCATGCGTTTTTCATTCAATTGCAATCAGATTTTTAAAACCTAGCATACGATTTACTGGCTCTCACAGACCTGTAACTTCTTCTCTAAGAGGCTCCTCTGTCCTCCACTCATTACCTGAAGTAATGGCACCTGTTTGAACTTGTTATCAGTATAAAAGACACCTGTCCACGACCTCAAACAGTCACACTCCAAAGACCAAAGAGCTGTTGAAAGACACCATAAACAAAATTGTATTCCTGCAACAGGCTGGGAAGACTGAATCTGCAATAGGCAAGCAGCTTGGTGTGATGAAATCAACTGTGGGAGTAATAAGAAAATGGACGACATACAAGACCACTGATAATCTCCCTCGATCTGGGGCTCCATGCAAGATCTCACCCTGTGGGGTCAAAATGATCACATGGACGGTGAGCAAAAATCCCAGAACTACATGGGGAACCTAGTGAATGACCTGCATAGAGCTGGGAACACCGTATCAAAGGCTACCATCAGTAACACACTACGCCGCCAGTGACTCCGATCCTGCAGTGCCAGAAGTGTCCCCCCGCTTAAGCCAGTACATGTCCGTGTACATCTGAAGTTTGCTAGAGAGCATTTGGATTATCTAGAAGAGTATTGGGAGAATGTCATATGGTCTGATGAAACCAAAGTAGAACTGTTTGGTAGAAATAAAACTCGTGTTTGGAGGAGACAGAATGCTGAGTTGCATCCAAAGAACACCATACCTACTGTGAAGCATGAGGGTGGCAACATCATGATTTGGGGTTGTTTCTCTGCAAAGGGACCAGGACGACTGATCCATGTACATGAAAGAATGAATGGGTTCATGTATCGAGAGATTTTGAATGCAAACCTACTTCCATCAGCAAGGGCACTGAAGATGAACCGTGGATGGGTCTTTCAGCATGATAATGATCCCAAGCACACCACCAGGTCTGCATGGAGGAATGGGCCAACATACCACCAACTGTGTATGCCAACCTTGTGAAGACTTAAGGGGGTTTTACACTAAGCGATATCGCTAGCAATATCGCTAAAACGTCACTGGTTTTGTGACGTTATAGTGATATTGCTAGCGATATCGCTATGTGTGATACTTACCAGCGACCGGCTCCCCCGCTGTCCATCGCTGATCGCGCGAGAATGTCCGGCTCCATTTCTCGTCGGGCGCTTCCTGCTGAGACTTCCTGCTGTGACGACGAGCGACGCGTGGAAGCCGGCGGGAGGACGCAGGATCGCTGTGTGTGAATGGTAAGTATCGTGCGCTGCGTCGCTGCTGCATCGCTGTGAGATCTTTCTGTATGAAAGCTCACTAGCGATCATTTAGCGATGCACCAGCGATCCTGACCGGGTCGGATTGCTGGTCGGATCGCTGGTGCATCGCTAAATGTAAAAGGGCCTTTACAGAAAACGTTTGACCTCTGTCATTGCCAACAAAGGATATATAGCAAAATATTGAGATTAAATTTTGTTAATGACCAAATCCTTATTTTCCACCATAATTTGCAAAATTAATGTTGCCAAATCAGACAAGGTGATTTTCTGGATTGTTTTCTCATTTTGACTCTCATAGTTGTTGTCTACCTAAGATGTCAATTACATGCCTCTCACATCTTTTTAAGTGGAAGAAAAAAAATATCCAGTCTGATGCCGGCGCTCCCGAAAAAAAGTGAAATTTGAGAGATCGGTTCACTTAAAAATTTTTTTTAAAAGATTTTTATTCTGAAGAAAAACATTAAAAACAACAACGCGTTTCTGCTTAAAAAAAGCCTTCATCAGGTAACAATGACCCTGTCTTTATAAACCCTTTTTACAACTGGAAAGGGAGAGGTGTTTGTTACTAGCACCAATCCTTCACTTAATTTGCATACTCCTCTTAACTGGTTTAACTCTTTAGCAGGGGTAAGTAAAAGATATAATTCACAATCTCTCAAATTTCACTTTTTTCGGGAGCGCTGGCATCAGACTGGATTTTTTTTTCTTTTATCTTGTACCTGCGGAAGACTGAGGATCTCCCTGTTGACCAGGAGCCGTACAGCAAACCGAATAATTAGGACTTTGATTTGGGACATTCCCCCAGGGCCAATACGCTGTTCCTTCAACCTCAATTTGGTGAGTGCATCAGCTTTGTATTTTTATTTGGGACATTTTTAATATTGCACTTCCTGTGCGGTGCTGTCCTTTTTATATTCCCTATCCTCAGGGTACTATATGAAAAATCTTTTTAAGTGGGAGAACTTGCGCAATTGATGGCTGACTAAATACTTTTTTTCCCCACTGTAGATAAAAAAAGATAGCTATAAATATGTGAAGGAAAAATATAATCAGGGCTTTGTTTGTGTAGTTTACTGTATGTGTTTTTTTTTTGCTAAATAAAATCTTTTCAGAAAAACAAAAGGCGTGGGATCCCCCGACATTTAATTAACCAGCAGTGGGAAAGCGGACAGCTGGGGACAGATGTTTATAGCCTGGGAAGGGGGTAGTACCCATTGAGGCTCTCAGACTATTAATATCAGCTCACAGCTGTATACTTAGTCTTTCCTGGTTATTACAATGGGGGACCCCCCCAAAAAATGACGTAGGGTCTCCCTATAAATAATAACCAGCAAAAGCTAGGCAGACAGCTGCGGGATGATATTAATTGCCTAAGAAGAAGCCATGGATATTGGTCCCCTGCCAGACTAAAAACATCAGCTCTCAGCCATCCCCGAGAAGGCGCATGCATAAAATGCTCAAATCTGGCACTTAGCCTCACTCTTCCCACTTCCCTGGTGTGGTGGCAAGTGGGGTGATAGTTGGAGGTGTTGATGTCACTTTTTTAGTGTCAGGTCAGGTAAGCCCAGTGGTTAGTAATGGAGAGGTGTCTATAATAATAATAATAATAATAATAATAATCTTTATTTATATAGCGCCAACATATTCCGCAGCGCTTTACAGTTGAACAGTTTCAAACACAACAGTCATAAGTAACAACGTTAACAATACAATAATTAAAGCGAAATAAGACGACCCTGCTCGTGGAGCTTACAATCTACAATGAGGTGGGGGGGATACAAAGCACAGGTTTGTATTTACAATGATGTATTTACAATGACGGTCCAGCCATCTTCAGGGGGTGGGGGTTAGATGGAGATAGTGAATGGGCTACACACACACAAACATGACTTTGATTACTGAATGTGATAGGCCGCTCTGAACAAATGTGTTTTGAGCGAGCGCCTAAAACTATGCAAATTGTGGATGGTCCTAATATTTTGGGGTAGAGCATTCCAGAGGATTGGCGCAGCACGGGAGAAGTCTTGGAGTCGGGAGTGGGAGGTACGGATTAGGGCAGAGGTTAGTCGAAAGTCATTTGCAGAGCGCAGCGGTCGGTTAGGCCGATAGACAGAAATGAGGGAGGAGATGTAAGGGGGTGCCGCACTGTGGAGAGCTTTGTGGGTGAGAACAAGTACTTTGAATTGTACCCTGTAATGAATTGGCAGCCAGTGTAACGACTGGTGAAGAGCGGACGCGTCTGAGAAACGATTAGCCAGATGGACAACCCTGGCTGCTGCATTAAGGATAGACTGGAGAGGGGAGAGTCGAGTGAGAGGGAGGCCAATTAATAGAGCATTACAGTAGTCTAGGCGGGAGTGGATCAGGGTGACAGTGAGAGTTTTTGTTGTTTCCATGGTGAGAAAAGGGCGGATTCTAGAGATGTTCTTTAGGTGTAAGCGGCATGAGCAGGCAAGAGATTGTATATGGGAGGTGAAGGAGAGATCGGAGTCGAACATAACACCCAGACAGCGCACCTGCTGTCGGGGTGTTATTATGGTGCCACCCACAGAGAGGGAAATGTCAGATTTAGGGAGGTTAGTAGATGGTGGGAGCAGAAGAAGTTCAGTTTTGGAGAGGTTGAGTTTCAGATAGAGAGCAGACATGATGTTGGAGACTGCAGACAGACAGTCAGTGGCGTTCTGTAGTACAGCGGAGGTAAGGTCAGGGGATGATGTGTACAGTTGTGTGTCATCAGCATAAAGATGGTACTGAAAGCCAAATCTGCTGATGGTCTGTCCAATTGGGGCCGTATAGAGAGAGAAGAGAAGGGGGCCAAGGACTGAGCCCTGAGGTACCTCAACAGTGAGAGGAAGAGGAGATGAAGTGGAGCCAGAAAACAGAACACTGAAGGAGCGGTCGGAAAGATAGGAGAACCAGGAAAGAGCAGTGTCCTTAATGCCTAGTGACTGGAGCCTAGAGAGTAGGAGAGGATGGTCAACAGTGTCGAAAGCTGCAGAAAGGTCGAGAAGAATGAGCAGAGAATGGTCACCATTACGTTTTGCTGTCAGAAGGTCATTGGTCACTTTGATGAGTGCAGTTTCTGTCGAATGTAGGGGGCGGAAACCGGACTGTGAAGGGTCTAGGAGGGAGTGAGTGGAGAGGTAACGGGTAAGGCGTGAGTATATCAGGCGCTCCAAGAGTTTAGAGATGAAGGGGAGATTGGAGACTGGTCTGTAGTTGTTTGTGCAGGATGGGTCAAGGGTGGGTTTCTTTAGTAATGGAGTAATGATAGAGTGTTTGAAGGAGGAGGGGAAAATGCCAGAGGAGAGGGAGAGATTAAAGATTGTAGTTAGGTGAGTTGTGACGACTGGGGAGAGAGACTGGAGGAGATGTGAGGGAATGGGGTCGGTTGTGCATGTAGTTGGACGAGAAGAGGAGAGGAGCCTGGAGACTTCTTCTTCTGTGATGGGAGCAAATGTGGAGAGTGAGCCAGGGGAAATGCAGGGAGGGATGGGAGTCACTGAACTTGGTGATTGGGAGCGGATTTCCTGACGGATATTGTCTATTTTCTCTATAAAGTGGGAGGCCAGGTCATCAGCGCAAATGTCTGTGATAGGGGCTTGTGCTTTTGGCCTGAGGAGGGAGTGAAAGGTGTCAAAAAGTTTCTTGGGGTTGTTGGATAGTGAGGAGATCAGGGTGGTGAAGTAGGTCTGTTTGGCGAGGTGAAGGGCAGAGTTATATGTCCTTAACATAAATTTGAAGTGTATGAAGTCTTCTGGTGTGTGTGTTTTCCTCCATAAGCGTTCAGCACACCTAGAGCATCGCTGGAGAAATCGGGTTTGCGATGTGAGCCCGGGCTGTTTCACTCTGTGTTTGGAGGTTCTGAGGGTGAGGGGAGCTACTTGGTCAAGGGTGCTTCTAAGAGTGTCATTGAAGTGATGTACAGCCAGATCAGGACAGGACAAAGAAGAGATTGGGGACAATGATGAGTGTAGGGAGTCTGAAAGTGTATGAGGGTTAATGGCTTGTAGATTTCTGACTGAATGGTAGGTAGGAGGGTGCTGGGGTGAGCGAGGATTTGTGAGTGTAAAGGAGAGAATGTTGTGGTCAGAGAGGGGAAGCGGTGAGTTATCTAGGTAGGAGATTGAGCAGAGCCGGGCGAAAACCAGGTCCAGGGTGTTACCGTCTTTGTGTGTTTCAGAGGTTGAGAGCTGAGAGAAGCCTAGAGAAGTGGTTAGTGATAGAAGCTGGGATGCAGATGTGGAAGTGGGGCTGTTAATGGGGATGTTGAAGTCTCCCAGGATAAGGGTTGGTAGTTCTGAGGACATGAAGTGCGGCAGCCAGGCAGAGAAATGGTCCAGGAAGTGGGTGGGTGAGCCTGGGGGCCGGTATATGACCGCTACTCTGAGGGAGAGGGGACGAAAGAGCCTGATGGTGTGGACTTCAAAAGAAGGGAATGAGAGTGATGGAACTGAGGGGATGACCTGGAAAGTGCATTGTGGGGACAGGAGTATGCCGACTCCACCACCAGGTCTATTTGTCAGTCTCGGGGAATGGGAGAATTGTAAGCCACCATGGGAAATGGCAGCAGGAGAGACAGTGTCAGAATCCTGAATCCAGGTTTCCGTGAGGGCCAACAAATTCAGAGAGTTTTTCAGAAAGTAATTGTGTAGGAAAGGAAGCTTGTTGCATACAGACCGTGGATTCCAAAGGGCACAATTGAAAGAAGGAGATGAAGGAGTGCAAGTGATATTAGTAAGATTATTAAGGTTTCGATGTGAGGTAGGGTAGGGGTTGAGGTTGGGGGATGGTGGACCGGGGTTGGGGGAGATGTCCCCTGAAATCAGTAGGAGCAGGAAGATAAAGAGCAAGTAGTTTTTGGAATTGTATGAAGATTTTATGTGCAGTGTGTTTGGGCAAGATGGGCTGAGGCTTTTTAAGAAGGTGAGAAGTGCATGGGAGCTGTACATGGGAGAAGCAAAGAGAGAGGAGCTGATGTATATGAGTCGTGATGGAGGGGGGATTGGTCGGTGAAAGTGGATTACAAGAGAACATAGGAGGATAGGAATAAAGCACATGGTTAAAAGGGACAGCAGAGTGAGGGTTACCTGACTCCTGTCCAACTGCCATGTAATAACTGCTGTATCCCGACGCTTATCTTCGTGACGCTTTGCTTCTGTGATGCGTGCACCCCTATGGATGGTTCTAAATTTATAGTCCAGACTGCAGGGTCTGAAGAGATGGATTGTGGGAACTGGTTGAGGATAATTTGGCAGCTGGGGTCAGCACACCAGGGTTTTTTTTTTTTTTTTGGGATGATCAAAGACATTCAGCCTGGCAACATCTATTTTAACACCTCCACCAGATAAGATCTACACTGATCCCAGTCATGGAAATGCAACAGTGAGTTTTAAGTACAATGCACCAAATGATTTATAACAAAGAATTAGCAGACACATTAAACTATGTTTCTAGATGGTAAAGCAGCAGATGACACAGCAGACAGCAAGCAGAGGGAATTTTTACCATTAGAGTCTATTGCAGCAGATGAGACAGCAATCAGAGGTGGGAAGTTGTACCATTTGAATATGTTGCAGAAGACAGCAAGCAGAGGGAATTTTTACCATTAGAGTCTATTGCAGCAGATGAGACAGCAATCAGAGGTGGGAAGTTGTACCATTTGAATATGTTGCAGAAGACAGCAAGCAGTCTAGACAGCAAGCGTCTATAAGACGTTCCCATTACTAACCCCATAGTGATATTATAAAAAAAAATACACACATCAAGAAAAAGTCCTTTAATTGAAAGAATGAAACAAACTTCTTTAATGAATCTACATCTACCAAAAACATGTATATTCACATCAACTCCTAATCTACTGAAGCCAATGTCTCCTGTAACAGAATTAATATAATAAACAACCATATTCCTCACCTGTGCACCGATAGGATAATAATCTATTTGCACCATGACGGGTCTAGCTCTGCTACATCTAGAAGGCAGACTGCATTGTTGCATGATGTGACTATATAGCCTGCCATCCAGCAGAGACATTGAGTGCTGGATGGCAGGCTGTATAGGCCCCTTAGCCTCAGGCATTTTTAATCACAGCCCCTCCACGAAGATATCAGACTTTAGTCTAGGAGAGAATTCATATTAGGTTCCCATAGAGTTGTAGACTGTCTAAGAGAGGATTGGTATTGTTAGGTCCTGGTATACGAGAATCGCCTTACCATGGCTGCCAGGTACATATGATATCAATTTTTCATATTTCTAGTGCAGTAATGCAATTCAATTTTCATGTTTCATTTTTGCATGCTATAGTGCTGCGGTGTGCTGCCTTGTTTGTTTGATACCATGCCATGTAGACCTCCTGCTCTGTGTAACCCCGCTCCCACCACTGATTAGCAACTTTTGGTCAATGTACAGTGTACACAGAAAGCTGCCAATCAGTGGTGTGAGCTCAGAATTCAGAGCACTGCTAGATCTGCAGCAGAAAAAACTGTGATTTTATCAAAACTGCAGCAAGCAGCCACATAAGTGATACATCACTGGAATTAGGGTCTCTGCCATTATATCATGCTGCTTTCAGATTACATAACAAATACCTGGTGACAGATTCCCTTTGACCGCTTGGCGTATTTGGAAACCTGAAGCGTTCAAAATAAGTTCAAAAGCCTGAGAATATGAACAGCAACTAATTTTTACACTTCAGTGCATATATTCATTCTTTTTAACATTTCTTTAATGCTTTTCCAGATGGCTTACAGAGCGTACCTGCCAGAAAAAGATGTTGTGTGCACAGCCCCTTAGTCTAAGTATTGGCATGACCACATAAGGTGCCTACGGCAGCATGAACGCCAGATATGGCACTGATAGTCGGGCCCCTATAGTCCTAATTCCAGGTACACTAACAGCTCACAGTAAGGCCACGGTCACACGCTCAGTATTATGTCAGTATTTGTAAGCCCAAACCAGGTGCGGAACAATCAGAGGAAAACTGTAATAGAAACACGTCACCCCTTCTGGATTTATCACCAACTTCTAGTTTTGACTTACAAATACTGACTTAAAAATCTCACCAAGTACTCAATGTGTGAATGTGGGCTTACATTGCTTTTGTTATAGAACCAGTGGTGCAGCCATTGCTGCAATGTGACCCTGGAGCTGTTTGTGAACATGAGAGTGCCAGACCACAGGTTGTTGGTGTTCCTGTGAGCAGCCTGTGTGGCCTATATGTGCTACCATGGCCTGCAGGGTCTCCAGACTTGTCTCCCATTGACAACACTTGGTACGTCATCGGTTGGAAATTGCACAGGAGCTGCCAGCAGATCATTCAGTGTGGCAGAACCTTCCTCAGACAACCATTACTAACCTCAGTGATAGCAGCCGAGGCAGTACGTGCCGGGATTTCTGCTCCTGATGAAGCTGTGGCAACAGTGAAACATGTAGGGAGAGCAATTTCTCCTAACATTTTATTTCACTGAGGGACTTCACCTACAAATTACAATGTAAAATCCTACATCTAACATCGCATCTACGCGTGACAGTTTATGATCTGCTAACCCCCAATCCCTGCACCTAGTAAGGAACTGTTCATCTCTTCTTCAATCCTCCCCATCCATCTCACCTCTTCCTCAGAACTGTTCCTCAACATACAATCATCTGTCTCTAAACACAGACAGCCGCCTTATGCTCTTTCCTGCTCCCAGCTGCTAACACTCTCTCTGCTCCTCCTCACTGCCGGTGATATTGTTCCAAATCCTGGTCCTCCTCACCACACTCCCACAGTCATTTTTACCTCACATACACGCTCTATCACAACTTTCCATAACCTCTCTAACCTTATAACCATTTGCACGGTCCCCGCTTCTCCAGTCCCACTAAAAGGAACTCTATGGGACACTTGCTGCTCTGTATAACACCAAAATAGTTGCAGCTCTGTAATCGGTTGCCCCTCTCACACATACCAAAGCTCGCAAAATCAACAGATGATGTGGAGTATTAGGGGTAGTAGTTCGGTGGCTCTTGCTGATGGGATGATGTGGGATATTAGGGGTAGTAGTCCAGTGGCTCTGGCTGACGGGATGATGTGGGATATTAGGGGTAGTAGTCCGGTGGCTCTGGCTGATGGGATGATGTGGGATATTAGGGGTAGTAGTTCGGTGGCTCTGGCTGACGGGATGATGTGGGATATTAGGGGTAGTAGTCCGGTGGCTCTGGCTGATGGGATGATGTGGGATATTAGTGGTAGTTGTCCGATGGCTCTGGCTGACGGGATGATGTGGGATATTAGGGGTAATAGTCCGGTGGCTATGGCTGACGGGATGATGTGGGATATTAGGGGTAGTAGTCCGGTGGCTCTGGCTGACGGGATGATGTGGGATATTAGGGGTAGTAGTCCGGTGGCTCTGGCTGATGGGATGATGTGGGATATTAGGGGTAATAGTCCGGTGGCTCTGGCTGATGGGATGATGTGAGATATTAGGGGTAGTAGTCCGGTGGCTCTGGCTGATGGGATGATGTGGGATATTAGGGGTAGTTGTCCGGTGGCTCTGGCTGATGGGATGATGTGGGATATTAGGGGTAGTTGTCCGGTGGCTCTGGCTGATGGGATGATGTGGGATATTAGGGGTAGTAGTCCGGTGGCTCTGGCTGATGAGATGATGTGGGATATTAGGGGTAGTAGTCCGGTGGCTCTGGCTGATGGGATGATGTGGGATATTAGGGGTAGTAGTCCGGTGGCTCTGGCTGATGGGATGATGTGGGATATTAGGGGTAATAGTCCGGTGGCTATGGCTGATGGGATGATGTGGGATATTAGGGGTAGTTGTCCGGTGGCTCTGGCTGATGGGATGATGTGGGATATTAGGGGTAGTAGTCCGGTGGCTCTGGCTGATGGGATGATGTGGAATATTAGGGGTAGTAGTCCGGTGGCTCTGGCTGACGGGATGATGTGAGATATTATAGTGAGTGTGACTATGTGGAGTGGGCGGGGCTATACACTCAGTGCTATATAGATATATATATCACTGAGTGTATAGCCCCGCCCACTCCACATAGTCACACTCACTATAATATCCCACATATCATCCCGTCAGCCAGAGCTACCGGACTGCTACCCATAATATAAATATATATATATATATATATATATACACAGTGGGGCAAAAAAGTATTTAGTCAGTCAGCAATAGTGCAAGTTCCACCACTTAAAAAGATGAGAGGCGTCTGTAATTTACATCATAGGTAGACCTCAACTATGGGAGACAAACTGAGAAAAAAAAATCCAGAAAATCACATTGTCTGTTTTTTTTTTCATTTTATTTGCATATTATGGTGGAAAATAAGTATTTGGTCAGAAACAAAATTTCATCTCAATACTTTGTGATATATCCTTTGTTGGCAATGACAGAGGTCAAACGTTTTCTGTAAGTCTTCACAAGGTTGCCACACACTGTTGTTGGTATGTTGGCCCATTCCTCCATGCAGATCTCCTCTAGAGCAGTGATGTTTTTGGCTTTTCGCTTGGCAACACGGACTTTCAACTCCCTCCAAAGGTTTTCTATAGGGTTGAGATCTGGAGACTGGCTAGGCCACTCCAGGACCTTGAAATGCTTCTTGCTTCTTACGAAGCCACTCCTTCGTTGCCCTGGTGGTGTGCTTTGGATCATTGTCATGTTGAAAGACCCAGCCACGTTTCATCATCAATGCCCTTGCTGATGGAAGGAGGTTTGCACTCAAAATCTCACGATACATGGCCCCATTCATTCCTTCATGTACCCGGATCAGTCGTCCTGGCCCCTTTGCAGAGAAACAGCCCCAAAGCATGATGTTTCCACCACCATGCTTTACAGTAGGTATGGTGTTTGATGGATGCAACTCAGTATTCTTTTTCCTCCAAACACGACAAGTTGTGTTTCTACAAAACAGTTCCAGTTTGGTTTCATCAGACCATAGGACATTCTCCCAAAACTCCTCTGGATCATCCAAATGCTCTCTAGCAAACTTCAGACGGGCCCGGACATGTACAGGCTTAAGCAGTGGGACACGTCTGGCACTGCAGGATCTGAGTCCATGGTGGCGTAGTGTGTTACTTATGGTAGGCCTTGTTACATTGGTCCCAGCTCTCTGCAGTTCATTCACTAGGTCCCCCCGCGTGGTTCTGGGTTTTTTGCTCACCGTTCTTGTGATCATTCTGACCCCACGGGGTGGGATTTTGCGTGGAGCACCAGATCGAGGGAGATTATCAGTGGTCTTGTATGTCTTCCATTTTCTAATTATTGCTCCCACAGTTGATTTCTTCACTCCAAGCTGGTTGGCTATTGCAGATTCAGTCTTCCCAGCCTGGTGCAGGGCTACAATTTTGTTTCTGGTGTCCTTTGACAGCTCTTTGGTCTTCACCATAGTGGAGTTTGGAGTCAGACTGTTTGAGGGTGTGCACAGATGTCTTTTTATACTGATAACAAGTTTAAACAGGTGCCATAACTACAGGTAATGAGTGGAGGAAAGAGGAGACTCTTAAAGAAGAAGTTACAGGTCTGTGAGAGCCAGAAATCTTGATTGCTTGTTTCTGACCAAACTCTTATTTTCCACCATAATATGCAAATAAAATGAAAAAAAAACAGACAATGTGATTTTCTGGATTTTTTTTTCTCAGTTTGTCTCCCATAGTTGAGGTCTACCTATGATGTAAATTACAGACGCCTCTCATCTTTTTAAGTGGTGGAACTTGCACTATTGCTGACTGACTAAATACTTTTTTGCCCCACTGTATATATATATAATCATTCTAATTTGTTATAACTAACCACAGTAACCACAGTTAGTTACTATGCCCAGGCAACGCCGGGCTCGTCAGCTAGTACTGAATAAATCCAGATGTTTTCAAAGTTTGTTTCTAATTTTCCATCGTTTTCAGATCAGTAATGTGTTTATATCTTGTGATTTCCACAATCCCGTTTCTTCTTCATCTTGGTGTCACAATTTCAATGATGAGGAGCGTAATAGTCCACTGAATCCACTGTCACCATGTCAGACTTTGCTAATGTGTGGCGTGGCAAGTGTGATTTCTGAAAGGTCAACACTGGTGAAACACTTATATTTTTGGCCGTCTAGTAGCGCCTTCCTACAGTAGAGTGCGGGACTACACGTCCTGTACTGCTCCTTACCTGCCCCTGGACACACCTGGTGAGGAAGGCGCCATTATTTTTCTTATACACTGTGATTGTATAGGACCACAAAGAAAGTTCTTTCTTCCATATATGAATTGATTTACTTCCAGCTGCTATTTTTGACTGTTAGGCCTCATTCAGACATCCGATTTTTTCACTTATGAGAAAATAAAACTGATTATTCAGAGTTTGATCAGAGTGTGGCTCAAATATCATCCAAAAGAAAAAATATTCTCCATCTTCTCCAATCTGACAGACTGGAAAAATCGGACCGTACTCAGATGTCATCAGAGTGCAGTCAGATGTTTTCACAGACCAATAGACGTGCATTAATAATTTTAATAATTGACCTTTGGAAATGTTTCCAATAATTTCTGCAGACCACTCGGTCCGAGGGAAAAATCAGATATTTTAACTATTTTGGGTGACATATTGGATCTTCGGTACCAATTTAGAGTTTTCCATAAAAGTTATGGTGTGACGTTACAAAGTTGTCAGCTTAACGTGGTAGTCTCAGAACCAATTAATATTCTGTAGTAATGAGGTGGGCCGAGGTTCTGGGGGGATTATTTATTTCCATAAACCCAAACTACTCTCCTCGCAGTTACATAACATTGCCACAAGATGGTGCTAGAAACAAACAAGTCTTTATATCCATTTCCCTCCACTTTGTAACTCTTGTATTCATTTACATTCATATTTCACCTTTGGATTTTTGTGCCTGACCCTATTTACCAGTATTCTGGGGAATGCTCAGGGTCAGGAATTAGGATTGGAGTTTGAATAGAAAAATGAGAATATTAACAACTATAGAGCTGTGTAGCGGCAGCACCTGTATAGTTCCATTGAACGGAGTATGGACCCCAGTATGCGGCCTGGCCTGGGTGTGATCCTGATGGTGGTGGCTTTGGCTACATATGGGCCATTGTTGGGTATATAGGATGGGACGTGTACCGTATATACCGTGTATGGGCCGAGTCCCCCCCATCCTTCCCCCAAACTATTCAGCTTTGCAAGAAGCAGGAAATCACCACCTGACTGCACCGTGGGGGTCCTAATCCTCGCCTGCAGTAATCTGTGCCCTACATTCCAGGAAAAGCAGCTTAACCCACTTCGGGCTGACCTGCCAGAGGCCCAATGTCTTTTCTTCTGACTGCTGGCCACCATGGACTGACCCCATCCACCTCACACGAGGTTATGATCTTGTCACCTCCTGATTGGACAAGTGAGAAAATATCAACATTCTGGATAATAAAGCAGCTAAGACCTTACCCCCAACTGTAACGAGCCATTAATCTGTTCATACGGTGGCAAGCTTTAAAAGGTGAAGGGTCAGACACGTGACAGAAGGAGCACCCCTATAGGAGAGGTCAGGGCTACATGGCTACAGGCGGGGCGGGGCAGTTGCCACTTTCCTACAGCAGAGGGCGCAGTTCTAGATATAAAGTTTAAAGGGTAAGGAAACTTTCACCAAACTTTCGATATGTTCTTGCCACCCTTTTGTAGTTTTTCTCTATGGCTGTCTGGATTCTGAAACCCTCAGTGATCACTTAGGCCTCATTCAGACACCAATGAATTTTTTTTGTGTTTTTTCATCAGTGTTTTGGATCCGGGTTTCATGTGTGATTTTCTTGTTTAAAAAAAAAAAAATTTTCTCCTATCCAGTATAATGTTAGAAACGGATAGGACAGAGGTGACGGATGTTTGCCATTTGTGATTTTTTTTTTCCCATAGCCTCATCTGGGTAATTTTACTATTAGACTGTGAGCCCTCGCGGGCAGGGTCCCCTCTCCTTCTGTACTTGTGTGTCCCTTGTCTTACACGTTTATTGTACTTGTCTATATTTCCCCTTTTCACATGTAAAGCACCATGGAATAAATGGCACTATATAAATGCATAATAATATTAGACACAGATAAACACAGAGGATATGGGAATAGCATCAGAAACTTTAATGCATACTTGTCTATCCGAGAAACCATTGACAGAACACGTACACGACTCACGGACGTCTGAATGAGGCCTTAAAGGGACAGGAGCTGATCCTGGCGCATCAGAGCGACGTACGGCCTCCTGGAAAGTCTCTGGGTTCGTATATTGCTCCGCTTGTATTCTAAAGATCAGCAAAAGAATTTGGCCCCTTCTTTTAAGCGATTAGCGGTGGTCCTAGACCCAAACCCCAACCACTAAAAAGTGGCTAGGACACTTCGAAGTGTTGTAAAACTTTACATTTAGCCTTGAAGACTTTTGTACTTTTCCAATTACACTGTTTCAATTTTTCCCCATTTTCAAGACCTCTGCTTACAGTCAGCGAATGAGAACATTTATTTCCACCCAGAAGCTAAAAACCCATCCTAAACCGAGGGCTGGATGACCCTTTAACCCCTCTTCTGCCAGTGACCAACTTAAAGAGTTAACTGCACAGACTGAGTGCGAGAAGCAGGAATAATCCGATGTAATCCTTTTCTTGGCCTCGTGCACGGCCTGGCACAGACACCCAGTATAGAAATGCACCGACTGAAGGAAAGGCCTGGGACAGACCCCGTGGACGGTGCCAGGCCGCTGCCCGGTTAATGTGCACCTCCAGAAAGGACAAAAATTCCAGCATGTGATCTCTAAGCTGCTACACTCAAGGTCAGACATGAGCCTGGGAAGATGGTGGATGCAGGGCAGCAGGCGGCAAAGACCCTCACCATGATCCACCATGTAACCCACTAACACCCAACTCATGCCCGTTCCCTCTGGCAGTATGTCTCCTCTGCCCCCATCACCGTGGCCTGTACTTTTAGAATGTCCTGGACATTATTATACAGACCACAATCAGAAAACATTGCCGGGTACGTCTACAAGATGACGGAGGGGAATGTGACATGACAAGTGCCCCTACATATAGTCAGGTGCCCAGTTCTTGTCTCAGCCCGCAGGACGTCACATTTAACCCCAGCTCGTTCACTGAGCAAATGCTTCTGGCTGCATCAGGAGAGGTGAAAAGCCCAATTCATCTTCAGCATTTCATCCGCCATAAAAAATTGATACATTATGTACATATGGAATATTGGAAAAATTAATCTGCAATATTGCTAGGAAAAGTTACAGTAAAAAAAAGAAGGTACTTGGGTACGCCTTGACATGGCAGTTGGGCTCACATATATCGGCCAATCTATGCGCCAAGTACCTTCTTTTTTGCAGTAATTCTTCATAGCAATATTGCAGTTTCATTTTTTAAATATTCACTATATAGGTACATAATGCAGCATTTCCTATTTTCTATGGCAGGAACGCAGTTCCAATATTCTAGAGTTAAGGATGCAACTCCCAGAAGTACTCACTTGCCGAACTGCTCCGTCTGGTAGTGTCCGAGGCTCGGTACTGCACATCCACCTCCTATTCAAATCCATGTGCAGTACTCTGCCGCAGGTGTCAGTCCCTGATCAATCAGACATTGATGACCATAAGGGTAGGTCATCAATGAAAAAGTAGTGGACAGCATCTTTAAGGCTAAGTTCACACAATGAGTCTTTTCAGCAAAGTGGATGGATTTATACAAGTCTCCAGCCCGCTGGACTTTTCTGCTCCACAAACGGACCTGCGGTGCGCATTTCAAATCCGCAACATGTCATTTTGGCTTGGGGGTACTGATAGACTTGAAGAAAGTGCGGAAATTCCACAGGTAAAAAAAAAAAAGCATTTTTATTAAAATGCGTTTTTATGTAACGGTATTAACAAATTTGTCAAAACCTAATGCAAGAAAATATCAAAAACAAAGCAGCTTTATTTAACCCCTTAATGACCACCAATACGACTTAAAACAGACCTGCGATATAAGAGACTAGCATCTTACAAGGGGCAACAATCCAGCAGCTACCAGCTGTACACTGTAGCGGACAACTTGCTGCATCGGCCACGATCCGTGTTGGCACCGACCATGGCCATCTAACCCCTTAAATACTGCCGTAAATAGTGACTACAGCATCTAGATGGTTAACAGAGCGCATAGGATCCATCATCTTTAATCCCATCGGCACCGTGAGATCTTGATTCGTGTGGTCGTGATGTTTGCGATGGCAATTCATTGCGTTAATGTCTTCCAGCTAGAGCGGCCTTTTCAGAAGGTAGCAACATTAAGGTGGTAGCAAAGAAAAAGTTTTGTAAATTTCCTTGAAAAAAAAAAAAAAAAAAAAATTGCTGCTACATTTTTATACCTTTTAAAAAGCTAACAAAATAAAGCATTTTACAAACGGTTCAGACGTAAAGCAGACACGAGTGAGAAATGTTATTTATTAAATGTTTTTGTGTGATATGACTATCTGGATTAAAAAGATAATCAAAGTTTGGAAAATTGCTCATTTTTTTTTTTTTTTTTTTTTTAAAACGTGTCAAACTTCAGATATTTTTATAAATAAAACACCAAAACATATCAACCTAAATTTACCATTACCATAAACTATATTGTGGCATGAAAAAAATAAATAAATCTCTGAATCAGTGGGATACGTTGAAGCGTTTGAGTTGTTACCACAAAGCAACAATGGTCTGATTTCTGATTTCAAAAATTTGGCCTGGTCATTAAGGGGTTAAAACACAAGCGGACCCCCCCCCCCCCCAAAAAACAAAAATAAATTAAAAAAAATATATAAAAAAAGTAGCCTAATAGGTGTAGAAATGCTGTATCATCAAAAACTTGATTGTGGGAACATAGCCCTATAGAAGGCACAAATTAAAACAAAAATAAGTGAGAAATGAAAAATACCAAACACTAAAGGCAGTGATGCAAGAATGAATGTGTCCCGAAGTGGTCCCAGGTCGGATTTAGGAAAGCTTGCACCACCGCCGTGTCCTCCTGTTTGGGTGGTACAGCTCAGCCCCCATCCCTTCCAATAATGAAGCGAGAGGCGTCAGAATCTATCGTTTTATTTTTTCCATTTGTAAAAATATAAGACATGAAGTACTGCGAAAGCAATGGTCTGATCTTCCGATTGTTGAAAAATTAAAACTTCATTTAGTGATACAAATGCATATTTTACAGAATCGTAGTAAAAATACTGACATCTGACGGTTAAAACATTCAGAATTCATGTAAAAATCACATTTTTTCTGTAGCCATACAAAGAGCAACTTCACATGTGACACTCAGCGGGATCGGGGTAATTGTGACAGAGAGTGACGCACCCTAGGGGGGACCTGTGCCCCTCTGCAAGTCGATCGACATACAATATTCACTCACTTTGTCCTTTACTTGTATTGCTGATCCAGAGTTACTTTGTGTCTCCAGTCACCTCCAGAGCTGCAATCATAATTCTATTGTTAGAAAACATTGCGGGAACGATGAAAAATATAGCTAGGTCTGAGCTCATAGTGCACTTGTCTGGTCCTCTACACTAGTCACAACCAGAGCTGCAGCCACAAACCTGCTAGATGACTTGTAACAGATGCCCACTACCCAAATCTGAGATTTTAGATCATGGCTGTGGAGTGTAGATGCCTCTTCCCGTTTTCCATGCCCCAAATGCAGCTCTGAACTTGGACAATATACATACAATGTAAACCACATCCAGAGCTGGATTCGTAGTTCTGCTGGTTGCATTGCACCGATTTGCCATCTAGTGATGGTGGGCGATTTAGAATTTGTTTTCTATTGGACTGACCACTACATCCCATACAATGCGGCACAGCGGAGGATATTCAGCAGACACAGAAAGTGTGGAGAGATGAGTGTTTGTGCGGCTGACCAGGAAATCAACAAGACTTTGAATGCAGCTATGGATGTGACTGGAGTATAAAAGATGATATAACCCGAAACTAGTACAAGGAACCAAATCATCTGCAGTTACTGGACATTATATGTTGATCAACGTATCACAAAGTAAGTGAGACCACAAAACTCAGCAAGATCCCCCTTGACTTCTCTAGGTCATCCGCTGTGCATTCACTCACTTCACTGGCAGCAGTGAGGCTAGGTTCACATTTGCGGCTGGGCGGACTGCGGAGGGCTGCGTACGTCCTCCTTGAAGCTCCACCCATGGCCGCACCTCCTCCGGTCATCTCCGCCTACGGCCACATACTTCTGCATGCGGCCTGGGTACCCAGGTCGTGCCGCAGTAAGCGGATGCCTCCGCATGCGTCGTTTTGACGATGCGGCGTCCCGCTTCAAACGCACCATGTTGGAATTTGTTTTTTCGTCGCATCGTCAAAACGACGCATGCGGAGGCATCCGCATACTGCGGCACGACCTGCGTACCCAATGTTAAAGATAGGGTATGCAGGCCGCATGTGGCGCCGACCGGAGGAGGTGCGGCCGTGGGCGGAGCTTCACAGAGGATGTCCGCAGCTCTCCCAGCCGCAAATGTGAACCTAGCCTTATAGAGTAACGGAATTATAACAGTATCACGTCATCAACCACAAAGACATAAGACCCATGGTCCAGAAATACCAGACTCATGAAAGTCTCCCAATTGTGCTTCTATGGGTTTTACGCTTATTAAAAAAAAAACACTTTTAAAAATTCAGTAATGGCCCAGTTGTTCTTGGCATATCGGTGTAAGAATTGGAACCATAAGAATGGACCATAAAGTCACATTATGTTACATCCACAAAACGATTGGGGGGATCGTTACAGGTGACACATGAGCAGGGCACATATTAGACAGTTTTTGCTACAAAGTAGTCTCTAGGAGACCTTACTGACAAAGTAGAGGGTCTCTGAGCAGGGAGTCCCCCCATAGCTTCATAGGGAGCTATGACCTATTGCTTAGCAGTTTACAGTTGGAGACAAGACGGCATGAGGTGAAGCCCACAGTACCATCTGGTAACTTCCACTGCATAGATGTGTGCTGTCTGGGGTTCAAGCCATTAAAGGGGTGTTCAGTGTTTTGGAAAACCTTGGCGCAGTTTGCTTTACTCACCCTCCCAGGGTATATAGCGCCTGGTGTCTCACTGTCTGCAGCGCTCAAGTCATGTTATCAATGCTGCAGACAATCAGTGGCTCGGCAAGAGATGCTGAGCTCATGTATTATCTGCAGAAAATAACAGCAATCAGGAGCTGCAGATCCGGACCTGGTGAGGGTGAGTAAAGCTTAGTTGTGTGTTTTGTTTTTTTTTTGTTTTTTTTACTGCAGCCAGGGGAGAGAGGTTTTCTGAAAACTGGAAAAACCCTTTTAGGCCTATATAATGTACCCACAGTAGTATAGCGCTATGGGATTGCCTTCTAGCACCTATAGCCACCATCCCACGTATCTGTGCACCGTTTGGGGTCCGTTACCCTACAAACGAGGGGGGAAGGGAGTGGTAAAACAAAATATACTGGGGATTCTGGCTAATCTCGTGCTTCGGGCTTTTCCTTCATATCGGTCAGCAGATGATTACACAGGATTCTCGTACATATGAACAGTCAGATACAGAGAGTATATACACAGTAATAAATTATATGCTTGTCAAAGCAAATGTTCTGCGATTTATATAAAAACAAAGCGATCGTCACCACGAGCTCTGCCTCCGAAATGTGATGAATGTCGGGAGCCGCGTCAGTCGTGAACTATAGATAGTGTAAGGGTTAACGCCGTCCATCATGGGGAAAGAGTTAAAGCTCCGCTCCACCTCTGATCACCATTTACATAATTACATGATATATATTACAAGACTGAGTTATATCCTGTATTGTGCTCCGGAGCTGAACTCCCTATTCAGGAAGTTGCAAAACTTTCCTACAACCCCTCCTTGTTAGGTGTCAGCACACAGCTTGTTCTAGTAGTTTGCATTAAAGGGGCTCAGCTAAGCTGTTTATAGGGCTGTGAAGGAGAAGATCAACAGAATTGGGAGTTCAGCTCTGGAGTATCATGCGGGTGAAAGGGCAGCTTTAACGCAAGATCAGAAAGGCAACCTTTGGGACTATATACACGGTGACTCTGTTTATTAAGATTCATCCTATATAGAAGCTATAAAATGGTGTTCAAGTGGGAACATCAACTCGAAAAGCCAAGAACTGAGATGATGTGGGTGACAGGAAGTCAGAGGGGATGAAGTCCAGTGTTTAGAAGGGATACAAAGGAGGTAGAGGGTCTGATACAGGACATATACACAGACCATGGGCCCATACTTGGGTCATTCAGCCAACATACAGACCATTGGACAGGTCTTCTCTGTGATATATTGCAGTGGTCTCAAAGAGGAAGGTCTGCTTGTTGGTGACCACCCCCCTATAACGTAAAGGCCAGCTATTAGAGCCATTGCCCCCTATCTAAGTCAGAAGCGAGGGCTGTGTCCAACGCAGCTCTCGGCCAAGGACAACGCGATATGAGAGGGTGGCGACTGCAAGTAAAACAGCATAGCCTCTTAAAAGTTTTAGGAGCGGAGCCCTCCTTAATGATCCAGGTTGGTAACCGAAGGCAATAACGCTGACGTTTAACCCTTTTATAGACACCTCATTTAAAATTCATAACCCATCTTATTATAGCAGCATCAGATTTATAAAATATATACACATTTGTAGTATTCGTAGACTATGCACAGGAGCCATGCGGGTAAGGGTAGAGAGGAAGAGTCCGGCCTGTAACCCTAAGTCACAGAGTCCTTTTATGAGGCATATTATCCAGTGCCGGCCTTTATTGGGCTCCGTGTCCACTCAGCGGCCATATTACAACATAGGAAGTCGGGGTGAGCGTCTACAGCGAGAAAGTGGGGTCAGAACAGGAATAACATATTCCTGTCATGTATAGTTGTATCAGGTTACTCCACATTATTAGTCAAGACTGTGCAAAACTGACCTGTCCTTTACACACAGGGGATGTGCTGGGGGGCCACACTAATCAGCAGCCAGTGGGTCACTGGTTTGCAGGCCACATTAGTAGCTGTCATCTCTGATCGGGACTCGGGAGAGTACCCATTGATTCAAAGGTGCTCCACCAATCAGTGATTTCTCCTCAATATGAAGGTGGCACTGATTGCACCTCGCTCACCCGCCACTAACCTGCCCTCAGCTTTGCTGCATCCTCCATGTGAACATGACAGATCTCCTTCCCACCAGGAAAATGTGCAAACAAACCCAGCTACAGGTAACTGTAAATGCAAAACCAGACAGAACGCGGTAGGACAGGCAGAAGACAATGAGCGAGTGACACCAGCTGGGATAGGGAGCAAGTGACACCAACAGGGATAAGGAGAGAGTGGTAACCAGCTGGTCGCTTCCAGCACTTTACGCAGCAAGGTCTGCTGGTCGATATCCTTAGGTGTCCAGATCTTTAACTATCCATTACTGGGTAAGTTCTGATAATTCCAGTGAAGAAAAACAACCAGCCTGATCATTATACACAGACTCCGCTTCTCAGCGCTCACTGCCGGTCAAGATACTGGGAGGCAACGTAACAATTTTTCGCTCAAACTGGAAACAAAGATATGAAAATACAAAAATGCAAAATTTTGTGCACATGGATCCAGGCACGCCTCGTCTTGTTGATCATAGCGCTATATGGAGAGAGGGGCCTTTTGTTCACCTAGGGAATGTAAAAGCAAACAAAAAAAGTTTTTCTTTTTCCTTCATTTCACAAAAATAGAATCGCAAGTTCTGTGGTGATACGAGAACCGCGGATGAGAAAAACTATACAATATATTTTCTTAATATAAAAAAAATGATCTTGCAAGTAGAATGTCACACGAATCAATAGGCTAAAAACAAAAAAAATAAAAAAAATTAAAATAAAAATTAAAAAAATATGTGCAACGAGGCAGCGCCAGATGTCACATCCGAGCGGGCCTTCACAGTGTAATAATGGTGCCATCTTCTTCCAAGATCTTATGGTGGTGGTTCTGGCCATTGTGGTCCAGGCTGCCGGAGCTGGCAGATAAGTGTGTGTGATACATGGGCGATACAAATCCATTCTGTGGGGAATCGTGGTACGAACTGTGCTGAGTTAAGGACTCCAGACTCTCTGTGGACGGCGCTGCCCTGGGGATGACTGAAGTGCCACCCTCGTCTATGATAATGTCCTCATCATCGCTCTGCGCCTCCTCCGGATGGTAGTTCTGGATGATCTGCTGTGGCGGGACGTTGCTGTACATACTCGTGCTGCTGTCCGTCGACTGCCCAGAGCTGCCAGAGTTCCTGCTGTTTCGTACCACGTTATTCCGCTGGTTGGCCGGTCTGACCGTTATGATGAGGTTGTGGCTGTTCGCAATCATCATATCAGTGACCTGGTCTAGGCTCTTCCCAGAAACCTCTATGCCGTTAACTTCCAGAACCTCGTCATTGACCGCCAATAATCCAGTGCTTTGGGCGAGTCCTCCGGGAACGAGCCTGGATATGAAGATACCTGGCACTTTCTCCAGGCCGTGCGGCGTCACGCGGACGCTCGAGCCGTCACGAATGTAGAAGCCCAACGGTCTCTCCATTCCGTGTTTATAGAGTCGCACTCTGCGGTGGGTTTCAGGGAGAATGTCCACGTCGATAATGGAGGAAACTGGCCTGAAGTCGCTGGGCATCCCGATGACAAGATGAGGCTTCTTTTTAGCCATGTCGGGGCGAAGAACGGTTGTAAGAACATTTTTCTTTTTGGTCAAAGTATCGGTGCCAAAGGCACTGTAGTCCGCTTCTTCTGTAGAAAGAAGAAAAAGAACAAAGTTAGAACCTTCCAAAGAAGAAAATACCCTGTGAGCGTCGTGTGTACAGAGGACACGAATTAAGTGGAAATTCCTATTCATCCAGCACTAAATATATCCTATTTCTGATTATTGGGATTTCTGGACGAGGACACCCTGCTGTCTAGATACACGGCGCAGTCTTTATAAAGGGACTGTTATCTCTTAAAATTTATGTTTTACTTCAAAGCTACAGGATCTATATTATGAATTATAGATGCGCGGGGAGATCATTACAGCTCAGCAAACAGAGGTGAAGTTAGAGGCCAAATATGTAGGAAAACCTCCAGGATGGAGCCATGCACAGATTCATTATTTGCTTTAGAGGCTCAAAACGTAGCATGCTTACACAGCTGAAGACGCGTTACAGTGTCTCAGTGTAAGAAACTAACAGCTAAACACAGAAACAACAGTCCTGAACTCCAGCTCTTATCTGCACTAGTAGATTTTAGATTATTGGCTCTAAAGGAGTAATCCATGTTTTGGGACACTTTTACCAGCCTGAATGAGTTTAACAGAGAATCTGTCAGTCAACCAGTTATAATGATCTGACATGGCGTCTGTAACTCATTTGTCTGTCTTTTCTGTGCTCCTCTCGGATGATTTATGACCACAGACCACATCAAAACTGAATATGCATAAAGCAAAGACACTGGAAAAGCCAAGCGGTGCAACATTTTTAAAGTCACGTTGATCTTAAAAAGGTTAGCAATTCCTTTAGAGGGGTTGTTCAGGATTAGGGACTAGTATTGCAACTCAATTCAATTAATGGGAATAAGTCAGTAGGTTTTTGCTATGTAATCTGATAGCAGCAGGATGTAGGGGAAGAGATCCTGATTCCAGTGATGTGTCACTTACACTGTGTGTGCTACTGTTCAGAGTTTTATCAGCAGGAGATTATCACTACAGGACTAGTTCTCTTGTGTCTCCTAGTCCTCCTGCTCTGTGTAACCCCGCCCTCACCACTGATTGACAGAAAGCAGCCCATCAGTGGTGTAGGTGGGAATATACAAGGCTCAGCAGCGAAAACAGTGATTAAATCTAAATAACAAAATGCAGCCTATTACATGACATTTCTGGAATCAGGGTCTCAGCCCCTACATCACGCTGCTCTCACATTACACAAACCTGGTGTCAAATTCCCTTCAAAGTGAATATTGCTGAGCTGCAATACCAAATAAAGTTGTTGCCAGATGTGGCGCTGTACTGGAAAGAAAGCAGATGATTTTCTAATTCTGGACAATCCCTTTAAATAAGAAAGTTTCCATTCAACGGCAAGTAGAGAACTTGAAAATGATGAGGAATCAAAAGGAAACCGTACGACAGAGTTGCAGACCGATGCCTGCCTCTGCTGTTGGAGCTGACCCGTGCACAATGGTAATATGATGTATGGGCAGAATGAGCACTTTACAGTGATGAGCGGAAGAACACACACAGCTGCTCCCAGAGTCCTTTGCAGGTGATGAAGCCAAGGCGGTGTATGGCGACCAGAGATGGGGGTAAACAGAATCCGGATGAACAGGTTATGTACACACCTGACAGGTATGCGGGGCCACGCCTTTGACACCGGAGGGTTGTATTTGTGGGGCAGCACATCCAAGTGAGAATTCCATTTAAATCATTTACAGGCCGTGAACTTATATAATTAACCGGTGAGTGCGGGTTTAATCACTGCTCACTCTTACCCTACATGACCGGGTGGTGACATCACCATGAGGAAGTGAAATAACGATCCCGTTGCTGGCATCATGTGCCCCCCCCATCGTCAGTTTCTGCAGGAGTGACTCAAACCTCACTGATGGGCACAGCTGCATTCCCCGTATAGTCACCTAACTTCCTCACCCACACAGCATATGCCCCAACTTTCCCAAACATGGTGATCGATTGTAAAGCTGCAACTTGCCTCTTCAGAGAGAACTTGACTCGAGCGCCACCCACTGGATGTAGCAATCCAAAAAGTCAATACCGACCCTCTAATGAGCCTCGTCACAGGACTCGACAGTGACGAAACACTATCTACAAATTGAGATTATGGTTTTAAGTCAATTGGAAGAGCTCATTAAAGGGTTGATATTGAATTTTAGGATTGCTCCTTCCAGTAGGTGGCACTAGAGATCTAATTCTCTTCCTCTCTGAAGAGACAATTTGCATATTTTATTTTCTAGAGGAGCACTGCATGGTCTATAAGTCTCCTTACATTCGCAAGTCACTCTCCACACAGAGACACGTTACCACTTAGATTGCCAACCGTCAGTGCCAGTTACCCATCCGGCCGCCTGATCCAGGCAGCACTCCGATACTTAGAATAACAGAAGTACGAGTCGATGGGCACCTAGGGAACAGTGACCACAATATCATACAATTCCACTTGTCCTTCAGTAAGGTGCCCTGGAAGGGGATTACAAAAACGCTGAATTTCAGGAAAGCAAAGTTTGATCAGCTTAGAGAGGACCTTCGCCGAATTGATTGGGACAATGTCCTCAAAAATAGGAGCACAGAAAATAAATGGGAAATATTTAAATCAGTTTTACACACCCACTGCGAGCTAGCCTTACCGTACAGAAATAAAAGGGCTAGGAGCAGGAGAACACCAATGTGGCTAAATAAGGATGTAAAAGCAGGGCTGTGGAGTCGGTAAGCCAAACCTGCGACTCCGACTCCTCAATTTCCCTTACACCGACTCCGACTCCCACACATATTGCTTATATTTAAGTGAAAAATTTATTGTAGTACAATGTGAACCTCAGACATTTAATCATTTTTATGATCCAATAATCAAGATATTTAGATAGAACAGAATATATATTGGTGTACTACCCGGTTTTCATTCTTTTTGGTACAGATACGATATGGATAGACAGATATGGATAAATGGATAGATAGAGCAGATTTCTAATCTGCTTTTGCTATTGAAAACATTATCTATGAGCTCAAAAACCTTTCAGGTGATGCAGTTTTTTAAAAAGATGATCAGCTTTTGCAGCTGAAAAACGTATCCTCAAAAAACACAGGAAAAACGCTGTGTGTGAATGTAGCCTTAGATCAGGAATATAACAGCCATTTATAGGACATTTCATAACTTTCCCAAACTCCTATGAAAAAATATTCAGCACATCCTGCATTGAATTACTGTACCCAATTTATTATATATTTTAGGAGTCGGAGTTGGTCCATTTTATACCGACTCCGACTCCACCAAAATGAGCACCGACTCCGACTCCACGACTCCGACTCCACAGCCCTGTGTAAAAGGGGCAATAAATAACAAGAACAAGGCATTTAAGAAGCTAAAACAAGAAGGCAATGAAGAAGCATTAAAAGGTTAGAGAAAAAAATAAAATGTGTAAAAAACAAATACATTTAGCAAAAGTGGAAACTGAGAGACTCATTGCTAAGGAAAGTAAAACAAACCCCAAACTATTCTTTAATTATATAAACAGTAAAATGATTAAAATTGATGGTGTCGGCCCTTTAAAGAACAATGAGGGTGAAATCATAGAAAGCGATGTGGGAAAAGCAAATGTTTTAAATACTTTTTTCTCAACAGTGTTCACACAGGAAAAGGATTTGCCAGGGGAAATGCAGAGTGATAATGTAAACTCCCCATTAAGTATAACCTGCCTAACCCAGGAAGAAGTGCAGAACCGCCTTAGTAAGATTAAAATTGACAAATCCCCAGGCCCTGATGGCATTCACCCTCGGGTATTAAGGGAGTTAAGTAATGTAATAGACAGGCCTCTATTCCTTATATTTAAAGACTCTATAGAAACAGGGTCTGTTCCTTTGATTGGCGGCAAGAAAATGTGGTACCAATATTCAAAAAGGGGTGTAAAAGGGAACCTGGAAACAATAGGCCGGTAAGCTCAACATCTGTTGTGGGTAAAATTTTTGAAGGGTTTCTAAGGGATACCATTATGGAATATCTCATTGTTAATAAATGTTTAACTCCATATCAACATGGATTTATGAAGGATCGCTCCTGTCAAACTAACCTGATCAGCTTCTATGAGGATGTAAGCTCTCAAATGGACCAAGGAGAATCACTGGATGTCATTTATCTCGACTTCTCTAAAGCATTTGACACTGTCCCACATAAAAGATTGGTAAGTAAGATGAGAAAGCTTGGGCTAGGGGAAAATGTGCGTAGATGGGTAGGTAGCTGGCTTAGTGATAGAAAACAAAGAGTGGTTATTAATGGTGCATACTCAGATTGGGCCAGGGTTACTAGTGGGGTACCACAGGGTTCTGTATTGGGCCCCCTACTATTTAATATATTTATTAATGATCTAGTGGATGGCTTACACAGTAAAATATCAGTATTTGCAGATGATACAAAACTATGTAAGGTAGTTAACACAAAGGAGGACAGTTTGGAACTACAGACAGATTTGAGTAAATTGGAGAATTGGGCTGAAAAATGGTAAATGAGGTTTAACACAGACAAATGTAAGGTTATGCACATGGGAAGGAGAAACAGATGCTACAATTACTTACTAAATGGGAAACTGCTGGGGAAATCAGACATGGAAAAAGACAGGCATCTTAGTCAATAAGAAGCTAAATTGGAGTGCTCAGTGTCAGGCAGCTGCCACAAAAGCAAATAGGGTCATGGGATGCATTAGAAGAGGTCTGGGGACACGAGATGAAAACATAATTCTCCCTCTGTACAAATCACTCGTCAGACCACACTTGGAGTATTGTGTGCAATTTTGGATGTCGGTGCTCAAGAAAGACATTACTGAACTTGAAAGGGTTCAAAGGCGGGCTACTAAAATGATAAATGGAGTTGGTTCACTACAATACCCAGAAAGGTTATCAAAATTAGGTCTATTTACTCTAGAAAAGATAAGACTTAGGGGAGACTTAATATATATGTACAGGTATATCAGAGGACAATACAGAGATCTCTCCAATGAACTGTTTGTACCAAGGACTGTGACAAGAACAAGGGGGCATTCTCTTCGTTTGGAGGAAAGACAATTTCTGCACCAGCATAGAAGAGGGTTCTTCACGGTAAGAGCAGTGAGGCTCTGGAATTCTCTTCCTGAGGAAGTGGTGATGGCCAACTCACTGAATGAATTTAAGGAAGGAATGGATGCTTTTCTTGTGAGTAACAGTATAGAAGGTTACGAATAACATAATATTATATATAGGTAGATGGTTGACCCAGCTTAGGGGAAGGAATTTTTTTCCCTATGGAGAAAATTGGCTTCTTTGCCTTCCCCAGGATCAACAATGCAGAACAGCTGCACTAAAATAGGCTGAACTAGATGGACATAAGGTCTTCCTTCAGCCTTCAAAACTATGTTACTATGTTACTCTCCACTTTCAGATACTAGTTATCTGCAAAAACTGAAATGACTTTTACAGAAGCCCGAACACTACAAGCATTGCTCATGGGTGGTGCTGTATGTGCAACAACCCTTGATGATGAGGTCTACCAAATAATGCAGTCATTACGATCACATCGAGTTGATAAATAAATATTTTTTGTACTCCTTCACGATAAAAAACAGAACTTTATAAAAGGGCTTTTTTTGCAGGGTAACTTGTAGTTTACGTTTGTGCGATCATGGGGTGCATGATTTTGATAACTTTTATTGCTGCCATGGCAAACCGTTGGCACCTCATGATCATGCTGCTGGTGGGGAGGCAATGGCTAATAGGACACTTCCTTAATTACTTAGATGGGAGGATAAACAGCCCAGATCAGCCCGATCTCCAATAATGGACTGTAGAGTGGGGAGGCAGCTGTAGAATATAATTGTGGTGATGGGTAAGACCTAGACCACAGGGTGACCGTCTGCACAGTACCAGTCTGCAGCCCGTCCCACAAGGTGCCGATACTGAATATAAAACGTCTACGTTTCCAGTTTCACATCCTTCATTGTAGGTCTCCTATAACTTATTAATAGACATTGTTGCATGTGTGTCACCGCCGCTGTTTGTGGCTGTGTTCGGTGCATACCTCGGAGATGCAGCATGCTGGGAGTCATCAGGCACGGACACGCACTACATACACCTTATGCTTCATTTCAGGTCAGTTACTCACATTCTTGACTGTTTGCTACAACAACCCCCATATGTCCGCACATGAATCACGCAGGGAGGAATACTGGAAATGGGCAGGTAATATGTGCCCGAGCTAAGAGGAGGGTTCATTACCCAGTGCAGGGAGGGTGACGTTATCCATTGTGCTGGGCCGTGCCAGGAACCAGACATTCCTTAAAAGCTTTACATTGTGCGCAGTGGATGCAACCTGACAGCCCCCAGACCACCCTACACAGCCCTCCCAACACCCAGACCTTTACCAGGAGTCTTCATATGTGTCTGGCAGGGAAAAAAGCCATGAACGTCTGCTCTGACTATACATCCCTACATGGGATAGCATGGGGGTCACCACTGACACCTCAAATTCTCGTCTCAGACCCAATAGCATGGATTCATCTTGGCAATCTTTTGCTCTACATGATGCCCCAGTAACCTCCAGAGCTGCACTCTCTATTAGTACTCAGGCTGCAGTAGCTCACACTCCCTGCTGGTTCACGGTCTGCATAAAGCCACTTAATGCACAGCATTACATCAGAGTATATAGCGGGAATTAACTTACAAAGACTGATCTTGTTCTGTGAATAATTCAATAACAAAATCCCAGAAAGGTGCAAATCTACCCACAAACATGACCATTGGCTTGCCAGGAAAATGACGGCGACCCAGAAAAGTGGTGCCCCTGCATCAAGTTACAGAGCAAGGAACAACGACCGCAGCTTCAATACAGAAATATAAAATCAATATCACAGCACAGGAAGAAATCCGCAGAGGGGATGGGGCACCCTCTGCCGGGCGCTGAGCCTGTCCTTATGTGCCCTTTACCATGAAAGGAAACATTAATACCTGCTGGGCACCTGCCAACTACACCCCATTAAATCAATCTCACTGTATGTCCCAGACCGGGAGTTCTAGTACACTCCATTATCTGCTACAGGAACAATGGGTGTTATTATACTGAGCCGCCATGCCAGTCTGCTCCCTTATTAAATATATATACAACCAGGCCTGGCAAGAAAGGGAGGCCATAGCTGTAATGGAACGGTGATGGCGGCCATACTGGTGGCCACTCAGTTTTCCCTTGACACAGGATAGACTGTTTCCTTCTTAATCGCAAACCCCTTGAACAGTCTTTGTAAGTGGTTAGGAAAGTGCATGAGGATCAGAGCCCGGCCGTGCCTTGTACCGCGCAGTAAGAAAAGTATTATAGACTCAGGGGCAACAAAGAGTTTGAATAAAAGTTGGGAGAAAGCCAAAGATTAACCCCTTAGCGACAGAGCCAGTTTGCAGCTTAATGACCAGGCCAATTTTTACAATTCTGACCACTGTCCCTTTATGAGGTTATAACTCTGGAACGCTTTAATGGATCCCGCTGATTCTGAAGTTAAAAGTTGACCAGCGATTTCTTATTTTTACAACAAAATTTACAAAACCATTTTTTTTTTTTTTAGGGACCACATCATATTTAAAGTCATTTTGAGGGGTGTACATGACAGAAAATACCCAAAAGTGGCACCATTCTAAAAACTAGACCCCTCAAGGTGCTCAAAACCACATTCAAGAAGTTTATTAACCCTTTAAGTAGTGCTTCACAGGAACTAAAGCAATGTGGAAGGAAAAAATTAACATTTAACTTTTTTTTGCAAAAAATTTACTTCAGAACCAATTTTTTTTATTTTCACAAGTGTTAAAAGAGAAAATCAACCACATGGATGGAGCGCCGTTTGACTTTTTCAACGCAGAATTGGCTGGAATTGAGATCGGATGCCTATGTTGCGTTCGGAGAGCCCTTAATGTACCTAAACAGTGGAAAACTCCAACAAGTGACCCCATTTTGGAAACTAAACCCATTAAGCAACTTATCTAGATGTGTAGTAAGCACTTTGAACCTTCAAGTGCTTCACAGAAGTTTATAACGTAGAGCCGTGAAAATAAAAAATCCATTTTTTTTCCACAAAAATTATCTTTTCACCCCCAAATTTTTATTTTTAAAAGAGTAACAGGAGAAATCATACCCCCACAGTTATTGTGCGATTTCTCCTGAGTACGCTGATACCCCATATGTGGGGGGGAACCACTGTTTGGGCGCATGGGAGAGCTTGGAAGGGAAGGAGTGCCATTTTGGAATGCAGACTTTGATGGAATGGACTGCGGGCATCATGTTGCTTTTGCAGAGCCCCTGATGGGCCTAAACAGTGGAAACCCCCCACAAGTGACCCCATTTTGGAAATTAGACCCCCCTAAGGAACTTATCTAGATGTGTGGTGAGCACTTTGAACCCCCAAGCACTTCACAGAAGTTTATAAACGCAGAGCCGTGAAATTAAAAAGTCTTTATTTCTACAAAAGTGATTTTTTTAGACCCCCAAAGTTGGTAAATAGTGGAAACCCCTTAATTCTTGCTCCAACCCTAACCCCAACACACCCTTAACCCTAACCCTAATCCCAACCCTAATCCTAGTTCGCCCTAACCCTAATCCTAACCCTAATTCTAGTTTGCCCTAACCCTAATTCTAACCCTAGCCCAACCCTAACCCAACCCTATCCCTAGCCCAACCCTAACCCTAGCCCTAACCCTAGCCCTAACCCTAGCCCTAACCCTAGCCCTAACCCTAGCCCTAACCCTAGCCCAACCCTAACCCTAGCCCAACCCTAACCCTAACCCTAGCCCAACCCTAACCCTAGCCCAACCCTAACCCTAGCCCAACCCTAACCCTAACCCTAGCCCTAACCCTAGCCCTAACCCTAGCCCAACCCTAACCCTAGCCCAACCCTAACCCTAGCCCAACCCTAACCCTAGCCCAACCCTAACCCTAGCCCAACCCTAACCCTAGCCCAACCCTAACCCTAGCCCAACCCTAACCCTAGCCCAACCCTAACCCTAGCCCAACCCTAACCCTAATGGAAAACTGAAAAAAAATATATTTTCTTTATTTCATTATGTTTGCCTATATAAGGGGGTGATAAACAGGGGGGGTTTATGTACTCTTTTTTTATTTTTATCACTATGATCATTTATCATAGTGATCAAAACAATGAATGGAATCTGCCGGCAGATTGCCGGCGGGCGCACTGCGCATGCGCCCACCATTTTTAAGATGGCGGCGCCCATCGGAGGACGCCGGCGGGACACGGGACCACCGGGAGGGAAGTGAGGACCACGGAGAGGTACCGGGGGGATTGGGGACCCTATTTCTCTCTCCTCTGATGTGCGATCACATCAGAGGAAAGAGAAATTTAATGCATTATCGTGGCTTTTTTTTTTTTTTGCGGTCGCCGTTATAGGGTTAATAACGGCGATGGCAAAAGCGGGGTCGGTAGAAACCGACCGATTCATGTTCTCTGGGGTCTCGGCTACCCCTTGCATCTGAGATCCCGGAGAAAATCCGACACTGGGGGGCGCTATGTACTTTCTCCACAGCGCCGTGAATTAACAGCGCTGTGGTTTTAGTACCCTTAACTACCGCCGTTAAAAGGCGTATCGGCGGTCATTAAGGGGTTAACATAACAGGGAGACAAAAAAGCTAATCCAATGGAAAGTTTCTCACCCATGAGATGTACATCTAGTAGGCACATACATATATATATATACACATACATACACACACACACACACACACATATATATACACATACACAAACTATACATAATATATATATAAAAAAGCTAATCCAATGGAAAGTTTCTCACCCATGAGATGTACATCTAGTAGGCACATATATATATATATATATATACACATACACACACACACACACACACACATACATACATACACACATATATACACATACACAAACTATACATAATATATACACACAAATTATATAATATACATACACTATATAAATTGCACACGCACATACTACATACACACAATACACACAAACATGGAATAAGCATACATTATAGGCACCCAGTGAAACATTCACAATCTGGAGGGAAAAACTTGTTTTTAGACTGGACTGAACTTAAGGTTGTACGCTCCTTCCCTTTATCCTTTCCCATCCCTTGGGTGGACTTCATGGACACATGTCTTTTCTCAACAGTAATAACTATGTTTCTATGTAATTAATGACAGATACAGCCAGAGTTGTAGAGTCAGAGTCCATTTTGGTGGAGTCGGTATAAAATGGACAGACTCCTAAAATACATAATAAAACGGGTACAGTAGTTCAGTGCAGGATGTGCTGTAAATGTTTTCATAATAATTAGGGAAAGTTATGAAATGTCCTATTAATGTCTGTTCTGTTCCTGATCTAAGGATCTTGGCTTTTAGCCGAGATGAATCTGTGCTGCATTTTATGTACATGCTCAGTAGTGAGGCAGGGCTGTGGAGTCGGAGTGGAGATGAATCTGTGCTGCACATTATGTACATGCTCAGTAGTGAGGCAGGGCTGTGGAGTCGGAGTGGAGATGAATCTGTGCTGCACATTATGTACATGCTCAGTAGTGAGGCAGGGCTGTGGAGTCGGAGTGGAGATGAATCTGTGCTGCACTTTATGTAACTGCTCAGTAATGAGGCAGGGCTGTGGAGTCAGAGTGGAGATGAATCTGTGCTGCACATTATGTACATGCTCAGTAGTGAGGCAGGGCTGTGGAGTCGGAGTGGAGATGAATCTGTGCTGCACTTTATGTAACTGCTCAGTAATGAGGCAGGGCTGTGGAGTCGGAGTGGAGATGAATTTAAGCTGCACTTTATGTACATGCTCAGTAGTGAGGTAGGGCTGTGGAGTCGGAGTGGAGATGAATCAGTGCTGCACTTTATGCTCAGTAGTGAGGCAGGGCTGTGGTGTCGCAGTGGAGATGAATCTGAGCTGCTCTTTATGTACATGCTCAGTAGTGAGGCAGGGCTGTGGAGTCACAGTGGAGATGAATCTGTGCTGCACTTATGCTCAGTAGTGAGACAGGGCTGTGGAGTCAGAGTGGAGATGAATCTGTGCTGCACATTATGTACATGCTCAGTAGTGAGGCAGGGCTGTGGAGTCGGAGTGGAGATGAATCTGTGCTGCACTTTATGTAACTGCTCAGTAATGAGGCAGGGCTGTGGAGTCGGAGTGGAGATGAATTTAAACTGCACTTTATGTACATGCTCAGTAGTGAGGTAGGGCTGTGGAGTCGGAGTGGAGATGAATCAGTGCTGCACTTTATGCTCAGTAGTGAGACAGGGCTGTGGAGTCGGAGTGGAGATGAATCTGTGCTGCTCTTTATGTACATGCTCAGTAGTGAGGCAGGGCTGTGGTGTCGGAGTGGAGATGAATCTGAGCTGCTCTTTATGTACATGCTCAGTAGTAAGGCAGGGCTGTGGTGTCGGAGTGGAGATGAATCAGTGCTGCTCTTTATGTACATGCTCAGTAGTGAGGCAGGGCTGTGAAGTCGGAGTGGAGATGAATCTGTGCTGCACTTTATGTAACTGCTCAGTAATGAGGCAGGGCTGTGGAGTCACAGTGGAGATGAATCTGTGCTGCACTTTATGCTCAGTAGTGAGACAGGGCTGTGGAGTCAGAGTGGAGATGAATCTGTGCTGCTCTTTATGTACATGCTCAGTAGTGAGGCAGGGCTGTGGTGTCGGAGTGGAGATGAATCTGAGCTGCTCTTTATGTACATGCTCAGTAGTAAGGCAGGGCTGTAGTGTCGGAGTGGAGATGAATCAGTGCTGCTCTTTATGTACATGCTCAGTAGTGAGGCAGGGCTGTGAAGTCGGAGTGGAGATGAATCTGTGCTGCACTTTATGTACATGCTCAGTAGTGAGGCAGGGCTGTGGAGTCGGAGTGGAGTTTTTGAAGGTCTTACCTCCTAATTTTTTTCATAGATATTTTATAATTTTCTTTTTTTAAGATTAGTTATCATTTACTGGTTGCTCAATGGCACATCATATTGCAGTTTGAAATGTTTGTTTAGTATTTATCGTCATGCATATCCCGTCTTATGTATGGTATGCTATGCCGTTTACCAATCAGATTACCGTATATACTTGAGTATAAGCCGACCCGAGTATTAGCCGACCCCCCCTAATTTTGCCACAAAAAACTGGGAAAACTTATTAACGAGTATAAGCCTAGGGTGGAAAATGCAGCAGCTACTGGTAAATTTTAAAATAAAAATAGATACCAATAAAAGTAAAATTAATTGAGACATCAGTAGGTTAAATGTTTTTGAATATCCATATTGAATCAGGAGCCCCATATAATGCTGCACAAAAGGTTAATAATGGCCCCATAAGATGCTCCCTAGAATAATATGCCCCATATGCTGCTCAATAAAGGTTACGGCCCCATAAGATGCTCCATAGAATAGGCCCCATATGCTGCCCCCATAAGATGCTCCACAGATTATGCCCCCATATGCTGCCCCCATAAGATGCTCCATAGATTATGCCCCAATATGCTGCCCCCATAAGATGCTCCATAGATTATTCCCCCATATGCTGCCCCTATAAGATGCTCCATAGATTATACCCCTATATGCTGCCCCTATAAGATGCTCCATATATTATTCCCCCATATGCTGCCCCCATATAATGCTGCACAAAAGGTTAATAATGGCCCCATAAGATGCTCCCTAGAATAATATGCCCCATATGCTGCTCAATAAAGGTTATGGCCCCATAAGATGCTCCATAGAATAGGCCCCATATGCTGCCCCCATAAGATGCTCCATAGATTATGCCCCAATATGCTGCCCCCATAAGATGCTCCATAGATTATTCCCCCATATGCTGCCCCTATAAGATGCTCCATAGATTATACCCCTATATGCTGCCCCTATAAGATGCTCCACAGATTATATCCCTATATGCTGCCCCCATAAGATGCTCCACAGATTATACCCCTACATGCTGCCCCCATAAGATGCTCCATACATTATGTCCCCATATGCTGCCCCCATAAGATGCTCCATAGATTATGCCCCCATAAGATGCTCCATACATTACGGCCCCATGTGCTGCCACTGCTGCATTTAAAAAAAAAAAAAAAAAAAAAAAAAAAAAAAAAAGACATACTCACCTCTCCGTCGCTGGGGCGAGGTGCCGCTGCTTGCTGCTGTCTGGCAGGTCATCTGTCAGTGATGTTCAGACTGCAGGGGGCACGGCGCGCACTAACACGTCACCGTGCCCTCTGCTTTCTGAATGTCACTGACAGATGACGTGCCAGACAGCAGCAAGCAGCGATGGACCCGTCAGGTGAGTATCGCTATACTTACCGATCCTGGCACGGTCTCTGCATCCCCCAGCTTCTCCGCAATCTCCCTTCAGCGGTCACGTGGTACCGCTCATTACACCTCATGAATATGCGCATATTCATGAGTGTAATGAGCGGTACCATGTGACCGCTGAAGGAAGGAAGGGAGATCGCAGAGAAGCTGGAGGCTGCAGAGACCGTGCCAGGACCGGTAAGTATGATCTGACACCCCCGACCCCCTGGTGTATATGACTCGAATATAAGCCGAGTATATACGGTAATTGATTTTATATTTTGATAGATCAAGCGTTTCTGAACGCGGCGACACCGTGTGTGTGTGTGTGTGTGTGTGTGTGTGTGTGTGTGTGTGTGTGTCTCTGTCTGTCTGTGTGTATATATATTATATATATATATACTAGCTGAAGAGCCCAGCGCTGCCCGGGCATAGTAACTAACTGTGGTTAGTTATAGCAAATTATAATTATCCTCCATCCTATAGTCCCGTGCCCATATACCCATCATACATATCCTCCATCCCATAGTCGAGTGCCCATATACCCATCACACATCCTTCCTCTCATAGTCCCATGCCCATATACCCATCATACATATCCGCCATCTCATAGTCCCATGCCCATATACCCATCATACATATCCTCCATCCCATAGTCCAGTGCCCATAGACCCATCACACATCCTCCATCCCATAGTCAACCATTATGTCATCATAATGAGCGGCGGCAGGGCTTGCAACCTATGATGACATCAGAGTCTCCATGGCAATCATTGTGACATCATAATGAGGGGCAGGGCTTGATACGCACCCACTGTTTCCCCAGTATGCAAATAGGGGCATTATGACATCATAATGAGGGGCGGGGCTTGACACGCACACTTTTTCCCCAGTATGTAGATGGGGGCAAATTTGTTTGGTGAATTGGAACGCGCAGGGTTAAAATTTCGCCTCACAACATAGCTTAGGACGCTCTCGGGGTCCAGACGTGCGACTGTGCCAAATTTTGTGGCTGTAGCTGCGACGGTGCGGATGCCTATCCCGGACATACACTTTGAGCTTTAAATAATATATATATATATATATATATATATATATATATATATATATATATATATATATATATATATATTTGAGCAAGTGGTAAATCACAATTTAATGTCAACATATTTTACATGGTGAATCCTTATGCCAAAAGGAACAAATTTGAGGGGTAAGACTTACCAATTTGCAAAGTTCATATATATATCTCCTTCCCTCTTGTTGACCAGTGGAGGTGAAACCTCAGGGATCGGCACTAGTTGGCAAAACAGGGAATTTAACAGGGAATTTATATCCCCATTTCTAAATGGAGGGGCATGGCGGATGCCCCACCCTCCACTCCACACTCTATAGGGTTGCCGGAGTAGCCTGAGCGCAGAGCTCCGCAACCCCATAGGAATTGAATGGAGAAGTGGGGGGAAAAAAGTGATGACCTGTGCGGTTCCCAGCAGTCAGACCCCAACCCAATCAACAAGTTATCAGTTTTCCTGTGGATTTGATTTCACAGTTCAACTCCTTTAATGTCCTGTAGGATATGTGAACCCCTATTATTTCAGCAATATCTGAAGGGCTGTCACAGTGTAGAGGGATCATTCATTTGCACATGGAAACTCGAGAAGCAATGGGATGAAAGTGAAAGGGAGAAGATACAGATTAGATATTAGAAAAAAACTTCTTGACAGTGAAGGTAATCAATGAGTGGAACAGGCTGCCATGGGAGGTGGTGAGTTCTCCTACAATGGAAGTCTTGAAACAGAGGCTGGACAGACATCTGTCTGGGATGGTTCATTCATAGCGTCAGACTGACTAGTGCCGACAGTCTCACACCACGATTTTATGGCATAGTTTACACATCAATTTGTACAGTAAAAAAAAAAAAAAAAAAAAATATTTCACCGTATACGTTTGTATTGACAAAGGATACAATGGAAAAACATGTCCAATGGCAAATCCATTTGGGCACAAATGTCTTAATTTTTTTTTATGGTTAAAAAACAAAACAAAACTGCAGTCTACTGAACTATAAAAAAAAAAAGGCTGAAAAAGTGATCTGTTATTCATAGGAGTGCCGTCTATTGGGGATGGATAGAAGCAGATTACCTATATGTTTGCATCCTTTTTGGTTTTCACATCTATCGGACAATTCCGTAAGTGGCTTTTTCCTGCTGGACGGGGCTGTGCTGATCCCTGCATGGACCACATGGCCGTGGATAATATTACTGCAGTGAATAGGAAGACAGGAGCACCAGCACCGCGCCGCTCATCCTTTATTCAGAGGCTGATCCTACAACTCTGAAATCCACACTCAGACTTTGACCCATCACAGACAGCATTGCAACAGGCAGGGGCTCACACTAAACTACAAGACCACCTCCATATGCCTATTTTAGAGGTTCTCCCTTCAGTGACATGTTCCCACATCAGGACACTGCTGTCAGACTACACCCCTCACAAAATGTCACCATTTCTAAGTATATCTGCCACAACTCTGAAGCTCGGTCATCATGCGACATTACAGGGGTGACTGACTCCCTGAAACACTTTTGCTTTTCAACTAGAAGCAAACAAAAAAAAAAAAAAAATCACACGAATCTTGAATTTCTCAGTCAGGGACACATGAACAGAATTTTCCCAGAAGCCAAGTACAAAACCTGTCCTCCTAAGGTCTGCAACTAGAGATGGTAAAAATAAACCAAGGGTAAATTCCATGATGCACATCAGCCGCCAACGGCAAAGCTAACAACCTCAGGGTGTAAATGTCGTGAGAACTGGTGATTTAAAGGGGCCCTGTCAGCACATCAAAAGTGTCCAATTTTGCTCTTATATTATTAGCATTGTTTCCCTGATTGAATTTTTTGCTTTTTTAAAATCTGTCATACGGTTCCAGAGATATGGGCCTTTTTCTTAAGTGCTAATTTTGATGGTCTTGATGAGAGGGCATGGCTCACAGAGTAATAATGCAGAGGAGCCTAAAGACACGCCCTAGAAGATCATGTGAGCCAAGCTCCCTTGGGGCCAAGACCATAAACGCTAGCAATAAATATTAAAAAAAAGCCCCTATGTCTGGAACCAAGTGGTGGATTTCAGGGCTGTGGAGTCGGTAAGCCAAACCTGCGACTCCGACTCCTCAATTTCCCTTACACCGACTCCAACTCCGACTCCGACTCCACGACTCCGACTCCCACACATATTGCTTATATTTAAGTGAAAAATTTATTGTAGTACAATGTGAACCTCAGACATTTAATCATTTTTATGATCCAATAATCAAGATATTTAGATAGAACAGAATATATATTGGTGTACTACCCGGTTTTCATTCTTTTTGGTACAGATACGATATGGATAGACAGATATGGATAAATGGATAGATAGAGCAGATTTCTAATCTGCTTTTGCTATTGAGTAACATTATCTATGAGCTCAAAAACCTTTCAGGTGATGCGGTTTTTTAAAAATCTGATCAACTTTTGCAGCTGAAAAACGTATCCTCAAAAAACACAGGAAAAACGCTGTGTGCGAATGTAGCCTTAGATCAGGAATAGAACAGCCATTTATAGGACATTTCATAACTTTCCCAAACTCCTATGAAAAAATATTCAGCACATCCTGCATTGAATTACTGTACCCAATTTATTATATATTTTAGGAGTCGGAGTCGGTCCATTTTATACCAACTCCACCAAAATGAGCACCGACTCCGACTCCGACTCCACAGCCCTGGTGGATTTAAAAAAAAAAAAAAAAAAAAAATCTATTTATATAATTGCCTTGTAATGTTTTCATTTCCTGTTCTGTCCAGATGTCACCGTATCCCAGAATTCCAAACGGAGGAAGTTCACCGACCGCCATATTGGGACACCCAAGTGATGGGTGTCTCAATATGGAAACAGCTGCTGGTACCAACCTATTGCGTGGTACCACTAGCAGAGCACCGGTGCACCACACACACACTATACGCCATACGCACCACTCACACTCTCTTGCATGGTACCACCAGCGGAATTACGCGCAGTGAATCATTCGGCTGATCCCGGAGGCAGATGCGCGACGTGTCTACAGGCAGAGGAAGTCGGTCACATTAAAGGGGTTTTCCCACGAAAAAGGTCATTTTAAAAATTGTCTGTGTCTGACCGTGTACAGAGTATATCACATCTCCTGGGCAGGGGAGGAAGCAAAAGACAATACTGACATTACAGCAGGAGATCACAGAGGATTCATTTTGTGAGGTAAAATATTTCACTGACTGTTTTTAAACAATATTTTACCTCACAAAATGAATCCCTGCAGTAATTTCAGTATTGTCTTTTGCTTCCTCCCCTGCCCAGGAGATGTGGTATGTTCTGTACAGTAAGACACAGACAAATTTTAAAATGAACTTTGGTTTGTGGGAAAACCCCTTTAAATAGAAATTCCTCCTGACATGCTGTGCACTGACTGTTCAGTGATGGGGTACACAGGTCAAAGAAGAGATGACATGAGAGGAGAAGACAGCAGATGGGGGGAGAGAGAAAGCGCACAGGGGTGAGAGAGACAGAGCACGGGGGAGACAGCTCAAACGGGACAGCACATGAGGGGAGAACACAGCACAGGAAGGAGAGAGACAGCAGACAAGGGGGATAGCACATGGGGTAGACAGGTCAAAGAAGAGAGCATAGATGGGAGAAGTCAGCACATGGGGAAAGAGAGAGTGCATAGGTGGGTGAGCACATGGGGGGAGAGATTCTCAACGCTGCAAAGCCTGCCCCCACCGCGACATTACCGCCCTCCTGATGCGACAGCATCAGGCCTCCATCTAGTAAGTAAATAAATGAGTATTAAGAGGAGCATCGAGAATAAGATACAAACAAAACCTGGCCACTTTGGACCTGCTGACAGGTTCTCTTCAACATAAGAGCATCTATAACATGAGAAGGGGTGAACATTTTAAGACTGTATTGTAAAGTTTTGAAACTCTATAAAGATCCATGCCCATCAGCTGTGCAAGCAAGACTAGGTCTTGTTCACTGGATGTAAAAAAGACTGTTTTCACTGGAAGGGAGCAGAGATCTCAAAAATGGTGACAAATGAAACCACAACTTCGGCGCGGGACATTTCTCTCTCCCACAATAAGATGTCAGCACTAATGAGCGAACGTGCTCGGCTAAGGCTTTATCAGAGCATGCTCGGGTGCTAAGGCTGGTTTCACATTTGCGTTTTTTAGCGCTGGAAAAAAACGCTAACCTGCGCATGCGTTTTTTCCCCTATATTTAACATGGGTGCGCATACCTGCGCGCTTGTAAGCGCATGTATGCGATTTTCATGCGCTGCGTTTTTTTGGGGTGTGCGATTGGATTTTCCAGACGCATCATGTTACATTTTTTGGCCCTGCAAAAAAGCGCATGCGCACATATGCGCACGTTTTGCGCTAAAAATGGCCATTATAGCCTATGGATGCGCATATGTGCGCACTGGCATGCTCATGTAAGCGTTTTTTTGCATATGCGTTTTTTTTTTTTAACCATGGAATTTAGGGGTTTGGGTTAGAGTTAGGGTTAGTTAAGGGGGTTTAGGGTTAGGGTTAGGGTCAGGGTCAGGGTTGGGTTTTGGGTCAGGGTTAGGGTTAAGTATGGTTTGGTTAAGGGTTAGGGTCAGGGTTAGGGTCAGGATTAGGGTTAAGTATGGTTTTGTTAAGGGTTAGGGTTAGGGTTAGGGTCAGGGTTAGGGTTAAGTATGGTTTTGTTAAGGATTAGGGTCAGGGTTAGGGTCAGGATTAGGGTTAAGTATGGTTTGGTTAAGGGTTAGGGTCAGGGTTAGGGTTAGGGTCAGGGTTAGGGTTAAGTATGGTTTTGTTAAGGGTTAGGGTCAGGGTTAGGGTCAGGATTAGGGTTAAGTATGGTTTTGTTAAGGGTTAGGGTCAGGGTTAGGGTTAGGGTCAGGGTTAGGGTCAGGATTAGGGTTAAGTATGGTTTGGTTAAGGGTTAGGGTTAGGGTTAAGTATGGTTTTGTTAAGGGTTAGGGTCAGGGTTAGGGTTAGGGTCAGGGTTAGGGTCAGGGTTAAGTATGATTTGGTTAAGGGTTAGGGTCAGGGTTAGGGTTAGGGTCAGGGTTAGTAAAGTCATGGTTTGGGTAGTGTGAGGGGCCACCTAAAAATGTTGGAAAAAAACGCAAAAGCGGTAAAAACGCGCTAAAAACGCATACAAACGCATAAAAACGCTGTGTTTTTTTCATGCATGCTCATAAAAATGCTTGAAAAAAACGCAGCAGTTGTATGCTTATGTATGCGTTTTTTCAATGCGTTTTTTTGCGGGAAAAACGCGCTGCAAAAAAAAGCAAGTGTGAAACTAGCCTAACCAAGTGTTTTCGGCGGGCTCAAACAATAAGTTCGCGTCCCCTTGCCTGCATGTCTTGCGGCTGTTAGGCAATCCCTGCATGTGTTGCTGCTGTCAAACATCTGCGAGCCATGCAGCCGCGGGGACTAGATCACATTTTTCGAGCACGCCGAAGACACTCAGTCAGCACATGGGCATGCTCGGATAACACCTTAGCTGAGCATGTTCGCTCATCACTAGTTCTGACACCTTATTATGGGAGACTGAAACGTCCTGCACAGAGGGTGTGGCTTCATTCATCACCATTTTTAATATCTCTGCTCACTCGCAGTGATTGAAAACATTCTTGTTTACATCCAGTGGACAATAACCTGTTTTGACCTAGTCTTGCTCGCACAGCTGATGCGCTTGGAACTTATAGAGTTGCAAAACTTTACAATACAATAACACCTTATGAAAGCACGTTGGTCATCACTAGTCAGGACATCACACAGGGCGACGGCCCGTCATCATATAGGAACATATAACAGTCTTGGACACTGCTCATTTTTAGCACACTGCTGCATGTTCTCCTCCGCACCACTCTGTAGCTATTGGTGGCCAGGTGATCACCAAGGCCGTGTTATGGCATCCATGTGTCATCTCCATACAGAGTCACCGGGCAACGCAAGGCAAACGTTGCTCTGCACCAGGCACCTGCGGGCACTCATTTACAGGAACACCATTATATACAAGATTTCATTTACAATTGATATTGACCTACAATTCAGCTGGACGGGATCTTATAAGTCCATTTTATCCTGAGCCCCCTGTTTTATGAACATAACCACGGTGCAGACTGTCACACGGGTAGAAAATAAGAGGAAGCAACGACTGCACAGGGAGACAGTGCCAACCATTACAAGCATGGTAAGGATGGCAACACCAATGCACCTACTGGGCCTGGCGATCACATGATCTCCTGGCAGCCCCAGGCCAGCTCGGCCAAGGACAAGCGTCACAGTAGGGGCTGCTTTCCTCTGTGACCAGGGCACTAGTATACGTAAAGAAAATGATGACGCCCAGAGATCTGTAACGATGCTCTGCAGGGTAAAACACAAAAATATTTATCAAAATATAAGAAAAATGTAATAAAAAAAAAAAAGAAAAAAAAAAAAAAAAAAAAAAAAGTGATTCACACTTCTTCCTCTCCTCTAAAAAGGAAAAAAAATGACATGAGTTCATATACTTTTTAATATAAAACCTACACATATCTTTCAGGTTTTGTGACAAAACTGCGCATAAAATAAAAACACAGCAAAAACGCAACATCTGCAAAGAAACTAATAGGTGCTATTAAACAGCGACAATCATAGGAAACCCACTAAAAAAATGGAGACGCAAACAAATCGGCTAGTTGTTAAGGCCCATTCAGTTCACTAAAGGGTTAAAAGCAGGGAAACTTTGCAAAAGACTGAATCTATGCAGAAGAAGCCTCTTCTCCTGGCCGCGCCGATCTGCAGAGATTGCCCCGGGCGGAATCCATATTGGATCTGGAACTTGTCGTGTGAGAGAGACTCAGCTATGCAACCGAATACAACACTAATATAATCAGCCCATTATACGGCAGCGGCTCCCAGAAACAACAACTGTGCGCAGTTAAAGGGACAGAACCTAGAAAACAATGCAAGACACCTGATGGCAATATCTGACCATGGTGCCATCGCAGATCTACAGTACATCGTCCATTGCAATCGCTGGGGGAGATTTCATGGCGGACATATTGGTCATCGCCGATTTTCCCTGAAGGATTCCCATTCAGATCAAATAACAGGAAAGCTGGCTGGTAACTAATGGGCTGCCACTTTTGTTCTTATTCTGACCCCTGCTCATGGTCCGGCATGGGTGGATAGCTAGAATGGCGGCCATTCAGCACTCCAGGAAAGTTGGATGGTAACTCCCGTGGATTGCCAAGGCTGGAGTGAATCATTAACAATCCAGGAGATAATGCTCTAAATATCGGCGCCTGAGCTATAAGTAAACACAAAATTAATGGACCAAAAACCTCCGACGGAGAAGAGTCAGACAGCAACGCAACGCCTGCACGTCAAAGGAGCACAAGGAAACGCTGAGCACCGCACCATGGACGCGTGGGAGGTGTTTTTCTACCAAAGCATTAAAAAAAAAAAGAAAGTTATTTTCTGTGGAGAAGAAACTAAAAGCAGCACAGTCCAGTGCACAAAATATCACAGCGCCAGATTCCTGCTCTGCCCGAAGCCACCAACGTGGGATTGGACCAGGATCGCTGGGACTCTGAAAGGAAACTACAGCGAGTCTTGGAGGTGACCTACAGTAGACAGACACTGAAGCTGGCCATGCACATTAGATGGCGGTATGTTGATGGGACATACATCTGACTGTCATCTCTCCTATATACAGGAACGCTCGGCCAAGCGCTCCCGTGTTCTCTATTATCTCACCACTGAACATTGAAATCCAACAGGCTGGATCCTTATCGCCTTCTACATCATCTGTCGGGGAGACCCCCATACACAGTCGGCAGATCTTGCTAAAAATCACTGGGGTCGTCTTATCTAATGTCTATGGGGACAGTTAGTCAGAATTTCCTCCTTATTATACTATTCTCTTATCACTGGATTCAACATTAAATCCACCTGCAAGCTGCGACAACGAGGAATCTGATCCTTCACTCCATAAATAGGAAATAGGTAAAGAGGGGGTTTAGGGCCTTCCTATATACACACGCATTTAATATTTATGTTCACATTGGACTCCAGAGATGCAATTACAATTCTTTAGGCTTCAGAGCTGAACTCTTGCAGCTTGTTCAGTGTCTGCACAGGCTTTGCTCTGGTTATTTGTATTCTTAGTGGGGTCATCCTTACAATGGGCATTGCACAGGAATCTGATTCGGGAGAAACTAGTCTTCCCCCCCGGAGTTTAGCTACATAGTTAGCAGAGGTGTCTGAGCCACAAGCTGGCAGTAAAAAAAAAAAAAAGCTCCAGTTCGTACTTAGCATCCAATTGATTTGAGACCGATATATAAGATTAAGATATGGAGGACTAACCGGCACCACAAAGTTAAGACAAGTCATGACTGACATATGCACATGATGTTACCTTTCCGCTGTAGAAATAACCGAAGTAAGGGATTGGCCGTAGTTATCGCTTTGTGGTAATTGTCGTCGTTATTAATAGGTAATAGGTCCCCGTGGATGTCTGCGTACCCCACCAACACATCCACATTGGGAATCTTATGTACATGTTGAAGTAATCCATAGAACTCTTCAAATTTTCCAGGCTTTGACCTTTCCAAGGCAAAGCGTCTGAATTCTGCGCCAAACTGCGAAGACAAAAAAAAAAAAAAATGTTTAACACAAATGTGAATCAGCTAATAGACAATAAATGCCGCATAAATAATGGACTTCTTATCCGTAGAGAATCAGAACAATAACACCATTGGGCTATGAAAATGGGGGGCTGTCATAGGTTATGGGGGGCAGCGAAGAGAAGCATGGCCATAGGCATTTCTTCCTAAAACCAAACTATTACTACCAAAGGGAAATTTTCTGCTACAGATAGGGTCACAAATCGACAACGAAGACAGGCATCTTGAATGTGTTACTTGCGCGTTCTGTTGCGGATATCACAGTACTTTATTTAAAAGAAAAGCACTGACTGGGGTGAAATCCGTAATGAAAATTTGCACAAGAATGAGCTCGCTGCAGATGTGAAACCCCACGCTTTCACTTTTGCGCACATTTCTTCCCGCAACCTTTTAAACTCCGGTGTATAGGTAGTATACGGTCAGATGCTGCAGATTTCTGCACGGCAATGACTCGTGCGCAAAATTATTTGAAAAATGGGGGAGATTTATCAAAATCAGAGCTCTTCGTGAGAAAAGAGGGGCTTGTAGGCAAACGTGCGGAGAGGTCTCAGGATCTACGGCGGCAGGGTCCCTGATAAACATACAATCTATGTAACTAATCAGAGAGCTTGTTTCTATTTTTACGGAAATGGCTTTGTACGAGGCACCGGGCCTGTCGTCAGCTGCATACGTCCCGATACCTCGTTCCCCTCGGATCGGACACACCTATGTGTGACTAAGAGGTCAGAACACATTCTGCCTGTCGGAGGAAGGACAATGCCGAGCGCCTGAGTCAGGCACATAAACACCAAAAAGCACATTACACTCAGGCTTACGGCAAATACTTCATCTGCTCACACTCACTACCGCAGGTATGCGGCTTGCATACTCTAATTAACCCCTTCAACGCTAGTAATAATCATCATTTACGACCTATTTAAAGAACACAGCAGAGAACATTGCATTAATTCAGTAAACGGTGGAGGAATTTCTAATTTACTGCACCCCAAGTTATGTAAAGGATGAACCCTTTAATGTTCTATTAATGACAGTATTGCAAGGTCACATGGGGAATTAGGCCAATGTGAATGAGGCTTTTGATATTTGGGCGACAGACATTTGAGAAAATCATAGAAGAGAAAAAAACAAAAAAAAGAATAAGTCAATCAAAAAGAGAGATTTGTCAGTGTCATGCTAAATTTTCCCTTTGCGCAGGCAGATGTCTCTGAGCTGTGGCTGCAAGTGTTAGGCACGGAGATTTGCTGGAATGGGTAACTGTGCTGCAACATGAAACATGAAGGTTAATAAGCAAGCGACCCGAGCTCGCAAGTTCCAGAAAAAACACATAATAGAGATTTCTAAGAATGGATAATGAGCCGCAAAAATAGCAGCTTGTAACATCCCAGGAGTCTACGTGTACATGTGCATCCTGGCAAGGGTGTACAAATATATCTATCTATATACACATCTCTATCTGCATGCCGGCAAGGGTGAGCACACATGGGTTTGTGTGCGTGCCGGCAAGGCTGCACGTGCCCATAGGCGTAGGCGCGTGCCGGCGAGGGTGCGCGCACACACATGGGCGTAGGCGCGTGCCGGCGAGGGTGCGCGCACACACATGGGCGTAGGCGCGTGCCGGCGAGGGTGCGCGCACACACATGGGCGTAGGCACGTGCCGGCGAGGGTGCGCGCACACACATGGGCGTAGGCGCGTGCCGGCGAGGGTGCGCGCACACACATGGGCGTAGGCGCGTGCCGGCGAGGGTGCGCGCACACACATGGGCGTAGGCGCGTGCCGGCGAGGGTGCGCGCACACACACACACGTATGTAACGAAGAGTGCAAGCAGAGAGCACACACAAAGTTATACTGTCGCACTTTCCCCCATCCCCATTATGATCTCTCCAAGGTTTTGGTACACAGACTGGGCTATCATACGCTGTCTACACTGCTGAATATCAGATTATACGGATTCTCTTGCGGTGTTTCATCATATGCACACAGGGATTTCTCTCCATTAGAGGAGTATTATGTGCCTCTTGACAGCACTTTTTGCTTTTGACGCTTTCGTGCTATTGCTTCACATTTATGAGAGAAGTTTCTAGTACCGCTGATATATTATGGGGAGCACTGCATATATTTGTGGAGAGCACTCAATTATGGGATAGTGTTCCCAGCCAAGCACATTATTTCTGTGGTTGATGGTGTGCGCTTTGTTTTTAATCCATTTTTGTGAGGTCTCCGTATTTGTGTTTTCCAAGTATATCAATAAAGGGTATATATTCTCCAAACATAATAGTGAATACTTTCTACTTGAGCCCGTCTGCTTCAAGTGTTGTCAAATACGGCTTCTTTACAATGTTTGCTCTGCCTGTCATTTTAGGGGCTTCAATTGTACTGATCGTTATGTGCACATACATGGACGGAGCGCTGCGAGTATACCTGTATGCAATCGGGACCTCTTCTGTGTGCTAATAAATATATACATATATTTACAAACACTGGAGTCCTTTTAAACAGATCAACTGCAACTGTTAAACGACATGCACGCTGATCAGTGATTATTTAACAGTCTGTTTAGACAGGCCGACGGCGCTTCCTATGCATGCAGAACGATCGGTAATCGATTGTTCTGTGCACGTAGATTCATTCATCTCGCAAGCACTGGTCCTGCTTCCACTATGTTGACGGTGATTTTTAAGCCTGCTTAAAAACTACTTTAGCCGACGATCGAGCATGTTGTCAGGTGATTGCCGGTCTGTTTTCTGATAATCGGGGAACAGGCATTCCTAAAACGCTCATTTCCGATCATCGGCGGTGTAAATGGACCCTAACACAATTTACTGTCACTGGTAGAAGACAAGCCGAGGCAGGAGCGTAATCTGTTTATCTTTAGAGACACTCAATTAATTAAGGTAAAGCAAACTCTTCCGTGCCCTTGGGGGGTCAGAAGACAATCTGATAGCGCTTGCAGCCAGTCAGGCTCTCTTCATAGTCACCTGCCAGACAGGAGCAGCAGCACAACCTGCTATACAAGCCGCAGTCTGCCACTTAGCGCCCAGATTGCTCGCCCAGGGGTCCGGGCGCTGCAGCTCGTTACGCTGTGCCCAGTGTTAGCGTCCACTTGGTATTTCCACCGTCATCTTTGACTGTATGATTAAGAAGTCCTGCGACTTCCTAACTGTTTCAATTATTCTCCAATTGTTGTTGTTGACGATACATTGTAGCAAACCCGTAGCTGTGCAAAACACCAGGTCCATACTGGTTTCCAGCTCTGGACATGGAAGTTTGACCTTATGGAGCTGGGCAGACCCCTTTACTGGGTAAACGCACATCTGCCGCATTGGGGAAATTTTTTCCAGGAACTCAGTTATTCGCTATCTGCAGGCTGAAGAATAAACGTGAAATATCAAAGGTTACAAATGAAATCACTAGTAGACGTCAGTAAATGCACGAGATATAGAGGTTTGTAGAAAGCGGTCACATGGGAGACTTTCACCCTGCTACGGTCTTAATGCTGCTCTTATAAGGAGCTGAATGTGGACATGGAGGTGGAAGAGAACAACAAGGAGTACAGGCCGGGTGGTCTCTGCGGCAGGAAAGATGCAACATTGCTGTCCCTTTGGGCAAAGACGTAAGCAGTATAGTCATACAGTGGATGTCTGCCAGCCAGGAAGTCCGTGCAGCATGGATGAAATCAATACGAGGACCCTACTGGTGAATGCCTGTACACCGCTCTATCCCAGGACAGGAGGGTCTGATGTCTGTTGCGAGGGTGGAATTCCCCCTCCAGCTATGAGGGTGCAAATTCACACAGCCCTTAGCAAACAAGGATAGTGCCAACATGAACCAGAACCCCAAAGATACCCACTGATGACCGCACACAAAGAAAGCTAAAGAGTCTGAGGCGCAGAGGATTTAAGGACAGTTACTATAAATATGAGAGGAGATTCACTGTGACTACTGCAAAGTAGGGCCGACATGCTTAATAAATAGCAAGCTCATAGAAAAATGCAAAAGCATCAAATACTGGAACAATATGCACTAAAGACCCCTGAGCAGGTGCGGAGTCCTGCAGATCTAGGGCAGGCGCTAGTGCGCTGCCCGCTGACCTCAGTGTGCTCACGGCGGGGCTGGGTAAGTCTTGGACCTTGCCATGCTGGATTAAGACCTGGCAACGTCACAAGGACGGGACATAGCAAGACGCTAATTATAACTGCTGCTCTGCCGGGAAGTGTTACCTGGGGGACGCCTCTGCAGGCGGAATCCATCAGGTGTAAAAGGTATGGGTTCTGCAGGACAACTCGGAGATAACAGCACCACTGGCAACAAGGATCTTACTCACATGCCACAGTAACCAGATATTTCCCCAAAATCCTGAAATCAAGACATTCTGCACAGTCTGATAAGTCTTACCTCTGCCAATAGTACAGTGATCTGGAAAAGCTGAGAAACAACAAACATGGCATTTATTTCAGCTTCTATAAAAGCAAGCATCCAGCTTTCCCAAGCTGCTGAAAGGCAAATCCATACCTAACTTGTCTCCTCCATACATCTGTGACCTCGTCTCCCGGTACTTTCCTGCACGCAACCTCCGATCCTCACAAGATCTCCTTCTCTACTCCCCTCTTATCTCCTCTTCCCACAATCGCATACAAGATTTCTCTCGCACATCACCCCTACTCTGGAACTCTCTACCACAACATATCAGACTCTCACCTACCATCGAAACCTTCAAAAAGAGCCTGAAGACCCACCTCTTCCGACAAGCCTATAACCTGCAGTAACCACCGATCGACCAAACCGCTGCACGACCAGCTCTACCCTCGCCTACTGTATTATCACCCATCCCTTGAAGATTGTGAGCCCTCGCGGGCAGGGTCCTCTCTCCTCCTGTACCAGTTATGACTTGTATTGTTTAAGATTATTGTACTTGTTTTTATGTATACCCCCCTCACATGTAAAGCGCCATGGAATAAATGGCGCTATAACAATAAATAATAATAATAATAATAATAATACCTGCAGATTGTCATTTAGCGAATGCAGCCACCGCAGCAGTCTGTCAGCTGAAAAGCAAAGCTGCACACTTACGTCCACCTCCATTAGGAGCACACTGGCACAAGTAGGGAGGATTTTAGTTTGAGTCCCTAGGATTCCTTGTGACTACATCTATAACAGGCAAAACACATTCCACAGAAGTTGTCAGGAAGCTCTCCGAGCATTCGTGAGGTAGACGAGGCAAGGATTGCTATTGGCCTCTCGGAGAGGTAGCGCTTCATTAATAGGATGGGAAGCTTTCCCAGGCTCCTGAGTGGTGACTCTCAGCTGTGCAGGGACACATTTCACAGTTGTGCTTGGAAGAAAGAAGTTTTTCTAATCCTGCAAAACTCCTTTACTTTAGTCCCCCCAGAGAAGAGAGTGGACACCAGAGGCTGCTCCACCTGCATGAGGCCCAGTATGAGGTGTAGGTACAGATCAGCTGACCTGCACCTGTGCACAGTAGGAAGAGCGCTGTGACGCCCGGGCTGATCTGTACAATGCATGTATGGCAGATCTCGCCCCTATTACGTCAGCAACGGGCAACTTTCTAACAGCACATACTCGACACCGCTGCTGACAACTCTATATTTAGCTCTCACAAATCACACACCTAGAGGTGTTATGTAAGGAGAGCAAATAATAACAAGGGATACTGTGTAACCCGGAGGATGGGCGGGGGGCACACTACCAGACACAGCCCATACACAATCTGCAACACCTCGGGGTCACTTATGACCACCCACAAGAAAACAGGCAGGTGCCAGCACCCAAGAGTCTTCTAAGTACAAACTACCTGGAAAGATCCTTACCTGGCACTCCCAGTGGGCACCATCCCTGGTACGAAGCTTCACATCACCAGGCAGTGCCCACCTGAGAAACCCTCCGCTTTATACTACAACAGCTAGCTACCTGGGGGCGCACTTTCATCTTCCGCAAATAGCCCCCATTTCACCTTTGCCTCTCCACTTCTCAAGCCAGCGGGCATCACCAATATGCACCCTTCTCTTTTTCAACAAGTGCCACCTACATGTATCTTCCTCCACGCCCATCACGTGTACCCTATATGCATCCTTGTCTTTCCCCAAACTGGTGCCCCCCAACAAACCCACTCTTTTCTAACAGGAAGCACATACTCCATGTCCCCTCCTCCACCTTATAAACTTCTCCTATCCAACATGTGCCCCCCCACGTTCCCTTTCCCCTCCCCGGCAGGTGCCCCCCCACGTTCCCTTTCCCCTCCCCGGCAGGTGTCCCCTTCTCCTCCCCGGCAGGTGCCCCCCCATGTTCCCTTCTCCTCCCCACGTCCCTTTCTTCTCTCCGGCAGGTGTCCCCTTCTCCTCCCCCGCAGGTGCCCCCCCCATGTTCCCTTCTCCTCCCCCGCAGGTGCCCCCCCCCATGTTCCCTTCTCCTCCCCCGCAGGTGCCCCCCCCATGTTCCCTTCTCCTCCCCACGTCCCTTTCTTCTCTCCGGCAGGTGTCCCCTTCTCCTCCCCGGCAGGTGCCCCCCCACGTTCCCTTCTCCTCCCCCGCAGGTGCCCCCCCACGTCCCCTTCTCCTCCCCGGCAGGTGCCCCCCCACGTCCCCTTCTCCTCCCCCGCAGGTGCCCCCCCACGTTCCCTTCTCCTCCCCCGCAGGGGCTCCCCCAAGGTTCCCTTCTCCTCCCCCGCAGGTGCCTCCCCATGGTTCCCTTCTCCTCCCCCGCAGGTGCCCCCCCATGTTCCCTTCTCCTCCCCCGCAGGTGCCCCCCCATGTTCCCTTCTCCTCCCCCGCAGGTGCCCCCCCATGTTCCCTTCTTCTCCCTGGCAGGTGCCCCCCACGTCCCTTTCTTCTCTCCGGCAGGTGTCCCCTTCTTCTCCCCGGCAGGTGCCCCCCACGTCCCTTTCTTCTCTCCGGCAGGTGTCCCCTTCTTCTCCCCGGCAGGTGCCCCCCACGTCCCTTTCTTCTCTCCGGCAGGTGTCCCCTTCTTCTCCCCGGCAGGTGCCCCCCACATCCCCTTCTCCTCCCTGGCAGGTGCCCCCCCAGTCCCTTTCTTCTCTCCGGCAGGTGCCCCCCCATGTCCGCTTCTCCTCCCCGGCAGGTGCCCCCCACGTCCCTTTCTTCTCTCCGGCAGGTGTCCCCTTCTCCTCCCCGGCAGGTGCCCCCCACGTTCCCTTCTCCTCCCCGGCAGGTGCCCCCCCACGTTCCCTTCTCCTCCCCCGCAGGGGCTCCCCCAAGGTTCCCTTCTCCTCCCCCGCAGGTGCCCCCCCATGTTCCCTTCTCCTCCCCCGCAGGTGCCCCCCCCATGTTCCCTTCTCCTCCCCCGCAGGTGCCCCCCCATGTTCCCTTCTCCTCCCCCGCAGGTGCCCCCCCATGTTCCCTTCTCCTCCCCCGCAGGTGCCCCCCCATGTTCCCTTCTCCTCCCCCGCAGGTGCCCCCCCATGTTCCCTTCTCCTCCCCCGCAGGTGCCCCCCCATGGTTCCTTCTTCTCCCTGGCAGGTGCCCCCCACGTCCCTTTCTTCTCTCCGGCAGGTGTCCCCTTCTCCCCGGCAGGTGCCCCCCACATCCCCTTCTCCTCCTTGGCAGGTGCCCCCCACGTCCCTTTCTTCTCTCCGGTAGGTGCACCCCCATGTCCGCTTCTCCTCCCCGGGAGGTGCCCCCTTCTCAGCCCCAGTCCGGTGCCGCCTCCTCCCCTGCGGCAGGTGTCTGTAGTACGCACCCTTCCCCTCTCTCCCCCTCCAGCTTCTCCGGCACGTACCTTGCTCTTCACCTCCACGGTACCCAGGGACCTGCTGCTGGTGCCCGTAGACCGGTGGCTCCGGTTCATGTTGCCGTTGAGCGCTCTCTCCTCTCGTCTCTTCGTCCACCTTGCGCTTGTAACTGGAAGGTATTCCCGTGTGACACGGAGCCTGGAACCGCTACGTCACAATCCCACCTCTCGGTCGTCTGCGTCAATACCCCGCCCACTGCCCCATCCGCAGACCACGCCCATTACAAGGCCAGCCGGACACCTGGAAAGGAGCGCTGCGTTACGTGATGACGTCACTATGGCCGGCTACCATGGAAACAACAACAAATGTGACAGCAAAGTGTAAGAGGAGGGGAGACAAAATGTGTGATAGACAAGACTCCGCTTTGTGCGGGCGACACCTACCTGTACACATGGAGCGGTCCTCCTAAATAGTGACACCTACCTGTGTATAAGGAGCGGTCCTCCTATATAGTGACACCTACCTGTGTATAAGGAGCGGTCCTCCTATATAGTGACACCTACCTGTGTATAAGGAGCGGTCCTCCTATATAGTGACACTACCTGTACATAAGGAGCGTTCCTCCTAAATAGTGACACCTACCTGTACACATGGAGCGGTCCTCCTAAATAGTGACACTGCCTGTATATAAGGAGCAGTCCTCCTATATAGTCACACCTACCTGTACATATGGAATGGTCCTCCTATATAGTGACACTGCCTGTATATAAGGAGCAGTCCTCCTATATAGTGACACCTATCTGTACATATGGAGCGGTCCTCCTATATAGTGACACTGCCTGTGTATAAGGAGCGGTCCTCCTATATAGTGACACCTACCTGTGTATAAGGAGCAGTCCTCCTATATAGTCACACCTACCTGTACATATGGAATGGTCCTCCTATATAGTGACACCTATCTGTACATAAGGAGCAGTCCTCCTAAATAGTGACACTGCCTGTATATAAGGAGCAGTCCTCCTATATAGTGACACCTACCTGTGTATAAGGAGCAGTCCTCCTATATAGTCACACCTACCTGTACATATGGAATGGTCCCCCTATATAGTGACACCTATCTGTACATAAGGAGCAGTCCTCCTAAATAGTGACACTGCCTGTATATAAGGAGCAGTCCTCCTATATAGTCACACCTACCTGTACATATGGAATGGTCCTCCTATATAGTGACACCTATCTGTACATATGGAGCGGTCCTCCTATATAGTGACACTGCCTGCGTATAAGGAGCGGTCCTCCTATATAGTCACACCTACCTGTACATATGGAGCGGTCCTCCTACATACTGACACCTACCTGTGTATAAGGAGCGGTCCTCCTATATAGTGACACTTACCTGTACATATGGAACGGTCCTCCTATATAGTGACACCTACCTGTACATATGGAGCGGTCCTCCTATATACTGACACCTACCTGTGTATAAGGAGCAGTCCTCCTATATAGTGACACCTACCTGTACATATGGAACGGTCCTCCTTTATAGTGACACCTACCTGTGTATAAGGAGCGGTCCTCCTATATAGTGACACCTACCTGTACATATGGAACGGTCCTCCTATATAGTGACACCTACCTGTACATATGGAACGGTCCTCCTATATAGTGACACCTACCTGTGTATAAGGAGCGGTCCTCCTATATAGTGATACCTACCTGTACATATGGAGCGGTCCTCCTATATAGTGACACTGCCTGTATATAAGGAGCAGTCCTCCTATATAGTGATACCTACCTGTACATAAGGAGCGTTCCTCCTAAATAGTGACACCTACCTGTACACATGGAGCGGTCCTCCTAAATAGTGACACTGCCTGTATATAAGGAGCAGTCCTCCTATATAGTGACACCTACCTGTGTATAAGGAGCAGTCCTCCTATATAGTGACACCTACCTGTACATATGGAGCGGTCCTCCTATATACTGACACCTACCTGTGTATAAGGAGCGTTCCTCCTATATAGTGATACCTACCTGTACATATGGAGCGGTCCTCCTATATAGTGACACTGCCTGTATATAAGGAGCAGTCCTCCTATATAGTGATACCTACCTGTACATATGGAACGGTCCTCCTATATACTGACACCTACCTGTACATATGGAGCGGTCCTCCTATATACTGACACCTACCTGTACATATGGAGCGGTCCTCCTATATAGTGACGCCTACCTGTGTATAAGGAGCGGTCCTCCTATATAGTGACACCTACCTGTGTATAAGGAGCAGTCCTCCTATATAGCAACACCTACCTGTATATAAGGAGCGGTCCTCCTATAGCGAAACCTACCTGTGTATAAGGAGCGGTCCTCCTATATAGCGACACCTACCTGTGTATAAGGAGCGGTCCTCCTATATAGCGACACCTACCTGTGTATAAAGAGCGGTCCTCCTATATAGTGACACCTACCTGTACATAGGGAGCAGTCCTCCTATATAGTGACTCCTACCTGTGTATAAGGAGTGGTCCTTCTATATAGTGACACCTACCTGTATTTAAGGAGTGGTCCTATATAGTGACACCTACCTGTACATATGGAGTGGTCCTCCTATATAGTGACACTCACCTGTCTATAAGGAGCAGACCTCCTATATAGTGATACCTACCCGAACAAAAGGAGTGGTCCTCCTATATAGTGATACCTACCTGTACATATGGAACGGTCCTCCTATATAGTGACACCTACCTGTCTATAAGGAGCAGCCCTATATAGTGACACCTATCTGTGTATAAGGAGCAATCCTCCTATATAGTGACACCTACCTGTCTATAAGGAGCAGTCCTCCTATATAGTGATACCTACCTGTGTATAAGGAGCAGTCCTCCTATATAGTGACACCTACCTGTGTATAAGGAGCAGTCCTCCTATATAGTGACACCTACCTGTCTATAAGGAGCAGTCCTCCTATATAGTGACACCTACCTGTGTATAAGGAGCAGTCCTCCTATATAGTGACACCTACCTGTGTATAAGGAGCAGTCCTCCTATATAGTGACACCTACCTGTGTATAAGGAGCAGTCCTCCTATATAGTGACACCTACCTGTGTATAAGGAGCAGTCCTCCTATATAGTGACACCTACCTGTGTATAAGGAGCGGTCCTCCTATATAGTGATACCTACCTGTCTATAAGGAGCAGTACTCCTGCATAGTGATACCTACCTGTATATAAGAAGCAGTCCTGTATTAGACCTGATGAGACTGGTGTACTTACTTTGAAAATTCATGTCAGTGTGACTTCATAATCCTAAAATAAAAATGAGCATTTTATGACCACAGCTCTAGCAATTTAGAAGGGAACCTGTCACCAGGTTTTCCCAATATAAAATACAGCCACTGCCTTTAGGCTACAGTATGTGCACACGGTGCGGATTTTGCTGCAGATCCGCAGCATTTCTGGCCCTGCGGGTCCGCAGCATAATCTGCTGCGTTGTGCAGTACCAATTTACTTTATGCAAAATGGAAACCGCTGTGCACATGCTGCGGAATTTTCCGTGTGGTTTTGCTGCGGTTTCAAATCCGCAGAAAGAAATGACATGTCACTTCTTTTCTGCGGATTCCGCTGCGGTTCACCATCTCCTCCATTGTAGAGGTGATAAACCGCAGGATAAAACCACAGTTTAATCCGCAGGTAAACCGCAGGTCTTTTGACCTGAAATTTACCTGCGGATTTTACAAAATCTGCGGGGAGAAATCCGCAGCACCTAAAAACTACGTATGCACATACCCTTAGTGTTTTAAAACTGATACAAAACCGGACTTCTTCCCAAGAAAACGCAAGTTTTTTGCACCTTTTTTTCCGCGCGTCTTCTGGACTCATAGGAAACAGCTGAAAACGCGGACTGAAGCAGAAAATAATGAGCATGCTGCGTTTTTAGCCGCTAAGCGTTTCCTATGCGGAAAAAAACACATCAATTGGCACAATAAGGCCAAAATGCATTAAAATTAACGGGATGCTTATTTTAAGTGGTTTTGAAGCGATTTGACCCCGAAAAACGCTTCAAAAACGCTTCAAAAATGCAACGTGGGCACACAGCCTTAAAGCCTCTATTACAGCAGTCAAGCAACCTGCACATCAGTCCCAATCCCCCTCTCTCTGCATATCCCCAAAAATAAAGATCAACAATTATCACAATCAAAAATCCACAGACTGGATATATAGAGTGACTACCACACATAAGACAATAAAAATGTATAATTTTATTAGAGTATATTTAAAAGAAAAGAAGATAAGGTACGTCAACATAGAGGGACACAGAACAAGGACTTAAGAAGTCCATATGTCCACAGAAGGTAGAATTAATAACAATAGCAATAAACTAATATTACCCCATTGTATAATAGCCATCCTAGATATGCATTTGGAAATGGGCATATAGAACATATAAAAAGTATAAATACCTCTAAAGTGGATTCAATGGAGGGTAGTGCCATCCTGTCCTGTGTTCCGCACCCTGACACGCGTTTCAAAGCAGTTCCTCGGTTGAAACGCGCATCGTGGTGAGGGACACAGGACAGGACGCCACTACTCTACATTGGATTCACTTTTCGGTAATTATACATTTTATATGGACTATACGCCCATTACCAAATGCATATTTGCTGAACTACCTTATTTTCTTTTAAATATACTCTGTTAAAATTATACATTTTTACTATCTTATGTCTGATAGTTACTATATATATCCAACCTGCAGATTTCTGGTTGCGATAATTTTGATATTTATTAATTGCAAGGGTGACCCTAGGAATTACCACCCTCTCAGTATATATTGGCACGTTTGTTGATATTGATATCCCCCAAAATACCTTATATTATCCCCCATACATCGCAGTCATGTCCTATGGGCATCGCTGGTCTTGGTCAGCACCTCCTCTGTTATCACAATCGGCATCTGCGCATGCGCCGACTTTACTTCCAGGTCAACGGCGCTCTTTGTACTCTCCTTGTGCATTCGCAGAGTACATTACTCTGCCCTCAGTAGGACAGAGAGAAGTGCGCCTGCGCAGGAGCGAGATTGGGGGACGCTGTGGAGATGATGTCGGACGCATCATCTACATGACGCAGGGAAGGACTATGGCGATTGCAACAAGGGAGGGGGCGCAAGTGCAAGACCAACTCATTGGGCTGGCCAAAGTGGACAGCTCTATATGGGGGGATTCTAAAAGGTATTTTTTGGGTTACGCAGAAGGGGATTGGGGACTTATAAAAAAAAAACAGATTTTTAACAGCCATTCTTACATTACTTGGATTTTTAAAGTAAGTACGCATGCCTCATCAGGTCTACGATATCTATTTAATAAGGCAAACTGGTTATATTGTGAAATTTGTTGACAGATCTTCTTTAAAAAGGACCCAACACCTCTTCTTATTGTTAATATTCATAAAATAAAAGCTCTTGGGCATCTGTATTTTTTAGAACTCTGCATTGTATCGTTCCTCTGTTATTCCTACTACACATTTATGAATAAAGTGACAACTGGGTGTTCCTAATTGGGGTTGTGTCCTTCCATATTCTGACACTGTCCAATCAGTGCTGCCGATGTCAGTCTGGGTAGGGACACACCCCTTTGACAAAGTAAAAGGTAACACCCTGTTGACAATGTATTCATAAATGTTCAGGAGCAATAACAGAGGGATGGCACAACTCAGAATTACAAGGAAAGATGCTTCAGAATTGTTGTTACATGGATAACACAAGTATTTTTGTGCCAGGAGTGGCAACAGGTCTTCTTTACGAGCTGATAAGTGCAATGTCCTCAGGCACTCTCCAGAGATGACAGCGGCGGTGTAGTATGGGCAGCCATACTTGTGGCTGTGCCCAGCTGGGGTGGGGGTGGCTCTGACATGTAAAGATGGAATTTATGGCTGTGATAATTGCAGTGATGTTGTCATCACGGATCATAGACACTCTGTTCCGTATAGAGAGGCTTTTGGCCACGGAGGTCGAATCTTATCGACTTTATTGATACAAGATAAGCTGTGAAGTTCTTCAGTGAAATAGTCAGAATTTCTGTCGTTCCTCAGCAGGGTGTAGTCAGGTTTCCACGTTCTACCACACAGGAAAGGATGAGCCTGTGCAGGAAACTTTTGATTTCTGACATGTTCGGATGAACAGAATGATGTACATAATACCATACATACCTTTCATAGGCCTTCGAGTCGCACATACGCTCGGAATCTAGAACTCATCAGGTGTCACTTACATAACCAGGTATCTCTAGAGAAGTGATCAGATAAAAACTGGAATGGCCTGTTAGGATGTACAAGAACATTCCATAAATGTTAGCTGCACTATTTTGAGTGCATACTTTTCACTTATAACTGGGCATGGCCTGGTGGACCGCGTATAGCACTGAGCCACCTACATGTCCTGTACCTTCATACCTGGGCATGGCCTGATTGACTGTGTACAGGGCTGAGCCACCTACATGTACTGTACCTTCATACCTGGGCATGGCCTGGTGGACGAAGCATCAAAACATCCTGTACCATCATACCTGGGCATGGCCTGGTGGACTGTGTACAGCACTGAGCCACCTACATGTCCTGTACCTTCATAACTGGGCATGGCCTGATTGACCATGCACAGGGCTGAGCCACCTACACATCCTGTACCTTCATACCTCAGCATGGTCTGGTGGACGAAGCATCCAAACATCCTGTATCATCATATCTGGGCATGGCCTGGAGGACTGTGTACAGCACTGAGCCACTTACATGTCATGTACCTTTATATCTGGGCATGACCGGCTGAACTAAGAAACTACACATCCTTTACCTTCATATCTGGGCATGGCCTTGTGGACTGAGCACCTACACATCTTCTACCTTCATATGTGCGTATGTCCTGGTAGATCGTGTACAGGACTGAGCCACCTACATGTCCGGTACCTTCATACCTGAGTATGAACTGGTGGACTGAGCATCTAAGTATCCTGTACCATCATACCTGGGCATGGCCTCGTGGACTGTGTACAGCTCTGAGCCACCTACCCAGAGCATGTTCTGGTGGGCTTTTTACAGGATTGAGCCACCTACCCATCCTGTATCTTCAAACCTGGGCATGGCCTTATGGACTGTATATAGCCCTGAACACCTACATGTCTTGTACCTTCATACCAGGAAATGGCCAGGTGGACTGTGTACAGGACTGAGCACATTCACCAGCTACACGTCCGGTACTTCCATACTTGAGTATGAGATGGCTGACTGACCACCTAAACAACCTGTACCTTCATACTTGGGCTTAGCCTGGTGGAGTGTACACAGGACATAGCTAGGTGGACCATGTACACTACACATCCCATACCTTCATAGATGGAGGGTGTTGGACATGGCCCGTTCACATTCATATATCTTGGGTGGCCATCTGGGGATGGACACAACTCAAGAACTGGTCATGCGGAGATTCTTTTGGCCTATATGTCACCAGGAAATCTTAAAAGTATTGCAGGCCCTGTCCCACCGGCAAAGTCACCCCACACTGAAGCTTCATCGTCCAGATGCACATCTCCTCACATCAACATCTCCTCCAGGCACAAGAAGCTTAAGCAAAGGACTATATTTGGTTTGCCAGGGGGAGGGAGTTCATCCTCCGGGAATGAGTCCTCGCAATAATTCCCACAGTGCAGAGTAAGTTCTTGGCCAAATGGCAAGTCCCCTATAAGGTGGTGGAGAAGCTTGGTGAAGTGAACCACAAGCTCATCACCCAGGAAGACGAAAACCCTACCAAGTGTACCACATCAATTTTATCAAACCTTGGAAAGACAGGGAGCACATTGAAACTCCATGTTAGCTGATCAAGCCAGAAGCAGATGTTGACGGAGTCAAAATAACGGAAAAGTTCTCAGATTTAGGGAACCCCATTTGTGGGTGAACTTGAAGCCCTATCGAATTTCCAAGGCCCGGCAGCTGATCGCCAAGGAAGTAAATCATTTGCTAAATCTCAAAGTCACTGAGGAATCCAGAAGTGGGTGATCTAACCCAATTGTCCTGGTTATAAAAACCAATGGCGAATGGAGGTTCTGTAATGATAATAAGAAGCGGAATTAAATCTCCAAATTCGATGCATATCTGATGCAGCGTGCCAATGAGCTGATTGAGAGACTTGGGCCGGCAAGGTACATAACCACCCTGGATTTAACCAAGGGATACTGGCAAATCCCCATGTCACAAGAAGCCAAGGAGAAGACCTCTTTCTCTACGCCAAACAAATTCTTTCAATACGTCCATATGCTGTTTGGACAGCAAGGAACTCCGGCCACCTTCCAGAGGGCCATGGACCGGATCCTCACACCTCATAAGATTTACGCTGCGGCATACCAAAACGATATTGTAGTGTTCAGCCCAGATTGGGGAGTCATCTGCGAAAGGTCCAGACAGTGTTTGATGCTCTCAGGAAGGCGGGGATTTCTATAAATTAAAAAAAAAGTGCCATGGGGAAAGAAGAGGACAAATATCTAGGAAATGTAGTAGGTAAAGGCAAGATCAAACCCCAGATCAGTAAAGTGGACGCAATCGAAAACTGTCCGAGACCACTCTCAAAGAAGCAAGTTAGAGCCTTTCTGGGAATCGTGGGGTACTACAAGAGGTTCCTCCTATTTAAACTTTGCCATAATGGCCGCAGCCCTGACTGACCTCCTTAACGGGAAAAATCAGCTATGGCCAAATGGACAGCGGAGGCGGAGATAGCCTTTCAAGAAATGAAAGTAGCTCAGTATAAGCAGCCGGTTCTGGTGGCCCCCGACTTTAAAAAGGAATTTGTACTCCTGACAAACACCTCAGAAGTGAGTTTAGGAGCAGTCCTTTCTCAGGAGATACACGGGTAGGAGCACCCCATTCTCTACCTGAGTAGGAAGCTGTCGGCATGTGAGAAGAATTATTCCATCATAGAAAAGGAATGTTTGGCCATAAAGTGGGCAGTAGACACATTACGATACTATCTGTTAGGGCTCGCTCACACGAGCGAATAAATCGGATTGGTGCAATCCGAGAAAAAATTGGATTGCACTTGGCCCAGTATTATTCTATGGGATAGTGCACATCTGCGATTATTTTCTCATGCGGATTTGGCATGTGAAAACAATCACAGCATGCAACAAATGGCTGCGAGAAGCAGATCGCACGCACCCATACAAGTTTATGGGTGCCTGTGAAACATCGCACTTCACTCGAATGTTACCCAAGTGCAATGTGATTCCCGTGGAGGCTGGCAATGAAGAAGATGGAGAAATTACTTTATCCATCTGCTCCGCACCTATGCTCCAGTTCTCACATGCAAGAGCATCATAGCACTGGCACTCTGCTCACACTCGCAGCAGAGCTGCAGCAGAGTGTCATTAGCATGTTGCATCTGATACTCTCCTATCAGATGCCATACGCTAGTGTGACTCCAGCATTAGGGCAAAAAATGATCAGACCATGCCCCACTCAGGTAATGAAAGGAAAAAAGGGGAAAAATGCTTGTTGTCTGCTGGTTTCTAGCCCTGCAGGATTTCAGCTTCCATGTGGAACACAGACCTGGGAAGCTACATGGTAATGCTGATGCCCTCTCGAGAATCCCTTGTATAGTGGTAGAAGATGACTACACAATAGGGTGAATAACCAAAGACAAAGATAAAATTATATTAAAAAAGGTATAAATTTTATTGATGCATACAATTAAAATATGTAAAATTGTGGGGAGCAATAAACAGAAGGAATATAAGAAAGTTCACGACAAATGTACGGTGGCTCAGTGGTTAGCACTGCAGCCTTGCAGCGCTGGGGTCCTGGGTTCAAATGCCACCAAGGACAACATCTGCAAGGAGTTTGTATGGGTTTCCTCCCACACTCCAAAGACATACTGATAGGGAATTTAGATTGTGAGCCCCATCGGGGACAGCGCCAATAATGACTGTAAAGCACTGTGGAATTAATGGTGCTATTTAAATGAGTAAAATAAATAAAACGTATGCGAACATAGTAGTAGAAGGTGCCAAGCCCTATGGCTTTAGCCAAAAGGGAGGTATGTAAGGTGGCTACTGGACATGTAGTTGATGGGAGGTATGTATCTTGGAGGTGATTGTCCTCAATGATGTAAACCTAGAGTAATGCTCTAGTGCACATAGTACTAAGAGGCTTGTTTTTTGCACCTGGGTCAGGTTTATAGGCAGCTTGAGCGATGGGCGGGTCTGGCTGCCCACATACCCCACCTCTTGGTGTGGTTCACATGATAAAATGGAGTCAGTTTGTTTGCCTGTGTGTGGAAGTAAGAAAACCTCCTGTGTTATGTCTGTTGGAACGCTTTACTTTGTTTTGCCTGCACTGAAAGTCTGTTTATTTTCTTTTGCTTGTGGCATGATTTGTGAAGAACCAATAGACCAGCCTGAACATTTAAATGGAAACATTTCCTATGTTACCTCGCCACGCACCCAAGTGAGTAGCATTCCCACAATGTCCTGCACTTTCACACCTGAGCATGAGATGGTTGACTGACCACCTACACAACCTGTATTTTCATACCTGGACATGGTCTGGTGGACAGCACGCAGGGCTCGGCATGGCTAGGTTGTCCGTATACAGAACTGAGCACCTGGACATCCTGTACCTTCATATCTGGTCATGGCCTGTGGACTATGTACAGTACCAAGCATCTATACGTCCTGTACTTTCATACCTGGGCATGGCCTTGTCGACTGCTTATAGAAAGGGGTATGACTGTTGCCTGGGCTTGGTTTGCAGGACTCTGTATGGTACTGAGTACCTACACACCCTTTGCCTTCTACAAATAGCTGACTGACTGATACCTGGTATATCCTAGTAGCCTGTCTTGGGAGTGGGGTTTGGAAAATCACAGGTGCTTTATCAGCCAGTTGGATGTGTGGACCTGTTTCCACCTCTGTGTGGCTCCATGTATTGCTATGCAGCCGCACGCTCCGATCCAAGTGCCAGCAGCAGTGCCGGGTATTAACATGCGAGGCTCGGCCGTGTTTCCCGCATGTGTGATCCCGGCCTTTAAGTAGATTCAGGGTATGTGCACACAGAGTTTTTTTGATGAGACTTTTGGATCATGTCTATTCCGAAATCTGTCTGAAAAAAATAGCTAAAAAAGTTTGAAAGACTCTTCCTGTTCATTTCCATTGTAAAACCACTTTGCTGTTCATATGTTCAATCTTTTGTGCATTTTTCTTTCACTGCAGGTTTTGAAAGAAAGCCTGGTTGGCAAAAAGAAAAGTGAGTGTCACGTCACCTCTTTGAATCAGCTCCTGATGGAAATTGCTCCAAATTAGGCACTGTCCAATAAAAAAAGCTGCAGAAAAAAAGGATTGAGGAAAAAAAGTTCCAAAAATACTTGAAAAACTCTTCAAAACCATTTCTTGAAATGAAAACAACTCCTCCAAAAACTCCCCAAAGAACGAGTGTTGCCACTAAAAAACTTATCTTTGACAGCCTCAAAAAAAACTCTGTGTAAGGTTGGTTTCACACATCAGTGTCTCCGGTACGTGTGGTGACAGTTTTCTCACCGGAGACACTGACACATGTAGACCCATTCAAATGAAAGGGTCTATGCACATGTCAGCATGTTTTCACGGACCGTGTGTCCGTGCGCAAAACACTCAAGCCAATGGGTCTATGTAAACACGTACTGCACATGGATGGTGTCCGTGTGCCGTCCATGTCGTTTTAAAACTCATAGGGTTAACATTGAAACAAACTGAAACCTCCCCTCACGTAATCTCTGGTCCTCCCAAGACCTCCTTCTCTCCTCCACACTTATTCGCTCCTCACCCAACCGCCTCCAAGACTTCTCCCGAATAGCCCCCACCCTCTGGAATTCTTTGCCCCAACACGTCCGACTATCAACCACACTCGGATCCTTCAGACGGAACCTGAAAACCCACCTCTTCAAGAAAGCTTACAGCCTGCAGTGATCCCCACTGCCCCCTCACCACTACTGGAGCTACCGCCTCACCATCACTGGAACCGCTGTAACCCTCCAACCTACTGTCTCCTTCCCCACCATCCTGTAGCATGTAAGCCCGAATGGGCAGGGTCCCTTCTCCCCTCTGTATCAGTCTGTCATTGTAAGTTTGTTTGCTGTTAGTGATATCTGTCATTTGTATGTAACCCTTCTCATGTACAGCACCATGGAACCAATGGTGCTATATAAATAAATAATAATAATAAATTGTTTCAACACACTGACAGCATATGGACAACAAACGGATCACACATGGATGGGACACACGGATAGCACGCGGATGCCACACGAATGTGACAAATTGACCCACAGACACGGATACGTCCGGTACATACCCTATAATGTCAAGCAGGTGAACTAATGGTCCTACACCCTAACTCATAAACTGCTTACAGAAAATGGAAGGACCAGATGGGCTAAGATTCCTTGTGTTCAATCCTATTGATTTCTCAGAGATAAGTAGCACGGGTGAAGTTCAGGACGAACATCTTGAGCATGTCTAGAGTGACCGCAAAGATAAGTAGGTAAGGATCAGATGTCAATGTTATACCTAATATTTTTTTGTAGTCCAAAAATTCAGGTGGCCTTCAAAAAAAATCTAGAATGGAGAGTTGTGGTGGAAAGTACCAGAAGATTTGGGGGAAGTTTCAGGGTAAAACTCAAGTTAGAGGATTTTTCTTTCTTTGCTAACTGGTAACGCACAGCTGTCCAATAATCTGGAAAATCTGATAAATCCATTCAATACTTTTCTGGTCCTTCAAGAAGAAGATAGGAATACTGTGATAAGTCTTCACTATTCTTGACTTTTCCTCAGTATTCCAATATTTCCAATGCGATCACAAAAACCAGAGCCAAGCGCACAATAAGTGTAAATGATTATTTCCTGCACTTTCTCTACAAGTTTCACTCTCCATAGTCCGACCTGAATGTCCACAAGCGCTTCTCCTTCTACATTTAGTCACCAGACAATGCAATAAACCAAGGGAGCCCGGCACAATTGTCTGCAGCCTTTACGACCTATTGTAAGTCCATCACATTGATTATAGACTCAGCCCTTCAAAGCCTTTCCCTACTGTGACTACTCATCCGAAACCCTGAAAACCGCCTGTTTATCCCAATTAATCCAAACATTCAGGAACAATGCGGTCACAGGGACAGGCCCTCATTGATGGGATTGGGGTGAGGATGGGCCCCTGGCACTTATCACTCTGCATTATCACATGGACATTGTACATCCTTTGTATAGTTGGAGCTCTGGTCCATACTCTGCTAATCGCAATATTTACCATTATCCTTCATGATGAGATTGTTGTTAGTCTTCTATTGCAGGGCCAGAAATTAGTGGTCTTCAGAAGGAGGGGTTAAAGGGTCAGTCCATCCCTTGACAGCTGGACCATAATTATGGCTCCTTGTGATGTTACTAATGGGACTCCAAGTCCCTTGGCTGCACTCTGCATGAAGGTGCAGAGACACAATGTAACTACTGGGATCTTCTAAGTCCAAGGTTGTCCCCTCCATTCTGCAGCTATATTGCAGTGATTTGTAAGGTCTTCAGCACCCAGGATTAACCATGTGAAGATGGATGCTGCCCCAGCACAGTCCAGAAGTTCTAGTTGGAGGAGCTGCCACAAAGTTCTTGTTTTTTTCTTTGTTAAATTTTTACTTTTACAGTGTCTCTTGTACATAAAATACAAATATTTTAAACATAGGCATCGCTAGATAAACAATATACAATAAGCAAATACATTGTATCACCTGTGGTTCATCTGCTTCTTATTGGAGACAGTCAGTGATACAGTGGACAAATAACATTTGTCAGTGAGGTTTATTTTTACCACTTCAGATCAGATATAGCATTTTCCAAAGCACATATCACAAGGGAGAAGCAAATAAGGATTACTGAACAAAATAAGGAACTCTGAAGCCTGCAGAATAGTGAGTGCAGCTCTGGAGTATAATACAAGATGTAACTCAGGATCAGTACAGGATAAGTAATGTAATGTATGTACACAGTGACTGCACCAGCAGAATAGTGAGTGCAGCTCTGGAGTATACTACAGGATGTAACCCAGGATCAGTACAGGATAAGTAATGTAATGTACATACACAGTAACTGCACCAGCAGAATAGTGAGTGCAGCTCTGGAGTATAATACAGGATGTAACTCAGGATCAGTACAGGATAAGTAATGTAATATATGTACACAGTGACTGCACCAGCAGAATAGTGAGTGCAGCTCTGGAGTATAATACAGGATGTAAATCAGGATCAGTACAGGATAAGTAATGTAATATATGTACACAGTGACTGCACCAGCAGAATAGTGAGTGCAGCTCTGGAGTATAATACAGGATGTAACTCAGGATCAGTACAGGATAAGTAATGTATATACACAGCAACTGCACCAGCAGAATAGTGAGTGCAGCTCTGGAGTATAATACAGGATGTAACTCAGGATCAGTACAGGATAAGTAATGTAATGTATGTACACAGTGACTGGACCAGCAGAATAGTGAGTGCAGCTCTGGAGTATAATACAGGATGTAACTCAGGCTCAGTACAGGATAAGTAATGTAATATATGTACACAGTGACTGCACCAGCAGAATAGTGAGTGCAGCTCTGGAGTATAATACAGGATGTAACTCAGGATCAGTACAGGATAAGTAATGTAATGTATGTACACAGTGACTGCACCAGCAGAATAGTGAGTGCAGCTCTGGAGTATAATACAGGATGTAACTCAGGATCAGTACAGGATAAGTAATGTATATACACAGTATCTGCACCAGCAGAATAGTGAGTGCAGCTCTGGAGTATAATACAGGATGTAACTCAGGATCAGTACAGGATAAGTAATGCAATGTATGTACACAGTGACTGCACCAGCAGAATAGTGAGTGCAGCTCTGGGGTATAATACAGGGTGTAACTCAGGATCAGTAATGTATGTACACAGTGACTCCACCAGCAGAATAGTGAGTGCAGCTCTGGAGTATAATACAGGATGTAACTCAGGATCAGTACAGGATAAGTAATGTAATATGTGCACAGTGACTGCACCAGCAGAATAGTGAGTGCAGCTCTGGGGTATAATACAGGATGTAACTCAGGATCAGTACAGGATAAGTAATGTAATGTATGTACACAGTGACTCCACCAGCAGAATAGTGAGTGCAGCTCTGGAGTATAATACAGGATGTAACTCAGGATCAGTACAGGATAAGTAATGTAATGTATGCACAGTGACTGCACCAGCAGAATAGTGAGTGCAGCTCTGGGTTATAATACAGGGTGTAACTCAGGATCAGCACAGGATAAGTAATGTAATGTATGTACACAGTGACTGCACCAGCAGAATAGTGAGTGCAGCTCTGGAGTATAATACAGGATGTAATTCAGGATCAGTACAGGATAAGTAATGTAATGTATGTACACAGTGACTGCACTAGCAGAATAGTGAGTGCAGCTCTGGAGTATAATACAGGATGTAACTCAGAATCAGTACAGGATAAGTAATGTAATGTATGTACACAGTGACTGCACCTGCAGAATAGTGAGTGGCAGCTCTGGAGTATAATACAGGATGTAACTCAGGATCAGTACAGGATAAGTAATGTAATGTATGTACACAGTGACTGCACTAGCAGAATAGTGAGTGCAGCTCTGGAGTATAATACAGGATGTAACTCAGGATCAGTACAGGATAAGTAATGTAATATATGTACACATTGACTCCACCAGTAGAATAGTGAGTGCAGCTCTGGAGTATAATACAGGATGTAACTCAGAATCAGTACTGGATAAGTAATGTAATGTATGTACACAGTGACTGCACCTGCAGAATAGTGAGTGCAGCTCTGGAGTATAATACAGGATGTAACTCAGGATCAGTACAGGATAAGTAATGTAATGTATGTACACAGTGACTCCACCAGCAGAATAGTGAGTGCAGCTCTGGGGTATAATACAGGATGTAACTCAGGATCAGTACAGGATAAGTAATGTAATATATGTACACAGTGACTCCACCAGTAGAACAGTGAGTGCAGCTCTGTAGTATAATACAGGATGTAACTCAGGATCAGTACAGGATAAGTAATGTAATATATGTACACAGTGACTCCACCAGCAGAATAGTGAGTGCAGCTCTGGGGTATAATACAGGATGTAACTCAGGATCAGAACAGGATCAGTATTGTAATGTATGTCCACAGTGACTCCACCAGTAGAACAGTAGAATAGTGAGTGCAGCTCTGGGGTATAATACAGGATGTAACTCAGGATCAGTAATGTAAGTACACAGTGACTCCACCAGTAGAATAGAGAGTGCAGCTCTGGAGTATAATACAGGATGTAACTCAGGATCAGTACAGGATAAGTAATCTAATGTATGTACACATTGACTGTACCAGCAGAATAGTGAGTGCAGCTCTGGGGTATATTACAGGATGCAACTCAGGATCAGTACAGGATAAGTAATGTAATGTATGTACACAGTGACTCCACCAGCAGAATAGTGAGTGCAGCTCTGGAGTATAATGCAGGATTTAACTCAGGATCAGTACAGGATAAGTAATGTAATGTATGTACTCAGAGACTCCATTAGCAGAATAGTGAGTGTAACTCTGGAGTATAATGCAGGATATAACTCAGGATCAGTACAGGATAAGTAATGTAATATATGTACACATTGACTCCACCAGTAGAATAGTGAGTGCAGCTCTGGAGTATAATACAGGATGTAACTCAGAATCAGTACTGGATAAGTAATGTAATGTATGTACACAGTGACTGCACCTGCAGAATAGTGAGTGCAGCTCTGGAGTATAATACAGGATGTAACTCAGGATCAGTACAGGATAAGTAATGTATATACACAGTAACTGCACCAGCAGAATAGTGAGTGCAGCTCTGGAGTATAATACAGGATGTAACTCAGGATCAGTACAGGATAAGTAATGCAATGTATGTACACAGTGACTGCACCAGCAGAATAGTGAGTGCAGCTCTGGGGTATAATACAGGGTGTAACTCAGGATCAGTAATGTATGTACACAGTGACTCCACCAGCAGAATAGTGAGTGCAGCTCTGGAGTATAATACAGGATGTAACTCAGGATCAGTACAGGACAAGTAATGTAATATGTGCACAGTGACTGCACCAGCAGAATAGTGAGTGCAGCTCTGGGGTATAATACAGGATGTAACTCAGGATCAGTACAGGATAAGTAATGTAATGTATGTACACAGTGACTCCACCAGCAGAATAGTGAGTGCAGCTCTGGAGTATAATACAGGATGTAACTCAGGATCAGTACAGGATAAGTAATGTAATGTATGTACACAGTGACTGCACCAGCAGAATAGTGAGTGCAGCTCTGGGTTATAATACAGGGTGTAACTCAGGATCAGCACAGGATAAGTAATGTAATGTATGTACACAGTGACTGCACCAGCAGAATAGTGAGTGCAGCTCTGGAGTATAATACAGGATGTAATTCAGGATCAGTACAGGATAAGTAATGTAATGTATGTACACAGTGACTGCACTAGCAGAATAGTGAGTGCAGCTCTGGAGTATAATACAGGATGTAACTCAGAATCAGTACAGGATAAGTAATGTAATGTATGTACACAGTGACTGCACCTGCAGAATAGTGAGTGGCAGCTCTGGAGTATAATACAGGATGTAACTCAGGATCAGTACAGGATAAGTAATGTAATGTATGTACACAGTGACTGCACTAGCAGAATAGTGAGTGCAGCTCTGGAGTATAATACAGGATGTAACTCAGGATCAGTACAGGATAAGTAATGTAATATATGTACACATTGACTCCACCAGTAGAATAGTGAGTGCAGCTCTGGAGTATAATACAGGATGTAACTCAGAATCAGTACTGGATAAGTAATGTAATGTATGTACACAGTGACTGCACCTGCAGAATAGTGAGTGCAGCTCTGGAGTATAATACAGGATGTAACTCAGGATCAGTACAGGATAAGTAATGTAATGTATGTACACAGTGACTCCACCAGCAGAATAGTGAGTGCAGCTCTGGGGTATAATACAGGATGTAACTCAGGATCAGTACAGGATAAGTAATGTAATATATGTACACAGTGACTCCACCAGTAGAACAGTGAGTGCAGCTCTGTAGTATAATACAGGATGTAACTCAGGATCAGTACAGGATAAGTAATGTAATATATGTACACAGTGACTCCACCAGCAGAATAGTGAGTGCAGCTCTGGGGTATAATACAGGATGTAACTCAGGATCAGAACAGGATCAGTATTGTAATGTATGTCCACAGTGACTCCACCAGTAGAACAGTAGAATAGTGAGTGCAGCTCTGGGGTATAATACAGGATGTAACTCAGGATCAGTAATGTAAGTACACAGTGACTCCACCAGTAGAATAGAGAGTGCAGCTCTGGAGTATAATACAGGATGTAACTCAGGATCAGTACAGGATAAGTAATCTAATGTATGTACACATTGACTGTACCAGCAGAATAGTGAGTGCAGCTCTGGGGTATATTACAGGATGCAACTCAGGATCAGTACAGGATAAGTAATGTAATGTATGTACACAGTGACTCCACCAGCAGAATAGTGAGTGCAGCTCTGGAGTATAATGCAGGATTTAACTCAGGATCAGTACAGGATAAGTAATGTAATGTATGTACTCAGAGACTCCATTAGCAGAATAGTGAGTGTAACTCTGGAGTATAATGCAGGATATAACTCAGGATCAGTACAGGATAAGTCATGTAATGTATCTGCACAGTGACTGCACCAACAGAACAGTGAGTGCAGCTCTGGAGTATAATGCAGAATTAGTATATTGTGTAATATGTTTACAATGTGGATTAATTCTCTATATTAACTTGAAAATGGTGTTTGCAGGGTAAAGGGCAACTGATAATATTATATTAGGTAACTGCTACTTAAGCAATAGCCCAGTGAGTTCCAACATGAACCTATAAGCTTAAACATATATTGACAGCCTAAGTTTAGCAAAGTCCCGACTTCCCCAATGCAATGCTCCCAGGTGAGAGGTATTTAATAGAAACTCTTGTAGGCCTAGATAACATCAGTGTCCTCATGTGTTTTGCATCACTGTAGCCCTTGTGCTTCCTTTCCTCTGAGGCAGTTTCAGTAAGGCCGGGGTCACACTAACCGACGCAAAATACGGTCAGTATTTTACATGCGTAATACGGATGAATGGCCCCTAAACAGTGCTCCGTATGTCATCCGTAATCAAGGTGTGGTCGCGTATTTTGCGCATGTCAGCATCCGTATGTAATCCGTATGCAATCCGTATGGTGTGATTTTCTCGCAGGCTTGCAAAATGGACATATAATGGAGCCCTATGACAGGGTTTATAACAGAAACCAAAGAATAGATATACTGTAGACACATAGAATGCATATATATATATATATATTCTATGTGTCTATATCTATTCTTTCGTTTCTTTATTAAAACTGTCAGTGTGAGTTTACTGTATAGCGCACTGAATTGCCGGCTTTGCTAAAAGACACCTGGTGCGTATTTCTCGCAAGTCACATGTGTGGTCCGTGTGTAATCTGTATTTTTTGCGCACCCATAGACTTGCATTGGCGTATTACGGCCGTAGTACGCTGACAATCGCAGCATCCTGCGATTGGCATGGAGCGTAGAATACGGATGAGAAATATACGGCTGGTGCGAGGGACCCCATAGAGAATCATTGGTCCGTGTGTAATGCGTGCTTTTAGCGCCTCTCACTCGGCCGTATTCCTCGCCAGTGTGACCCCGGCCTTATACGTCTATACACTTGCACACTTACATGTGAATGGAGTGAATGGTAAGGCTGCAGTATGACCCACCCAGATGTCAGAGGCCTGATAAATACGCCAGCCTCAACCTTTGCCCCCTGGTGTAGAAACTCTGCTGAGTCAGGAATTCACCTTGTCTTTGTACAGTTATGCAGAAATGTAGAAGATCCTGTTTTTCTGCATTGAAAATACCATTTGAAATGCAACTGTAGACTCCACGCTGGCAATGTATGAGGCCCAAGACGGACAGGCGACCAACTCAAACGTCCAGTTATCTGTAAGCACAAATTTACTGGCTGCAAATATGGCTGCTCCGAAGCCTCGAATATGAGACTGGTATATAACATTCATGTCGTATCATTGTAATTGGCAGCAGGCTCGGACTGGCCCACAGGGTAACGGGAATCCCCGGGGGGCCCCTGTGCAGATCTGGACCACCAATCCCATTATATGGGCAGTACTTGGCATAATTCACTTGATTCACTCTGTACAGAAAAAAAACGGCATCTCATCATTCATTACAAAAAATAACCAGTTTATTATATAGAGATATAGGCAAATTTGTGAACGAGGGTAGTGTAATATTTGTATGCAGGTGGAAAATGGGCTCCCAAAGTCAATGTTACTGGTGGGCCCTTGGTACCCCAGTCAGAAACTGATTGGCAGAAATGTTTTATATTAATGTTTTGCATTAATGTTGTGTTAATTACAGCAGGGGCTTAGCTGACCATACTCCATTAGATCCCTTTCCCCAATCTAGAATAGACTGGGTAACAGGTCTGACACATATACAGTAGATTTATTTCTCTTGGTATATGAGGTCTAGTTTCATGTTCTAGAAATCTTATTAGGACATTCTTTAGACCACCCCCAACAATACAGCTTTTTGAGGATTAGTAGATAAGCCAGTCACCCATGGGCTGAGCCTGCTGCTCCGGACTTAAGACTGAGTCTGAATGAAGTAATGAACTGTTAGTACAGTTATACACCCCATGTTGTAAGAAGCACTTACAGCGCCCATGATCATTATATAAAACTCCTCTGAAATACCAAATTTCGACCATAACGAACGATCGTCAACTGTTTATAAGGCACCGAATGTCTCTTTGCACTTAATTTGCAAAATAAATCACAGAGACATGTCCAGTATTGGATCAAAATTACTCATACATGTCTATGGATCTCTGAAAATCATGGACTGCATACATTGTCCACTCCTCAGACTACTAATTTTTCTCATGTAAAGCAATAGCAGACATACTCGGCATCTGCTGTTCCGTAGTTCTGCAGCCAATCAGCATCTGCTTCTATCTCACACCCTTCAGACTTCACACCCAAAAAAAGTGTGGGGTGCTGCTGATCTCTGACTTCCACTGGATGTCAGTTACATTTGAAGGAAATGATAGGAAAGTGGTGGGTGATTGGCTGCGGGGCTCACGTGACATAACAATTTCATGATAGCCCTGGGAGAGCCGACATCGCTGAAAAAGTGCCCACACTGGATATGAGCAAAGGTGTGTTTTACATGGGCAAACTAATAATTATGGTGGTTGAGAATGGGTTGTACGAGTAGTGGACAACCTCCTTAACATTAAAATGGGTAGGAGAGAATTGGCAGAAATAGTTTTTATCATTAGTGTAAAATCACCGAACAAACACTGATGGTAGAAACTGACGCACTGATGAAAACCTGATCCATAACACTGATCAACAACTACATGTTTTTAAGCAAGAGAAAAATCACAGATGTCTAAATTAGGCCTTATCTCACTTACTGAAAACTGCTGTCTTGAATGCTGCAGCCAGGATCATATTCCTCACCAATCGTTACACCGATGCCTCTACCTTTTGCCAGTCATTACACTGGCTACCCATCCACTCCAGAATTCAGTATAAACTTATTACCCTCACCCACAAAGCCCTCCACGGCTCAGCACCACCCTACATCTCCTCCCTTGTTTCAGTATACCACCCTACCCGCGCCCTCCGTTCTGCTGATGACCTGAGGTTAGCATCCTCAATATTCAGAACCTCCCACTCCCGTCTCCAAGACTTTACACGTGCTGCACCAATTCTTTGGAATGCACTTCCCAGGTCAATACGATTAGTCTCCAATCCCCACAATTTTAAGCGTGCCCTGAAAACGCATTTATTCAGACTGGCCTATCGCCTCAATACATTAACCTAATCTATCCCTGTGTGGCACAGCCAAAAGTTTTCCCATAACCAGGTTCCCCGTATCATGTTCCCACATGCTTTATGCATCCATTAGCCCTCTGTGTCTGTACTGTTACACACTTAACATTATAGCTGGTCCATACAATCAGGGCAACTGTTACCACCCACCTTTCGTGTCTACCTCTTTCCTCATAGACTGTAAGCTTGCGAGCAGGGCCCTCATTCCTCTTGGTATCTGTTATGATCTATGTGATTATTGTTATGCTGTAATGTCTATTGTCTGTACAAATCCCCTCTGAAATGTAAAGTGCTGCGGAATATGTCGGCGCTATAGAAATAAAATTTATTATTATATTATTATTACAAGTATAGTAAACCCAAATGTGGTCATTAACGGATCCATCACGTTCTCTGCATTCATCATACTGTTCCCGTTGGCCTCACTTATTATCTGCTGTGCTACTTGTGGAATGCCGATCAATACCAAGGTCAAAGGCTAAAGAGCGGTGCAAGTAAAATATTCAGCGCATAGAGTAAAAAGAAACATGTTAGTGCAGAGAACCTACAGGAAACTATTAAAAGTCCAATACATAAGGCCAAGTTCAGACATCCGTACTAAAACTCAGGCCAATCGTTGCAGACATATGTGGCTCTGTGTGCGGGTCCATTTGCTCGTCTACGTAGCTGATGAGCGCAGGGGCTGTCAGTTATTAAAATGTAGTCTGGTCCATAAATCAGACCAAACTAGCGCAATTTTTTTTTCCAATAAAGACCATTAGTCCATGTGGAAAATGGGCAATGTTCACTAGTGCACTAGCACATTGGCTATAATGGATGCGTGTGCAATCCGTGGCACACATAGGCAACACATATTGAGCCCTAAACCTTAGTGTTGGAGTTTCTAGACTACTTTTTTCTTTTTTTTAAAAAAGGTTTAGTTTCCATAAAAGTTTTACATACTAACTGAAAATATGACAAAATGAGGTTCTGCCTAAATGCAAAACCAAATTAATCCCCATCCTGCATATTGATCAAGTCTTGATGAAGGGATGTGTTGGAGTCAGACACCCCTCATTCACGCTGGGGTTCGATTTCTGGCATAAGGAATGCCACAGGTTGCCATGACTTAGGCGGGCTGTGGCATCATGCCTCCATTCCAGTACCGTCCCCCTCCAAATCTGCCCATTTTTGGGGAACTGAGCAACTTTCATGCCTAAAGTCACAACACTGTTGCACGTTTCTGCTTTGAGCAAAAATGTAGGAACTTTTTAAAGCAGTTTTCATCATGGCTTTGATGAACTGGGGCCTAAGCATGTATTGGGCGCAGCGTGACACTTGCAACAGCAGTTGGAAGCTAACAGAAGGAGGATGGAGGGCTGACATACTTGTATACTAACTAATAGGAATATGAGACTGTCGGATTCTCTTTAGTAAATGTAGGAATGAATTCTGCTCTGTGCATGTGAGAGCAATGTGAGAAGCACAATTAGATCCAGCCTGCATTCAGCAGAGTGACCTTGCCCACCCAGTTCTCCCACCCAGGCATTGCAAACTTTTGTGCCCCTCTTCCCCATTGTGATGATGTGTGCATTCATTTACCTCCGGACTAACAAGCTCATCTGCATGAAAATAGGCTGATGGCATCAATATAGCACCCAGTGCCCAGAGAGGGTTTGTCTACCACTTGTGTAAATTAAGGGGTTTCCAGTTTCACAAAGAGGAAGCCAATTCATCATATCACTTTGTATGACTTTCTAATAGACTTTGGTTAGATTTAATAAATGCTCCAGAATTTTGTCTCATTTGTTTTGCCTAGAATCTGGTGTTCGTGCCTTTCAACACTTTATTAGTTAATAATAGGCATATGGTGGTCAAAAAAATCCCAAACTCATCTACAAGACTGTTGCAAGCCTCCATACTGCTGCCGGGGTCCCCATTCAGTCCTGGCCTGTTTCACACATTTTAAAGGGAACCTGTGAGTAGCCCTACCCCTGTGCATGCTGAGGTACAGGATAGGGCCTTGTAAACCATCATTATAGATCCCTGCTTATAGCTCCATCCACTGCCCCTTGGAGCTGGAATTTGGCTTCTATTGACGTGTAAATTAAATTTACAAGTGGGTATCAGTGCACTTCCAGTCTATGGCTCCTCTTTGCTTCTCTCCATCAGCAATGCAGACTGAAGTTCTGCAGCAGAGCCTCTCTCCAATGTCAATCAAAAAACGGGGGGGCTGTGATAGTTGGAAAAAGAGAACAGGAGCCATAGGCTGCAAGTGCACGCATACCCCCCCACCTGTGTACTTGTCAACTTAATCTGCAGATCAATAAAATATATTTTTCATAATGTGTTATACTGCCTTATTCTGCACTACCTATGCTAGCTCAGGGGTTGTTTTTCTGGCAGGTTTAGTTAAAGGTGTTGCCCACTGAGTTTAAATATTATCTCATGGTGGCACAAAAGTAAAAAAAACACCTGTTTATCTATTAAGACCTCGCAACCATCTGCATAAAAAAATAGCTCCTATGTTGAACCAGAAATGTAGGATGAGTGCCATGCAAGCACAATGCGATTTTTCCTCACCTAGCATCCGTATAACATCCGTATGCAGTGCCTTTTTAACATCATCTTTCCATACTGTAATTCTCTATCATTTAAAGCCAGTTTATAAAACTAAAAAAAAAATCTTATATAAAGATAGATAGATGATAGAAAGATAGATAGATGTCCTGTAGACATATAATGTCGCAAGTCCCCTACATATAATAATCTTGCACCCTTTAATGCCTTTCATGTGGCCCTAAAGGGTGTTTAGCCTTATTTAACCTATTAAATAAATACATTTAAAAAATGATGGGGGTTCCACCATATTTTTGATAACCAGCAAAGGTAAAACAGACAGCTGTGGGCTGACATTATCAGGCTGGGAAGATCCCTAGTTATTGAGCCCTTCTCAGCCTTAAAATACCAGTCCACAGTTGCCCCAGAATTGGTGCATCGCATTAGGGTTCTCTTCAGTCTGTGTCCGGCTCTGGGACAACAGATGCTGGATCCCGAGTACGCTGCAGTTTTTGTCTCTTTTTGGTATGTCATGTTTTAAATAAAGCTGCTTTGTTTTTGAAACTTCCTGGTATTTGGTTTTAACAAAGGGGAAAATCCGCAAATAAAACTCAGTGTACCCACAAGAGAAATTGACATGCTGCTAATTTGAAACCCGCATCTCAGGTCTGTTCACACTGCGTAATAAAAGAAGCACAGAGGGGAGGAGATTTCTATAAATCCATCCACGTTGCTGGAACTGTAAGATGCTGCGTTTTTCTAACAGCGAATATACACAGCGTCAAAAACTCATTGTGAGAGCTTAACCTGACGTAAAAATCAGAAGATGCCGCATATCAGAGAAAGAGGCAGCAGGGAGAGCTGTGGTGTCACTCCCTGATCTGTATGCAGACCGTGTTAGGTAATAGTCCTGACTGCACACGTGTCCATGTTAGTATCTGCATAACACTGACTACACATCATCCACAGGATTATGACTGATTTCTAAACAAGTGATAGGAATGATTGTGATATCTGCACAACGGATGTGGGAAGCGACAGTGTGCGGCTCCGTCACATGTCTTCTCCACAAGAATCATAAACTTCTGAGCGTAGCATCACTCATACAGCCTAATAATACAAGGGGTCAAAAGCTCAGGATCCTTCTGATCAGACAGACAAGAGGGGTCATAAGCTCAGGAGCCTTCTGATCAGACAGATACAAGGGGTCCTAAGCTCAGGATCCTACTGATCGGAGAGGCAGAAAGGGTCATAAGCTCAAGATTCTTCTGATAAGGCAGGCACGAGGGGTCCGTAAGCTCAGGATCCTGATCAGACAGACATGAGGGGTCATAAGCTCGAGATTCTTCTGATCAGACAGACACAAGAGCTCAGGATCCTTCTGATCAGACAGACACAAGGGGTCATAAGCTCAGGAGCCTTCTGGTCTGACAGATACGAGGGGTCATAAGCTCAGGAGCCTTCAGATCAGACAGACACGAGGGGTCATAAGCTCAGGAGCCTTCTGATCAGACAGATACAAGGGGTCCTAAGCTCAGGATCCTACTGATCGGAGAGGCAGAAAGGGTCATAAGCTCAAGATTCTTCTGATAAGGCAGGCACGAGGGGTCCGTAAGCTCAGGATCCTGATCAGACAGACATGAATAAGCTCATGATCCTTCTGATCAGACAGACATGAGGAGTCATAAGCTCAGGATCCTACTGATCGGACAGGCACGAATGGTCATAAGCTCGAGATTCTTCTGATCAGACAGACACAAGGGGTCATAAGCTCAGGATCCTTCTGATCAGACAGACACGAGGGGTCATAAGCTCAGGAGCCTTCTGGTCAGACAGATATGAGGGGTCATAAGCTCAGGAGCCTTCTGATCAGACAGACACGAGGGGTTATAAGCTCAGGAGCTTTCTGATCAGACAGATACGAGGGGTCATAAGCTCAGGATCCTACTGATCGGACAGGCAGAAAGGGTCATAAGCTCAAGATTCTTCTGATCAGACAGACACAAGGAGTCATAAGCTCAGGATCCTTCTGATCAGACAGACACAAGGAGTCATAAGCTTAAGATTCTTCTGATAAGACAGGCACGAGGGGTCCGTAAGCTCAGGATCCTGATCAGACAGACATGAGGGGTCATAAGCTCAGGATCCTACTGATCGGACAGGCACGAATGGTCATAAGTTCAAGATTCTTCTAATTAGACAGACGAGGGGTCGTAAGCTCAGGATCCTTCTGATCAGACAGACACAAGGGGTCATAAGCGAAGGATCCTTCTGATCAGACAGACACGAGGGGTCATAAGCTAAGGATCCTTCTGATCAGACAGACACAAGGGGTCGTAAGCTCAGGATCCTTCTGATCAGACAGACACAAGGGGTCATAAGCTAAGGATCCTTCTGATCAGACAGACATGAGGGGTCGTAAGCTCAGGATCCTTCTGATAAGACAGACACAAGGGGTCATAAGCTCAGGATCCTTCTGATCAGACAGACACGAGGGGTCATATGCTCAGGATCCTTCTGATCAGACAGACACGAGGGGTCGTAAGCTCAGGATCCTTCTGATCAGACATGAGGGGTCGTAAGCTCAGGATACAGGAGCCTTCGGCAGAACGTGGGAAGAGTTGTTCAGACGTGGGGTTAAGTTCAGATGAACGAATGAAAAACCATCCTTTTTTATTTGAGAAAAAAAACCCCACATGACTTTCCATCCATCTTGTGTTGTACAACATCCATTTTTTTACGTTCACATAAAAAATGATAAAATGCCTAATTTATTTTCCTTAGTAATCTTTACAACGGATCTGCTAAAAAACACATGACTTCTGGTTGGTGTCAGCGTGGCATCCATGTTTTTTTAAATGCACCCATTAAATCGAGTAGCCGAGCCTCATCCAAAAAATAATAATATAATATCACGTGCTGTGAATTATATGTTTAATCATTTATATGAATTAGCACAGTCATTGGTCTGTGTGCTGTTCGGTAATCTAGATGGCCAGGACATGGATAGCAGAAAATGCTCATGTGAACGTAACCATGTAAATAGTACCCAGAAGGTGATAGGGTTTTCTCATCACAAAATGACAGAGCAATTAACTGAATATCCTGAATGTCGGAAGGGATAAGACCCCCATACATATTGGACTAATGTTGTCTGAACCTCCCCAAACATCAGCAGCATCGGCCAACAGTGTAGCATGTATGGGGGCCCCCGACTTTCGATTTCGGACTTTAGATCCTTTTGTTCTCCCTGAAATAAGCTGCTACTAGACTCCTCTTCTGTCATGGAAAACACAGGCGCAGGCAGGATGATCTCTCTCTCATGTGCAGACAAATTGGGAAACGTTCCTCCGAAAGCCATCTTTTATGTATGGGGACTTAACTGCAAGAGCAAGGCTACATTGTTTCCCATTACTGAAGTAGGTGAACATGTGGGGTCTTATTCCCCTAAGTCCCATAGGACATATAGAAAAGTGTTAAGTGTCTTTAAAGTTCACATTTTTATGGGGTGGGAGTTCTGAGAACCAAGATCTCCATATTCGAGAACCAAAGTCTCTACCAATACATGATGTGGCGTCCTTAGGTTACAGAAGTTGGTGTGGTGTCCCATCTCGTAACCTGGTTACTTTTTCTGCCTTGTCTGAATATATCCTTCTTGTCCCAGCAAAATTGTAGTTTTCAACCATTATGTGAATCAGTAGATACCATCATGATATATACAGAAAAGCTCAAAGTCACATCTGCTATATCTCACTGCCATATTTCACAGGGCTGTAGGGATCTCATATGGGAAGCAAATGAACCTCACCATGTATCTGAAGGGGGCACACACAATCCTCCTCCTCTTCTCATTCATGGAGGCATGCGGGGAATTTTGCCTGCTAATGTCGTGTTTTCATTATAATACTAATGTTCTGGAGCTTGGGAAAATGTGGAAGGAGGAGAACCAGGCCGAGCGAATCCATCCCTCACCCTCCCGGGTGTCTCGTACATGACATAAATCATATCTGTCCTTGTAGCTGGAGTATGTAAGGCGCTGTTGTATGCGAGTTGCCGCTTTTCTTACCGCCATAATTTAAACCTATTTATTTGGAAGCGGAATTAGAGACGCAGCCAGTGTCGGACTGGGGTGCCAAGGGCCCACCAGTAACAATGACCTTAGTGGGCCCAGTTTTCACATGCATACAAATATTACACTACCCTTGTTCACAAATTTACCTAGATCGCTATATAATAATATACTGGTAGTTTGGTTAATGATGAGATGCTGCTTTATTCTGTACAGAGTGAATCATGTAAATTATGTCAAGTATTACCCATTGTGAGGTAGCACTGTCATTCCAGCAGGGGATCACACGCTTGGCAGCGAATAAAACACATCCAGCACCGGGTTTTCATAAAACCATAACATAGTCCATGCAGTTTATTCCTCCATCAGAAACCCACAGCAGCAATATACAACAGCCTAGCGTCCATTACAGAGTTTCACTCTGGTTATCCTGTACTCACACAGGTTATGCACATGTCCATGGTGCAGGCTCTTCAGCCTCAGCGTTATTTCACCCGTCAGGGTTCCTCATGCGGCTTCACCATCCCGCACACGTTCGTTCCTTCCAGGGAACTCTCAGGCACACATCGCCATTGCTCACAGCCACCTCACATGCTGTGAGCAAGGAGACAACTCTCCTGGCGGGACCTTCCGCTCTGGACCATCCAGGTCCCTGCATTCACCCCATGTGACCTACCCTGGCCACCATATATGGTCCGTAGCCACGCCCACTGGGTCACATGGCTATGACCTCATCACAGGTCCTTCACACACTTACAATCTTTTACTATAGTGTACTAAACACACCCCCCTGGGTGGGTTTGTAGTTAACTAGGTCCGCCCATCTCCCTAGTTACCTGGAGACTTCTCCCTAGTTACCTGGAGACTTCTCCCTGACACAATGACACAGCACCGCAGCAGTATCACTGCTGCTCTACACACGCATCAGTCTCCATCTCAAGGCCACCCACCTTGAGATACATAACAGTCCTTCCATATTCTGCCACTCATCCTCTCTTTTGGGACATCCACACAGCGCCCCCTAGTGGACACAGTGGTCATTACACCACATACCTCCCCCCTCTGTTCAAACCTGTGGGGTTGAACACACAGCATAACCCCAGGATCTTGAGACCGGGCACTCACTACACCTTGCCCCCCAGGTCGAGAGAACATCTCCATCTGTCATACAGCCTCATCTCTGTGCCCCCAGCGGTCAGAATATCGGCCCTGATCTTTGGCCCTCCAGTCGCAGTCTGTCTACGTCATTAGACACTGTTTAGTCACTACCCTCCTACAGTGCGCTTCGTCACCTGACCTTTCTCCCACTGACCGGCTCTCCCGGTTGGTACGGTCATCAGTCTTAATCGGGCCTACAGTCTGGCCTGCGTCTGACCCATTCAGCGTCTCAGAGGAACTAATGTCTCTCACCCTCGCACGGCCCGTCGAACTGCCACTTGCTGACATTCTTCGGCCACCTGCCATGTCACTACTTGGAGGAACCCTTCGGGTCCTTACATCTTGGGTGAAAGGCGGCCGCCACCTGGTGTTCCGCACTTCTTTATTGATTCGCCGATGGTCCCGCCTCAACTGCTCAATCTCTTGCAGGTACCCCACTCGATGCTCTACGAGCATCTGAAAGTCTCTCAGGCTCTCCACGGAGCCAACCACCATGACGGGAATCCTACCCACTTCACTGGATACCTGGTCTTCATCATCCGGAGGGATCCTCACCCTCACCACACCAGAGATATTCACGAGGTCTTGCATTACCTTCCCGGATCTTCCAATGATTCTCATAATCAGCGCTTTGGGTACCGGAACCACGTCTATCCGCAAACCCAGCCGATCCATAGCCTCCCTGACTAACTCCAGGTGTCGAGCAGCCTTCATATTACACCGCCTGACCAGCTGTTTGGCGTGGAGACATTGTAGATGCATCTTTTTCAGGACAGCTACTCGGTTTGATGTATCTTCTCTGGCTGATACTATCACCAACTGCCGAGTCTCAGGTGTCCAGTGCACCTTACACGCTTTGACCGCCTCTTTGAAAGCCTCATGCACACCTTCTTCAGCACAGGCGTCTTGCATATCTTCTGGTACATCAATCACGGACTGGAAGGTCGTGGTCTTGCTTTCTTCCTGGACCGAAGGCTCTGGCGTTAGCGCGGACACTTCCCTTACTACAGTTGACCCGACCTGGTGACGGTCTTCTTCAGTTCTTAACTCACAAACTTCACACGATTTGATCACTTCATGACCCTTTGCCACGATGGATACTGGCAGCTCTGTCTTATTATCACTCGTGCTCACCCGCGGTAAGTCTTCGTCCAACTTCTCCCGCAGAAGACTTTTTACTACTCCTCTGAGTTCCTCCATCTCTTCCTTGAGGTTCTTGTTCACATTTTGCCAGGTGGACAGGTGACCTCTGAGCTCCAAGACTTCTTTCTCGAGCTCCTCGACCCTGTGCTCGGCCGTTTGTCTCAGGACTCTTTCTCGTTTGACATGTTCATCCACCTCTTCTCTGAGGGCCTTATTCAGTCCTTGCCACGTTACCATGTGACCTTTGAGCTCAGAGACTTCTTTCTCTAGCCCTTCTATTCTGTGCTCCCTTTCTTTCTCAGAGCCACAGTGACCCCCAGCGATTGAGTCACCCGGACCTGCCGAGTCATCCCTCCAGTTACTCACTCGTCTTATCCACCATGTCAGCATCAGTTTTGTCACGAGATGTCCGGTCCGTCCGTTGGGCTGACGTACCGCTTTTCCCGGTCACTTCCACCTCTGACCTCTCCACGTCAGGAGCCGTCACTGTCTTCGTATTGGTTAGCCCAACAGTAGGAACGTCTCCACCCTCCTAGCATATATCATCAAACCTGACAAAGTCCCGGCCCCACTCCAAGGCATACACTAAGTCTGATGGTATACTGCCACATTGGCACTCACTGCCTCCGAGCCCCTCAAACATTATTCTGTCTACCGCATAGTTCACCGTGACCCCATGTTTACAGCGAACCTGGACCATTTTCTCGGTCAGACAGAAAGTGAGAGGAGTTCCAACCAGAGTCACCTGACTCTTTGAGTCCAACCGTCCCGAGATCCCTTCCCGGTGTAGCATCACGGTACACACTTGCGACCAGTCATCACCCGGAAAGAATATCCCACATTCTGGAAATGATATACATGCCATACCGTACAGAAATAAAAGGGCTAGGAACAGGAGAACACCAATGTGGCTAAATAAGGATGTAAAAAGGGCAATAAATAACAAAAACAAGGCATTTAGGAAGCTAAAACAAGAAGGCAATGAAGAAGCATTAAAAAGTTATAGAGAAAAAAATAAAATGTGTAAAAAAGAAATATATTTAGCAAAAGTGGAAACTGAGAGACTCATTGCTAAGGAAAGTAAAACAAACCCCAAACTATTCTTTAACCCCTTCACCCCCAAGGGTGGTTTGCACGTTCATGACCGGGCCAATTTTTACAATTCTGACCACTGTACCTTTATGAGGTCATAACTCTGGAACGCTTCCATGGATCCCGGTGATTCTGACATTGTTTTCTCATGACATATTGTACTTCATGTTAGTGGTAAAATTTCATTCAAATAACTTGCGTTTATTTGTGAAAAAAACGGAAATGTGGCAAAAATTTTGAAAATTTCGCAATTTTCCAACTTTGAATTTTTATGCCCTTAAATCACAGAGATACGGCACACAAAAAACTTGATAACTAACATTTCCCACATGTTTACTTTACATCAGCACAATTTTGGAACCAAAATTTATTTTTGTATGGAAGTTATAAGGGTTAAAAGTTGACCAGCGATTTCTCATTTTTACAACACCATTTTATTTTTAGGACCACATCACATTTGAAGCCACTTTGAGGGGTCTATATGATAGAAAATACCCAAAAGTGACACCATTCTAAAAACTGCACCCCTTAAGGTGCTCAAAACCACATTCAAGAAGTTTATTAACCCTTTAGGTGCGTCACAGGAATTTTTTTGAATATTTAAAAAAAAATGAACATCTAACTTTTTTTCACAAAAACAATACTTCAGGTTCAATTTTTTTTATTCTACCAAGGGTAACAGGAGAAATTGGACTGCAAAAGTTATTGTGCAATTTGTCCTGAGTACGCTGATACCTGATTTGTGGGGGGGAACGACTGTTTCGGCGCATGGCAGAGCTCAGAATGGAAGGAGCGCCGTTTGACTTTTTCAATGCAAAATTGGCTGGAATTCAGATCGGACGCCATGTCACGTTTGGAGAGTCCCTGATGTACCTAAACAGTGGAAACTCCCTACAAGTGACCCCATTTTGGAAACTAGACCCCCCAAGGAACCTAAAAGTTATTGTGCAATTTGTTCTGAGTATGCTGATACCCCACATGTGGGGGTAAACCACTATTTGGGCGCATGGCAGAGCTCGGAAGGGAAGCAGCGCCATTTGACGTTTTTGGCTGGAATTGAGATCGGACATCATGTCGCGATTGGAAAACCCCTGATGTACCAAAACAGTGGAAACCCCCCACAAATGACACCATTTTGGAAACTAGACCCACTAAGGAACTTATCTAGATGTGTGGTGAGAACTTTGAACCCCCAAGGGCTTCACAGAAGTTTATAACATAAAGCCGTACAATTAAAAAATCATATTTTTTCCACAAAAATGATCTTTTCACCCTCAATTCTTATTTTTCCAAGGGTAACAGCACCCTAAAAGTTATTGTGCAATTTGTCCTGAGTACGCTGATACCCCACATGTGGGGGTAAACCACTATTTGGGCGCATGGCAGAGCTCGGAAGGGAAGCAGCGTCATTTGACGTTTTTGGCTGGAATTGAGATCGGACACCATGTCGCGATTGGAAAACCCCTGATGTACCTAAACAGTGGAAACCCCCCACAAATGACACCATTTTGTAAACTAGACCCCCCAAGGAACTTATCTAGATGTGTGGTGAGCACTTTGAACCCCCCAGTGCTTCACAGAAGTTTATAATGCCCGGGCGTGAAAATAAAAAATTCGTATTTTTTCCACAAACATGATCTTTTAGTCACCATTTTTTTTATTTTCCTAAGGGTAACAGGAGAAATTGGACCCCAAAAGTTGTTGTCCAATTTGTCCTGAGTATGCTGATACCCCATATGTGGGAGAAAACTACTGTATGGGCACACGTCGGGGATCGGAAGGGAAGTAGTGACGTTTTGGAATGCAGACATTGATGGAATGGTCTGCGGGTGTCATGTTGCCTTTGGAGAGCCCCTAATGTACCTAAACAGTGGAAATCCCCCACAAATGACCCCATTTTGAAAACTAGACCCCCTAAGGAACTTATCTAGATGTGAGGTGAGCACTTTGAACCCCCAAGGGCTTCACAGAAGTTTATAATGCCAGGGCATGAAAATAAAAAAATCGTATTTTTTCCACAAACATGATCAATTAGTCCCCAATTTTTTTAGTTTCCCAAGGGTAACAGGAGAAATTGAACCCCAAAAGTTGTTGTCCAATTTGTCCTGAGTATGCTGATACCCCATATGTGGGAGAAAACTACTGTATGGACACACGTCAGGGCTCGGAAGGGAAGTAGTGACATTTTGGAATGCAGACTTTGATGGAATGGTCTGCAGGTGTCCTGTGCGTTTGGAGAGCCCCTAATGTACCTAAACAGTGGAAACATCCATAAATGACCCCATTTTGGACACTAGACCCCCCACGGAACTTATCTAGATGTGTGGTGAGCACTTTGAACCCCCAAGTGCTTCACAGAAGTTTATAACGCTCGGACGTGAAAATAAAAAAATCATTTTTTTCCACAAAAATGATATTTTTGCCCCTAATTTTTTATTTTCCTAAGGGTAACAGGAGAAATTGGACCCCAAAAATTGTTTTCAATTTGTTCTGAGTAGGCTGACACCCTACATGTGGGGGTAAAACACTGTTTGGGCGCATGGCAGAGCTTGGAAGGGAAGGAGCACCATATGACTTTTTCAACTCAGAATTGGCTGGAATTGAGATCAGACGCAATGTTGCATTTGGAGAGCCCCTGATGTGCCCAAACAGTGGAAACCCCCAATTCTAACTCCAACCCGAACCCCAACACACCCCTAACCCTAATCTCAGCCCTAACCCTAGAGATAATCAGCTGACACCCGGCCGCGATCAGCGGCGCTCACCACGTGGGCGCCGCTGATCGCGGTAGACGTACTATCCCGTCCATGGGCATAGGGGCCCGGGTCCCATGGACGGGATAGTACGTCGGATGTCAGGAAGGAGTTAATTATATAAACAGTAAAAAGATTAAAATTGATGGTGTCGGCCCTTTAAAGAACAATGAGGATGAAATCATAGAGAGCGATGTGGGAAAAGCAAATGTTTTAATTACTTTTTTCTCAACAGTGTTCACACAGGAAAAGGATTTGCCAGGGGAAATGCAGAGTGATAATGTAAACTCCCCATTAAGTATAACCTGCCTAACCCAGGAAGAAGTGCAGAACCGCCTTAGTAAGATTAAAATTGACAAATCACCAGGCCCTGATGGCATTCACCCTCCGGTATTAAGGGAGTTAAGTAATGTGATAGACAGGCCTCTATTCCTTATATTTAAAGACTCTATAGAAACAAAGTCTGTTCCTTTTGATTGGCGGCAAGCAAATGTGGTACCAATATTCAAAAAGGGGTGTAAAAGGGAACCTGGAAACTATAGGCCGGTAAGGTTAACATCTGTTGTGGGTAAAATTTTTGAAGGGTTTCTAAGGGACACCATTATGGAATATCTCAATGTTAATAAATGTTTAACTCCATATCAACATGGATTTATGAAGGATCGCTCCTGTCAAACTAACCTGATCAGCTTCTATGAGGATGTAAGCTCTCAAATGGACCAAGGAGAATTATTGGATGTCATTTATCTCGACTTCTCTAAAGCATTTGACACTGTCCCACATAAAAGATTGGTAAGTAAGATGAGAAAGCTTGGGCTAGGGGAAAATGTGTGCAGATGGGTAGGTAGCTGGCTTAGTGATAGAAAACAAAGAGTGGTTATTAATGGGGCATACTCAGATTGGGCCAGGGTTACTAGTGGGGTACCACAGGGTTCTGTATTGGGCCCCCTACTGTTTAATATATTTATTAATGATCTAGTGGATGGCTTACACAGTAAAATATCAGTATTTGCAGATGATGCAAAACTATGTAAGGTAGTTAACACAAAGGAGGACAGTTTGCAACTCCACACAGATGAGTAAATTGGAGAATTGGGCTGAAAAATGGCAAATGAGGTTTAACACAGATAAGTGTAAGGTTATGCACATGGGAAGGCGAAACAGATACTACAATTACTTACTAAATGGGAAACTGCTGGGGAAATCAGACATGGAAAAAAACTTAGGCATCTTTGTCAATAAGAAGCTAAATTGGAGTGCCCAGTGTCAGGCAGCTGCCACCAAAGCAAGTAGGGTCATGGGATGCATTAGAAGAGGTCTGGGGGACACGAGATGAAAACATAATTCTCCCTCTGTACAAATCACTCGTCAGACCACTCTTGTGTGCAATTTTGGACGCCGGTGCTCAAGAAAGACATTACTGAACTTGAAAAGGTTCAAAGGCGGGCTACTAAAATGATAAATGGAGTTGGTTCACTACAATACCCAGAAAGGTTATCAAAATTAGGTCTATTTACGCTAGAAAAGAGAAGACTTAGGGGAGACTTAATATATATGTACAAGTATATCAGAGGGCAATACAGAGATCTCTCCAATGAGCTGTTTGTACCAAGGACTGTGACAAGAACAAGGGGGCATTCTCTTCGTTTGGAGGAAAGACAATTTCTGCACCAGCATAGAAGAGGGTTCTTCACGGTAAGAGCAGTGAGGCTCTGGAATTCTCTTCCTGAGGAAGTGGTGATGGCCAACTCACTGAATGAATTTAAGAAAGGAATGGATGCTTTTCTTGTGAGTAACAGTATAGAAGGTTACGAATAACAGAATATTATATGTAGATAGTTGACCCAGCTTTCGGGAAGGAATTTTTTTCCCTATGGAGAAAATTGGCTTCTACTCTGTGGGTTTTTTGCCTTCCCCAGGATCAACAATGCAGAACAGCTGCACTAAAAATAGGCTGAACTAGATGGACCTAAGGTCTTCCTTCAGCCTTCAAAACTATGTTACTATGTTATGTTACTGCAGTTTCCTAGACATACCCACTGAGCCAACCAGTGCTGCAATTTCTTCAAACTCGGCCCCTTTCTGGACCACCACCCCAATTTGGGTCACCGCCACCCTTTGGGACTCCACCTCGTTTTGGGTTACCACCCCAATTTGGGACTCCACCCCCTCTTAGGCTACCACCCCGATTTGGGTCACCGCCCCTTCTGGGACTCCACCCCCTTTCGGGATCTCCCCATGTCCGTTATACCAGTCTTCTCAGACCACAGTTCACACCACACAGTTTGTGTCTCTTATGATACCACACAAGTCCTTGCTGGCACCACCACAGCTCCTGCTGTCACCAATCACCGACACCACCGGCTGCTGTTCACACACCGCTGCTGGTGTCCGCTTCGTAACCCCGCCGAGTTAGCAGAAACCTCTTGTCCCCTTCATAACCCTGCCGAGTTACAGGAAGCCGCTTGTCACCTTCTTGACTCCCACTGAGTTGAGAAAAGAAAAAAAAAACACACAAAACTCACGTGTCCTGACTGTGTGCTATTCAGGACGCTCCTGTCTCCACCTGAGACCATCCAACACACAGGGTGCACCGGGTGCAATTCAGGGTCTCCCCACACACCGGCCTCACCAGGTCCAGGGGCTCGGCGGGTGCTCTTCAGGACATCTGTCTCCGCCTGAGACTGCCCAACACTCGCGCCTCCCCAGGTCCAAGGTCACACTACGTGCGCCCGGGATCCAACTCTTCTCCCAGCACTGACCCTCCAGGACCTTTCCTCACTGAACCCTCCAGGTACACCATCTTACTCACTGACCAAGGTCAGTACCACACAAACACCAGTCCGTTACCTGTGTCCGCCACACAGGTCCTCGGGTACCTCTTATCTGCAGAGGCACCCTATCACAATCCACAGTCCTCTTTCGTTGCCCCTAGCAACAAGGCTACAACACTGCCCATAGCAATTCTCCACCAATTGTGAGGTAGCGCTGTCATTCCAGCAGGGGATCACTCGCTTGGCAGCGAATAAAACACATCCGGCACCGGGTTTTCATAAAACCATAACATAGTCCATGCGGTTTATTCCTCCATCATAAACCCACAGCAGCAATATACAACAGCTTAGCGTCCATTACAGAGCTTCACTCTGGTTATCCTGTACTCACACAGGTTATGCACATGTCCATGGCGCAGGCTCTTCAGCCTCAGCGTTATCTCACCTGTCAGGGTTCCTCAAGCGGCTTCACCATCCCGCACACGTTCGTTCCCTTCAGGGAACTCTCAGGCACACATCGCCATTGCTCACAGTCACCTCAAATGCTGTGAGCCAGGAGACAACTCTCCTGGCGGGACCTTCCGCTCTGGACCAACCAGGTCCCTGCATTCACTCCATGTGACCTACCCTGGCCACCATATATGGCCCGTAGCCACGCCCACTGGGTCACATGGCTATGACCTCATCACAGGTCTTTCACACACTCACAATCTTTTACTATAGTGTACTAAACACACCCCCCTGGGTGGGTTTGTAGGTAACTAGGTCCGCCCATCCCCCTAGTTACCTGGAGACTTCTCCCTGACACAATGACACAGCACCGCAGCAGTATCACTGCTGCTCAACACACGCATCAGTCTCCATCTCAAGGCCACCCACCTTGAGATACATAACGGTCCTTCCATATTCTGCCACTCATCCTCTCTCGGGACATCCACACAGCGCCCCCTAGCAGACACAGTGGTCATTAAACCACACCATATAGTAGGGTTGAGGGCCCATGACTCCACAGGGGCCCACCGGGGGATTCCCCTGTTCCCCTATAGGCCAGTCCAAGCCTGGACGCAGCAATAAAACGGGTCCAAATAATTATCAATACTTGATAACAGAGAGAAAGAGAGGATGAGACATAAGGTAAAATTTAAAGGGAATGTGCATCTGATGTATGCTGTCCGAACCGAGTCATCAGACACCAGTCATGTATGTCTTAGTCTGCGGAATATCACAACCTACCTTATTTTGAAAATTCTCCAGAAGAGAAACACAAATGAGCAAAAAGTGGCAAATTACTGCCAAAACATGGCTGATAAATCCTCCCCGATATGTCCAACTTCTGCAGAAAATGTATAGGTAATATATAAAACACATGTTTAGCAGCAAGGAATACTGGGGATTTACTCATTTGTAGGACACTGACATGCAGCGCTGTGAGGGATGATAGGAGTCTGTGATACCATTATACTACATGCAAATCTGATATTGTGTGGGTGGCAAGCATTATAGAATAGAGGAAGGACACATTTACTAACATTACTGGGTGACGATCTCCTGGTGGTGGAGAGAGGATTGGTGGGAGCTCTGGGATCATCTTGTATGGAATGTACAGAGAGAAGGTTGGACACTTTAGGAGCTGTCAATCTTTGTGGACAATTGTGTATCTTTTAAATTTTTTTACTTAAATGAATCATTTTTGACAATTGGGTTTCACTAAAAATGTAGCAATGTTTAGTTTTTCCAGACTGTTTTTCTGCACATTCAACTTTGATGTGATCTGTGGTCAAAAAGGAGAGGCGCTCAGAAAAGATAGAAAAGATTTACAAACTCCCCATCAGACTGTAATAGCGGGCCAGATGACAGATTATTAGTTAACGTGGACCTTTCACCAGTTTGAGCTTGTTAACATATCATAGTGGCTGCAAAGCTGAGTAAAACATAGTTTTTATTTTTTAATATCTCCTCTCTGTTGCGGAGATATTAGCTGGTAAAGTTAAGGTTATCATTTATTTTGAAGTCCAATGGAGTGTTACTAAAGATAGATTTTCCAATGGGGGCGTGTAATTCTTCCCCTGTATGAGATTGTCCAATCATTAACCGGTAGTAATATACAGAGGAAAAAAGAACATGCCTCCACAATAGGTTCGAACAAGCTTTCTCCTTTGTGAGACATGTAATCACAGACAGTCTGCTCTCTTCACTGATCTCACTGCAAAGCTGTATGTGATTACAAGTGCCATGAGTCAAGTAGAGATGAGCGTGATATCTGAGTGCAGAGCGATGTTTCACACGCACTCATAGACTTATATGGGAGTGCGTGATCCGATTCACAAATGCAATCCCAGCATGTCAAATCGGCATGAATAAATAATCACAGATGTGAGCCACTCCATAGGTTAACATTTGGCCGAGTGCTGCAATTCGATTTTTTATCGGATTGCACTCATTCGACTACATCGCAATTGGAAGCGAGCCCTCACACAGAAGAAAACCTGTCCTAAGATATAGGTGTCATCGCGGCTATTAGCTGCGATGATGTGAGCTCGGAAGTATGCTCCAGGGTTTTTTGGCTATTCCAGGGCCGGGTTTTATGAGCGGTCATAAGAGTTTGGTGGCAAAGACTGCTCACATATTCCAACCCCAGGAGCCTGGTTTGGCTAGTAAAAGGTAGGGGTGTGTGTGTTTTTTGCACTTTGTACCGGAGGCTGTTCATCCGTCTTCCTTTGTTTTAGCTATCCAGAGCCATTTATGCAGTCTTAATAAATTTGCTTGGATATTGATTGGTCAATGTCATACAGGGGAAGAAGTATATGCTTCCCGCCCCCTTAAAAAAATCTCTGGTAACCTAAACTTTACAATCAGTGCACCCCACTATAGTCTTTGATTTAGGCCACATTGACATGTTCAGTATTTGGTCAGTATTTTCCATCAGTATTTGTAAGCCAAAACCAGGAGTGGGTGATAAATCCAGAAGTGGTGACGTGTTTCTATTATACTTTTCCTCTGATTGTTCCTCTCCTGGTTTTGACTTATAGATACTGAGGTAAAATACTGACCAAATACTGAACCTGTGCATGTGGCTATAGGGTGATGGAATCTATGTATAGTACCTGATCTGCACGAAGAAAGAGAAACTCTAAGAACAAGTCATTATGGCGTTTTATGCCTGTTTTTAATTTGCACCAATTTTTTGTATAATGCCAAATAAGTGAGGCCGTACTAGGCCGTAGGCCGTAAAAGGGAGGCCGGCATGACAGGGTAGAGAGGGAAGTAGATACGGAGGTGGTTGGTGTATAGAACGGAGAATAGGGGGTTAATTTTCTGTGCTGGCATGGATGGGCTGGGCTAAGACATGGGTCGGTCACATGGTATGGGGGGGAGGGGTCACGGGCTGTTCGTATAAAAAGGGGAAGCCATTTTAGAGGGACAACCATTTTGGGCACACATTGGCAGCAATAGGAATCTGAGGTACCTGTCATTATGGAGATTGAGTCCGTTCTCCAGATGCTGAGGGATGCCGCGGGTTCCCGGGGCGCAGGATGGTTGCAGTCTTCTGTCCAGTGTCTGCTCCAGGGGGTGGCGGGTCCCCTCAACCCCAACCAGAGGAACGTCGGCCACGGAGATCTAGGCCTCCGGTGCGCCTTAGTCCTGAGCCCACCCCTCGGGCCCGGCGCCGCATTAGGAGCCCCTCCAGGGACCCTCCGGTACAAGCTTCGAGCTGCAGGCCTGGTGCTCGCAGACAAAGAACCGGGAGGAATCCTGCTGGTCGGCGGGGCCTGGCCCGGGGGGAGTATCGGCTCCCCCTCCTTCTCATGATGCAGCAGGGAATATGGATCCGGGGCCTGGTACGGCAGGGACTCACCATGGAACGGGCCCCGCTCGGCGTGGGAGAGGAGACACAGCGAGTCGGCGGAGGCCTGCGGCGCAGGCCTCTCAGTGTGGATCCAGCACAGGAGTGAGGAGTCGTAGCCCCGCCCACCGGCCGGGAGCACAGGCCACCCGAGGTAGAGAGACTGATGGCTGGGACGAGGGGGCGGTGGGGCTGCGGGCTGACGCAGCGACCGCTCTGGACACACAGCCAGAGGTACCGGGGGAGCGGGGGCCAGGATCGCTGGCGCTCCATGGTGGCAGCTGCAGCCGCGGTAGCTCTGCCCATCTGCTCACAGCGGGGATTACGTCATCGCTGGCTACATGTCAGTTTTCAGAAGCCCCGGGGGGAGAGAGCTCCGGGGCTGCTACCATTTGGGGAGTATAGGGGGTGCAGGGGTTGGAAGTCAGCAGCCCCCTGTGCATAAGGGGGAGGCTAGCAGGGAATGGAGTGGCCACGGGAATGCTGGGGTGCCTGGAGAGGGCAGGCAGCACTTGGCTGTCCAAGGGAGGGGAGGTGAACGGTACCAGGTGCCACATGACAGCTCTATAGGAGCTCAGCACCACAGGCAGCATTTGGCTGGCCTGGGAGAGGGAGGGTAGAAAGGTTACGGTGGATGCAGCAGCTCTGGAGTAGCTCATGGGAACGGGCAGCAGCCAGCTGGCCTAGGGGGGAGCAACGCCCAGGGCAGCACTGGGTTTAGCAGCGCAGGGGGGGCCTGGGATGACATTCAGCAGCGGCAAGCATCTCCGTGGGGAATGGAAAGAAGAGTAAATGGGCAGCAATCAGCTGGCTTCTCGGAACTCGGTCCAGGGAGCCGGATGTCATCGCAGAGGGATGCGTCTCGGCAGGATTCGTTGGAGGACGGCGGCCGGCGAAACGAGCCATCGATCGGCCCAGGGATGGGTGCGGTCTCTTCGCGCCCGAACCACGGATCTTCGGCTGCTGGGACCACAGCACCCAGGCAGCTAGGTGAGGCTTATAATGATCATAATGTTAACCCTTCTTTGTCTTTACGTGATAGCAGGGGTAATGTCGGTTTGGCTGGGGAAGCGAATATGGGAGCTGGGTCCTTTTTACACACCCTACGTGAGCTAGTTCGTTCTTGGGATTTGAGTAACGTGCCGGGTGGGGTTTCTCCAACGTCAGCTTGTTTGGGTGGGGATAGGGAGTCTGGGAGCCAGGGTCGTCTAATAGGGTCAACTTTGCCAGGCTCATTAGCGGTGGTTAGCGCCCCCGGCTCGGTTAGCAACTCAGCAGCTATCGGCGAGGGGTTAGGGGTGCAGGGTTCAGGGGCTACATCGTTTGACATAGCCGAGAAAGAGAAAGATGAAGACGCACGTATCGGCGATGCAGCGAAAGGGGAAGTTTACGTTTGTTTTGAGGGTCCCCTAGGCACGCATTTGAAGCCCGAGGTTAAGGAAAAGATTTGGGAGGGTGAATACGTTGAGATATTCTCCCTACTTCCTTTAGAACGTTTCAACCTGGATAGAGTGAGAAGGGAAGACAGTAAGAGGGAGGATGAGGATAGGAGGAGATTTCGTCTAATTTCCAGAACCTTTTCGAATTGGTTGCAAGCGTTCGCTATACTGGCTAGTGTGTTAGGGGAGAAGGCCCCGGACAATTGTTCGGGCCTATTTTGTTATATGGATGCAATTGGAGAAGCATACAGGGTTTATGGGGGGCATGGTTGGTTGCGGTATGATGAGCAGTTTCGTCAAAGAAAAGCGGTTAGACCAAGCATTCATTGGGAGCATAAGGACATAGCTTTGTGGATGAGGGTGATGGTTCCGACTAGAGTGGGACAGAGTTACCAGGGGTTTCAAGGGGCACCGGGGGTTCAGGACAGTCCGGACACTCGGTGTCAATGCAAAAGGAACTGTGCTTCGCCTTTAATGATGGTTCCTGCAGATTTGGAACAAAATGTAAGTTTAGACATGAGTGTTCCTCATGTGGGGGAAGTCACGGCGCATCGAAATGCTTCAAAGCTGGAAAAAAACGGGGTTCAGAAGGTACTGAAAAAAAGGAGTGACTCCGGTCCGTCTGGAAGGGATGGAGCACTTTCTAAATGAGTATCCTGATAGGCCGGCAGCGTTGTTATTAAGGGATGGTTTTAGGATTCCTAGCGTTGATGTTGAGATTAAATTGTCTACCAAAAATCTGAAATCTGCACTTCAGTTTCCCAAGGTGGTGTCCGAAAAGTTAGCTAAGGAAGTTTCGCTGGGTAGGATGGCAGGCCCCTTTGATTCAGTTCCGTTAGATAATTTGCGAGTTTCCCCCTTGGGTGTCGTTCCGAAAAAGGAACCTAACAAGTTAAGGCTCATTCATCACCTCTCGTTTCCGAAGGGTTCTTCGGTAAACGACAGCATAGACCCGCAACTGTGTTCGGTGATGTATACATCCTTCGACGCTGCTTTGTATTGGGTTCGTGCTTGTGGAAAAGGTTCCTGGCTGGCAAAAACGTATATTGAATCGGCTTTCCGGTTGTTGCCAATCCACCCAGATAGTATGCACCTTCTTGGTTGTTTTTGGAAAGGGGGTTTCTACGTGGATCGTTGTTTGCCTATGGGCTGTTCACTATCATGTTCTTACTTTGAGGCATTCAGCACGTTTTTGGAGTGGACAGTGAAGGAAGTTTCGGGCCTGAAGTCATGTATTCATTATCTTGATGATTTCTTATTCGTTGGTCCTGCGCAGAGTACGAACTGTTCGTTGTTATTGCGTACCATGGAGAGTTTGGCTAAACGTTTTGGAGTCCCATTGGCACAAGACACAACCGTAGGCCCGGTTACCTCTTTGAGTTTCCTGGACATTGAAATTGACTCCCTAAAAATGGAGTGCAGGTTATCAGTGGAGAAGGTGGCAGAGATGAGGGCAGAGGTTAACCGGGTCAGCGATTTGAAGAAAGCAACTTTACGGGAGGTGCAGTCCCTGCTGGGCAAGTTGAATTTTGCTTGCCGTATCATGCCCATGGGGAGGGCCTTTTGTCGCAGGTTGTCTTTGGCGATGGTTGGGGTTCGATCCCCGAACCACTATAATAGACTGAAGAAGGAAGTTTGCGATGATTTGAAAGTGTGGGCATTGTTCCTTGATTCCTACAATGGCAGGTCTATGTGGATTGCACCGGTTTTGTCAGCTGAGGAGCTGGGTCTTTTGGTGGGCTTGTCGGATGGCGATGGATTTTGTACATTCTTCCAGGGAGAATGGATAAGGGAAGCCTGGCCGCAAACATGGAAGGAGATGGGTTTGTCATCTAGTCAGGTGGTGCGAGAGATATTTCCCATAATTGTCGCATTGTCACTATGGGGGTCGAGAATTCAGAACAAAAAGATTTGCTTCAGGTGTGAGTCGGGGGGCATGGGTAGGGCCCTGAATTCCTTGTTTTCCTCGGAGGGTGCTGTCGTGAGAATGCTCCAACATTTGGTTTGGTTAGGCTTAAGCAAGAATTTGTGGATCGTTTCGGAGGTCATTTCCGAGGTCAAGTTTCCTATCCTTGATGCTCTTTTTACTTCACAGTGGGATTGTTTTCGGGAACTGGCCTCACAATCGTCGCCAGGGGGGTTGAGGTGTCCCGCGGAGTTATGGAACCTCCCGTTGGCGCGGTAAGGGAATTGCTAGCCAGATCGTTGTCGGAAGGCACTTGGGCCCATTACAGGAAATCTTGGAGCGTTTGGGAAGAATGGAAGTCTTCCTTGAACGATGAGATGGATGAGGAAAGTAAGCTATTGATGCTGGTGGGGCACGGTTGGGAGTCAGGTTGGTTGGTGGCAAAAATTAATAATTTCATGGCTGGTTTGGTGTTCGGCTTTAAATTTAGAGGCTTGCGGGATTTGACGAAGAATTTTTTAGTACAACAAGCGTTAAAAGGTTGGAGGAAAGGCTGGAAGTCCGTGGATGGGAGACGGCCTGTATCGTACGAGATATTGTTAATTTGGGAAGGCCAGTTAGGTTTGGTCTGTTTTTCTCAGTGGGAAAGGGCTCTATTCAGAACAGCGCTTTCTTTGGCCTTTTTCGGGGCTTTTCGGATTGGGGAGTTGGTTAGTCCATCAAAGAAAAGGAAAGGTGGTCTTTTGAGGCATGATGTGGACGTTTATGGGGATAGATTAGTTATATTCATTCGAAGGTCGAAAACGGATAAAATGGGTAAAGGTTGTAAGCCTGTTCTTTTCGAGGTTAGGGGTTCCCCCATGTGTCCGGTTACATGTTTAAAAAATTTTTTGGGCTATGTGGGCGTTCCGGATTCTCCTCTTGTGGTTCATGAGGATGGTTCGCTTTTGTCGCGCTATCAGTTTGTAACAGTTTTTCGAACGTGCTTGGAAAAAGGGGGTATTCCGTCCAAAAACTTTAGTGGCCATTCCTTTCGCATTGGGGCAGCCATGGAAGCGGCGAAAAGAGGCTTGGGCGAAGAGGTGGTCAAGAGGATCGGGCGTTGGGAATCGGTGAGGTTTCGCTCATACGTTCGCCCTACTTTGCTCTAAGCACGGTGATTACTTGTTGTGGTTGATACCTGTTGTTTCTTTTCAGAGATCGCACATCTCCTCTGTTGGATCATGGGGCACTCGTTCGTTTTCTGGGCAGCTTTGAGAGCGGCAGTTCGACCAGATGGGAGACAGCTGGGTGTGCCTCGTGATGCAGCCGTCGTGAGATGGATCGGAAAGCGGGGCATGGTCTGGAAACAGCTCCTTCCAGAATTCCACAGATTCGTAAGACTTGATCGCCCCCCAGAGTTACTGGTCATACACTTAGGGGGTAACAATCTGGGAAAGCGGCCATGCCGCGAATTGATCAGCGACATTAAATTTGACGTGCTGCGCCTGTGGGCGATGCTCCCTAGGTTATTGATAATTTGGTCGGATATTATCCCGAGGAAAGTCTGGCGTGGGGCTCGGTCTGTTCAGGGCGTTAATAGGGCCAGAATTAAAGTGAATAGGGCGGTTGCTCATTTTATGGCACGAAACGGAGCAATCGTTGTGCGTCATTTGGATCTGGAGTCGGGACAAGGGGAGTTCTGGAGGAAAGACGGAGTTCATCTCAATGCTGTGGGGTTGGACATGTGGTGTCTAGCGGTGCAAGAAGGCATTGAAAAAGGCTTGCAGGTGTGGAGGGACACAAATGTTTGAGGCGAGGGTCAAAACATTTGTGTTGGTGGCGCAGGGGGGGTCCTCGAAGTTGGTGAGGCTGGACGCCCTGGGGGGGGATCAGAATGGGGTCCTGGACTCCCTCCAGAGCGGGCTTAAGTGGACGACCATTTTAGGTATCCCGAGGATGGGAAAAGGATCTGGGAGAGGCTAATGGATCTGGACAGGCGGGTTGTTTTGGTTCCTCTGAGCTGGTGCTTTACGGCTGGAGGTAAAGAACTCGACCTGGGGCCATATGGGATGGTTAACATCTTGGAATTTTGGTTTCGGGCTTCGAGGACCGCCCCTCTGGGTTGTGATTTAATGTAATGTTTGTTTTATGTTAAATAAATGGCTGCTGTGGCCAAATTATCTAAAATCCTTGGCTTGGGTCTTTATTTATTATAAGGGGGGGTAATGAGATGGTTGAGCTAAGGGGGCTGGGGTTGCGGGTATAGGTATAGGATCTACGAGGAACCTCGAATACCCCCTTTGTTATGTGTTTGCTTGTTTTATTTGTTGGTTGTGGACAGGGGTTTTGTTTTTCAGATGTTTGCAGTTGATTCATGAATTGTGACTTTCAAAAAAATTCAAAAAAAGTCACATTTTCCCTCCAAGTACTTCAGTCAACCCCCCCAGAGTCATTTTTTTTTGTACAAATTTTTTGTGCAAATGTTAGTGTAGCGAAAAAGGTTAAAAACAAAAATAAAAGGGAATATTTGTATTCTACATAATTTTCATCAACCGTGTTCGCTAATTTGAAGCACAAAAACCATCATCGAATATCAACAGACAAAAAAGGGAAATAGACTTATCCCCTCTCCCCCCACCCCACAAATGATGGATCTGGCACTATATATGCCGCTGTAGCGATCAGATGTTGTAGCACTCAACATATATCCACTGAAGAAATAAATTTACTGTCACTTAGAGCAGCACTTGTTGACATTGCTACTGAGTCACTGTGATCAGAGTAAATTCCATAGCTAACAAAGGTGACATTCTCTGAACTTGTCCTGCCAGATTCCATTGTGTTGTAAGGTGGGAACCTTCATGGGAGCGCCTTCTGTATAGGCTAACCTGCCCCCTAGTGGCAGACTGCTTCACTGCAAGCAGTTTTTTCCTCTGAGCAATGATGTGACTGATTACAGAGAATTTCTAATCCCACTTCAACATACTGTCACATGATTTGGAATTAGGATCGGTGCAAGTTCGTTATAAAACCAATATGATACTGAGAAACAGTCATTGGGCTTTCAGGACTGATTGCATTGTAATAAGGGTTAATACATACTTCCATAAGAGCCTAGCAGCACAAATACTGGACCAGGGAATGAAGTGCAAAACCATTAGACATTTGTGACTGCAGCACAAAAACTAGACCCCAAGTAAAACTAGACCCCAAGTACAAACTACAAGACTGTTGAGATTGCAGCACTAAAAAACCCTCGACACCAGGTAGGTACTGCAGCACTAAACCACCGCCGGACACATGTGACTGCAGCACTAAACCACCGGATGGCGGATGCATAATGATTGCAGCACTAAACCACCGCCGGACACATAATGACTGCAGCACTAAACCACCGCCGGACACATAATGACTGCAGCACTAATCCACCGGACACATAATGACTGCAGTACTAATCCACCGGACATCAGGAACTGCAGCACTAAACCACCGGACACATGTGACTGCAGCACTAAAAAACCGGACATCAGGAACTGCAGCATTAAACCACCGGACACATGTGACTGCAGCACTAAACCACCGGACACCAGGAACTGCAGCACTAAACCACCGGACACATGTGACTGCAGCACTAAACCACCGGACACATAATGACTGCAGCACTAAACCACCGGACATCAGGAACTGCAGCACTAAACCACCAGACACATGTGACTGCAGCACTAAACCACCGGACACATAATGACTGCAGCACTAATCCACCGGACACATAATGACTGCAGCACTAATCCACCGGACACATAATGACTGCAGCACTAATCCACCGGGCACATAATGACTGCAGTACTAATCCACCGGACATCAGGAACTGCAGCACTAAACCACCGGACACATGTGACTGCAGCACTAATCCACCGGACACATAATGACTGCAGTACTAATCCACCGGACATCAGGAACTGCAGCACTAAACCACCGGACACATGTGACTGCAGCACTAAAAAACCGGACATCAGGAACTGCAGCATTAAACCACTGGACACATGTGACTGCAGCACTAAACCACCAGACACCAGGAACTGCAGCACTAAACCACCGGACACATGTGACTGCAGCACTAAACCACCGGACACATAATGACTGCAGCACTAAACCACCGGACATCAGGAACTGCAGCACTAAACCACCAGACACATGTGACTGCAGCACTAAACCACCGGACACATAATGACTGCAGCACTAATCCACCGGACACATAATGACTGCAGCACTAATCCACCGGACACATAATGACTGCAGCACTAATCCACCGGACACATAATGACTGCAGTACTAATCCACCGGACATCAGGAACTGCAGCACTAAACCACCGGACACATGTGACTGCAGCACTAATCCACCGGACACATAATGACTGCAGTACTAATCCACCGGACATCAGGAACTGCAGCACTAAACCACCGGACACATGTGACTGCAGCACTAAAAAACCGGACATCAGGAACTGCAGCATTAAACCACTGGACACATGTGACTGCAGCACTAAACCACCGGACACCAGGAACTGCAGCACTAAACCACCGGACACATGTGACTGCAGCACTAAACCACCGGACACATAATGACTGCAGCACTAAACCACCGGACATCAGGAACTGCAGCACTAAACCACCAGACACATGTGACTGCAGCACTAAACCACCGGACACATAATGACTGCAGCACTAATCCACCGGACACATAATGACTGCAGCACTAATCCACCGGACACATAATGACTGCAGCACTAATCCACCGGACACATAATGACTGCAGTACTAAACCACCGGACACATAATGACTGCAGCACTAATCCACCGGACACATAATGACTGCAGCACTAATCCACCGGACATATAATGACTGCAGCACTAATCCACCGGACACATAATGACTGCAGCACTAATCCACCGGACACATAATGACTGCAGCACTAATCCACCGGACACATAATGACTGCAGCACTAATCCACTGGACACATAATGACTGCAGCACTAAACCACCACTGGACACATAATGACTGCAGCACTAAACCACCACTGGACACATAATGACTGCAGCACTAATCCACCGGACACATAATGACAGCAGTACTAATCCACCGGACATCAGGAACTGCAGCACTAAACCACCACCGGACACATGTGACTGCAGCACTAAACCACCGGACATCAGGAACTGCAGCACTAAACCACCGGACACATGTGACTGCAGCACTAAACCACCGGACATCAGGAACTGCAGCACTAAACCACCGGACACATGTGACTGCAGCACTAATCCACCGGACACATAATGACTGCAGCACTAATCCACCGGACACATAATGACTGCAGCACTAATCCACCGGACACATAATGACTGCAGCACTAATCCACCGGACATCAGGAACTGCAGCACTAAACCACCGGACACATAATGACTGCAGCACTAATCCACCGGACACATAATGACTGCAGCACTAATCCACCGGACATCAGGAACTGCAGCACTAAACCACCGGACACATAATGACTGCAGCACTAATCCACCGGACACATAATGACTGCAGCACTAATCCACTGGACACATAATGACTGCAGCACTAATCCACCGGACACATAATGACTGCAGTACTAATCCACCGGACATCAGGAACTGCAGCACTAAACCACCGGACACATGTGACTGCAGCACTAATCCACCGGACACATAATGACTGCAGTACTAATCCACCGGACATCAGGAACTGCAGCACTAAACCACCGGACACATGTGACTGCAGCACTAAAAAACCGGACATCAGGAACTGCAGCATTAAACCACTGGACACATGTGACTGCAGCACTAAACCACCGGACACCAGGAACTGCAGCACTAAACCACCGGACACATGTGACTGCAGCACTAAACCACCGGACACATAATGACTGCAGCACTAAACCACCGGACATCAGGAACTGCAGCACTAAACCACCAGACACATGTGACTGCAGCACTAAACCACCGGACACATAATGACTGCAGCACTAATCCACCGGACACATAATGACTGCAGCACTAATCCACCGGACACATAATGACTGCAGCACTAATCCACCGGACACATAATGACTGCAGTACTAAACCACCGGACACATAATGACTGCAGCACTAATCCACCGGACACATAATGACTGCAGCACTAATCCACCGGACATATAATGACTGCAGCACTAATCCACCGGACACATAATGACTGCAGCACTAATCCACCGGACACATAATGACTGCAGCACTAATCCACCGGACACATAATGACTGCAGCACTAATCCACTGGACACATAATGACTGCAGCACTAAACCACCACTGGACACATAATGACTGCAGCACTAAACCACCACTGGACACATAATGACTGCAGCACTAATCCACCGGACACATAATGACAGCAGTACTAATCCACCGGACATCAGGAACTGCAGCACTAAACCACCACCGGACACATGTGACTGCAGCACTAAACCACCGGACATCAGGAACTGCAGCACTAAACCACCGGACACATGTGACTGCAGCACTAAACCACCGGACATCAGGAACTGCAGCACTAAACCACCGGACACATGTGACTGCAGCACTAATCCACCGGACACATAATGACTGCAGCACTAATCCACCGGACACATAATGACTGCAGCACTAATCCACCGGACACATAATGACTGCAGCACTAATCCACCGGACATCAGGAACTGCAGCACTAAACCACCGGACACATAATGACTGCAGCACTAAACCACCGGACACATAATGACGGCAGCACTATACCACCGCCGGACACGTGTGACTGCAGCACTAAACCACCGCTGGACACATAATGACGGCAGCACTAATCCACTGGACACATAATGACTGCAGCACTAATCCACCGGACACATAATGACTGCAGCACTAAACCACCGGACACATAATGACGGCAGCACTATACCACCGCCGGACACATGTGACTGCAGCACTAAACCACCGCTGGACACATAATGACGGCAGCACTAATCCACCGGACACATAATGACTGCAGCACAAATCCACCGGACACATAATGACTGCAGCACTAAACCACCGGACACATAATGACGGCAGCACTATACCACCGCCGGACACATGTGACTGCAGCACTAAACCACCGCTGGACACATAATGACGGCAGCACTAATCCACCGGACACATAATGACTGCAGCACTAATCCACCGGACACATAATGACTGCAGCACTAATCCATTGGACACATAATGACGGCAGCACTAATCCACCGGACACATAATGACAGCAGTACTAATCCACCGGACACATAATGACTGCAGCACTAATCCACCGGACACATAATGACTGCAGCACTAATCCACCGGACATCAGGAACTGCAGCACTAAACCACCGGACACATGTGACTGCAGCACTAAACCACCGGACATCAGGAACTGCAGCACTAAACCACCGGACACATGTGACTGCAGCACTAATCCACCGGACACATAATGACTGCAGCACTAATCCACCGGACACATAATGACTGCAGCACTAATCCACCGGACACATAATGACTGCAGCACTAATCCACCGGACATCAGGAACTGCAGCACTAAACCACCGGACACATAATGACGGCAGCACTATACCACCGCCGGACACATGTGACTGCAGCACTAAACCACCGCTGGACACATAATGACGGCAGCACTAATCCACTGGACACATAATGACTGCAGCACTAATCCACCGGACACATAATGACTGCAGCACTAAACCACCGGACACATAATGACGGCAGCACTATACCACCGCCGGACACATGTGACTGCAGCACTAAACCACCGCTGGACACATAATGACGGCAGCACTAATCCACCGGACACATAATGACTGCAGCACAAATCCACCGGACACATAATGACTGCAGCACTAAACCACCGGACACATAATGACGGCAGCACTATACCACCGCCGGACACATGGGACTGCAGCACTAAACCACCGCTGGACACATAATGACGGCAGCACTAATCCACCGGACACATAATGACTGCAGCACTAATCCACCGGACACATAATGACTGCAGCACTAATCCATTGGACACATAATGACGGCAGCACTAATCCACCGGACACATAATGACAGCAGTACTAATCCACCGGACACATAATGACTGCAGCACTAATCCACCGGACACATAATGACTGCAGCACTAATCCACCGGACATCAGGAACTGCAGCACTAAACCACCGGACACATAATGACTGCAGCACTAAACCACCGGACACATAATGACGGCAGCACTATACCACCGCCGGACACATGTGACTGCAGCACTAAACCACCGCTGGACACATAATGACGGCAGCACTAATCCACTTGACACATAATGACTGCAGCACTAATCCACCGGACACATAATGACTGCAGCACTAAACCACCGGACACATAATGACGGCAGCACTATACCACCGCCGGACACATGTGACTGCAGCACTAAACCACCGCTGGACACATAATGACGGCAGCACTAATCCACCGGACACATAATGACTGCAGCACTAATCCACCGGACACATAATGACTGCAGCACTAAACCACCGGACACATAATGACGGCAGCACTATACCACCGCCGGACACATGTGACTGCAGCACTAAACCACCGCTGGACACATAATGACGGCAGCACTAATCCACCGGACACATAATGACTGCAGCACTAATCCACCGGACACATAATGACTGCAGCACTAAACCACCGGACACATAATGACGGCAGCACTATACCACCGCCGGACACATGTGACTGCAGCACTAAACCACCGCTGGACACATAATGACGGCAGCACTAATCCACTTGACACATAATGACTGCAGCACTAATCCACCGGACACATAATGACTGCAGCACTAAACCACCGGACACATAATGACTGCAGCACTAAACCACCGGACACATAATGACGGCAGCACTATACCACCGGACACATAATGACTGCAGCACTAATCCACCGGACACATAATGACTGCAGCACTAAACCACCGGACACATAATGACGGCAGCACTATACCACCGCCGGACACATGTGACTGCAGCACTAAACCACCGCTGGACACATAATGACGGCAGCACTAATCCACCGGACACATAATGACTGCAGCACTAATCCACCGGACACATAATGACTGCAGCACTAATCCATTGGACACATAATGACGGCAGCACTAAACCACCGGACACATAATGACAGCAGTACTAATCCACCGGACACATAATGACTGCAGCACTAATCCACCGGACACATAATGACTGCAGCACTAAACCATAGAAACTGGAAACCAGGGACTGCAGCACTAAACCACGGAGACCTGTGACTGCAGCACTAAATCACTGGACACATATGACTGCAGCACAGCCTGGGTTTTCCAGACAAGTCCTGACTTGAGGCCTGAGGGTATGTTCACACGCTGCGGATTGGGGTGCGGATTTGGCCGCGCAGATTTTGTAAAATCCTCAGGTAAATCTGCAGGTCAAAAGACCTGCGGTTTTATCTGCGAATTAGCCTGTGGTTTTGCTCTGCGGTTTTTCATCTCCACAATGGAGGACATGGCAAACCGCAGCGGAATCCGCAGAAAGAAGTGACATGTCAATTCTTTCTGCGGTTTAGAAACCGCAGGAAAACCGCGCGGAAAAATCCGCAGCGTCTACACTGTGGTTTTTAATATCCATAGGATATTATGGTACTGTACACCGCAGCAAAAACTGCTGCGGATCCGCAGGGCCAAAACCGCTGCAGAACCGCAGCAGAATCCACAGCGTGTGCACACACCCTGAAAGTGTCCAACCTGCTCCTGGATCATAGGATTTCCGATGTGAAGTGTTTAACAATCTATCGTAACATAAGGAACTTTTATCTGTTTACCTATGAGCTGTGCCAGCCAAGAACGCCACTAAAAAGAGGCTTCAGGGGTTTACAGGGGCTAAACTGAGTGTTATCTCCTATATATACAAGCTAAGAAAATACAGCAAAACCAGTATTGCTTGGCCGTGTCTGCAGCTAGGAAAGTGTCAGATTAAGAAATTGAAAACATTTTTGGAAATGCAAAGAATACTCAGACAGAATTTCTCCAGAAAATAAAAGGTTAATAAATATGCATGCATGTTGCAAGACACCAAATGATTTCCAGAATTTACTAAACAGAGTTCTTTAATACAAATAATTACTATGTGCATCTAAAAATGCAGGAGCTAAAGAGTAGAGATGAGCAAACCCGAGCTTAAAATTTCAGGGTTTGTACCAGACAGTTAGTGTGCGGTGGAAAATGCTGAACATGGACTTCTCCCGGGACTCCACTGTCATGGTTGGAGTTCCAGAGGGGGAGAGAGAATTTTTTCTTACCCAGACCCAATGTACCGGTTTCCATTGTTTTCAATGGGGTTCAAGTTCTGGAATAAAGTTCATGTAGGGTACCAGAGCCCAGAGTTCGATGGGTCCGCTCATCCCTAGTCACGAGAAAAAAAAACTACTTTGGGTTCTCAAGACCAAAGTTGGCTGAGTTTTTCTTTAAAGGGGTTATCTCAGCATCTCAACGGCTTTCTTCAAGATACCCGGCTTACTACTTTACCAGGGGACCCTGAAGATTGACAGCTCAAAGAAGCGACATGGTTAGGACAATGGATCAAAAATGTGCGCTCTCCAAGGCGACTATGAGAAGCATGGAAGCTTCTGCATCATGGGAGAAGTGCAGGGACACGGAGGATGGTCGGATCCAGGAATCTCTCCAGCTTCAGTGCGGCACAAGCAGGGAGTGAGGCAGAGAGACTGCTTGTACCATGTGCTACTTACAGCCACTCTTAGGCTATGTTCACACGTTCAACTTTTGCAGCGTTTTTAATGCAAATTTTTAGCTGAATTTCACAGTACCAGCAAAGTGTATGAGTTTTCAGAAATCTCATGCACATTTTTCACCCATTGAAAGCAGCAGGTAAGTGCAAAAAATGCTACAATTCGCTGACATGCACTTCTTTTTTTCCACCAGGAGTTTTTTTCGATCATTTCTTTAGTGGTTTTCTGAAGTTTTTCTTTTTTCGGTCAGTCTTTTTTTGCTGGGTTTTCCCATGTTTTTTATGACAATTTTTTGCAGTGTAATTTTCCAGTCTTTTTTTTTTTTTTTTTACCTACTGAATAGCATTTTTTTTAAACAAGATGATGACAAAACAATCCAAAAAACGTCCTGTCGGTTTTTGGAGCTTTCCCATTGACTTGTAGAGCGACTTCCGAGCGGAAAACGCTAGCAGAATGGATGTGTCGTTTCTTTTAACCATTTGGTATTTTCAGAAACCTGAATTAGTTAAAAGATGATCTGCAAATTGCCTCTTCAGAAAGAAAGAGGACTTTTACTCTACAGCGCCACCTATTGGTAGTAGCGATCCTACAAGTTACAGTCAACCCTTTAACGAGTCTTGTAATATGACTTAGGATAAAAGCCAAATCAGAATCTCAATTTGCAGACACAGTGTTTCGGGCTATTGGTCCTCATCAGTGCAAAGTATGAGAACTGATTTGGCTAGGTGAGAGGCTCTGGACTGGGGTCTAAAGGGTAAGGTTTCTCCTTGTGGAGAGTAACATACCAGCTCTGGCTTGTCAAGGTAAGGAGGCTTATTCGCCGTGCAATGCTCCTCTGGGAAAATATTATGCAAATTGCACGGCGAATAAGCCTCCTTACCTCGATAAGCCAGAGCTGCTATGTCACTCTCCACAAGGAGAAACCTTACCCCTTAAAAGATGATCAAAAGCCTGAACATATGAACGGCGGGTCGTTTTTACATAGAAATGTGTATGTTCATTCTTTTGATCGTTTTCTGTAAATATTTCCAGGCGGTTTTCAGTTGTGGAAACTGCATGAGAAGGAATTTGTGTGCACATAACTTAAATGCTGCTAAACTTAACACAGCCATCAAAGTCCCTGAAAACTCTGCCCTCTGCAGGCCATTGTGGGTAACTGCAGCTGTTTCCTGACACTCTCCTGGCAATGGGAATCAGACCCTGGAATGTATTCTTTTTTTGGCAGTTTCCATTTAGCTTTTCCAGAATTACCAAGTGCATAAAATGTAGCTGAAAATATTTAGCCTCCAAGTGAAGACCTACAGGAAATGTAGCAACTAGTAAAGTATGAAATGCTCATTGTTGTCTTTTATATGCCCTATACCCTTCAGCTATATTTCCACATATGTGTAGGCTCCACTCCACAGGGTGCATGATGGAGAAACAGTCACAAGTGGAGGATGTGGATGAGCAGAAAATTGAAGTGTCGGCCACTTTCTCAGGATTTTGCAACTAAACCTTTACACAAAAAAGGGGATAAACGTATGATCACTGGGGTCCAGGACCCGCACTAATTCAGAGAACAGGGGTCCCAGAGTCCTGTGTGTCATTAGAGCAGTAGTGAGCACTGAGCATGTGTAACCACTGCTTCATTCACTTCTGTGGTTCAGACTTAGGCCAGGGTCACACTTGCACGAGTCTCGAGTCTGAATACCCGGCACTCGGGAGCGGAGCGCTCAGCTGCATAGAAATACATGCAGCTGCACACTCCGGTCCCGAGTGCTGGTGGCAGTGTCAGGTATTGAGATGCGAGACTCGTGCGGGTTTCTCACAAGTGTGACCTCGACCTTAAACGGGTTGTCCAGTGACTGCAGTCACTCTATGTGCATACTTCTGGCCACCTTCCAACTAGACATGCAGAGCCTCCCTCAGTACATGTGAGATGAGCGAGGCTCAGGCTGTGCACATCTAGTTGGAATGTGGCCGAGATTATACAGATTGCATATACTTTCAGTCACATTACTGCTAGCATCAGAACAATCTCACTGTGTGCGCGACGTGAGGATTCACAAGTCTGCAGTCACTTCTCCAGGAAGTCCGTTGCAAAGTTTGGTGTTCCAGTGAAAGAGAGAGAGAGAAAATTTTTTCCAAGATCCAAAGTTCAGATCTCCATTGCTTTAAATGGGGTTCAGGTTAAAGTTCGGGTACAGTTGTGGACTAAAGTTCGGGTTGGGTACCTGGCTGAACCCGAACTTCCATGGGTTCGCTCATCCCTAGCAATAATGTCTTCAGGCAATTCTGGAGGTGAGGAAGTGAAAATCAACTAAAGTGCCAAGAAAAGAACATTTTGGGGTGAAAAAAATGTATCTAGGGTCTGTGTTTATTATTGGACAGATGGTTCTCCAAGTTTCATATATGAGGAGCAGCTACTAGGATTGACCCCAGGAATTAGTAGTCATCTCTTGTGCCCCGTCAGGACGTTTCTCCCCGGGGTAATGCAGCCCTGGAATTTTCTGCTCATCTCGAAAAAAAATGTAGGAAACAAGTAAATGCATGTTTCCCTAGCGGCGTCAGCCTGTGTTCTTCCCACACGATCTGTAGAAGGACACAAATAACAGGCCACTGATATCTTCTAATCGCATGGGCCAAAATATACATTGTTCTTTACTCAGTGATAAGCATCGGCCTTCATGTCCAGGACACAATGCAGACATTACATATGGAAACATCTTAGATAACTGGATGACTAAGTGTTACATCAACTAAAAATAATCACCATTGTTATGTAACCTGAGAAACTTCTAACTTCTGGAACATCCAGATCATTGCCAGGGACAGAGTCAGACTGGCAGATCTTACAGACTACTGGAAGTGGGATGAAAATGCATTGAGAACTGCAACCTCCCTAAGGGCTTATTCACATGCAGGGCCGGACTGGCCATCTGGAAATTCTGGCAAATGCCAGAAGGGCCTGTCTGGTCGTGGGCCGCCTTGTCTGCCATGTTGCTAACAGAATCGGTGTTCTCAAGACACCCACACTGTTAGGGCTGTGTGCACACGTTGCGGAATTTTAGCGTTTTTTCACTGCGTAAGCGCCAAAAATCCGCAACCTATGGTAGTCAATGGCATTCCGCACATGCTGTGCGTTTTTCCGCGGCAGAGTTGCATCGCGGAAAAATACGCAGCATGTTCATTCTTTTTGCAGTATCGCGGGAATTCCGCACACATAGGAATGCATTGATCCACTTACTTTCTGCATATGGCTATGCCCACCGTGCGCAAAGTAAGCGGAAAATGTGCGGATGGTACCCAGGGTCTGGAGGAGAGGAGACTGTCCTCCAGGCCCTGGGTACCATATCCCTGTTAAAAATAGAATTAAAATAAAAAATCGTGATATTCTCACCTTCCGGCGTCCGGCGTAGCGTTCCCAGGTCTCAGTGATACCCCCGGCAAGTCCCGTTCACAGCGATGCCTTACGACAATGACCTGTGATGACGTAGTGGTCTCGTGAGATGCTACATCATCTGGGGTCATTATCACAAGGCATCGCTGGGAACGGGACTTGCCGGGAGCATCGCTGAGACCTGGGGACGCTGCATGGGCCACCGGAAGGTGAGAATGTCATGATTTTTTATTTTTTTAATTATTTTTAACATCCTATCTTTTACTACTGAGGCTGCATAGGCGGCCTTAATAGTGAAAAGTTGGTCACACTTGTCAAACACTATGTTTGACGAGTGTGACCAACCTGTCAATCAGTTTTCCAAGCGATGCTACAGGTCGCTTGGAAAATGCTAGTATTCTGCAAGCTAATTACGCTTGCAAAACGCTATATTTTCCCAGGAATTCCGCATGCGTACTTCCCGTGGATTTCCCACGGCAGGGAGTTGCGGAATTGCGGTGGAAATTTCCCGGCAATTCCACACGTGTGCACATAGCCTAAAAGTTGTGATGGAGCACAAAGTCGCTGATTCCATCACTTACCCCAGCAAGCTACGGCTATCATTAGAAATATTGGCCTTGTAGTGAATGTTCCTTTCCTCAATCCAGGGTAATATTAGTAATATATCCCATTTGGTTCTTGGGGACGGGGACAGCATGGGCCTGTGTGATTGCAAATGCCAGGGCTGAATTTCAGCCCCAGTCCGTACCTGTTCACACGTCTGGTTTTCAGGTGTGAGTGCTATCCTTTTTTTTTTTCACAGCTATCACTCATATCTATGACAGTCAATGGGACTGTTCACATGTAAGATTTCTTTCTCGGACCGAGTGATTTTTTTTGCTCCAAATTCTTCTAAATGGTGAACAAGGTTCATGAATTTGATGCAAAAGCAAAAATGCTCTTAATTTTTGTCTTTTACCTTTTTTGCTACATTTTAGAGGAAAAAAGTCTCTTGTCCCAATAAAACGTCACAAACTTTGAGAAAAAAAAAATTCTGGCGCACATAAGAGCATCCCAATAAAACGTCACAAAATTTGAGAAAAAAAAATTCAGGCGCACATAAGAGCGTTCCAGGACGACTGGAGAACATTTGCCCCAAAATTTTGTACCGTTTTTAACAATTGATGTATAGTCTGTAAACATTTGGAAAACAGAAGGCATGCTCATATTGGCGAGCATAAAAAAAGCAAAAAAGCAAACGCATAAAAGACTTCAAAAAGAAAATGAAAGAGGGGATAAACACATACAAAACTAAGCAAGGAGAAGGCGCAAATGCAATAAAGAATCGCGCCCTTTGTTTTCCCATTTTTCACCATTTTTAAGATCACATTTGTAAATTCATTAAAACATTCTAGCAAATATGGTGTGGCTGAGAATAGAAACCCAATACTCGCCACTGCTGAGTGTTTTGTAACAATTGCACCCAGCCTAGATACTTTGAACTAAATACAGAAGCAGCACAAATGTCTCCTTTGCAAGAATGAGTGAAGGAAACGCTTATTACATGAGATAATTTCACCCCCTTTACGAGAGCCGATCAACTATACCCAAGTGGATCAGCGCTCGCTTTCTGGTTCATACAGGCTGACGAGAACTAATAGGAGCAGGATGATCACAGAGGATTGCTGAGACTAAGGACCTACACAGACGATTGTATTTTCGGTCCAAGAGGGATCCGACAAAACATCAAATTGCACTCAGACAGATGTTATTCTATGGGTCCATTTTTTCCTTGCACCGAGTCTGTCCGACGAAAAAATGTCAGCATGCTTGAATTTGATCTGATATTTGGATTGCACTCGGTTATGCAAGTCAATGAGTCCGTGGAAAACATCGGGCTGCACTTTGATGCCATCTGAGTGCAGTCTTATTTCCGCGGACAGACAGAATAGATAATTTTTTTTCTCCATCTTCTCCTCATCGTTCAGAGCACACTATGATCACACTCTGATCATAGTGTGTTTTGCATAATCGACCCAATCCTGCCGCGTGCACCTAGCTTCCTAGCTTAAGTTCCCACAATGAGTATTTGTTGCATTTTTCTGCAGATTTTCTGCTCCAATTTCCTAAATTAGGTAACATACCTTTTATTCATTGTGTTTTTGGGTGGCTTTTTATTTTACATAGATTTTTATTGCATTTTTTTAGCTGTAATTTTTGTCTCTTTTTGGTAGCTCATGTTTTAATTAATTAAAAAAAAACAAAACAAAACACATATGCGTATATCATACCTGCGGATTTTTCTATCCTTATAAAAGCCTATGTGGAAAATTTGCAAATAACATATTTACAGCACGAGAAATTGACATATTGCAGATGTTAAAATCAGTTTCTGCAACATTAAAAAAGCAAACAAACACTGTGAGCAGTAGATTTCTATAAATCCCATCTAATTTGCTGGAACAGTAAGACGCTGTCTTTTTTGCCCACAAAAATCATATCATATGGATACGTGCATATGCATATTTTTTATTAAATCAACTTTTTTTTGTCTTGTGATATTTGATGATGTGTTTTGAGCAACATTCTTTAAAATGGTGAACCGGATTCAATTTTTGCACAAAACCTCCAAAACATGATGTTTATTTCTGTCCTTACCCTTTTTAGGATTTTTTTTAACCTAAAATATAGCACGTTCCACTAATATGTCATAAAAATTTCAGGGGTCTATAAAATAACTCCGGAGGGAGAAAACTAGATTTGCTCACATTTTTTCTAACTTTTTAATAAGCACCTATAGACGAATCAGCTGAAAACTTCGCTCCACGATAACGACCATAAGAAAAAAACCAACAGCAAGCGAACATATAAAATAGAGTTCAAAAGAGGTGCAAATTAAAGGAGGAGTAAGACGCAAATTAAAAAAAACAAAACAGAAAATACAAAAAATTACACAAATAAAAGGCGCAAATACAATAATGATTCACACCAAAAAAATACCAGAATTTGCACAATGAATTTCAATAAAAAAAAGGGGGCGTCCGCTAAAAGACCATAACTGAACACGTTCAGCCCCGGCACAGAAGTAGGAGGTCCTGCTGACTGTATCGGGCCAGGCGCTGAAAGCATTCAGATAACAGAAAATGAGTTAACCCTACAGTTACACAGCGACCCTTGGTTGCAATCTTTCCAATATCCTCACCCTGCTCAGGGATTTCCTCTGCCCATGTCTTGGCACCACAATGGTCTGACTATGGATGGTGCCAAGATTTAAATTTCCCTCTGACCACCCTGTATCATTGCTGGCTCCTGTTTATTATATTTCTACCATTGAACCCCTTTACTCCCCAAGCCTGTTTGCACCTTAATGACTTACTACCCCGTGATGTGCGTGAGGACAAAGAAAGCAGGAAAGGGAACGTGCAGGAGAAATGCTGTGTGGACTGTAATGTTACTGATGTGTCCGGGACCGTTGAAGAGAAAAGTAAAATCGTTTGTTTGGCTTCTGAACCGGCTTCTGTGTCCGTTCTTTCCACCCTGTGCACCAAAACTGAGTGTAAAGGAGCTGTGCCGCACCGCAGTGGGATCCCTGACGATGAATCAGAACCCCAAACAGGTACGTTGGCAGAAGCTGACAATTTTTCTGTGGGAGGAGGCCAGGACACCAGGGCCTTGGTGTCCTCGGCCATGGCTACTGTCCTGGCCGATTCCTACATACTGCACAGAAGTGACAGCAAAAAAGGGAAAGATGGGAAAGCAAGCAAATGTTATGATGTACCAACTGTGGATGTAACGTGCGAAATCTTAAGTAAAGAAATTACTAAAGTTTTCTCGGACTGTGTCTCCATTGATGTGAGTCGCCTAGAAGACGGACCGTTATGGCCTGGGAAGTGCCCAGGTGAAGCTGAGTCTGGAGTGCAGACGCAAAACCATGCGGGGTAGGGACTCAAGCATGTTACTCGAGCAGCCGTCATATTTGGTGCATACCAGCACACCCGATGCAAACTGGAGTAGCGATCACTTATGCTCAAATGGCACTCCTTCCCTTTCTAGCCCTGCCATGGCCAAAATAGTAGATTTCCCCCACAAATAAGGTATCGGCGTACTCAGGAGAAATTGCACAACAAATTTTGAAGTCCATTTTCTCCTGTTACCCTTGTAAAAATAAAAAAGTTTGGGTCGAAAGTAAATTCTTTGCAATAAAAAAAAAAGCACCTGAAGGGTTAATAAACTTCTTGTATGTGATTTTGAGCACCTTGAGGGGTGCAGTTTTTAGAATGGTGTCACTTTCTGTCATATGGGCTCCTCAAAGTCACTTCAAATGTGAGGTGGTCCCTAAAAAATGGTTTTGTAAATTTTGCTGGAAAAAGGAGAAATCGCTAGTCAGCTTTTAACCCTTCTAACTTCCTAAAAAAAAAAAATTTTGATTCAAAAATTGTGGTCACCTAAAGTAGACATGTGGGAAATGTTATTTATTAACTACTAGCTGAAGAGCCCGGCGCTGCCTGGGCATAGTAAGCGACGGTGGCTAGTTATAACAAATTATAATGATTATATTGCACATAAAAACAATTCACATCATATATTCAACACTACAGATTTGAAACACTAATGAACTAAATGATTACCTAAGTATTGATAGCATTTTATTTTCAACTCATTCAAGAGACTTTTGATAAACAACATTTTTGGTTTTCCCCTCACTTCTCTAATTTTCCCCTCACTCCTCTCGTTTTCCCCTCACTCCTCTCATTTTCCCTTCTCTCCTCTCATTTTCCCTTCTCTCCTCTCATTTTCCCCTCACTCCTTCAATTTTCCCCTCCTTCAATTTTCCCCTCCTCTCATTTTCCCCTCACTCCTTCAATTTTCCCCTCACTCCTTCAATTTTCCCCTCACTCCTCCAATTTTCCCCTCACTCCTCCAATTTTCCCCTCGCTCCTCTCATTTTCCCCTCGCTCCTCTCATTTTCCCCTCGCTCCTCTCATTTTCCCCTCACTCCTCTCATTTTCCCCTCGCTCCTCTCATTTTCCCCTCACTCCTCTCATTTTCCCCTCGCTCCTCTCATTTTCCCCCTCACTCCTCTCATTTTCCCCCTCACTCCTCTCATTTTCCCCTCACTCCTCTCATTTTCCCCTCACTCCTCTCATTTTCCCCCTCACTCCTCTCATTTTCCCCTCACTCCTCTCATTTTCCCCTCGCTCCTCTCATTTTCCCCCTCACTCCTCTCATTTTCCCCTCACTCCTCTCATTTTCCCCTCACTCCTGTCATTTTCCCCTCACTCCTCCAATTTTCCCCTCACTCCTCCAATTTTCCCCTCACTCCTCTCATTTTCCCCTCACTCCTCCAATTTTCCCCTCACTCCTCTCATTTTCCCCCTCACTCCTCTCATTTTCCCCTCACTCCTCTCATTTTCCCCTCACTCCTCTCATTTTCCCCTCACTCCTCTCATTTTCCCCTCACTCCTCCAATTTTCCCCTCACTCCTCTCATTTTCCCCTCACTCCTCTCATTTTCCCCTCACTCCTCTCATTTTCCCCTCACTCCTCTCACTTTCCCCTCACTCCTCTCATTTTCCCTTCACTCCTCTCATTTTCCCTTCACTCCTCTCATTTTCCCCTCACTCCTCTCATTTTCCCCTCACTCCTCTCATTTTCCCCTCACTCCTCTCATTTTCCCCTCACTCCTCTCTTACCCTCACACGTTCACAGTAACTTCATGTTATGAGTACAGCGGTGTAATCCATGAGGCTCCTCCCTTTCCCTTGACATCATGCCTCACAGGAGCAACTCCATTCTAGACATGACTGATCTAGATCTAAGACACAGAAAAAACACACAGTATGACAAACGTGCATAAATACTCTGTTGTAAAATATACAGTATGTAACAGTAAGCAGCAAGTGCTAGTAAAAGATGTTAACAAAACCAGGGTATTTTGTTGATACGTTTTGACTGAGCTAGATGTAGCCTATGCCTGCCCGGCACTAATACTCTGAAGGCGGCTCGCAGCGAATGGGACGTCGTAGCCGGTGAGTTTTGCAGGGTGGCTTTCGAGGTGAATGTGTCTCCGCCCATGTGCACTAACAATGTGGGCTTTGTGAACAGGGCTTTGCAAGTGGAGTGAGTGTGACTATGCGTAGTGGGCGGGTCTATGTGGAGTGGGCATGGCTTGATACATACACACACACATACATATACTCAACTTTATATACATAGGTTTGCCTGACATAACTCTGATTTGAGGGCATACAAATTAAAAGTTTGAAAATTGTTACATTTTGTAAATTTTTGCCAAATTTCCGTTTTTTCCCCATAAATAAACATAAGTCATATTCATGAAATTTTACCACTAACATGAAATACAATGTGTCACGAAAAAACATTCTCAGAATCAGTGGGATATGTTGAAACGTTCCAGAGTTATTACCTCGTAAAATGACGGTGATCAGAATTGTAAAATTTGGACTTGTCAAGAAGTTCAAAATTGGTTCGGTCAATAACCCCTTCACGACCAATGACGCCACATAGGCGTCATGAAAACCTGTGCCATTATGACCAGTGACGCCTATGTGGTGTCAAGACTTTAAAGCCCCCCTGCGGGTCGGGTGACCGGGGTCACTGAAAGGTCACCCGACCCGCAGATACAGGGGGCTTTGTATTTCACCACAAGGGGCGTGGCTTCACCCCCACGTGGCTACGATCGCTCTGATTGGCTGTTTCACTTTTAACAGCCAATCAGAGCGATAGTAATATTTCATCAATGAAAATTGATGAAATATTACAATCCAGCCGTGGCCGATGCTGCAGTAGCATCGGACATGGCTGGTGACACCGATCCGACCCCCCCCACCGGTTAACGGGGGCAATCTGCCCCCCGCCATTGAATGACAGCGCTGTCATCATCTGCTCCCCCCGCCTTCCCTCCGCTCCCCCGCCTTCCGATTACCTCCCCTCCCAACCCCCGGTACCTACTGAGTGCCGCTATCGCTCCCGGTGTCCCACAGTCCCAGACCATGGGCGCCGCCATATTTGAAAATGGCGGGCGCATGCGCAGTGCGCCCGCCGGCTGATGATTCCATTCATTCATTTTGATCACTGTGATAAACTCTCACAGTGATCAAAATAGAATGAAAAGTAAATAAACCCCCCCTTTATCACCCCCATAGGCAGGAACAAATAATAAAATAAAGAAATTAACCAGCTTTTCCAATCTCTGCTCTGAATCCACTCCTGTGTCTCCATTCAATGTCAGCAAGCAGTTAATCCTGAATGCTATCTATGTGTTTTCAACTCTGCAAGCTTATATCTGGTATATAGTTTTTTTTCTTTTCAACTTACTCTGCTTGTCCCCTTATGTTGTGAGGTCAAGAAACTTTTCAAAGTGCTTTATGATCCATGTAGTGCTGGACATGTGTTTATTTGACCACAACACTTTATTGGGTCCTGGTGTCTCAATTTAGTGTGATTGATTAACGAGAAGAGAGAGAGCAAAAAAAAAATCTTAGCCTTAACCTCCTATATATTCAGACCTAGCTAAGGGGAGCATTTATGCAGGGGTGGCATTTATGCACATGTAATCAATGTACATGTATCAAAGTACTACTGGCAGTTATAACTTGGCAGTTAGACAGGGCAGGAGACAGGTAAGACATTTCTATACATCTACTCCCTGTACATTAGGAGTACAACAAATATATACCATGTGCATTTGTGTAATTTTTATCCTGGCCGCTGCATTCACACACATCCACCGCCCTGGCATTAACTCTCTACACTCCATCCATATCGGCCCCTCTCTCCTTTCCTCTCCTATGTATAGCACTCACGCTCTTTTCACATTGTTAACTTGCACAGATCCAGTCAGTACAACCATTCAACATCAGAGACGCTCTCACAAATCACTTAACCATCTGCTCACTCTTTCTATCCTCCTTCTCCTAGTCGCAGGAGACATTGCTCGCAACCCTGGTCCCCCATGTTATAGAAAGTCAAACCTCCCAACTGCTACACTTAGAAACCCCTCTAATCTTATTAATATTCCCTGCATGCCATCTGTGTCTCTTAATTGTGCACTTTGGAATTCTCGCTCAGTGTGTAACAAACTCTCCTTCATCCATGACTTCTTCCTTTCTAATTCTTTTAACCTCCTGGCTCTTACTGAAACCTGGATCCAGCAGTCAGACACTACCGCTGCTGCTGCTCTTTCATACGGGGGGCTACACTTCTCTCATACCCCAAGATCAGACAGTAGAGCAGGTGGAGGCGTTGGTCTGCTCCTATCACCAAAATGTACCTTTCAGGTTATCCCTCAAGTACCCTCACTAGTCTTCCCTTCTTTTGAGGTCCATGCCGTCAGACTCTACACCCCCTTCTCCATGCGAGTGGCGGTGGTGTATCGTCCTCCCGGCCCCTCCCATCAGTTCCTGGATCATTTTGCCACTTGGCTTCCACATTTTCTCTCCTGTGACATCCCTACCCTCATCATGGGAGATTTCAACATCCCCATTGCTCTTCCTCTCTCCCCATCTGCTACTCACCTTTTATCTCTAACCTCCTCATTTGGCCTTTCGCAGCTTACTAATTCTCCAACGCATAAAGACGGAACCGCCCTCGACTTGGTCTTCTCTCGGCTTTGTGCAGTGGATGATTTTGCAAACTCCCCTCTCCCGCTCTCTGACCACAATCTTCTTTCATTCTCTATCAAGAACTGCCAGGCCGCTCAGGTCACCCCCACTGTCCAGACTTATAGAAACATACAGGCCATTAACACCCAGAAACTTATGAAGAACTTGCAGTCTTCATTGGCCCCTATCTCCTCCCTTTCATGTCCTGATTCTGCATTGAAGCATTACAATGAAACACTTCAAAGTGCCCTAGATGAATTTGCACCCCCTATAAATAGAACACCACAACGCAGACGGCGACAGCCCTGGCACACGGTGCAAACACGTTTCCTGCAGCGGTGCTCCAGATGCGCCGAACGTCTGTGGAGAAAATCCAATCTACACGAAGATTTCATCCATTTTAAGTTTATGCTTAGAACATATAACACTGCCCTTCACCTCTCCAAACAAATCTATTTCAACACCCTCATCACCTCACTGTCCAATAACCCGAAACGTCTCTTTGACACTTTTCATTCTCTACTCAATCCAAGAGTACAGGCCCCAACCACGGAGCTCCGAGCTGACGATCTGGCCAATTACTTCAAAGAAAAAATTGACCAGATTCGACAGGAAATTATCTTCCAATCATCTCATACCATGCCCTTTCCTCCCTCCCCCACTGCATCTAGCTCACTCTCTGATTTTGAAACAGTCACAGAAGAAGAAGTAAGCAGGCTCCTTGCATATTCTCGCCCAACTACTTGCACCGGTGACCCATTTCCGTCACATCTCCTCCAGTCCCTGTCCCCTGCTGTCACCCCTCACCTAACTAAAATATTTAACCTCTCTCTCTCTTCTGGTATTTTTCCCTCCTCATTTAAGCATGCCATCATACATCCACTACTTAAAAAACCATCCCTCGACCAAAACTGTGCCGCTAACTATAGACCTGTCTCTAATCTTCCCTTCATCTCTAAACTCCTGGAACGTCTGGTCCACTCCCGTCTTATCCGCTATCTCTCAGAAAACTCTGTTCTCGACCCTCTCCAATCCGGTTTCCGCTCTTTACACTCCACTGAAACTGCCCTCACTAAAGTCTCTAATGATCTGCTAACAGCTAAATCAAATGGTCATTACTCCATGCTAATTCTCTTGGATCTCTCTGCAGCATTCAACACTGTGGATCATCAGCTCCTCCTCACTATGCTCCGTTCCATTGGCCTCAAGGACACTGTTCTCTCCTGGTTCTCCTCCTATCTCTCCGACCGCTCCTTTACTGTATCTTTTGCCGGTTCCTCCTCCTCTCACCTTCCCCTTACTGTTGGGGTCCCCCAAGGATCGGTTCTAGGCCCCCTCCTCTTCTCCTTGTACACTGCCCCTATTGGTCAAACAATCAGTAGATTTGGTTTTCAGTACCATCTCTATGCTGATGACACCCAATTATACGCTTCTTCTCCTGACATCACGCCAGCCTTTCTAGAAAACACCGGCGATTGGCTAAACGCTGTGTCTAACATCATGTCCTCACTATATCTGAAACTGAACCTGTCAAAGACTGAACTCCTGGTGTTTCCTCCCTCTACTAATGTACCTATACCCGACATTGCTATTTCTGTGTGTGGTTCCACTATTACTCCCCAGCAACAGGCCCGCTGTCTTGGGGTCATACTTGATTCCGAGCTTTCCTTTGCCACCCACCTTCGATCAGTGGCTCACTCTTGTCATCTGCACCTCAAAAACATTTCTAGAATTCGACCTTTTCTTACTTTTGACTCTGCAAAAACTCTTACTGTTTCTCTTATTCATTCTCGTCTGGACTATTGTAACTCTCTTCTAATCGGTCTCCCTCTTACCAAACTCTCCCCTCTCCAATCTGTCTTGAATGCTGCAGCCAGGATCATATTCCTCACCAATCGTTACACCGATGCCTCTACCTTGTGCCAGTCATTACACTAGCTACCCATCCACTCCAGAATTCAGTATAAACTTATTACCCTCACCCACAAAGCCCTCCATGGCTCAGCACCACCCTACATCTCCTCCCTTGTTTCAGTATACCACCCTACCCGCGCCCTCCATTCTGCTGATGACCTGAGGTTAGCATCCTCAATAGTAAGAACCTCCCACTCCCGTCTCCAAGACTTTACACGTGCCTCGCCAATTCTTTGGAATGTACTTCCCAGGTCAATACGATTAGTCCCCAATCCCCAAAATTTTAAGTGTGCCCTGAAAACGCATTTATTCAGACTGGCCCATCACCTCAACACATTAACCTAATCTATCCCTGTGTGGCACAGCCAAAAGTTTTACCATAACCAGATTTCCCGCATCATGTTCCCACATGCTTTATGCATCCATTAGCCCTCTGTGTCTGTACTGTTACACACTTAACATTATGGCTGGTCCATACAATCAGGGCAACTGTTACCACCCACCTTTCGTGTCTACCTCTTTCCTCATAGACTGTAAGCTTGCAAGCAGGGCCCTCTTTCCTCTTGGTATTTGTTATAATCTACTGTATGTGATTATTGTTATGCTGTAATGTCTATTGTCTGTACAAATCCCCTCTGAAATGTAAAGTGCTGCGGAATATGTCGGCGCTATAAAAATAAAATTTATTATTATTATTTATTTTTATTTTTTCATTAGCGTTAGGGTTAGGTTTGGAAATAGGGTTAGGGTTAGAATTAGGGTTAGGGTTGGAAATAGGGTTAGGGATGGAAATAGGGTTAGGGATGGAATTAGGGTTAGGGTTAAGGGTGGAATTAGGGTTAGGGTGGAATTAGGGTTAGGGTTAGGGTGGAATTAGGGTTAGGGTTTGAATTAGGGTTAGAGTGGAATTAGGGTTAGGGTTGGAATTAGGGTTAGAATTAGGGTTAGGGTTGGAATTAGGGTTAAGATTAGGGTTAGGGATGTGTTGGGTTTAGGGTTGGGATTAGGGTTAGGCTTGTGGTTAGGGTTATGGTTAGGGTTGGAATTAGGGTTAGGGGTGTGTTGGGGTTAGGGTTATGGTTAGGGTTGAGATTAGGGTTAGGGATGTGTTGGGGTTAGGGCTGTGGTTAGGGGTGTGTTGGGGTTAGGGTTGGAGTTAGAATTGAGGGGTTTCCACTGTTTAGGCACATCAGGAGGTCTCCAAACGCCACATGGTGCAACCATTGATTCCAGCCAATTTTGCGCTCAAAAAGTCAAACGGTGCTCCCTCCCTTCCAAGCCCCGACGTGTGTCCAAACAGTGGTTTACCCCAACATATGGGGTATCAGCGTACTCAGAAAAATTGCACAACAACTTTGGGGGTCTAATTTCTCTTGTTACCCTTGGGAAAATAAAAAATTGGGGGCTAAAAAATTATTTTTGTGGAAAAAAAATTATTTTTTTTATTTTTGCGTCTCTGCATTATAAACTTCTGTTAAGCACTTGGGGGTTCAAAGTGCTCACCAGACATCTAGATAAGTTCCTGGGGGGGTTCTACTGTTTAGGCACATGAGGGGCTCTACAAATGCAACATGACGCCTGCAGATCATTCCTTCAAAGTCTGCATTTCAAAACGTCACTAATTCCATTCCGAGCCCTTACATGTGCCCAAACAATGGTTCCCCCCATATATGGGTTACCAGCGTACTCAAGACAAACTGGACAACTTTTGGGGTCCAATTTCTCCTGTTACCCTTGTGAAAATAAAAATTTGCGAGCTAAAAAATCATTTTTTGAGGAAAAAAATGATTTTTTATTTTCACAGCTTTGCGTTACAAACTACTGTGAAGCACTTGGGAGTTCAAGGTGCTCACCACAAATCTAAATAAGTTCCTTGGGGGGTCTAGTTTCCAAAAAGTGGTCAAATGTGGGGGGTTTCCACAGTTTAGGTACATCAGGGGCTCAATAAATGTAACATGACACCCGCAGACAATTCCATCAAAGTCAGCATTTTTTGAGGAGAAAAAATATTTTTTATTTTCACGGCTCTGCGTTATAAACTTTTGTGAAGCACTTGGAGGTTCAAAGTGCTCACTATGCATCTAGATAAGTTCCTTAGGGGGTCTAGTTTCCAAAATGGGTTCATTTCTGGGGGAGCTCCAATGTTTAGGCACATAGGGGCTCTCCAAACACGACACGGTGTCCTCTAACGATTAGAGGTAATTTTCATTTCAAAAAGTCAAATGGCGCTCCTTCCCTTCTGAGCCCTGCCGTGCGCCCAAACAGTGGTTCCCCCCCACATATGGGGTATCAGTGTACTCAGGACAAACTGGACAACAAATTTTGTGGTCCAATTTCTCCTGTTAGCCATGTGAAAATAAAAAATAGCGTGCTAAAAAATCATTTTTGAGGAAAAAAAAATATTTTTTATTTTCACTGCTCTGTGTTATAAACTTTTGTGAAGCACTTGGGGGTTCAAAGTGCTCACTACACATCTAGATAAGTTCCATAAGGGCTCTAGTTTCCAAAATGGTGTCACTTGTGGGGGGTTTTTACTGTTTAGGCACACAGGGGCTCTCCAAACGCGACAAGGTGTCCGATAACGATTGGAGCTAATTTTCCATTCAAAAAGTCAAATAGTGCTCCTTCCCTTCCGGACCCTGCCGTGCGCCCAGACAGTGGTTTATGAGCACATATGAAGTATCGGTGTACTCAGGAGAATTGCCCAACAAATTTTAGGATCCATTTTATCCTGTTGCCCATGTGAAAATGAAAAAACTGAAGCTAAAAGAAAATTTTTGTGAAAAAAAAGTACTTTTTTTTACGGATCAATTTGTGATGTACCTGGGGGTTCAAAGTGATCATTATGCATCTAGATAAGTTCCTTGGGGGGTCTAGTTTCCAAAATTGGGTCACTTGTGGGGGAGCTCCAATGTTTAGGCACACGGGCTCTCCAAACGCGACATAACAACCGCTAAGTATTCCAGCATATTTTCCATTCAAAAATTCAAATAGCGCTCCTTCCCTTCTGAGCCCTACCGTGCACCCAAACAGTGGTTTATGAACACATATGAGGTATCAGTGTACTCAGGAGAAATTGCGCAACAAATTTTAGGATCCACTTTATCCTGTTGCCCATGTGAAAATGAAAAAATTGATGCTAAAAGAAAATTTTTGTTGGAAAAACTAATATATGTCCATTTTTTCTTTCCACGTTGCTTTAGTTCCTGTGAAACACCTGAAGGGTTAATAATCTTCTTGAATGTAGTATTGAGTAGCTTGAGGGGTGCAGTTTTTAGAATGGTGTCACTTTTTGGTATATAGACCCCTCAAAGTGACTTCAAATGTGAGGTGGTCCCTAAACAAAATGGTTTTGTAAATTTTGTTGTAAAAATGAGAAATCACTGGTCAAATTTTAACCCTTATAACTTCCTAATAAAAAAAAATTTTGTTTCCAAAATTATGCTGATGTAAAGTAGACATGAGGGAAATGTTATTTAGTAACTATTTTGTGTCACATAATTCTCTGGTTTAACAGAATAAAAATTCAAAATTTGAAAATTGCGAAATTCTCAAAATTTTTGCCAAATTTCTGATTTTTTCACAAATAAACGCAAAAATTATTGACTTAAATTTATCACTAACATGAATCCCAATATGTCACGAAAAAACAATCTCAGAATCGCTAGGATCCGTTGAAGCGTTCCTGAGTTATTACCTCATAAAGGGACACTGGTCAGAATTGCAAAAAATTACGGTCAAAATAGGCTTGGTCATGAAGGGGTTCAGGGGTTAAAGCACCTCTCAGTAATATTAAAGTCGTGGGTTCAAGACCTGGGAAACTCACAGAACAAATATTTTTTGTAATTGCTTATTATTTGCAATACTTTTATACAGGGGCGGACACAGACTGTAGTGGGCCTCTGTGCAAGAAATTTTCCGGGCCCCCCCCTCCGCCCTTCATAGGGCAACAAAGTTATCTGTTATTTGTTGTTATCTAATATTGAGGCTATGCTGGGCTGGATATAATATCTGTAGTGTGCTGCTGGTCTGTATTTATTATTTGCCAGTCGCAGCCTCCAAATTAAATATACAGGCCAGCACAGCGCTGCTCTCCTCCTTGCGCCTCGGCTCCGCGGCGCTCCACATGGCTAATTTGAAAATTGAAATAATTAGCCATGCGGTGCTGGAGGCAGGGCCAGTTTTAGGTAAAGTGGGGCCCTAGGCAAAAGTTTAAAATGGGGCCCCAAATGCTAACATATTACACATCACACAGAAACATTTCTGTTAGATTTACGTGCGCTGTGTTCAGGCTGCTAAACGAGTGTGATCGACAATATTGAAGTTGTTTGCTTGTTTCCCAGCCTCTTTACACCAACTGAGAAAGAATGATGGGAACCGAACAATCACTATTAGATCTCCATACAATATCATGTTATCAGCTGCACATCTACAGTTTACATTGGCAATGTGCTGCTGAGAACAATGATTTTTGTTCCAGCATAAACAATCCAATCACTCAATGAATATGCAGCATTTTGTTTGTTTAGTGTAATACACCCCATAGTCCTCCATATAATATAATACACTCCCCATAGTGCTCCATATAGTATAATACATTCCCTATAGTCCTCCATAAATTAAAATACACTCCGCAGTACTACATATAGCATAGTACACTCCTCATAGTCCTCCATATATTAAAATACACTGCTCAGTCCTCCATATAGTAAAATACACTCCTTAGCCCTCCATATAGTATAATACCCTCCTCATAGTCCTCCATATAATAAAATACACTGCTCAGTCCTCCATACAGTATAATACACTCCTCATAGTGCTCCATATAGTATAATGCACCACCAGTCATCCATGTAGTACAATTCACTTCCCATAGTATAATGCACCCCATAATTTTTCATACAGTATAATGTATTCCCCATAGTCCCCAATACAGTATAATGCAGCCGACATATAGTATAATGCAACCACTCTATAGAGCATAATGCAGCCACCCCATAGAGCAGGGTTCCCCAACTCCAGTCCTCAAGGCCCACCAACAGGTCATGTTTTCAGGATTTCCCTTGTATTCTACAGATGATGCAATTATCACCTGGGCAATACTAAGGAAATCCTGAAAACATGACCTGTTGGTGGGCCTTGAGGACTGGAGTTGGGGAACCCTGCCATAGAGCATAATGCAGCCACCCCACAGAGTATTATGCATCCCTGCTATACAATATAATGTAACCCCCATTGAATATAAAGTAGCCCCTCCATAGAATACAATCTAGCCCTCCTCATATAGTATAATGCAGCCCCCATAGAATATAATGTAGCCCCCTCATAGAGTATAATGAAGCCCCCCATACAGTATAATCTAGCCCCCCATAGAATATAATGCAGCCCCCCATAGAACACAATGTAGCCCCCTCATATAGTATAATGCAGCCCCCTCAGAGTATGATGCAATCACCCCTCATAGATTATAAATATAATACAGCCCCCATAAAATATCATGTAGCCCCCATAGAATATAATACAGCCCACCTCCTCATAGAATATAATGTAGCCCCATCAAAGAGTATGATGCAATCCTCCCTCATTTAATCCCCACAGAATATAATGTACTCCCTATAGAATATAATACAGCCCACCTCCCCATAGTATATAATGTACCCCTCCAAAGAATATAGCCCACCTCCCTATAGAATATGATTACCCCCCCATAGAATATAATGTACCCCCCATAGAATATAATAACCCTCTTCCAAGAAAGAATGTTTTTACACTTTTATCCAGAAAAAAGTTACCATAGGTTTCCTATTCTAACAAAGTGATTGGGATTTCTTAAATCTGACGCAAGATCTGCTTATTTTTTCCTGGAAGATTTGAAGCAGTTTCATATCTGTCGTGTGTCAATTCTTTCAGCTTTTTTCCTGCACGTTTTTTGGTGCAGAAACATCTGCTGTAAATTCCTAACGTGTGCACACAGCCTTAGGTTTCTCACCTCCTGTTACCGGCAAACAAAAAAAAAATGCATCCTGGTGTTTATGGATTTGTGAAAGTGGAAATCAATGATAAGAAAAAAAAATAATTCACAACCAAGTGACATTATATTAGCACAGGAAATGGTGCGAACATGAGACCCTTGTAAGGTGGAGGACCACACAGGGGCAGTGAGAAAGACAAGGGCAAACGGTGACTAGGGGGACAGGGGAGAAGGACACAAGGGGGCTAGGGGACACAGGCACAAGGGTGACACAGGGGGGGCTAGGGAGCAAGGGAGACAGGCACAGGAGGACACACTGGGGCTAGGAGGCAGGGGAGAAGGGCACAAGGGGACACACGGGAACTAGTGGGAAAGGGAGACTGACACAAGGGGACAAGGGACACAAGCACAAAGGGACAAGGGAGACAGGCACAAGGGGACTCATGGGGACTAGGAGGAAAGGGATAAGGGCACAAAGGGACACACGGGGACTAGGGGGCAAGGGAGACAGGCACAAGAGGACACAAGGGGACTCCGAGGGCAGAGTAGGTAGGGACGCATGGGGAGACGGGGCTGTAAGGGGACATGTGAAGACGGGGGGGGAACCTGGGAGCAGGGAAGAAGGGAGCACAGGAATTACGAAGACAGCGTAGATGGAGGACACACGGTGAGAAAGGGTCGCAAGGGGACAAGAGAGACGGGGGAACAAGGGTGCCATCACCGTTTTTGCTCCACTAATCTTCACTCCCCTTCGCTATCCCCAAACCCCTGCACCCTCGAACCAAATAACAATCTCCCACTCTCTCTTACCCCCCCACCTTGCTTCATCTGCAGACTTACTCCTTAACCTCAGACCTCTCCTACTAAAATACAATACAAGACGATCACTATCCTTCACCCACCTGATTTCCCTTTCTCTGCTTCTTCTCACTGCTGGTGACATATCCCCCAATCCTGGCCCCTCCTGCCTCATACATCCCACTACTCCTCACCCCTATCTTTTTTCACACTAAGAGAAACTACGGCAATGCCTCAAACTTAAAACCTGTGCCACTGACCCCCTCCCTCCTGCACCCTCTTTCTGGAGCACTTTGGAATGCTCGCTCCATCTGCAACAAGCTCCACGTGATCTTCGACCTCTTTACCTCCCGCAAACTTTCCTTCCTGGCCCTCACTGAGACCTGGCTGACACCCCCTGACACGGCCTCCCCGACCGCACTGAGTTATGGCGGCCTCCACTTTACCCAAACTCCTTGCCCTGGCAACATACAAGGTGGAGGAGTGGGTTTCCTCCTTTCTAAACACTGCTCCTTCAACCCTATCCAACCCCCACGCTCCCTTATCCTCCCTCCTTTTGAGGTTCACTCTGTCGGTATTTACTCTCCCTCTAATCTCCAAATGGCTGTCATATACCAACCACCGGGCTCAGCCACTGCCTTCATCGACCAATTCTCTACCTGGCTCCTCCACTTTCTCTCTTCTGACATCCCCACCATCATCATGGGGGACTTCAACATCCCCATTGACACTGACCAGCCAGCAGCCTCCAAACTCCTGTCACTTACCTCATCCTTTGGACTTACTCAGTGGTCCTCCACAGCCACCCACACAGATGGACATACATTAGACCTCATCTTCACTTGCCTCTGTTCCCTATCTAATCTCACAACCTCTCCCTTCCCCCTATCTGACCACCATCTACTCACCTTCTCATCCTTGTCCTCCTCACCTGCCCCCATGTCCAGCCACTAGCACATCCTCGCAGAAACCTCGCACACCTAGACATCCACAGACTCTCAGACTCTCTTCTACCTCTGTCCTCCATATCTTCACTCCACAACACGGACAGTGCCACCGCTTTCTACAATGCCACCCTCACATCAGCCATAGACTCAGTCGCTCCTCTCATGCATGGCAAAGTGTGACAAACCAATAGGCAACCCTGGCACAACAACCTCACCAAAAAACTTCGACAAGCATCCAGGGTCAAGGAGCGGCGTTGGAAGAAAACACGCCTGCCAGACGACTTCACTGCTTTCAAGCAAGCTACACTTGCCTTTAAATCAGCCCTCACCTCTACTAAACAGACCTATTTCACAAACCTTATATCTTCATTATCCCACAACCCAAAACAACTGTTCAGTACATTTAACTCTCTCCTCCGCTCACCACTGCCACCTCCAACTCCCCTCATCTCTGCTGAGGACTTTACCACCTACTTCAAAAACAAGATCGACCAAACAAAGCAAACCTTTACAGTTCCACCACCCCAACCGCTCCACATACCAGACCTCTGCCCTTCCCTAATAACCTCCCTCTCCAACATCACTGAAAGAGAGCTTACTCATCTCCTTTCCAAATCACGCCTCACCACCTGTGCACTTGACCCCATCCCTTCCCACCTGCTCCCCAACCTCACTAACATGATCATTCCAGCCATAACCCATCTCTTCAACCTATCCCTAACTTCTGGTATCTTCCCCTCTGCCTTCAAACATGCCACCATAACACCCATCCTCAAAAAATCAAACCTTGACCCAACTGCAATGCCCAGCTATCGCCTCATATCACTGCTCCCGTTTGCTTCCAAACTCCTCGAACAGCATGTCCATGGTCAACTTTCCTCCCACCTCTCATCTAACTCCCTCCTTGACATCCTGCAATCTGGCTTCCGCCCCCACCACTCCACTGAAACTGCCCTGACCAAAATTACTAATGACTTACTCACAGCCAAAGCTAACAGACAGTTCTCCATCCTCCTCCTTCTTGACCAGTCCTCTGCCTTTGACACAGTTGACCACTGCCTACTGCTACAGATTCTTTCTTCCCTTGGCATAAAAGACCTTGCCCTGTCCTGGATTTTCTCTTACCTTTCTGACCGCACATTCAGCGTTTCCCACTCCCACACTACCTCCTCATCCCGCCCCCTCTCTGTTGGAGTCCCCCAAGGCTCTGTCCTGGGGCCCCTACTTTTTTCCATCTATACTCTTGGCCTAGGACAACTCATAAAGTTCCATGGCTTCCAGTACCACCTGTATGCAGATGACACTCAGATCTACCTCTCTGGCCCAGATGTCACATCTGCTGTCCAGAATCCCGGAGTGTCTATCAGCCATATCCTCAATTTTCACCTATCGCTTCCTAAAACTCAACGTAGACAAAACTGAACTCATTATCTTTCCTCCATCTCATGTATCTTCCCTACCCGATCTATCTATTATGGTAAATGGCATCACGCTCTCTCCCGCACCTGAAATCCGCTGCCTCGGAGTAACTCGACTCTGCCCTGTCCTTCAAACCACACGTCCAAACTCTTGCCACCTCCTGTCGCCTCCAACTCAAAAATATTTCCAGAATCCATCTCTTCCTCAGTCCTCAATCTACTAAAACTCTTGTACATGCCCTCATCTCCCGCCTTGACTACTGCAACACTCTCCTCTGTGACCTCCCTGCCAACTCTCTTGCACCACTCCAGTCTGTCCTCAATTCTGCTGCCCGACTAATCCACCTCTCTCCTTGCTGCTCCCCTGTCTCTCCCCTTTGCAAATCCCTACATTAGCTCCCAATTCCCCAACGAATCCAGTTCAAACTACTAACACTGACCTACAAAGCCATCCACAACCTTTCCCCTCCCTATATCTCTGAACTAATCTCCCAATATCCTCCCTCACGTAATCTTCCAAGACCTCCTACTCTCCTCCACACTTATTCATTCCTCACACAACCGCCTCCAAGATTTCTCCCGAATATCCCCTATCCACTGGAATGCCATGCCTCAACACGTCCGATTATCCACAACCCTCGGATCCTTCAAACGGAACCTGAAAACCCATTTTTTCAGGAAAGCTTACAGCCTGCAATGACCATTCTGCCGCCTCATCACCACTAGTGCGGCTGCACCCCCGACCTTCTGTCTCTTCCCCACTATCCCGTAGAATGTAAGTCCGCAAGGACAGGGTCCTCTCCCCTCTGTACCAGTCCGTCATTGTAAATTTGTTTACTGTTAACATATCTATAACTTTGTATGTAACGATATCTATAACTTTGTATGTAACGATATCTATAACTTTGTATGTAACCCCCTTCCCAAGTACAGCACCATTGAATTAATAGTGCTATATAAATAAATAATAATAATAACAAGAGGATGCAGGGAAGACAATGACGTGAACCTGGGGACCTACGAGGACATGGGGAATGGGAGAGCATGGAGGAAACGGTGCTTGTGTCCCAGGGGCCAATTCGCAAGATGTGGACATGCATGGCCCAGGTATCAGAAAGCTTGTATACACCGTGTGTACAAAATTACATGTATCATCCAATATACATACACACACACTCATATGTATTAATATATACACACACACTAAATATAGAAATATTTATACATACACACACAGTGTATATATTTATTCATTACATACACACATACACGTATAACATATATACATACACAGATATAACACATATATATATATATATATATACATACACATGCACTGATATGTACAAACATACACACACTTTATATAAACTGACACCCACATATATTCATACATATATGTCATTCAATGTTCAGCATGGTGGCTGCGGTACCTTTGTCAGCTGCTCCCCTCCTCAGCAGACCCCGGGTACTGTGTCCGTGACCTCATCTGTGCATAATGTCTGCACTCCCCGAGTGTCGCGTCTTTCCTGTGTGGGCCCCCGCCAGCTCCAGGGGGAGCGGAGAGGTGAGAATACCCCCTCCGGAGCCGCCTGTTTTTGGTCCCGGCTGCAGCCACAGTCTCTGCCAATATGGCAGCCGCCATCACCTGTGGAGATGCTGCACTGCCTAGGCCTAGCCCTCAGCGGGTGCGCGATGATGTGACGTCATCGCGCACCTGCACTCCCACAGTGTCCGTGTCAGAGGGGACTGATGGGAGAGGGAGCGTCATCTGACGCTCTCTCCTCCATCATTGCTTTGAACTGTACCGGCAGACGCCGGTATAGTTCAATGCGGCGGGGGGAGTCGGCGCTGGGGGCAGGCGAGCCCCCCATGCCTCATGGGCCCCATAGTGGCTGCGGTCGCCAGCTGGGGGCCCCCTGGTTGGAGGGGCCCCCTCTCCCCCGGGGCCCCCGTTCAATGAACGGGCTGCACGGGCGGTAGGTCTGCCCCTGCTTTTATAGATACATATGTTTAGTTACATAGGTTGAAAAAAGACCAAGGTCCATCAAGTTCAACCTCTCATGAATGAAAAAATGTTTTCCTGCACCTCAGTATACAGGCACCATAAAAATACGTTGTTCTACACAATGTATTTCTATGGACATGTATGCGCTACTTCTAGGTTCATTACCTACAATTTAGAGGTCAAGATAACCAAATTCTCCTATTTTAGCATTGTGAGCTGTGATTCACTGGTAGGCTGGAGTCACACTAACCTGCGCAAAATACGGTCCGTAGTTTACAGGCGTAATACGGATGACAGACCCCTAAACAGTGCTCCGTATGTCATCCGTAATCAAGGTGCGGTTGTGTATTTTGCGCATGTCAGCATCCGTATGTAATCCATATGTAATCCGTATGTAATCCGTATGGTGAGATTTTCTCGCAGGCTTGCAAAATGGACATATAATGGAGCCCTGACAGTTTTAATAAAGAAATGAAAGAATAGATATAGACACATAGAATGCATATATATATATATATGTATGTATTCTATGTGTATATATCTATTCTTTCGTTTCTTTATTAAAACTGTCAGTGTGAGTTTACTGTATCACACACTGAATTGCCGGCTTTGCTAAAAGACACCGGGTGCGTATTTCTCGCAAGTCACATGTGTGGTCCGTGTGTAATCCATATTTTTAGCGCACCCATAGACTTGCATTGGCGTATTACGGCCGTAGTACGCTGACAATCGCAGCATGCTGCGATTGGCACGGAGCGTAGGATACTGAGGAGAAATATACGGCTGGTGCGAGGGACCCCATAGAGAATCACTGGTCCGTGTCTAATGCGTGCTTTTTGTGCCTCTCACTCTCCCGTATTCCTCGCCAGTGTGACCCCGGCCGTAAAGCAACATCCTGCAGCTACTGAGATATGAGATTGAGTCCCAGGGAGGACCGATCACAGGAGGGAGAGGATGTGAATATATAATTTAGTTTATGCACTCAGCAGAGAGAAGGTGGAGGAGCTACAGGAGTAATGAAATGTCAGAGAGGTGAGTATAGAAGGTGAGATGGATGGTTGGGAGCTATAGTGACACATTGCTGGAATCAGGGTCTCTGCTCCTACATTATGGTGCTTTCAGATTACATAGCAAAAATTTGATGACAGATTCCCTTTAAATAGTCTCCCACTGAACAAGGGCCTGGGTTTCATCTTGAAGCAGTTTTCCTCCCTTCTGACAATGTTTTTCTTTTTCTTTAATATGTCATTAGTGAGACGACGACCTCCCATGAGCTGCTGGCAGCATATGAAACGATGGGGACAGAAGAGATCTGACATGGGTCCAGGATCTGATGTTCTTGTGGCTTACTCATAGACAGGAGGAGGGCAGTTTGACACGACCTTAACATCAACAAAACCCCCACGTGGGCACCAGTCATTTCTGCTGAAAATGACCTTTTGATATGAAGCCTTGTTCACATTCCGCAGCAGTAAGAACATCCTGTTAATAAGACACTGCAGAGGAGAAGGCCTCGCTCCTAAGCAAGCATGATGGCAGATAAGAAATGTTATGTCATATCCACCCAGAGTAAATTTGGAACCAATGAAGAAGCTCCCGGTGTCTGTTATTGTCTGCAGCTGTAGTGGATCAGGGGTTAAGGTTGCATCTGGGGATTTGATCCCTTTGGCCCACAGGTAAAGACCAATACTATTAAAGACCCAAATGTGAAATGGGTCCAACATAGTATACAACAACAAATAATTGTGGATTAGCCAGAAACTGTATGATCACCTGGCTAACAGCTGCTGACTAAGCATGGAGCATCAGAAGCTCAGGAGTGTACACTGCCTATGCAAACATTTCCAATCAAATGGCATCACAGCAACCATGAAGTGTTAGATGATCCGAACGTCACTCTTTTAGGCATTATTTTGATGATCACTCTAGTGCTTAAGAAAACTTTTGTATGTACTGTAAACTAGTGACCAGTAGAGGGAGCCATTTCCTCATATTCAATTAGTTTTTGCCTAATTGCTAAATATTTGGAAATGGGAGTTCTCAGTGGTTGATATCTTTTCAGTTAGCCATTAAAAGGTATCAACCACTGAGGACTCTCATTTCCAAATATTTTGCTATCTACTGGCTAGCACGGTACAAAAGTATATATCTTTCCTGTGCCTAATTGCTGGAATTTAAGAAATTTGGCCCAATTTTTTGACAATTGGAGTATGATTGCAACATGTCTGTGTAGCCTTAGGCCGGAGTGACACCAGTGTATAGCATCTGATTGAGAGCATCAGATGCGATATGCTAATCACACTTGTCTCCAGTTCTGCTGCGAGTGTCAGCGCTCTTTGCTCCGATCCTCAGCGTCTGAAGGAATCGCACTGCACTCGGGTGACGTCCAAGTGCAGTGCGATGTTTCACATGCACCCATAGACTTGTGCATGGGAACCGATTCTCACAGCCATTCACAGCATGGGACAATAATCGCAGATGTGCACTGCCCCATATTATAACATTGGGCCGAGTGCTATCCAATTTATCGGAATGCATTTGTCCTATTTATTTGCTCATATGAGCGAGTCCTTACTGTTTTCAGGGATGTGAAAATGTCAAGTAGAATTTATACAGAGCCAAGGTAAAATAACCTAATGTGGGAAAACTTGTTTCCACAAGTCTCTGGAAACCTACAGGTGCTTCTCACAAAATTAGAATATCATCAAAAAGTTAATTTATTTCAGTTCTTCAGTACAAAAAGTGAATCTCATACATTATTTAGAGTCATTACACACAGAGTGATCTATTTCACGTGTTTATTTCTGTTAATGTTGATGATTATGGCTTACAACCAATGAAAACCAAAAAGTAATTATCTCAGTAAATTAGAACACTTTATAACACCAGCTTGAAAAATGATTTTAAAATCTGAAGTGTTGGCCTACTGAAATGTATGTTCAGTAAATGCACTCAATATTTGGTCGGGGCTCCTTTTGCATCAATTATTACATCATTGCGGCGTGGCATGGAGGTGATCAGCCTGTGGCACTGCTGAGGTGTTATGGAAGCCCAGGTTGCTTTGATAGCAGCCTTCAGCTCGTCTTCATTGTTGGGTCTGGTGTCTCTCATCTTCCTCTTGACTATACCCCATAGATTATATATGGGATTAAGGTCAGGTGAGTTTGCTGGCCCATCAAGCACAGTGATACTGTAGTTTTTAAACCAGGTATTGGTACTTTTGGCAGTGTGGACAGGTGCCAAGTCCTGCTGGAGAATGACATTTCCATCTCCAAAAAGCTTGTCGGCAGAGGGAAGCATGAAGTGCTCTAAAATTTCCTGGTAGACGGCTGCGCTGACTGTGGTCTTGATAAAACACAGTGGACCTACACCAGCAGATGACATGGCTCCACACACCATCACTGATTGTGGAGACTTCACACTAGACCTCAAGCAGCTTGGATTGTGGCCTCTCCCCTCTTCCTCCAGACTCTGGGACCTTGATTTCCAAATGAAATGCAAAATTTTCTTTAGTCTGAAAGCAACACCTTGGACCACTGAGCAACAGTCCACTTCTTTTTCTCCTTTGCCCAGGTCAGACCCTTCTGGCATTGTCTATTGGTTATGAATGGCTTGTGTCACGCTTGCGCCTTGGCTGAATGGCGCAAGCCGGGGGTTTGTGGCCCCACTGGGCCACAAACCAGACTACCCTGGAAGGGGCGTGACTACGACAGCTACCTCGGTCTTCACTGGAGCCTCTGATAGTGAGGTCAGGCTTGTGCGGCAGATAGCTGTCGGGTGCCACTCCAGGGTGGTGTCTGGCTGTGGCTGCTGGTCCCACTCGGGGACAAGTCACTTTGACAGAAGCTATAGACAGGCAGGCGGGTGGACACGACAGGCACGGCTGAGACACTGGGCAAGCAGGTGTGGCTTGGAGACACAGGACAGGTGGGCACGGCTTGGAGACACAGGACAGGCGGGCACAGCTTGGAGACACAGGACAGGTGGGCACGGCTTGGAGACACAGGACAGACGGGAACGGCATGAGAAGGGACAGGTAGGGACCTGTTCACACAGCAGGTGCAGGCAGGAGGGAGTGGGGTATGTTGGAACAGGATTTGGACCTGTTCACACAGAAGGTGCAGGTATGGATATAGGCAGGAGTGCGGAGTAGGCAGAGCCGCAGGAGTGCGGAGTAGGCAGAGCGGCTAGAGAGCCATGCAGGCAGAGCGGCTAGAGAGCCGTGCAGGCAGAACGGCTAGAGAGCCGTGCAGGCAGAGCGGCTAGAGAGCCATGCAGGCAGAGCGGCTAGAGAGCTGTGCAGGCAGAGCGGCTAGAGAGCCGTGCAGGCAGAGTGGCTAGAGAGCCGTGCAGGCAGAGCAGCTAGAGAGCCATGCACAGATAGAGCTGCAAGGGTGCAGATTCACAGACAGAGCTGCAAGGGTGCAGATGAACAGACAGAGCTGCAAGGGTGCAGATGAACAGATAGAGCTGCAAGGGTGCAGATTCACAGACAGAGCTGCAAGGGTGCAGATGAACAGATAGAGCTGCAAGGGTGCAGATTCACAGACAGAGCTGCAAGGGTGCAGATGAACAGATAGAGCTGCAAGGGTGCAGATGAACAGACAGAGCTGCAAGGGTGCAGATGAACAGATAGAGCTGCAAGGGTGCAGATTCACAGACAGAGCTGCAAGGGTGCAGATGCACAGATAGGGAGGACACAAGGAAAGACACAGCAGGGAAGGAAACCACGGACAAGGAGAAAGGGAGATTAAGGTAGGACAGAGTACAGACAGGGTACTGGAACCAAGACTCAAGGGCCAGGATATTCAGCCTCCTGGCAGGCCGACAAGGTACGAGGCAAGACAAGAAGTTTTCCTCCAGAGAAGGAGGAAATACACAGAACAGGGCCTGACTTCCTCAGCAGCAAGATACTAACTGAGATTAGACATTGCTCAGGCAATGTTCCAGAGGGTGTGGCAGGGTAAAATAGTCCAGGGCTCTAGGTGATTGGTCAGGGACCCATTAGCCAGGTGCACCCTGACTGCATAAGAACCAGAGAGTTCATACACACAGTCAGGAAACATGGAGAGCAGAGGCACAGAGCTGGCAACAGACAGAATTCACAGCATGGCTTGAAGCAGAAAGTAAGTTGGTGTGCAGGGGATGGGAGGCCATGCAGTGATGCCAGCAGGGTTGTTACAGCTTGACATAAGGAATGCGTCACTTGTAGCCCATGTCCTGGATACGTCTGTGTGTGGTGGCTCTTGAAGCAATGACTCCAGCAGCAGTCCTCTCCTTGTGAATCTGTGGTGTTTGCAGGTACGCAGGATGCAGTGACGAGTCGTGAGTAGTGTTGAGCATTCCGATACTGCAATATCGGGTATCGGCCGATATTCGCGGTATCGGAGTTCCGATACTGAGTTCCGATACTTTTAGACTACCGAATACCGGAATCGGAAGTTCCCATAATGCAATGAGCCAGTTTGATTTTATTCAGCCAATGAGGAATCCTAAGAAGTGTGGGCACATCCTGTTATGCATGTTAGGCATGTTAAATAATGGCATGGCTGTGATTGGCTGCTGAAATGATGTCATGATGCACTATAAAAGCCGCCGCCGCCATTTTGGGTTCACTCTGCTGTGAATTTACTTAGGGACAGGACGCTGCTGTTCTGACTCTGAGGGACAGTTTGAGCTAGCGATTTGCTTTATTGTGCTTTACCCAGGCTACTTTAGCAACCACTGTGTGAGAAGCTTTCTTAAGCCTTGCAGCGCTGTTCACGACTGTCTGCGAGGTCTCTGTTTGTGAGTGCAGCTCACACTGTAGTGTGTTCTGCAGTCACCTCCGGTTGTAGTCTGCTCAGCGTGCGTCATTGATTCATACATTGTCCTTTTTTGCATTAGTGCTGCTCATTTTTCCAGATTTCTCCTATTAGTGTGGTTCCATCCATATCCAGCTAGATTGCTTGAAAACACTATATAGGAGTAGATAGAGGAGCTTTTCTGCAGCCTTGCAGCGCTGTTCACGGCTGTCTGCGAGGTCTCTGTGTGGGAGTGCAGCTCACGCTGTAGTGTGTTCTGCAGCCACCTCCAGTTGTAGTCCGCTCAGTGTGCGTCTCTGCCTCATACATTGTCCTTTTTTGCATTAGTGCAGCTCATTTTTCCTGATTTCTCCTATTAGTGTGGTTCCATCCGTATCCAGCTAGAATATTTGCAAACACTATATAAGAGTAGATAGAGGAGCCTTTCTGCTGGCTTGTGCCCTGCAGCCCCAGCCAGATTAGTATTAGCCTATTTTTTGGAGCCTCATCTATTGCATTGTAGGTTACCTTCCTGCATTGTAATAGCTACAAAAAGTTTGTGCTACTATCGGTTTTACATCTTTGGGCACATCCAGTGTCTTTTTGTGAAAAAAAAAGGTAATAAAGTTCACCAAACACTCCACTTTACAGTTGTGTAGGCCACATTAGCTCATATTAAAGTCTAGTCCACACTTTATAAAATTAGTGTTTCTTATACCTGTTAGCAGCTGTTCAGGAATAAGCACGCTAAGCCCTTAGTAGTTTTCTGCCTATCTTTATCAGTCTTCCAAGATGAAGAAGGCAGGGAGTAAGGCACGTGGTCGTGGGCGTGGAGTTTCTGCAGGGAGAGGACGTGGGGATTCTGTACCTGCTGCAGGCACCAGTGACTCAGTATCCCGCAGTTTTACCAGGGAACAGTCCTTTATGCGCAGCTTTGAAGGAGCGCACCGTACCCCACTGCTGCGGGACAAACAAATTGAAGCCGTTGTCGGATGGATGGCAGCTAACGCATCGACTTCAATTAGTTCCAGATCCTCTCAGGTCCAGAGCACTGAAGAGCACCCATCTGTCTCTTCACCACCTGACAAATTGCCCAGGCAGTCAGAGAGCCCTGGACAGGAGCCATCTCTACTTCTGTTCTCTGAATCTGTTGACTTGGAAAGAGGGGGCCAGCCAAGCAGCATTCGAGAATTTGAAGAAGAGGTAGTATGCAGTGATGCGCAACAGCTTTGTCTCTCTGAATCTGAAGAGGTGGGTGGGCCAGTGCCTATGTTCAGCACACCTTAGTACGCATCTGATGATGAGACTCAGGTGCCACTTTCTGGTGCATACTGTGCTGTTGAGACTACCCAGGAGAAGCAGTCGTTTGAAGCGGGTAGTGTAGATGATGAGGTCCTTGACCCATCATGGCGTGAGGTACAGGAAGGTGGTGGGAGCAGCTCTGAGGAAAAGATTCCCCAAACGGCCAAAAAAGGAGAGAGAGGGAGGGGGCAGACTCGGTTGCCTGTAGCCTCCACTTCAGCACCCATTAGGAGCATGCCTCTTCCAAAACCCAAAAGGGGCACTCCCAAGACTTGCAGTGCCTAGTCCTTTTTTGACACAGTTACAGATGACATTTGCTTTGTCAAATGCAAGCTGTGTAATCAGAAAGTGAAAAGAGGGAAAAGTGTCAGCAACCTCAATACCACAAATATGTGGAAACATGTGCGGACCAAGCACGTGATGGAGTTACAAAGACACACTGAAGACCTAGGCCAACCTACAGCGCCACCTACCACCTCTTCAGCTCGTGTTGTAGCCTCTTCCTCCAGCTCACACACAGCTGGTTCAGCTTCCTCACAGAATCGCCATGGAAGAACCTCTGGCACTGTTGTACAGAGACACAGTGTCATTCCACCCACAGCACCATGTTCCCTGTCATCCTCACACTCCCAGGCCAGTCTACAGCCATCGGTAGCACAGGCATGGGAGAAAAGGCGCCCATACTCTGCAAACCACCCCCGAGCACAGGCTCTGAATGCTGTCATTGCAAAACTACTGTCCCTTGAAATGCTCTCATTCAGGCTGGTGGAGACTGACACCTTCATGGCATTGGCAGTCCCACAATACAACGAGCCCAGCCGCTTTTATTTCAGCAGGCAAGCCATCCCTGCCCTGCAAAAGCATGTGGAGGGAAAAATTAAACATGCGCTACTAAACGCCGTCAGTAGCAAGGTCCACCTGACCACCGATGCGTGGGCCAGTAACTATGGACAGGGACGATATCTTTCCCTCACTGCCCATTGGGTAAATGTTGTGGAGCCGGGTACAGATCTTGAGAGTGGCGCTGTACGTGTTCTGCCAACTTCAAGGATTGCAGGAATCCAGTCTGTACACATTGACTCCTCCTCATACTCCAGTTCCTCTGAATCAGCGCTGCAGGAGCCGTCACAGTCTACCTCCACATGGACCCGTGAACGCTTACCTGTTACGACCGATATGAGCACAGCCGTGGTCAAACGTCAACAGGCCGTATTGAAATTAATTTCTTTGGGGAATCGAAGCCACACAGCGCAGGAGCTCTGGAATGCCATCAAGCAGCAGAGCGACGTGTGGTTTGTGCCAGCGAATCTCCAGCCAGGCATTGTAGTGTGTGACAATGGCCGAAATCTGGTGGCAGCTCTGGGTCTAGGCAACCTCACTCACATCCCATGTCTGGCACATGTGCTCAACTTGGTCGTGCAGAGTTTTTTGAGGGACTATCCAGATCTTGATGCACTGCTGCACAAGGTCCGCATAGAGTGCGCTCACTTGCGGCATTTCAGCATGGCAAGATCGTGCATTGCAGCTCTGCAGTGCCGATTCCGCCTTCCGGAACATCGCATCATATGTGACCTATCCACCAGGTGGAATTCAACGTTACATATGTTGGAGAGGTTGTGTGAGCAGCAGGCAGCAGTAATGGAGTACCAACTGCATCAGGCGCAAACAAGTCACACTCCGCGCTGTTCACACTTCACCACCACTGAGTGGGCCTATATGAAGGACATTTGCCACGTTTTTGCGTGCCTTCGATGATTCCACGTGGATGGCGAGTGCAGATGACGCACTAGTCAGCATGACTATCTCCCTTATCTGCCTGCTTGAAAAAACACTACAAGCACTAAGGGAGGTGGTTGTGGAAGAGGTGGAGGATGAGGAGTCACAAATGCCATCTGCTTTTGGACAGTCTGCGCAACGTGGTTCCTCACAAAGGCCTAGGCAGGGGACACTTTGTGAGGAGGATGAGGAGGAGTCAGTGGAGGAGGAAGACATCTGTCCAGAGGAGGGAGGTACACAATGCTCTAGTAGTCAGTATGTAGAGCGAGGGTAGGGTGATGCAGAGCAGGCAGAGATGACGCCTCAAGCAGGGGACAGCGTTTCTTGGCCAGTTGGCAGTCTGCAGCACATGGTTGATTTCATGCTGCAGTGCCTGAGAAACGATCGCTGCATCGCCCACATTCTCAACACGGCTGATTATTGGGTGTACACCCTCCTAGATCCTCGCTACCGGGACAACTTACAAAGCCTCATAACACCGTTGAACCGGGAGCGTAAAATGCGGGAGTACCAAGACACACTGGTGCATTCCATCATGTTCTCCATTCCACCCGAGAGCAGTGCTGCTAGTGCTTTACAAAGCAGCTCAGTGCGTCGAGGCAGTGGAGGAAGCTCTGCACAAAAAGGCAGAAGCAGCGCCTCAGCACAAGGCAAGACCAGTATGGCCCAAATGTGGCAAAGTTTTGTGTCCCCGCCACAAATGTCTACACCATCACAGACGGCTCCAGTCAGCAGGAGGCAACGTTTCCGTCAGATGGTGACAGACAACATGTCTTGACCTCTCAGTGTTCTCCCACATGGCTCTTCCCCCTTCAAGTTTTGGGTCTCTAAGCTGGATACATGGCCAGAGCTTAGCCAGTATGCATTCGAGGTGCTGGCTTGCCCTGCTGCTAGTGTATTATCGGAACTCGTCTTTAGTGCCGCAAGTGGTGTACTAACAGACCGTCGCATGCGACTATCCTCCGATAACGTTGACCGGCTTACTTTTCTGAAAATGAACAATGCCTGTATCTCCCAGGAATTTGCCAGTCCTCTTCCAGGTCAAATAATTGGTTGGCAACAGTATCCAGGTCTCCTGTTGTGTTCATGTTTCTACCACCTGAACTGTAATCCCTGGGCTCCAACACCGCCAGTCGCTGCACAGAAGTGCCGTCTGCACAGTCAACACTTGCTCCTGTGTTATTGGGGTTCAGTAACGTCAGCTGATCCCCTGCTGTGTGTCCGGCAATTTCTCCTGCTCCGACCTCACTCACACTACTACAGATATTAAACTTGCTCCAATTAGGCCTCTGGCTACACTCTGTTTCTCCTGTAATCCCTGGCCTCCAACACCGCCAGTTGCTGCTCAGAAGTGCCGTCTGCACAGTCAACACATGCTCCAGTGTTATTGGGGTTCAGTAACGTCAGCTGATCCCATGCTGTGTGTCCGGCAATTTCGCCTGCTCTGTCCACATTCACACTACTACAGATATTAAACTTGCTCCAATTAGGCCTCCGGCTACACTCTGTTTCTACTGTAATCCCTGGGCTCCAACACCGCCAGTTGCTGCTCAGAAGTGTCTTTGGCACGGGTACTCCCTCCTGCCCAGCCTGGTTCCAGCACGCCAGCTGTTTCCGGGTAGTGTCAACGTCACTTTGCCTCCAATACGTTGTCCTGTCGTGTTGCGATCGGGTTAGCCGACTCTATGGTGCCTGCAGTTTAGGTGCTTCCTAAGTGGGCTGCGGGATCTGGCAATGAAGGCTGGTTCCGTAGTGCCAATAGGACAAGCTCCCCCTGTAGGATTGTGGGTTTCGGTAACTCCGGCCGGCTAGCGGCCTTACAACTTTTTTTTTCATGTGTACCTTCTGCTGCCTATCTGAGTTCCAGTACCATTAGCTGGTTCTTTGGAAGTCAATCTTGAATATGTCCCCCTGGGTTCCAGTAACGTCAGCTGGTTCCAGGCAGAGCCTTAGGCTTAGGTGCCTCCTTCTCGGTATCCGAGTTCCACCAACGTCTGCTGGTCCTTGGTAGTGCTTTCTGGCACAGGTACCTCCTGCTTAGTAACTGGGTTCCAGTACCATCAGCTGGTCCTCGATAGTTCCATTGGTTCTTGTACCTTCGGCTACCCATCCAGGTTCCAGTACGTCAGCTGGTTCTCAGCAGTTCCTCAGCCTTCTTGTACCTTCTGCTACATTTCCAAATTCAAGCTTTTTGAAATGGTTTTTGGTAATCACTCTGGATCTCCCTGACGACGACCCTAAAGACGACAACACTGAAGACCACCCCGAAGAAGACGACGACCCCGAAAACGATGACCCTGGAGACGACGACCCTGAAGACCACCCCGAAGAAGACGACGACCACAAAAACGAGGACCCTGGAGACGATGACCCTGAAGACCACCCCGAAGAAGACGACGACCCCGAAGACGACGACCCTGAAGACCACCCTGAAGAAGACCAAGAAGATGACCCTGAAGAAGATGACCAAGAGGACAAAGAACAAGAAGACAACCACCAAGTTACAGAAGAACAAGAGACAGAAGACCAAGAAGCAGAAGAACAAGAAGCTGCAGAACAAAAAGCAGAAGAACATTACGCATAAGACTAAAAATCAGAGAAAAATATAAGCAGAAGAAGACTAAGCAGTGTATGGGGGTGAGTCCGTTCCTCCTCGTGGTGCCCCTGGAAAATACCTGCTGCTGCAGGCAAAACTGAACGCGGACAAATCCTGTTGTAAATCTTTTGTGACAGGCAGAACGGAAGGTGTAATCTTCAAACTTTTATAGATATCAACTACAGGATTGCCTGTCACAAATAAGAATATGATGAAAAAGAATATGAAGAAGATGAAGAAGTAGAATATGAAGAAGAATAATAGTTGAATAAGAAGAATATAAAGAATGTAAAAAAAAGAATAATAGGAAGAAGGTGAAGAAAAAGAAGATGAATAAGGTGAAGAAGTTGATGAAAAAGATGCTGCTGCTGAGGATGATGAAGGAGAAAGTGTGGGAGAAGTAAAAAAGAAGGTGAAGAGCATGGAAGTAGTGAAACATAAATATCTGACAAGATATAAAAAAGCTTAACATAGTCAATATCTTTGTAACTCCGAACGTCTTAAAAAAAAAATAATTCCTGCTATTCCATTTGATTGGGCTAAACCTCTATGCCTTTAATGTCTCCTCCACCTCCCCCAATACATTCTACATTATTCTTAGTTGTTTTCCTTCATGTAGAATTAACCTACAAGGAAAGTAAGGGTTTATTTTCATTCCGATATTTGTGTCCCATTGACTTGCATTGGTTTCCGGTATCGGAATCGGCGATATCCGATATTTTTGGGGTATCGGTCCGATCCAATCCGATCCGATATTTCCAGATATCGGAAGGTATCGCTCAACACTAGTCGCAAGACCATTAGGTGCTTTCTCTATTAACATTTATAAGACTAGAGGGAACTTTCCTTAGTCCCGGCCTGATCACCAAAAGGAGTAACACGGGTTGCCCTCACAGGGGTTCTATACAAGCATACACAAACGGGTAGAACACGACTACTTCTGGAAACAACCGGTCACTATAGGGCCGCGGTATGGCCGACTACGGGTCCTTAATTATAAAGTCAACTTAGCCGTTCAGACGTCCCTCGCCGTTCGGGTTGGTGGTCTTTCAGCGTAGTAGTTGCTGGGCCCAGTTGCTGAGGCGATGACGAAGTCTTCGCGCACTCCGGTGCGCTGATGACACTGGAGCCCCACAGGCTCCGGCGGAGTCCTTGGACGGTTTGGCTGCAGCCCCTGGCCTGGGGCAAGCGGCAGCGATGTGTGGTGGAGAATGACAGGCACACCTGCGCAGCTAACGGCTGCGACGGGGGGTCCCCGGTCAGCAGAGGCCCAGCCCCTGCTGCGGACCGGAGCTGGACAATGGTGGCCGCTGGCGGTGCTGTACTTGCCGCGGCCACTGGTGAGAACAGGGTGACTGCAGGTGGCGGAGAACAGGCCGCGGCCGTGGGCTGGGGCGAGATGGCTGCGGCCGTGGGTGACCGTGGGTAGGCCACAGCCGCGGTCTGAGGGGAGGCGGCAGCGGCAGCGGTTTGAACCGGGGCCGCAGTGGCCGCGGGCTGGAGCGGGGCAGCAAATTCCAGATAATCGCCTCAGTGCCGTCATTCTGGAGTCCTCGGTGAGCGTCCTCCCTGGCACTGGTGAATCGCTCTCGCTGTCAGCCGCTCCCACAGCTCTCCTGCTGTCTCTGTGTCGGTCTGCTGACTCATCGTCCCGGGAATTCCCCGCCCCTTTTGTACTGGACCCTCCCCCAGCCCATCTGCCTGTCACAATGGTCCGTCCCTGAATTCTGCCCCCCAGGGACAGTTTCCCCCGGAACCCAGATGACGGCTCCCTTGGTTCCGGCCCGGACACTCGACGGGGGCTGTTCCTCCCACACTCCCCCGCCCTGTATGCTCGCCAGTCCTCGGGCGAGGGTTTTTGTAGATTCGGGTTAACTTTTTGGGACGACAGTCCTTGACGCCATACGAACTGGTCCTGTTCGTAACGTTCAGGAGGTTTGCCAGCTGTTGACCGCTCGGAGCGTCGAAGCTCGGGTGTTGTGGAGTCTTCTGGGGTGGTGGAGAGTGGTCGAATAGTTGGTTCTTGTGGGATGCCCGGGTCTACTGTAGTGCCACTACTAGGGCGACCCGCAGATGTGACGGGGAAGTCCTCTTCGTCATACAGGTCCCAGACCGGGGGCAGGGGGTCGGGGACCTGGAGGGTCGGTTCGAGCCGCGGGGGATCGGTAGATGTACAAGGTCGTAACATGTTACGGTGCACAACCCGAATGAGAGGCGCGTTGTTTCCTTCGGATTGTATTTCGTACACAGGCTCGTCGCGGCTTATTCGGTGCAACACTCGGTATGGGTTCATTTCCCACCATGGTTCTAACTTGTTTTGGGGGCGTTGATCAAGTACGAGTACCCGATCCCCAGTCTGAAAGTCAATGGGTGGGGGCAGTGCTCCCCCCTGGTGTTCTAGATCCTGGAGCTTTGTATGGACGATACGGTGGAGGGTCAGCAGCCGGTGCTGGTGGTTTCGGACCCACTAGGATACCCCGGTCTAGGGTTGGGGTTCTTCCGGGTTCAATTCCACCTCCGTAATTCCTTTTCCTTCCCGTCCGAACAGCAGTGAGTAGGGGGTGTAACCAGTCACTCGATGCACCCGATTGTTATATACCCACACCAGCTCGGGGACATATTCAGGCCAGCGGGTCTTGCGGTCACCCTCCAGGGTGCGCAGCATTTGGATTAGTGTACGATTGAATTGTTCGCAAGCTCCATTTCCCTGCGGGTGGTATGGCGTAGTCCGCAATTTATCGATACCATAAAGATGGTGTAGCTCTTCCATGACTTTTCCTAGGAAGCACGCCCCTTGGTCTGAATGTATTCATTGTGGACAGCCGTTCATTTGAATAAAGTTCTTACAAATCGCATAGGCGGCCGACTCCGCTGTTTGGTCTCGGGTGGGGGTGACCACGGCAAACTTGGTGAAATGGTACACCATAATGAGACAACGTTCATACCCCTGAGAGGCAAGACTTATGGTTAGATAGTCCACCGTAAGAAGCTCCAGAGGGGCTGATGTTACAATAGTTTGCGCCGGGGCTCTTGCGCGGGGGGTTTAGCGAGCTCACACGGGCGGCAGGTTCGACAAACTTCTTCTACAGCAGCGTGCAAGCGTGGGTGGTACACTATCTGCTGCAGCCATTGTAAAGTCTTTTGAGCACCAAAATGAGCCCCCTTTTCATGGGCTTTCCGGGCCAGTTGGTTGAGATGAGCTCCGGGCACGATCACCTGCCATATCGTAGCTGACGTGGTTTGTGACATGGCTTTTCGATAAAGTCCTTTTTTGATGGCTAGTTTTTCCCACTGGCGCAACATCAGCAACATATCTTGGGTCAAAGTCTGTCTTTGTGAGCCCGTGGGCAATTTACTCTCGGCCACCCATCGGCGCTGGAGTCCAATTTCTGTATCTTCTTGTTGTTGCTGGATCCAGTTGTCGCGGGGCTGTTCCAGCATCCCTCCTAGGAGTCCTGGATGAGGCGCTTTTTGCGTCTGGACTGTAAGCGCGGCGGTGGTGAGAGCGAACGGCGTCTCGTCTGCCTCTAATTCGTTGTCTCTACTTCTCCCTCGGGTGGTGTGTCGGATTCTGGAGAGCACGTCGGCGTGCACGTTTTCAGCTCCCCGTTTGTAGATGATCTTATAATTGAATTTGGCCATCCGAGCCACCCACTGCTGCTCGAGGGCCCCCAGTTTGGCATTCTCCAAATGGGCTAACGGGTTGTTATCGGTCCACACTACTACCTCGGAGCCCGCCAGGTACTCTGCGAATCGCTCCGTCATTGCCCACACTACCGCGAGGAGCTCGAGCTTAAAGGAGCTCTAATTGTCTGGGTTGCGTTCTGAGTCGTGCAACGACCGGCTACCATAGGCGATCACTTTCTCCCGGCCGTCCTGCACCTGTGACAACACAGCTCCTAGTCCCTGAAGGCTCCCGTCGGTATGCAGGATGAACGGTTGCGAGAAATCCGCATATGCCAATACCGGGGCGTCCGAGAGAGCAGCCTTGAGATCTTGAAACGCATCCTCTTGCGATTGCTGCCACTGGATCTTCCGTCTATTCGCCCCGGCGGGAGCCCCCTTCAGCAGGTCATGCAGGGCTTGAGCTCGGCGTGCAAAATTCTTCACGAACCGACGGTAATAGCCGGCCAGCCCCAAGAAGGCCACACGTCCTTCACGTCTCGGGGGTAGGCCACCCCTGGATGGCAGCGACCTTTTCCAGGGATGGTCGGACGCCCTCTGCCGAGATGGTATGCCCCAGGTACTCGATTTGGGTGTGGAACAGGTGGCATTTCTGGGGCTTTACCTTTAACCCGTACTTCTGCAGCCGGCCGAGCACCTGCCCCAACCGCTTCAGGTGGTCCTCGAACATGGCGGAGTAGATGATAATATCGTCCAGGTATATCAACGTGGCTTCAAAGTTGAGGTCTCCTAGACACCGCTCCATCAACCGCTGGAAAGTTCCTGGGGCGATGCCCAAACGGCATCCGATTGAACTCGAACAGTCCCATGGCAAGGATGAATGCCGTCTTGGCACTGTCTTCCTCCGACATCGGCACCTGCCAGTACCCACTGGCCAGGTCAAGGGTTGAAAAGTACGTTGCGTTCCCCAGAGCGGACAGAGACTCTTCTATGCGGGGCAGTGGATACGAATCCTTGATGGTGCAGGGGTTCAACTTCCGATAATCCACGCAAAAACGCAAAGTGCCATCTTTTTTCCGAACCAGGACAATAGGGGCTGCCCAAGGGCTTTGGCTTTCTCGTATGACCCCCTTCCGGAGCATTTGGGCTAGCAGAGTTTTCACTTCCTGGTATAGCTGCGGTGGTATTTGCCGATATCGCTCCCTGATGGGGGCCGCTCCTGCCATGGGGATCCCATGTGTGATGGCCGTGGTACATCCGAAGTCGTCCTCATGGCTGGTGAAGACACTGTAAAATTGTCCAACAAGTGTCTCTACTTGGAGAAGCTGGGCTGGCGCTAGGCCGGAAAGTTCGGCCTGCATTCTCTCCAGGATGACTCAACCTTTTTCTTGGGCCGAGGATGCGGCAGCCTGTTGGGTTCCTACCGTCACTGCCCAGGGATCTTCGGGTTGCACCCTCAACTGGACCACGGGGTCTGGCAACATCTCCTCCAATGGCCTCACTAGTTTAGGGGCTTCAGGGCGATATCCTGATCTTCCAGGTTGACACAACTTACCAAGACGGTCCCTTCCCGCACTGTGGCCAGGGAGCGGGCCACCAGGATGCCAGGGTGCAGGCACTCCGAGTAACATGGTTCCACCTGCACCTCCACGCCCTCCAGTGGTATCGGGGCGCGGATCGGCAGAGCCACCACCGTCTGCCCCGGAGGAAGCACGAGCGGAGGGGCCGCCGGTGCGATGACCTTGCCCAGTGCCTCACTCTCCTGACACTCCTGGAGCACTCGCGCCTCCCGCACCAACCGCTGGAAGACCTGCCCCTGGGCCGTGCGAGAACCCCACTGACTTAGGGTCTCCTGCGTGGCATCGTTGAGGAGTATATTGCCGAACTCCCGCAGTACGTTCATGCCCAAGATGATTGGATGACGGTCTTTAGTCTCTCCTTGGGTTAGGACCACTCCCCGGCGGCCGAGGGATTTACCACATAATGTCATCTGAAGCCACACCACTCCGGCGACAGGTACCGGCAGTTGGTTTGTGGCCACTAGTCGTTCCATGGGCCCCCACTGGGGCCTTGCCGCTTCCGGAAAATGCTGCTGGAAGTACGTTGCCGGCATGGTCGTTACCTGCGACCCTGTATCCACTAGGCACCGTACAGCACGACCTTCGACTTCGGCCCATACTATTGGGCACTCAGCGACCAGTTTTTCGGGACTTCCACCACCCCTCATTGTGGCTTCTGGCTCCGAGCGGCGTCCCCCATGCCCAGAGCCCTCTAGTTTAATGTCCGCCGGGGTGGGTATTTCCCACACCGCGGACACTCCCGCGCAAAGTGGCCCAGTTTTCCACACTCATAACATCGGGGCGGTGAGGCTCGGCCACCCCGGGTATTGCGAGGCCCCCAGGGCCTGGAATTGTAGCCAGGTCGGCCGGGCACGGGCTCCGTTCTTTTCTTCACTTCAGCCAGCTCGCCCCGGATACTCTTCAGTTCTTGTCTCATTTCCTTGATCCATTGAGGTTCTTCGACAACGCTTACGGAAGACTCCAGGCTCCGGGCCTTCCCCACAGGAGCTGTCATCCCCTGCTCTTGCTCTCGCACCGGGCCCTGACTCCCCACTTCGGAGAAGTCTAAACGTGGGTTCACTCGGACCTGTTCCCGCAATGCCTGCTTGATTAGCGGGTCCCGGAGTCCAGTCACTAATAGGTCATGCAGGGTAACGTCGATAGGCCCTACTCCTATTCCATCCTTCCTTTCTATAGCTCCTGGAAGGCGTTCATATACTGGGTGATGGTCTTCCCCTCCCCCTGCATCCGACTGAACAACCGGGTTCTCAACTCCCCCACATCTGTTGGATCCCCGTGGGTCTCTTCCAGGATCTGTAAGACACTGGCGAAGGTGTTGTGACACCCCGAGGGTCTCAACATAACCGACTTCAGGGCTTCCCCATCTAGCGCCATAAGGGCCACCTCAGCCTCTAAATCGGGGGTCATGGGGTGCATACGGAAGAGGCCCCGCATACGTTCGATCCAGCTCCACAACAGGGTATCGGAGCCAGAAAACCGGGGCAAGTTACTTAGCATAGCCCCCAGGGAGATGCTGGTGCGGGGACCCCCATCATCATCAGCGCCCGCAGCCCCACTCTGATCAGGCGCACCGCCACCTGCGCTCGGAGACTGTATCCTGCCGACTACGCCAAATGTGGTGTTTGCAGGTACGCAGGATGCAGTGACGAGTTGCGAGACAATTAGGTGCTTTCTCTAATAACGTTTATAAGACTAGAGGGAACTTTCCTCAGTCCCGGCCTGATCACCAAAAGGAATGTCCTTTTCTTAACAATCCTTTCAAGGCTGCGGTTATCCCGGTTGCTTGTGCACTTTTTTTCTACTGTAAAATAGCGACAGGGTTATATTCATGTCAGCACAATCCATACTCACTGTGCCGGCCGCTGCTTCTTCCCTGCTGTGTCCCCCATTCTTCCTTGCGTTCAAAAGACAGGAGGCAGAGTCCAAAGCAACTTTAAACAAAACGGATTTATTTTCTTCAGGAAACAGCACATCCATAACACTTCCAGCACATTTGTCACAGTACCAGCAATGCATTTTCTTCGTCTTTCCATAACTTCTTCTTCTTCACAGGAATAGGCCACAAAGATATAACGGGAAGAGGAGCCAGGTGAAAACACCACTTCAATATATCTCCCTGAAGCCGACTTCAGTCCAGACATGGAAATCCTATCTATTGGGTCATCCACCCCTTCAATGGTTATTCTGCCCGCGCACTTTGACGGTGGCCCACTCTAACTTCTTCTGTACCCAAACTTCTTCTGTAACTTCTTCACTACATTGCTGCATATACTGTGCTCTTAACTCTTCTCTTCTTCCTTTATACTCCCACTCTTTCCTTGGATGGCTGGGGTTCTACTTCAAAACATTTCGTGGTAGCTAGGCAGCCCAAGCCAGAGGCCATCTGAGCAGCACACAGGGGTCTAGCCCTGATTGACTATATCCAGGAAATCTCACTACCTTATTCCCCAGTTATCCCTCCTACTATTAACTTCTAAGTGTCCTGCAAGTAAACCATCCTAAGCAGTGTACTCAGTTCCCCCATCTAGTGGCCCTTTTCCTAACTGCACTGTCCCTATCTTACATATAGTACAAAGATACGAAAATACGACACAATGCAATATATTACAATTATATACAGGTAAATATACATAGCAGCATGAGCATTAGAGGGGCTAAGCCCTGACCCCCTTACAATACCACACTTTTTCCTTCCACCTAACTTTCCATGAATATGCTTGGATACAGCACTCTGTGAACAGCCAGCTTCTTTAGCAATCACCGTTTGTGGCTTACCCTCCTTGTGGAGTGTGTCAGTGACTGCCTTCTGGACATATGTCAATTCAGCAGTCTTCCCCATGATTGTAGAGCCTACTGAAACAGACAAAGGGTCCCGTCTCACTTAGCGACGCACCAGCGACCCCGACAATGATGCGACCTGGTAAGGATCGCTAGTGCATCGCTAAATGGTTGCTAGTAAGCTGCCAAACAGGCAGATCTCTTCAGCGATGCAGCAACGATCCGGCGATCCATATAACGACCTCAGCAGTCGTTGGTACCTTGTCACACAGCAGCTTTTCTGACGATTCCCGCCTGCGTCCCTGAGTTCTGCGTCGCCAACGAGGTCGCTCGTCTGCGTCAAACACAGCGATGCATGCTGGCCAGCAGGACGCCAACGATGAAAAATGGCCCAGGACATTCGAGCAAGATCAGCGATATCCAGCGGGGGGGCCGGTCGCTGCTGCGTGTCACACAAAACGAGATTGCTGGCGAGGTCGCTGTTGCGTCATAAAATCAGTGACGCTTCAGTGATCTCGCTAGCGATCTCGCTATGTGAGACAGGAGCTTTAGGATCCTTTTTAAAAGCTTAGGCAGCCTTTGCAGGTGTTTTTTGTTAATTATTGTAATTTACTGAGATAATGACTGTTGGATTTTAATTGGCTGTAAGCCATAATCATCAACATTAACAGAAATAAACACGTGAAATAGATCACTCGGTTTGTAATGACTCTATATAATATATGAGTTTCACTTTTTGTATTGAAGAACTGAAATAAATTAACTTTTTGATGATATTCTAATTTTGTGAGAAGCACCCGTACATCCTCCATTACTCTGAACCTGGATACTGATCGTCCAGAACTGTCAGTCCTGTGTTTATCTTCTGCAAAATCTTTTACACAGCTTTCCCAGACACCTGAATTACATATGAAGGATAGGATACCTATGACAAATTAGGGAACAACCCCTTAATATCACATTTGTGCTATGTAGGTATTACCTGTCTATTTTTACTTTAAGGTTACTGAAGGGCATATATAATTGGTGCATTAGCTGTGAAAATAGGAGAATGCAGAGTAGAAAGGTTAAAGTAGTAATTTATATTCAACAAATTTCTTTAAAATTCACAATTATCATAACGAGGTACGTAGAAAAGACAAACAAGCAATAGCCAGCCATGAGTACATGAAAGAACACACCAAATCAAGTGACATGTATGTGGAATATATTATGAGTAAGAGCAAACAACACCAGCCCATAAATGCATATCCATCTCAGACCAAGTGGGCATAAATGCAGGGTTGGGGAAGGTACATCTTACCACAAGTGCAGAGGCTCAGGCTGGCAAGGAGAACTGGATGGCAGGACCTTGACGCATGTTTTGCATGTAAAATACTGTTTTGGCTGGGGGCGAATTTGCAAATTGAGGGACCCTGCGGGTATAGCGCGCATGTGCCACAGGAGCTCTTCCATTCACTCACCACGGATCACGTGGATAACAGCGTGACCCGTTAATAGTGAGATAAAAAATCCTATCTGCCACCACACTCAATATCCCTTAATAAAGAGGTATTTTACACACGAAACGCGCTTCGTGGTCCTGCCATCGTCTTTTCTTTGCCATCATGTCAGTCAGTGTCGGGGGTGCGGTTACAGCCGCCGCTCTTTACACAAAGTGATGACTGAACCTGCACCAGTGCTGCCTCTGTGACTGAAACCCAAATGAAGAACCTGAATAAAGTTCATTTCCTCCCAGAAGCTTTTATGGAAGACAATGATATGAGAACACCAAAAGTCGCATAATTGTAGCGCAGCCTCCAGTTTTGTGTCAAAGTTATATCGTTTTTTTTCATGTGCCAGACTGGAAAACGGCTGCGGATCCGCAAAAAGAACTGACATGCTGTGGAAAAAAAACGCTGCAAATCTGCGCGGATTTTTCCGCAGCATGTGCACAGCAATTCTTCATTGACCATAAACTAACATTGCCTGTGCACAACACTGCGGATTTGATGCAAATCTGCGCTGAAAAAAAACACTGTGGATCCACATCAAAATCGGCAACGTGTACACATAGCCATAAGGATCAAAGAAACTTCAAAGAAGTGACATGCACTTTTTTCCCCAGGATTTTTTCAAAACCTTTTCAGAAAAAAAAAATCTCAAAAACTCTGTGGTATTTTTCCCATAGAAATGAATTGGAGTTATGAGGAGGATGAAAACGACTGCCGGTGTCTTCACCAAAGAAATTATGCGTCTAATAGACGCAGTGTGCACATACTCTTATTTTGGACTTTCTGGACCATACAATTTTTTTCCTTTTTTTTTCCCTTTGACGTCTTCCAAAAGCCATGATTTTTTATTACATCTTTTTTGGACAAAGATATTATGTGATAGTTAGATTTTATGTGCGATGTTAGTTTTTTTTGACTAACAAATAGTAGTTTTTACTGCCACCGTTCTTGTGCATTTTCTCAAGGTTGGTAAACTGTCATCTAGTATTATATTTTTTATGTTTTGATATAAACAATATGCTGGGCTATGTTTACCCCAAGTGATTAGGTCTCTGTTTAACCCCTTCATGACCGGAGGTATTTTTGGTTTTGCGTTTTCATTTTTTGCTCCCCTTCTTCGAGGAGACATAAAGGCCCCGTTACATATAACGATGTCCCAGCGATCCCACCAACGATCCGACATGGATGGGATCGCTGAGACATCGTTAGGCTGTTCACTGGTGAGCTGTCACATAGACAGCCCCTCCACGATCAGGACCAGCGAACAAGCTGGTTTCCAATGTAAACATCGGGTATCTAAGAGCCGTGCGGCTCTTGGATACCCGCTGTTTACCTTGGAAAGCAGCGTGCGCTGGTATCTAAGGTAAAGAGCGGGTTTCTAAGAGCACCCGATGTTTACATTGGAAACCAGCGTCGCTGATCGCTGGTCTCTCGCGGCCACACACAGCGATGCGTGCTGGCCAGCGGGAGACCAGCTATTAAAAAACGGCCCAGGACGATCGTGCACGATCAGCGATACCCGGCGGGGGGGGGGGGGCAGTCGCTGATCCCCATCACACACAGCGATCTTGCTGGCGAGATCGCCGTGGCATCACAAAATCAGCGATCTAGCTAGCGAGATCACTGTGTGTGACAGGGCCTTAACTTATTTATTTTTCAATATGGCCATGTCAGGGCTTGGTTTTTGCAGGACGAGTTGTACTCTTGAACGATACCATTGGTTTTAACATATCATGTACTGGAAAAAGGGAAAAAAAATTCCAAGTCCGGTGAAATTGCAAAAAATTGCAATCTCACACTTGTTTTTTGTTTTGCTTTTTTACTAGGTTCACTAAATGCTAAAACTGACCTTCCACTATGATTCTCCAGGTCATTACGAGTTCATAGACACCAAACATGTCTAGGTTCTTTTTTTTTATTTAAGTGATGCCATTTTCCGATACCCGTAGTGTCTCCATCTTTCGTGATCTCGAGTTGGGTGAGAGCTTATTTTTGCGACGCTGAAGCCCACATCAAAGGGAGGGAGTCCGATGTGGGCGTACTATTATGCCCAATGTCGGAAAGGGGTTAATATATGTACTGGGAAAAGCTCCTGAGTCCTGGAGTATATGTTACATAGTAACATAGTAACATATTTTGCAAGGCTGAAAAAAGATATTTGTCCATCCAGTTCAGCCTATATTCCTCAGAATAAATCCCCTGATCTACGTCCTTCTAAAGAACCTAATAACTGTAAGATACAATATTGTTACGCTCCAGGAAGACATCCAGGCCTTTCCTGAACCCCTCGACTGAGTTCACCATAGCCACCTCCTCAGGCAAGGAATTCCAGATTCTCACTGATTCCTCTTCTATGTTGGTGGAAAAAACTTCTCTTCTCCAGACGCAGAGAATGCCCCCTTGTGACCGACACATTCCTTGGTATAAACAGATCCTCAGAGAGATATATGTATTGTCCCCTTATATACTTATACATGTTTATTAGATTGTCCCTCAGTCGTCTTTTTTTCTGGACTAAACAATCCTAATTTTGCTAATCTCTCTGGGTATGTAGCTCCCCCATCCCCTTTATTCATTTTGTTGCCCTTCTTTGTACCCGCTCTAGTTCCATTATATCCTTCCTGAGCACCGGTGCCCAAAACTGTACACAGTACTCCATGTGCAGTCTAACCTGGGATTTGTACAGAGGCAGTATAATGCTCTCATCATGTGTATCCAGACTTTTTTTTAATGCACCCCATGATCCCGTTTGCCTTGGCAGCTGCTGCCTGGCACTGGCTGTTCCAGCTAAGTTTATCATTAACTAGGATCCCCAAGTCCTTCTCCATGTCAGATTTACCCAATGGTTTCCCATTCAGTGTGTAATGGTGATATTGATTCCTTCTTCCCATGTGTATAATCTTACATTTATCATTATTAAAACCACACCTTTCTGCCCAAATTTCCAACTTATCCAGATCCATCTGTAGCAGAATACTATCTTCTCTTGCATTGACTGCTTTACATAGTTTGGTATCATCTGCAAATATTGATATTTTACTTTGTAAATCTTCTACCATTGATGTGAGTACGCTGCCTGAGTATCCAGGTAATGGGCATCCTGCTTCTGCATGACTGGGAACAATTCATGCTTTTGCTCTGCTTTTCTGTGGTTCCTCTACTGCTATTTTGAGTGTCTGTGCAAAGTCAACTCTGCTACATCTCTGAATCAATTCTTCTACATCTCTATGCCAGATGTCATACATTGAGCCTCTCTGCAAACTTAGCTGTACTATTTCTTTTCTGCTTTGCAAGCCCTCATAACACACTTCCCTCTGCCACAATCTTGGCCTTAACCCCTTCCCGACCAATGACACCACATAGGCATCAGGAAAACTGGTGCCAATCTGACCAGTGATGCCTATGTGGCGTCATGACTTTAAAGCCCCCCTGCGGGTCGGGTGACTGGGGTCACTGATAGGTCACCCGACCCGCAGATACAGGGGGCTTTGTTCTTCACCACAGGGGGCGTGGCTTCACCCCCACGTGGCTACGATCACTCTGATTGGCTGTTAAAAGTGAAACAGCCAATCAGAGCGATAGTAATATATCGTCAATGAAAATTGATGAAATATTACAATCCAGCCATGGCCGATGCTGAAATAGCATCGGACATGGCTGGAGACACTAAGTTAACCCCCCCACCAACTGACGGTGGCGATCGGCAGCCGCTGTCACAATCTGCCCCCTTCCCTCCATTCCCCCCTACCTTCTGATCCCCCCCACGATGCTCACTAACCCCCCTGGCCGTCCCGGTGTCCCGCTGTCCAGCCGTCCCGGTCCATGGGCGCCGCCATCTTGGAAAATGGCGGGCGCATGCACAGTGCGCGCGCCGGCATTTCCCAGCGGCAGATTCATTTTTTTTATTTTGATCACTGTGATAAACTCTCACAGTGATCAAAATAAACAAAAAAGTAAATCACCGCCCCCCTTATCACCCCCCATAGGGACAAATAATAAAATATTTTTATTTTTCAATTAGGGTTAGAAATAGGGTTAGGGTTAGAAATAGGGCTAGGGTTAGGGCAAAGGCTAGGGTTAGAGTTAGGGCTATGGTTAGGGTTAGGGATAAGGGCTAGGGCTAGGGTTAGGGCTAGGGTTAGGGCTAGGGTTAGGGGTGGGTTGGGGTTGGGATTAGGGTTAGGTTTGTGATTAGTGTTAGAGTTGGGATTAGGGTTAGGGGTGTATTGGGGTTATGATTAGAGTTGGGATTAGGGTTAGGGGTGTGTTGGGGTTAGGGTTAGAGATAGAATTGAGGGGTTTCCACTGTTTAGGCATATCAGGGGGTCTCCAAACACGACATGGCGCCACCATTTATTCCAGCCAATTTTGCGTTCAAAAAGTCGAACAGTGCTGCCTCCATTCCGAGCCTTGACGTGTGCCCAAACAGTGGTTTACCCCCACATATGGGGTATCAGTGTACTCAGGAAAAATTGGCCAAGAACTTTGGGGGTCTAATTTCTCCTGTTACCCTTGGGAAAATTAAAAATTGGGGGCTAAAAAAATAATTTTTGTGGAGAAAAAATTATTTTTTATTTTCACGGCTCTGCGTTATAAACTTCTGTGAAGCACTCGGGGGTTCAACATGCTCACCACACATCTAGATTAGTTCCCTGGGTGGTCTAGTTTCCAAAATGGGGTCACTTGTGGGGTGTTTCCACTGTTTAGGAACATCAGTGGCTCTCCAAACGTAATATGACGCCCGCAGACCATTCCATCAAGTCGACATTTCAAAACGTCACTACTTCCCTTCCGAGCCCCAACGTGTGCCCAAACAGTGCTTACCCCCCACTTATGGGGTACCAGCGTACTCAGGACAAACTGGACAACAACTTTTGGGGTCCAATTTATCTTATTACCCTTGTGAAAATAAAAAATAATGGGCTAAAAATCATTTTTTGAGGGAAAAATAAATATTTTTTATTTTCACGGTTCTGCGTTATACACTTCTGTGAAGCACTTGGGGGTTCAACGTGCTCACCACACATCTAGATAAGCTCTTTAGGGGGTCTAGTTTCCAAAATGGGGTCATTTGTGGGGGTTTCCACTGTTTCGGCACATCAGGGGCCAGGGGCGTATCTAGGGGGGGGCAGCCGGGGCAGTTGTCCCGGGCGCAGCCAGCAGGGGGGCGCAGTCGGGCCGCCTAATGCAGCGGTCCGCAGTGTCCTCCCTGGCGGCTGCGTTCTGCCGCCCCCCCGCCTGAGAGTCGGTGGTTCTCTGTGTCAGCTGTCAAGCTGACAGCCGGCGCAGAGAAGGAGGCCGCGCCGGCTCAAAGGGAACAATTGTACTGGCGTCTATACAGACGCCAGTGAAATTGCAGCTCTGACCGCCGGGCCAGAGCGACGTCAGCAGCGTGATCAGGTCATGTGATCACGCTGCTGACGTCACTCCCCGGCGCCCAAAGCAAATGCTGGTGGTAAGTGTGCTCCTCTGTGGAGCTGAAGAAACCACCGAAGATGGGAGATGAGGGGGAGTTAATGAGTGGAGATGGGGGGGGATTTGTAGAGGGGATGGGGGTTAATGAGTGGGGATTGGGTTAATGTGTGGGGGGATTAGGAGTGGAGATGGAGGTTATTTAATGTGGGGGGATTTGGAGTGGTGATGGGGGTTATTTAATGTGTGGGGGGATTTGGAGTGGTGATGGGGGTTATTTAATGTGTGGGGGGATTTGGAGTGGTGATGGGGTTATTTAATGTGTGGGGGGATTTGGAGTGGTGATGGGGTTAATGAGTGGGGATTGGGTTAATGTGTGCGGGGTTAATGAATGGGGATGGGGGTTAATGTGTGGGGGCGTTAATGAGTGGGGATGGGGGTTAATGTGTGTGGGGGTTAATGAATGGGGATGGGGGTTAATGTGTGGGGGTGTTAATGAGTGGGGATGGGGTTAATGTGTGTGGGGGTTAATGAGTGGGGATGGGGTTAATGTGTGGGGGTATTTGGAGTGGAGATGGGGGTTATTTAATGTGGGGGGATTTGGAGTGGTGATGGGGGTTAATGAGTGGGGATTGGGTTAATGTGTGCGGGAGTTAATGAGTGGGGATGGGGGTTAATGTGTGTGGGGGGTTAATGAGTGTGGTTGGGGTTAATGTGTGGGGGTATTTGGAGTGGGGGTGGGGGGATTTGGAGTGGGGATTGGGCTAATGTGTGGGGGGGTTTATGAATGGGGATGGGGGTTAATGTGTGGGGATGGGGGTTAATGTGTGTGGGGGTTAATGAGTGGGGATTGGGTTAATGTGTGGGGGGATTTGGAGTCGGGATGAGGGGTTATTTAATGTGTGTGAGGGATTTGGAGTGTGGATGGGGGTTATTTAATGTGTGTGGGGGGATTTGGAGTGGGGATGGGGGGTACTTAATGTGTGTGGGGGATTGGGGATGGGGGGATTTAATGTGTGGGGAGATTTGAGGACACAAAATAAAGAGTATGTATGAGGAAACAGTATGGGGGACGGGTGCAGACAGTATGGGGAGCGAACGGGTGAATGTATGTGGACACAGTATGGGGAGTGAGGGTGATGGGATGTGTGCAGACACAGTATGGGGAGTCGGGGGTACGTGTGAGCAGACAGTATAGAGAGTGAGGGGGTAAATATATGAGGAGACAGTATGATGAACAGAGGGGATGTTAGAGGAGACAGTATGAGGAGGGAGGGGAATAGTGTGAGGAGACAGTATACACTGTATTGCAGATATTTGTATTTAGGAGCATTATAATGACACTTCTATATTTAAGAGCATCGTGTGGAGATTTGCTGCAGAAGACCGGAGAAGATGGAAGTCTGCAGAGACGGCTGTGGATGAGAAAACTCATCATGGGGTCTGGACAAGAAGAAGAAAAGGAGACCGACTCCAGAGACGACGTCATCTATAAGGTACCTGGATGTAAATATTATTTGTGACACTGACTAATTCTCATGTTTTTATTTGTTAGGAGCATTACAGGGGTTCTCCTGGTTTGTGCTGAGTCTGCAGTCATTCTATGTGACTGCAGACTTCTGAATTCTCACAGTGCTCACTGAACGCTGTCAGGATTGTCTCGTGCCGGTAATTTACATACATGTGGTCACATGCTGACTAGACGTGTGTGGCCTCACTCAATGAAAATGAACAGAGCGAGGCCAGGCACGTCTAGTAGGAGTGTGGCCAGAAGTATACACATCACATACTTGTGCTGACATGACGGTACATCAGCAAGGGAGAATCCTAAAAGTGTGCAGTGCATTCGTTGTCAGGATTCAGCTCTGCAGGTTCCAATAGTCATCACATGGACACTTCACTCATATGCGATTTTCATACTTGACAACTAGCTTCTCTTCCTGCTTCTCTCAGTTTTTTACTGAACATTGAGAGCATTAGGAAGAGCAGCTCGTCGGTACATGGCTAAGTGTGCAAGTCGCATATGTACTTGGGCGGGGGGGGGGCGCCGAACCGAATTCTTGCCCCGGGTGCCAGAGAGCCTAGATACGCCTCTGTCAGGGGGTCTGCAAACGTAACATGACGCCCGCAGACCATTCCATCAAGTCGACATTTCAAAATGTCACTACTTCCCTTCCGAGCCCCAACGTGTGCCCAAACAGTGGTCCCCCCACTTATGGGGCACCAGCGTACTCAGGACAAACTGGACAACAACTTTTGGGGTCCAATTTATCTTATTACCCTTGTGAAAATAAAAAATAGTGGGCTAAAAATCATTTTTTGAGGGAAAAAAAATATTTTTTATTTTCACGGTTCTGCGCTATAAACTTCTGTGAAGCACTTGGGGGTTCAGAGTGCTCACCACACATCTAGATAAGCTCCTTAGGGGGTCTAGTTTCCAAAATGGGGTCACTTGAGGGGGAGCTCCAATGTTTAGGCACACAGGGGCTCTCCAAACACGACATGGTGTCCGCTAACGATTGGAGCTAATTTTCCATTCAAAAAGTCAAATGGCGCTCCTTCCCTTCCAGGCCCTGCCGTGCACCCAAACAGTGGTTTATGACCACATATGAGGTATCGGTGTACTCAGGAGAAATTGCCCAACAAATTTTAGGATCCATTTTATCCTGTTGCCCATGTGAATATGAAAAAACTGAGACTAAAAGAACATTTTTGTGAAAAAAAGTACTTTTCTTTTTTTTTACGGATCAATTTGTGAAGCACCTGGGGGTTCAAATTGCTGATTACGCATCTAGATAAGTTCCTTGGAGGGTCTAGTTTCCAAAATGGGGTCATTTGTGGGGGAGCTCCAATGTTTACGCACACAGGGGCTCTCCAAACGCGACATGGCAACCGCTAAATATTCCAGCATATTTTCCATTCAAAAAGTCAAATGGCGCTCCTTCCCTTCTGAGCCCTGCCGCGCGCACAAACAGTGGTTTATGACCACATATGAGGTATCGGTGTATTCAGGAGAAATTGCCCAACAAATTTTAGGATCCATTTTATCCTGTTGCCCATGTAAAAATAAAAAAACTGAGGTTAAAAGAAAATTTTTGTGAAAAAAAAGTACTTTTTTTTTACGGATCAATTTGTGAAGCACCTGGGGGTTCAAATTGCTCATTATGCATCTAGATAAGTTCCTTGGAGGGTCTAGTTTCCAAAATGGGGTCACTTGTGGGGGTGCTCCAATGTTTAGGCGCACAGGGGCTCTCCAAACGCGACATGGCAAATGCTAAATATTCCAGCATATTTTCCATTCAAAAAGTCAAATGGCGCTCCTTCTTTCTGAGCCCTGCCGTGCGCCCAAACAGTGGTTTATGACCACATATGAGGTATCGATGTACTCAGGAGAAATTGCCCAACAAATTTTATGATCCATTTTATCCTGTTACCCACGTAAAAATGAAAAAAATTGATGCTAAAAGAAAATTTTTGTTGGAAAAATTAAAACGTCCATTTTTTCCTTCCACGTTGCTTTAGCTCCTGTGAAGCACCTGAAGGGTTAATAATCTTCTTGAATGTAGTTTTGAGTAGCTTGAGGGGTGTAGTTTTTAGAATGGTGTCACTTTTGGGTATTTTCTGCCATATAGACCCCTCAAAGTGACTTCAAATGTGAGGTGGTCCCTAAAAAAAATGGTTTTGTAAATTTTGTTGTAAAAATGAGAAATCGCTGGTCAAATTTTAACCCTTATAACTCACTAACAAAAAAATATGTTGTTCCAAAATTGTGCTGATGTAAAGTAGACATGTGGGAAATGTTATCTAGTAACTATTTTGTGTCACATAACTCTCTGGTTTAACAGAATAAAAATTCAAAATTTGAAAATTGCGAAATTTTCAAAATTTTCACCAAATTTCCATTTTTTCACAAATAAACGCAAAAATTATCGACCTAAATTTACCACTAACATGAAGCCCAATATGTCACGAAAAAACAATCTCAGAATTGTTAGGATCGGTTGAAGCGTTCCTGAGTTATTACCTCATAAAGGGACACTGGTCAGAATTGCAAAAAATGGCCTGGTCATTAAGGTCAAAATAGGCTTGGTCATGAAAGGGTTAAATGGGTTTTCCCACGAGCAAAGTACATTTTAATTAATTAATAGATCTTGGAATAATAATAATTTCCACAATTGCATGTATTAAAAAAAAATGTTAATTTGCTGAGATAATCTTATCACTGTGCCCCTTCTGTGTACTTGTGTAATGTCTGTGTCTGACAGTACAGGAACATGGTCTGATCATACCACAGCTCCTGGGCAGGGCAGGCAGTAAAGGAGTATACAGACTTTACAGTATGGGATCAAAGATGATTCTTTGTGTGAGGTAAAATATTTCCCTGCCTGTTTTTAAGCAATGTTTTACCTCACAGAAAAAATCAGCTGTGATCCCATGCTGTAATTTCTGTATACTCCTTTGCTTCCCCCCTGCCCAGGAAATGTGGTATGATCAGACAATGTCCCTGTGCGGTCAGACACAGCCATTACACAGTGCACAGCAGGGGCACATTTGTAAGATTATCTAAGCACAGGAACATTTTATTTAAGCACAGGGATTAACACTAGTGATTAAAATCAACTTTGTTTGTTGGGAAACCCCATTAAGGTCTTGTCAGCTCTTCACAGGTTTCCTCACAAACTCCCTGAGGAGACTGAAGAGCCAGCATTACAGCCTTCAAGAGTCCAAAGCGCTGCTATTCTTGCCAGTGTCTAGTCCACACCTGAACCCACTTTTACGTGTTTCACCAGGATGAGGCAAAGACCGATAAACTGTGGCAACACTGTGGGCCAGGTCTTGTTAGTAATGGCTGCCAGAGAGCCAAAGTATGGGGGAGACTGAACACTGATAATGGCGATAGGGGCACCGCTGGGTGATTGGGGAAGCCAGGTGATGGGCTAATGATATATTTAGGACTAATATTTTCCTCATTTCATTTGCATGTACACAGGGGACACAGTCAGTGAGATCGGGCCCAGCTCTAGGTCTATTCAGGCCCCTGGGCAATAAAGTTACAGTGATCACCTCTTCGATTTTTCTTCCTCATCTTCCAAGAGCCATAACTTTTTTTATTTTTCAGTCTATAGAATTATACGAGGCCATGTTTTTTGTGGTATGAACTGTAGTTGTTACTATTAACATTTAGCAAGGAAGTAACGCAAGAATGGTGGTCCCCGAAGAGCCAATGTAAAAATGGAGGCCATGGAGTGACAGCTTAAATGAGTCCGTCTGTAAATACAAGAGCTTTGCTGGGAGACGGAGCAGGTTAAAAGGAAAAAAATAAGAGAAATATAAAGGGTTATTTCCATCTTATGAAATGATAACATATCGCTAGAGTACGCCATTACTTTAAAAATCGGGGAAGATCTGAACCCTGGGTCCCTATGATCCTAAAACTGAATTCCGCTGCGGTTTGCCATCTCCTCCATTGTAGAGGTGATAAACCACAGGGCAAAACCGCAGGCTAATGCACAGATAAACCGCAGGTCTTTTGACCTGCGGATTTTGCAAAATCCGCGCGGATCAATCCGCAGACCAATCCGCAGCGTGTGCACACACCCTTAAGGGACCCACATCTGAAGCCTCTTCGTTTTTAGAAATCCCAGTGATATTCTTTTCATCAGCTTGGAATAACCCTTTAACCCTATGTATATAAGTATTTTTTTCTGCTTATATTTGAATCTTAAAAAACACTTTATTTATAAAATACTAGCTGAAGAGCCCGGCGCTGCCCGGGCATAGTAACTAACTGTGGTTAGTTATAGCAAATTATAATTATCCTCCATCCCATAGTCCCATGCCCATATACCCATCATACGTATCCACCATCCCATAGGCCCGTGCCCATATACCCATCATACATATCCTCCATCCCAAAGTCCCGTGCCCATATACCCATCACACATCCTCCATCCCATAGTCCCGTGCCCATATACCCATTATACATATCCTCCATCCCATAGTCCCGTGCCCATATACCCATCATACATATCCACGATCCCATAGGCCCGTGCCTATATACCCATCATACATATCCTCCATCCCATAGTCGAGTGCCCATATACCCATCACACATTCTCCATCCCATAGTCCCATGCCCATATACCCATCATACATATTCACCATCCCATAGTACAGTGCCCATATACCCATCACACATCCTCCATCCCATAGGCCCGTGCCCATATACCCATCATACATATTCACCATCCCATAGTCCAGTGCCCATATACCCATCACACATCCTCCATCCCATAGTCAAACATTATGACATCATAATGAGCGGCGGGGCTTGCAACCTATGTTGACATCAGTGTCGCCATGGCAACCATTATGACATCATAATGAGGGGCGGGGCTTGATACACACACTTTTTCCCCATTATGTAGATAGTGGCAAAATTGTTTGGTGAATTGGAACGCGCGTGGTTAAAATTTCGCCTCACAACATAGCCTAGGACACTCTCGGGGTCCAGACATGTGACTGTGCCAAATTTTGTGGCTGTAGCTGAGACGGTGCGGATGCTAATCCTGGACATACATACATACATACATACACACATACATACATACACACTTGAGCTTTATATACAGTATTAGATTGGAAACCCCCTTTATAATTGGCATCCTGCAGCCTAGGGGAATCCCTGGATTAATTAATATAATCGATACCACTGTCTTTTTTTATTTTTTTCCCCTTAGGGCTCATACTCACTGGCGAGAAATATGGATGAGTGCAATCCGATAAAAAAATGGATTTTTTACAGGAGAACGATGGCTTAGATTGGATTGGGAGTTAAATAAAGATGGAAAAAATGTGTGTTTATTTATTTCATTAAAACTCTTTATTCTTAATGTCTTGTGTGTTTTTTAACCCTTTCAGATTAGTGGATTAATAATGGATAGGTGTCTTATTGAGACCTCTCCATTATTAACTAGGCTTAATATCACCTTACAATAGCAAGGTGACATTAATCCCTAAATACCCCATATGCCACCTGCCACAGGGCAATGGGAAGAGAGAGGGTAAGTGCCGGAAATGGGTGGCTGGGGGCAGATTTGTTTTAGCAGGGGGGGCAATAACAATGGTCCCTCTCTAGGCTATTAATTTCTGCCCTCAGTCACTGGCTTGCCCTCTCTGGCGGAGAAAATTGCACGGGAGCCCACGCAATTTTTTTCTGTGAATTCTTTAATTTAACACCTACAACTCCAAGATTTTACACACATACAATACTGACATTATTATTAGGGACACATATAAATCTAACGGATATGCAATGGTTTACTGTATGTAAATCATGTCCCATATCTTGTATAAGACAAAAAAAAGCAAAAAACAGCACAAAAAATAGCAATTGGGTGCAAAAAGCCCTCCAGGCAGTTACCAAACATTTGCAATAGCATCCAAAAAAGATGAAGGCTGCACACCGGTAGATAAAATTCAAGTGCACATGGGCCAATAAACCGCACTTGAATTTTATCACCTCGTGTGCTGCCTTCATCTTTTTTTGGATACTATATATATATATATATATATATACCTATACTATCTGCATATATTTATTACATCTATTCTATTCAAACCTATTCTATTCTTTACTGTACGCGGCATCTGCCAGCTTTTATCTATCTATATATCTAACTATATACACACACACACACATATATATATATACTGTATATATATATAAATATATATATATATAAATATATTTTGAAGATTATTTTGTTTTAAAATGATGTGTACAGTGTTTTTTTGCTATTTTAACATGAGATTTTACATGGAGAGAACTGCTGTATGTAAAACCTCATGTTAAAATTGCATTGCATACGGATTGCATACGCATGTCCCGTGGAAAAATCGCACGGAATTCGCATTACACTCGCATGACACTTGTCCATTTTTTCGGTCCAGAAATCAGACTTTTTTTTCTTGCAAATGGGTATGAGCCCTTACAGATCACTTAAGTGTCATGCACGGCTGCAGGCGAGCACCTCTGCTGCCCCCCGTTGGCCCTTTAGGTGAGCTCCATTATGGTCTGTGCAGAATTACAACTGGTGAATGACCGGCATCCTGAACAGCCCCTGGTAAGTAGTTGCACTAGCATTATGAATGTGACCCTGGCACTGAAAGAGTTTACTAGTGCAGAATAAAATTCTTTATAAGGATCCGGTTAGGAGAAAGAGGGGGCTTGTGTATTTTTTACTATTTTTTTCCCCCTAGGTCATCTGTTTGTGATTAAGCATTGTGCAAAACCCAAGTAAATAAAGGAAAAAAAATAATCATCGTCTGCCGTCTACTCGCCAGCGAACACCATAGGCAAAAGCCAGCCTCATATGGTGCGTGATTGATAGCAGAGGGCTCCTGACATGGTTACAAGTTCTGCATGTCCTTCCAATTAGCTGCACTTTCCCAGTCGCCATGCCAGGTTTAGGGGGGTAGTGGCGGGGAGGGATCCACAGTGGGGGTGCCTATTACTCCCATCAGTGTGACAGAGGTACAGAGTGAGCACCCTCCTCCCTCCTCCTCCTCCTCCATCCTCCTTTCCCCCTCCTAGATTTTCCCTACACTATGTACATTTTCATAGAAGTACTGCTTGCTTTTGACATGTGCTGAGCTGGCTTTCATGATAAGGCTGTTATCTGCGCATTGCATGTATGACAACGCCAAATAAGCAGCGCCGCGCCGGAGGCCAAATACTGCCCGTATCGGACACACATACAGGCTGAAGCCCAGGTGGATCGATCGGTAAGTGTCACACACCGTCCTTCTGTCCCTAAGAGTTGTATGGGATAAGACGTGAGTTATGGGGGTCCTGAATTAGTATGATCAGCAAGTAACACTGGGCGCTCATGACCCAATTAATCGCAGATGCACTCATGGTGGAGGAAGACGCGGAACTGAAAAGCGTAACCAAGACGTTTTAACACTTGGAAGGCAGCGAGTCTTCCTGTCATTGCTTCAAAAAGTACTTTTATTGTGCTTTTTGTTTGGGTTGCTTTCTATTTCCAGTATTTCTGCTTATTGTCAGCAAATGGAACATTGTGGACAACTCAAAATTAATTAAAGAGGTTCCGCAGCGTCTCTCATTTCTTCACTGAGAGCCATCCGACGTAGACAGTGGAATGGATTTTTTTTTTAGAATAGGACACATGCATGATTTGTGCCGGGTGTCTGACAGTTGCTTTGGCAAGTGAGGTCGCACAAACCCTTTAAGGACGGACGGGTCTATATATGTTGCACTACATTGAGATTGCGATGTTGTGTTGCATTTAATGATTCCTTTGGTGTCGCACTGCGACCTGCGAACTATTGTGACTGTGACAAATGATTCCAGGCATGGAAGATTTTCTGTCCCCGGTCACAAGTCACACGCAACTCACTCACTCACCACAGACTTCAGTGCATGTCACATACGACTGCGATTTATGTGCAACTTGTCTACAATTGGCCATTTTTTTTAAACAAAATCCCAACTCTAAAATAGTTGCTAAAAAAGGTTAGGTACCACGTAGCGGTAGTGCTTACAAGTTGATTATTGGAAATTGATTACTTATTGCTAATGGACATGAAGTTCAGAAAGCTGCTGAGACTTTTAGGTGGTATTCACCTATGTGAGTAGTCTCTCTCGGAATGTATTCAATCCTTTCACTGATATATTGCAGCAAACCAGGGCCACCATCAGGGCATTACTGCCCTGACTGGCGTATGGGGCTCGGTGGGCAGAGGGGCCCCGTCTCATCTGCTCACTGGGCCACTAGAAGGGTTTGGTCTATTGACAGTGGCGTAATATTTAATAGTCGTCTTTTCATATGGCCCAACCTTTTGGGACCCCTAGTCTCCAGGGCCCCAGGTCCAATTGCAACCCCTGCACCTATTAAAGTTATTCCCCTGTCTATTGAGCATTGTCCGGACTTCATACAATTGTAGCAAAGCCAGAGCTGTGAGAAGTCTTCTTCTGTTGCTGCCCTTCGCTTTCCACCAGCAGAGATGACAAAAATGTTAAGGAACTGAAGTTTTGTGTGAAAAAGCAGCAAAACCCTGGAATGTTTAATTTTGCTGCTGAGGTTGATGCCAAAAGCACAAAAGTTAGGAAAAATTAAGTTGTGCAAGAGGAAATTTGTGTCCCGAGAGCTTTCCTCTGACGCTGGTCACGTCGTGTGCTTAGGACAAAGTCTTGAAGATTGAGTGTACGTGAACGCAGAGATTGCCCCCTAATAATGAGGGTGGTGTTTGGTGCAGCGATGGTGGTTGTGAGCATGTCGGGGCAGCATGGGCAGTGGGAGTATCTGTTATTATGTGCTATTATGTCGCAGGTGCATGGATTTACGCCGGATCTCAGGCGAGGGCGCCGCGGACCCGTCTGTGGCCACAATCACATGTGTTTTACCGATCACCAATTTCTTAAAGGAGCATTTCTAGGAAATTTTCTTGATAACAAAATGCTGTATTTTACGTAAAAACTGTTCAGAGTGAATGGGCAAAGGCCACAAGAAGATTTGTTTGTTTGTTTATTGTTACTTATTTAAATGGTTACATAGTTATTATAGTTGTAAAAAACACTTACGTTCAACCGAGGGATGGGAAAGTATAAAGAGAAGGGGGTTGGGGTTCAATCATCATGCATTGTTATTCATGTTCTTACTGCAGATTTGTCTGTAGCCGTAGTGTTGTTAGTCAGATGCTACAATTTATTGCGGTTTTGCAATGCAGTTTTTGACAGTGTCCATAGATGTACAGATACTTAAGAGACTTGGGAGTTTATTTGTTGGAACCGCACTAAGAAAACACACACACTGTACTATTGTATCAGTTTCACAGTTTTAATAAGATTCACCTGTATTTGCTACAAAACCACAAGAACCTCTGCTTAACCGCAAAGTGGTGATATACCCTTAAGGGCAGAGACAGACTGCCGTATTTCTCGTCCGAGAATCGCATTGTAAACCTCGTACTGGCTGTCGGCTCTCCTGACCTGAGCTTGACAGCTGCATAGTAATCCAGCACGATGTCTGGCTCAGGTCAGGAGAGGTGTCGGGCAAGTCCGTGCAGTGCGACGCGATTCTCGCACGAGTTATACGGCCATCTGACTCAGCCCTAAAGGAGATGTCAGGTACTTTAAGAATTCGCTCACACTGTCATATAAACTCTGATGCGAGAGAATCAGGCCAATTATGCTAATGACACTCGGATCCAACTTTGTCAGCGTGTGATCTGATTCTCTCGCATGAGAGAGAATTTTCCCAGCTCAAAAGTTCAGGTCCCCATGCTTTTCAACGGGGTTCGGGTTCTGGTTTAAGTTCGGGGATAGTTCTGATACCTGAACCGAACTGAACTGAAAGTTCGGGTTGGGTACCAGCAGCCAAACGTCCACTGGTGTTCTCATCCCTACTTTGGATAGGTCATCATTACTAGATCAGGGGGTTGCAATCGGCTCACCAACGGCTGGATATGCTTTAGTTGCGGAACAGAACAGCACAACTCCGTCAACTGCATAGTGGCCATAGTGGGATACTGCAGATCCACCACTATTCATATAGGGCGAATTTGCAGTATTCACCAATGCTGCCATGCAGGTGACGGAGCTGTGCTGTGCTGCTCCGTAACTGATTACACTGAGCCTCCATCAGGAACATTAGATCGGTAGAGGTGCTGGTTGTTGCACCCCACCAATCTGTTATTAATTACCTACCCTATTCAGGGACGCCAACTGTCCAAAATTGCTTTCTCCTTAAAAAACATTTATGGCGTCTGTGATTTTTTTGAAGGTGAAGAAACTTCTACAGATTATTATGACTGTAATTATCATCATTTTACAGTTCACAGTGAATGCAGCAAATGTCTTTGTATCAGAATTGTGGGCTGTACACTTGGATCACCCATAATTTTAATGATTTATTATGGTCTTACAATATGTCCATAAAAAATATTGTCTGTCCGTGATTTTTTGGTACGCTGTCCAGAAAAAATAAAAGGTCATGTTAGCAATCCTGATCCTATCCATCTATGTTAACCCCTTAATGACCCTTAACGGCGGTAGTTAAGGGTACTTAAACCACAGCGCCGTTAATTAACAGTGCTGTGGAAAAAGTGTATAGCACCCCTCAGAGTCGGATTTTCTCCGGGGTCTTGGCTGCCGGGAGTAGCCGAGACCCCAGAGAACATGATTGGAGTTAGTTTTTACTGACCCCGTATGTGATCGCACATCTGAGGAGAGAAATAGGGTCCCTGATCCCCCCTTTGGCACCCCCCGATGTCCCCGGGTCCTCCTGCTTCCCTCCATGGCCGCCGGCATCTTCTTTCGGTAAGAAAATGATGGGCGCATGCGCAGTGTGCCCGCCGAGATCTGCTGGCCAGCACCCGGCAACAATAGGAAGATTTTTCCTATTGGTTCATTTTGGTCTCTGTGATAGACCCTATCACAGTGATCAAAATAAAATAAAATAGTAAGTAAACCCCCACGTTATCACCCCCTTAGTTAGGGAAAAATAATGAAATAAAGAAAATATATTTATTTTCATTTTCCCATTAGGGTTAGGCCGGGGTCACACTAGAGAGGAATACGGACGAGTGAGAGGCGTTAAAAGCACGCATTAGACACGGACAAATGATTCTCTATGGGTTTGCCCCCAACAGCCGTATATTTCTTGGGCGTATTCTACGGTCCGTGCCAATCGCAGCATGCTGCGATTGTCAGTGTACTACGCCCGTAGTACTCCAATGCGTCTATGGGTGCGCAAAAAATGCGGATTACACACGGACCACACGTGTGACTTGCGAGAAATACGCAGGTCTTTTTGCTGGTGACAGGAAATGGGCCAATCCATCATCAGGAAGCTTAGACATGCTAATTAGCTCAAAAAGCGCTCCAGACATCCAGGAAGTACGCCTCCACGGAGTCCTGCAGCGTCATGTCGCCATATTTCCTCAATGTGGAGATGCTGATTGTACTAGTGCAGGAGCGCACGGAAATCTGGGACCAACGTGATGCCCATTATGCAAACCGGGCAAGAAAGGTGGCGTCATGGAGGCGCATATGTCGCCAGATGTTCCACGATTTTGCTGATCGGCCACGTGAGGAGCAGCAGCAACTGAGTAAGTACAACCCAAAAACTGTTTAAAATTACCTCACATCAAAAAAGGCATTTAGAATCAGCCCCCCCTCCTTCCTGTGCTTGGACTTTTTGCCTCATGAGGCGGGTAGATTTTTATGTGACCCATGGTTTGACACTGCCATAATTTGGCCCAGGCCACAAGCTCCTCATCCTCCTAGCCAACCAAGTTATTAAGTGTAGTTACTTGATACCTGAACTATTCTGACCCTGTGTATCAGGCCTGGATGCCCCAATTATATATGCCACCCTGGGTAGAAAGCACACCCTAGAAGGCCACATGCCTAGGCTACTGGTAGCAAATTTGACCTAGCAAATATGTGAAAATGAGAATATTTCCTGTCACATTGCAGTGGAAGATGTGATGAGACGCTAGCGCAGCATCCATGACCAATACAGGCGGGAACATCAGCAGCGGTCCAGGAGTGGTGATGCGGGCCACATAAAGAGGAAATATATCTATTATGACCGCCTCTCCTTCCTCGCTCCAATTCTGGATCTGAGACCGTAAGTAAATACCTCACACCACATTACACAGATACTTTACAGGGCCAAAAAAATGGATTTATTTTTGGCTCTGTTCTATTTCATAACAGAACTCAGTCCAACCTTACGGAGAGAGAAACTGGCTCAGATACAGAGCCCATCATTGATCCTGGGTCTGTAGGGGAAGAGGTGGCTGGCCCATCTTCTCCCCCTCCAAGAAGCATGGGTGAAGATTCCTCCCAGGAAAACCCAGTGCCTGCACCACATACCCCACCACCAGGACCACATCCACAAGCAGGACCGTCTGCTGCTGCACCATCAGCCATACAGGAGGAGCAGGGCTACATCAGCAGCAGCCCAACTGCCCCGATCTGGGGCTCCCCACAGCCTCCTGGACCATCCCGGCGAGGAAGAAGAAGGCGCCCAAGATACCCGTATCAATGTTGACACAGGGGTACTGAACTATCTGGCTAGAGTCAATAATGATAATGGCGAGGAGGCATACTCACGCAGCCTGGCCCTTTATCTTTGTGCCCTTTCCCGTGAGGTGAGGCTACGTATTCGAGGATGTTTTCAGATCCTGCTTGATGCAAGCACACACCCCAATACCCCATATGAGTTATTTGAATATCTGGAGAGGTGGCAACTTTCCCCCAGGAAACTGATGCGCCTTAGGCCGGTTTCACATTAGCGCATTTTCAGCGCGCGCACGGCCGGGGGTAGCTCCGCCCCCGATCCGGCTCTCTGCCTGGCGTGCCCGCCCCTTCCTTGTAGCGCCGCCTCCTAGCGGACAGCGGCGCCTGCGATCGGCGCACCCTATCTTTAGCATAGGGTGCGCCGATCGTGCGCAGGCCGTGCGCTAGTTGCGCTTTGACCTGCGCTGCGCACTTTTGACGGTGCGCCGTGCGCGCCAAAATCCGAAAAGTTTGATTTTGGCGCGCACGGCGCACCGTCAAAAGTGCGCAGCGCAGGTCAAAGCGCAACTAGCGCACGGCCTGCGCACGATCGGCGCACCCTATGCTAAAGATAGGGTGCGCCGATCGCAGGCGCCGCTGTCCGCTAGGAGGCGGCGCTACAAGGAAGGGGCGGGCACGCCGGGCAGAGAGCCGGATCGGGGGCGGAGCTACCCCCGGCCGTGCGCGCGCTGAAAATGCGCTAATGTGAAACCGGCCTTAGACACCCCACACACATGCTTGCTCAAGCAGGCTCTGAGGATCCTCAAATACGTGGGCCTACACCTCACCCCCTTCCTCCCCCTACCCAACCTTTCCTACAGCAGCCACATATGTCTGGCTCTAGCCAACCTCACCAATATGGCCACTTGTTGCCACCCAGTGTTGGAGGCTGGTCCCAACCTGGTTGGGGACAACATGGCTATTTTGGTGGGTATGAGACACGAGCCTACCAGACCCAACAAGAGGCCCCTCTCCAGTATCACTCTGGCCAGTACCAACCACAATCCCAGGAGGCAGTACACTAACCACAACATGGGCAACAGTATGTCTCCACACAGGGCGATGGCCAAGTTGGGCAAAGTAGCCAGCAGCAAACACAGGCTGGTCTTCCGCCTTCTCATTCCCCGACCTACCAAAATTTATAATGTTGCCATTTTGGTATTGGCTAATGGTGTTGTGTTTGTTTTGTTTGTCAGAAAATGTTATTTGTTCCCAATTTTCACATCTGCACAAAGGCCAATTTGGCCTATTGCCACATTGATCATACGGCAATAAGATGTTTTTCTAAAAAAAACAAATAAGGCAAAAGTAAACATTTGTCTACCACATTTTACGTCTCTGTCTCAATTCTAAAAAAAAATATGTCAGCATACTAACATACGCTTACCAATGCAATTAAACAGTCATAGAATCATAAGGGGTTTAAATATATATATTTAGACACACATAATACCAAAAAATTAGAACATAGACACAGCATGCTCTTGCCAAGAAGTTTCTCCCTCAGGTGACATAAAGTAATTTGTGAAAATATCACGCACTTTGAGCCCAGAGAGCGGTCTACGTTGAGCGTTGATAGGTGGTCTCGCCCTACGCACATTGTCCGACCCACGCACAACACCAGCAGAGGAGGAACAATCATGTATCCTGGTGAAGTTATGAAGAACGACACATGCTTTAATTACTTCATTTACATTTTGTTCACTCAGCTGAATGGCAGACTGGAGTACCCGCCATTTCGCACAAAGAATGCCAAAGGAACACTCCACCAGTCGCCGAGCACGTGATAGGCGCAAGTTAAAAATTCTGCGCCGGTGGTCCAGGTTGCTCCAGGGCTATGGCCTCATGACATTGCGCCCTAACTGAAACGCCTCATCTGCCACAAGGACATAAGGGACTGATTCTTGAGTGGAGCCTGGTAGCTGGTGTGGTGGTGGTAGATCCAACGGGTTGGTGCGTAGCCGCCGACCCATAATGGAAGCATTGAAGACTCTAGAGTCTCCCGTCCTTCCATAGGCCCCAATGTCAACAATTATAAACTTGTATTGAGGGTCGGCCAGAGCCAACAATACAACAGAAAAGTATTGTTTATAATTGAAGAATTGGGAGCCAGAGTTCGGCGGCTTACGCATCCGGATATGTTTGCCATCAAGGGCCCCAATACAATTAGGAAACTGGCATTCCTACTCAAAGTCCCTTGATATCCTCAACCAGTCTTCCATCCTAGGCTCGGGCATGACGAGTTGATGTAGTCTTGACCATATTTCACTACATGTCGACCTGACTATGCCAGAAATGGTAGATCTTCCAATGAGAAACTCATGGTGGAGGGCGGCATAAGACAGGCCTGTGGACAGGAAGCTGAAGAACAACAGAAAAGGAACATTTTAGAATGCACAAATTAACAAAAGACCAGGTACATACATACCAAACTTGTTAGTGATTCAGATCTACTAACACACATATATTTGGTCGCACAATGACTAAGTGATATTCAGTACATATTACACATAACATTCTGGTCTGTAAGTTTAAACATATCTGGAATAAGATGAGGGCATTAAACTTAGTCCAAAAAGCAAAAAAATACATACTTTGGGCAACACATCATGAACATAGAGAATGTGGTTGTGTAGTACATACCGTAATGTGAGTAGAAGTCGCTCCTCTACAGATATAGCTTTGCGCATCCTTGTGTCCTGAAAGGTTATCCCAGGGCGCACTGTCTCCAAGAGATCAAATGTGGCAATGCTCATGCGACAGTATTGGTAGAATTTTGCAGGATGCTCCCGCATAGAAGAATAGAGGCGGTGAAAATGACCTCTTGTGAGTCGTTGCCTCAAAAGTGGATGGACCCACATGCGTCTCCTCCTCCGCGGATCCACTATCACTGGGTATGGGTGACCAAAGTGCTGTGACAAAAGCCAGTTGAAGAGAACCTGCTCAGTTGTGTTGAAACTCAGACTGTCTGCCATGTTGCAGATACAACACCAACACACCTAGTCAAGGCAAGGTCACAAATGGACAGGATGGAGGCTGCCACCTGTTCCTGAGCCAATAAATAGGGTGCAGAATTGAAGAAATCCGCAGGTCAAATGACCTGCATTTTTCCTGCGGATTTCTTCCATTTTTCATGCGGTTTTCTTGTGGTTTTTGTGCGGTTTTCCACTGCGGATTTGGAGACTGGGGAGGTGGAAAACAGCACAAAAGAAGTGACATGCTGCAGATTTTGTACCGCAGGAAAACCGCGCGGAAAGAAAAAAGTTTTTTTTTTACATTGATTTACATTATACTGTAAATCATACTGCGGATCCGCAGCGTTTCTGCACGGTAAAATCCGCTGCGGATCCGCAGTAATTCTGCATCGTGTGCACATGGCCTAAGAGCTCATTCAGACCTTAGTGGTGTTTCATCAGGTTTTTTCCTTTGCAAAATAAAACTGATGGAGGTTTCTCAAGCTTCTCTCATCAGTTAACGAAAAACGGACAGCACACGGATGGCATCTGAACGCTGTCTGATTTTTCTTTTCACTGACTTTTCGTTGTCAAATTTGATCTGTGACTTGGATCAAAATTGGACATGTCGCCATGATTTGGTGTGGACCACTTAGTCCGCAAAAATACATGGACATATGCACAGCCTCAAAGACATAGGTATGATTTCTATCTGTGAAAAACTGATGTCTGAATGAGCCCCAAGGGCTGGAGGAATCATGAGGTCTGACAAAGTGACATTCTCCCGGACCCCCAACACAATCCCCCAGTCTTTGCTTATTACGTACTACAGCATTGTCCCCTTCCCATAGAACTTCCTACTCTTGAACATTGCATCCCCATGGAAATATGCTAATGGCAGGAGATTTACCAAGTCTAGAGTGTTGTCAAGGTTGTAAGTTGAGCTTCCTACTGCCATGTGCATAATAAAATGACACCAATTCTTAAAGGGAATCTGTCAGTAGGTTGTTGCTATGGAATGTGAGAGCAGTACGATATAGGGGCAGAAACCCTGATTCAAAGGATGTGTCACCTGCTCAGCAGTCTGTTGTAGTTTCAATACAATCAGTGTTTTATGAGCAGGAGATTATCACTACAGGACTAGGTGTAATGTGCCAGGCAGTCCAGCTAATCTATGTAACCCCACCCCCATCACTGAGTGACATCTTGCACAGGAAGCTGCCAATCAATGGTGTGGGTTGGGTTATTTACAGCTCAGCATTTCAGCACTACTCCATTTGCAGTAGAGAAATCAGGAATTTTATTAAAACTGCATCAAACAGTCTAGTAAGTGATACTTTGCTGGAATCAGGCCCTCAGTCCCTACAGGTATCGATGATCTAGTTACTGAATGCACACCCTTCGGTGTGACCACTGGATGCCATTGCGGTATTTTTGCACAATTGTGAAACTTCCGTACCACTCTAATGCAGAATGGTAAATGTTACAGGATAATTACTATTCATTCCTACCGCAGCGCTTCTGATGGTGGTGAAAGCTGCACAATCTTTGGCGCAGCAGTGGTGGTAACAGCCTCTCTTGGATACATGTTCTTCTAAGAATAGCTTGTTATGTGAGAGACTGTCAGGGACACCTCATTTATTATCCTCTGATTTGTTTGCTTGAGGAATCTCACTGAAATGGTAAAGTTTAAGCAATTTAGGAAACAGAGAGAGCATCTGTCACTAGAAATGTTCCTGTGAGTGAAAAAGATAGTTTATACCTGTTCTTGTATATAGGGGCAGTATTATAGTAGTTATATTCTTGTACATAGGAGCAGTATTATAGTAGTTATAATCTTGTACATAGGGGCAGTATTATAGTAGTTATATTCTTGTAAATAGGGGCAGTATTATAGTAGTTATATTCTTGTACATAGGAGCAGTATTATAGTAGTTATATTCTTGTACATAGGGGCAGTATTATAGTAGTTATATTCTTGTACATAGGGGCAGTATTATATTAGTTATGTTCTTGTATATAGGGGGCAATATTATAGTAATTATATTCTTGTACATAGGGGCAGTATTGTAATAGTTATAATCTTGTACATAGGGGCAGTATTATATTAGTTATGTTCTTGTATAAAGGGGCAGTATTATAGTATTATAGTAGTTATATTCTTGTACATAGGAGCAGTATTATATTAGTTATATTCTTGTACATAACAGACAGTATTATAGTAATTATATTCTTGTACATAACGGACAGTATTATAGTAATTATATTCTTGTACATAACGGACAGTATTATAATAGTTATAATCTTGTACATAGGGGCAGTATTATATTAGTTATGTTCTTGTATATAGGGGCAGTATTATTTTAGTTATATTCTTGTACATAACGGACAGTATTATAGTAATTATATTCTTGTACATAACGGACAGTATTATAGTAATTATATTCTTGTACATAGGGGGCAGTATTATAGTAGCTATATTCTTGTACATAGGGGGCAGTATTATAGTAGTTATATTCTTGTACATAGGATCAGTATTATAATAGTTATATTCTTGTACATAACGGACAGTATTATAATAGTTATATTCTTGCACATAGGGGCAGTATTATAGTAGTTATATTCTTGTACATAGGGGCAGTATTATAGTAGTTATATTCTTATACATAGGGGCAGTAATATAGTAGTTATATTCTTGTACATAGGGGCAGTATTATAGTAGTTATATTCTTCTACATAGGGGCAGTATTATATTAGTTATATTCTTGTACATAGAGGGCAGTATTATAGTAGTTATGTTCTTGTATATGGGACAGTATTATATTAGTTATATTCTTGTATATAGGGGCAGTATTATAGTAATTATATTCTTGTATATAGGGGCAGTATTATAGTAGTTATGTTCTTGTATATAGGGGCAGTATTATATTAGTTATGTTCTTGTATATAGGGGCAGTATTATATTAGTTATATTCTTGTATATAGGGGGCAGTATTATAGTAATTATATTCTTGTACATAACGGACAGTATTATAATAGTTATATTCTTGCACATAGGGGCAGTATTATATTAGTTATGTTCTTGTATATAGGGGCAGTATTATATTAGTTATATTCTTGTACATAACGGACAGTATTATAGTAATTATATTCTTGTACATAACGGATAGTATTATAGTAGTTATATTTTTATACATAACGGACAGTATTATAATAGTTATATTCTTGCACATAGGGGCAGTATTATATTATTTATATTCTTGTACATAGAGGGCAGTATTATAGTAGTTATGTTCTTGTATATAGGGGGCAGTATTATATTAGTTATATTCTTGTACATAGAGGGTAGTATTATAGTAGTTATATTCCAGTACATAGAGGGCAGTATTGTAGCAGTTATAGTCTTGTACTTAGGAGCAGTATTACAGTAATGATATTCTTGTACTTAGGGGCAGTATTATATTAGTTATATTCTTCTGCATAGGAACAGTATTATAGTAGTTATATTCTTGTACATAGGGGCAGTAATATAGTAGTTCTATTCTTGTACATAGGGGCAGTATTATAGTAGTTGTATTTGTGTAAATGGGGGCAGTATTATATTAGTTATATTCTTGTACATAGAGGCAGTATTATAGTAGTTATGTTCTTGTATATAGGAGCAGTATTACATTAGTTATATTTTTGTACATAGAGGGCAGTATTATAGCGGTTATAGTCTTGTACATAGGAGCAGCATTACAGTAATTACCGTATATTCTTGTACATAGGGGCAGTATTATGTTAGTTATATTCTTCTGCATAGGAAGCAGTATTATAGTAGTTGTATTTGTGTAAATGGGGGCAGTATTATAGTAGTTATATTCTTGTACACAGAGGCAGTATTATAGTAGTTATAGTCTTGTACATAGGAGCAGTACTATAGTAGCTATATTCTTGTACACAGAGGCAGTATTATAGTAGTTATAGTCTTGTACATAGGAGCAGTACTATAGTAGTTATATTCCTGCACATACGGGCAGTGTTATAGAAGTTCTAGTGCTCAGAGCTGTTGTCGTATCCCTTACTCCCTATCGCATACAAAATAGAGCACAATACTGAGCAGAGAACACTAGATGAATAAGAAAATGCTAGTTTACAATATTTTGTATGTTGCAACATTAATTACGTTGATTAATGTATAATTAATGCACTAAAATAAATGTGCTTGGTCTTAATCTCCAATTACCTGAGTCATTTGTGGAGTGCACTTTTGGACCTTTTAGAAACCCAGTAATAGGAGCCTTCTCTAGGTTTCTCCTCCACTTTATAAAGTACAGTAAACTATATAACACGATGCTGTTCCATTTATAATTGTCTGTTTTGGGTTAGCGAATCTTGTTTGTAACATGCATTTATGATTAATCAGAGCTGAGTACAGAGACTGGCATAATTTATCCTATTCAAGTTAATGCACCAGTTGCCAACGAGCTCAGTAAATGCTAGTATTGGATAAGTCCGGCCTGATTTGTTTGCAAAAATTAGAGCCAGGAAAAGCTTTTGCTGGCTGGTAGCTGCCCCCCAAGTGTCATTTATCCACCACAGCTCTGCGCAGTGTGTGCCAGACCTCCCGGACCTTCTCTAGACTTTCTGTGCTGTTCTCAACTTTTCAACATAAGGCATTCAAAGACAAATAGAGGTAGAAGCGAATCCTGAGGGTACAGGCAATCTTTTTTGCACTCACCCTGCCTGCATTGAGCAGTTGTATCCCTGTCACCTATAATAAGAAATGGATTGCCTTAGGCAAACAGAAGTACTGCAGCATAGGACCATGTGAAACCTTTCCAGAGATACTTGTTTCTTCATGATCTGGCGTTCCCGTGCACTGAAATTGATCTTTTATTCATATGCAAATTAGCCCTGCAAGTGCACTGGTGAAATTGGGTCCCCTCCCAGGGCTGTGGGGTACTCGGTACCGGGCCGGTGTCAGTGAGATGTGTCACAGCAGCAGTGACCCGGACCGTGGCCCTGGGCGCCCAAGTAATGGGGATGAATGTAGTTAATGGAATGGAATAGTTCGTGACGCCACCTGTGGTGCTCGGCAAGGGAGATGTTAAGCCGACGCTGCAGACAGATCCTCTGGGACAGATGGTGAGGTGCAGCAGTGATGGTATAGCCCTCCACAGGCAGGGCTGGTGTCCCAGGGCAGTGTAGTTGTAATGGTTGTGGAAAGGCGCAGGCAGTGTGAGGAATGTTGGTACCCAGATGTAGCAGTGCTGGCGGTGTTGGCGCACAATTGAATGGAAGACACCAGGGCTTGTAGTTCCAAAGCTTTACTCACAGTTCGTGGTACACACTGGTGCCTGTCTTCGTGCCGTGCCCTCCGGGGCAGAGACTCAATCAACCTCCTGGGCAAGTCAGGGCTCTCCTCTCCAACACTCCGCCAACATGTACCTTTCCTGAACGACTCCTCTATTGTGCCTTTTAGTATGAAGAGCTCCAGTACCGTGGTACTCTGAAGTTCCTCCTGTCAGATGTTCCTAACAACTCTACTTGTATGACAGACAGCTGTAGCCTCTCTCGGGGACTCCCTTCTCCGGAGTCCTGGCTCTCTATTCAGTTGCTGTTGTGCCCCAAGTCTTAGATGGGAGTAGTGCATTTACAGCCAACTACTCCACCGTTGTCTGCTGCAGAACCATAAGTGTCCATACAACCTCGGGGACTGGGCCCCGGCCTTGCGCTGAGAACCTATAGGCAGGGTTCCTCTTCCAACCCACAACTCCTCTCTGTTCTCCTACTCCTTAGTTCCGCACTGTTCCTTCTCTCTCTTATGGAAGCTTAGGTTGCAGTTCTACGTCTTTCTCCTTCTGTTCCTTTCCCGTGTCAGATGGCTCAGGTCACTGAGGCAGCTGCAGCACTCCTTCCTCCATCCCTCTTCCTAGGGATCTCCTTCCTCTCTGACCCGTCTTCAGACTCTCCTGACTGACTGACCTCAGACTGATCTGAAATCCTATACTTTCCCAACCTTTTATATGTCTCAACTCCACCCACCTCCCAGCACATCTCGTGTTACGAAGCAAGGACCCATGAAAGGTGCTCTGCTACCCTCTAAGCATGAAGCCGCAATCTGGTCCTGCTGAACTATCCCGTGTGTGGGGTGCAGGTGTTGGAGTGTGGAAAGGAGTTCCCAACTTACCTAGTTGGTGGGGAACTACACCTTAGGAGAAGGTGCAGTACCTCTGTGGCGACTGAGCCTCAGGGGCGCCACAAAATTACCTGTGCACTTGCAGCCTCGGTTCTTCTTCACTTCTCCCTGTTGTTGCTGCCTCTGTTTCATGACATTGGAGACAGAGGCTCTGCTGCATATTGTCACCTCTGCTTTCCACTATCAATCAAGAAGTGATGTTACTAATTTAAGTTCTCTGAGCCTAGTCTTCAACTCTTTCTGGCGCCGCTGCGGTCCACCATCACCATCTTTTGACAACAATTTCGGATTCTGCTTTCCAGAGCCTAGTCTTCAACTCTTTCCAGCGCCGCTGTGGTCCAGCATCACCATTGTAATTGTCAAAACATCTCAATGTAAGTCTATGAGAGCCTTATTCTGGCCTCGTTCGGTTTCTCGTATACTCACATTGATTTGTGACTTCCGGGTCGCACAAGAAATACTGGAGAGATTCTGCAGGTCACAAACTGCTGGAGACATACAGGAGAGGTGCAAATTACCACCAGCACCACATGATTGTGATGTTGCTGTGTATATTGCTTTGGGGTATGTTCACATATGGAGTTTTTACAGTGTTTTCTTGTTGCATTTTTTTTTTCTGCAGCAAAAATGCTGTGGTTTACAGTATTGGCAAAGTGAATGAGATTTTTTTAAAATCTCATGACACTTGTGTTTTTCCTTGTGCTTTTTGAGCTGCTGGTAATTTTTTGAAATCTGCAGTATGTCAAATCTTTCAGCATTTGTGCAATATTTTTGACCTATTCTAATAAAGTAAAAACACATGCCAAAACATGCATATGTTACGCAGCATTTTTTGCTGTAGAAAAAAACACTGCAAAAACGTCTCTTATGAACATACGCTTAAGGCCTGGGTCACACTTGTGTGTACAATGCGAGAAACCCGCACGAGTCTCACACAAGTCCAGTCATCGCCTTGCCAAGTGATTTCAGAGTCAGGCCCATAGTCGCTTCTGTGCTTTCAGTAATCAGGTTTCATAATCATTTATGCGGCAAGCTGTAAATTCTTTACTCAGATGATGCTTGGTTTCGCAAAGTAGTGAAATGTAAACCCACATTATTTGGATATTTGGAGCCAAGTGCAATGTGTTTCCTTTTCTGACATTTAATCACACGCCGGGCAGAGACCGCTGTATACATTATGCTGCACACACGAGACAAAACACACAGCGGACTGGAGTTTATTTGTGGGTGCTGGTATTGTATACTTTTACAGATGGGGATCTTGAGTTGGTTTCTGTCATATGTATTCCCTTCAAATTCTTCATGTGCCTATATAGCGAGCAGCTCCGCCAGACTTACCAGTCAGCCTGTCTGGGGACCACACATAACATCCGTACATATCACAATGATGTTGCTCCACGGTGACAAATTTATATTTCTCAATAAAATATTAGATTACCGCATCTGTCTACATCTGGTTTTCCAGATCAGATCAGGTTTCCAGTCATCCGGCATAGAGTTCCTATGTGCACTGCATTTGTATATGCTGAAAATACAAGGGTCCCGCTGACCTTTGGTGCTGTTCTTCCCGATATTTCAGGGTGCAGTGATTGACAAGCGTTGGCATATGATATCATCCGATATGCTTGTTCTCTCCATAGAGGATGCCAATGTCTATGATTAACATCAGAAGGTATATTCATGCAAGTTTTCAGACTGGTACTTCCCTTAGATTTCATGGGGAAATTTGCAGTCGACATTTCCTACTACTATTATTTCAGTATGTTTATTTCATTCTCTTGGGCATACAGGCTGAAATACAACTGATATTCCCCTAACATAAAAAAAAAAATGTAACCCACCAACTGGAGGTACGCTTCTATCCAAAAATGACCTGAGGAAATGCAAGAATACATCTATGAGGCAGGAAGTAGTTAATGTCTCCATTTATATGGAGATCAATGGAAAACAGTACAACTGCAACCTTGGACATAAAGTGGCTGCAGAAACGCTGTCTATATACTTTATACCCGTGATTCGACTGCTACACACCTAGCTCGGATTCGGACTTTGCTTTCCTCACCCCGGACCACTAAACTCTGTTGTGCTCCACGTTGGGCTTTGCAGATGGCCTGGCGTGATCCCATGTGATCATCTGCCTGGGCCTATATACGGTTCACCACGACACCCACATTTGTCTTGGTATTAGGGCTTTGGTGTTCTTGTCTCCTGTCTGCCTGCGGCCTTCACTATCTCTACAACCTGTCTGTGGTCTCCAAGAAATCTCCTGGCTGTCTGCGGCTTCCAGTCACTCAATCTACTGTCCACCTGCGGTCTCCTGTACCTCTGCTATCTGTCTCCCGATTGCCTCACCTGCCTGCTGCACCGACCCCTGTAGCCTGTGTGCCCACCCGGACCTTGAGGTTGGAGGATCCATTTCACCAGGTGAGCTTAACAGTTTGACAGTTTTTTCTCCCAACTGTCCCAAACCCATGACCATTCAGCTTGGCCAAGCGTTTGCATTTTCAATTGGACTAGGGGAGAAAGCTTATACCAGATACCTCTGACAGCTGATTATCTTGTTTGAGACCAAAAGGGTCATGCCTTTGAATTCAAACTTCTTGGATCCTTCCCATTCTGATACAAGGGTATAGTTAGGAGACCCCATAAACGTCAGAACAGGGGTCAGTAACTCTTCAGGGCATATTGGGTGTTAGGCTGACTTCACAGGTCAAAACTTTTAGAGTTTATGTACATTTTGATCTCCTGATATCCGACCTCCACCATTCTTTTGATTGTGCATTTGTTTTCTAATTATGTTGCTAGGTCTGTCCCTCCTGATTCTGACCTGGCTTTATTTGACCATCCTTGCCTCTGGATCACTACTTTGGCCTGCTGCTACTTTATGGATACAACCCAGGGGGCTCAGTTGTAAATCCAGATCTCTGTGTAATGTCTAAAAGGTGAAGACCAGAGCTTCTCTGGGACCTGTGCTTGACAGAGTGTCTAGAGCTATGTCTGTCCCAAGTAGCCTTTTTGAGCTGATGCCCAATAACAAACTTAACACTAAGAATTAGAAGATCAGCAAAACGGGTGGGTTCATTCAATTTTGCGCTAATGTGTATGGGAGCCTTAAGATCTGGGATTGGTTGCAAACACAATGAGACACAGACCTTGATTTTTTTATTTTTTTCAAAACACCACCTTTCTTTCCCATGGGCTCTTTCTGGCTTTGCAAATCTTCCCTCCTTATATATCACTACCATGTCACATGCCATCAACCATAAATTCATTCTAATATTATTAACATGGGAAAATAGAAAACAAGATCTTTTCCCGTATTCCTGTAATCTTCTAGAGACTTTTTTTGGCTGGATTTAAAAGTTGTCCTGTGCATGGGTGACTGGTGTGAGAGATGATGCCTGTGGAATATATATTATTCTGTAATTTATTCTCTGGCAGGGACATGTGTCTAAGTCCCTGTACACTTCTGCTGCTCCTGTCTACAGTCCCAGCATTGCTCAGTGCCCGATAGTCTCAGTCACTTTGTTGATTGAGCTGATTTTCACATTGTTTATTGTTGTAATGGGAGACTTGTGGAAGTGAGGGTTTGTTTTCTCTGGGGACATGGAACATATTTCTTGTGGCAATTACTTGTCTAGATTAATAATGACATGATGAACTTTGTGTTTAGGAATTTGCAGACGCGCCGTTTTTGCAAAATTGGGATGCATGAGTATGAATCCTTAAAAGGGGAACTGCTGTAGCCTGGCAAAAATTGAGATGGCGCTCTCACCCCCCACTCCTTCCCATCCAAAAAAAGCATCAAGCAATTTATACCAAGCACACATATTATGTATCAGAATGAAGAAAACATATACATAAGTATATACCACTATCCAGCAATGTATGTGACACATGCACTAATATACAGTCGTGGCCAGAACTGTTGGCACCCTTGAAATTGTTCCAGAAAATGAAGTATTTTTCCCAGAAAATTATTTCAATTGCACACCTGGTATTTTTGTTATACACATGTTTATTTCCTTTGTGTGTATCGGAATGACACAAAAAAACCCAACAAAGAATAAAAGGCAAATTGGACATCATTTCACACAGAACTCCCAAATTTGGGCTGAACAACTATACAGTAATAATGTCCCCCATTCTGACCCGCAAGGAGTAATAATGTCCCCCATTCTGGTTCCCATACACTAATAATGTCCCCATTCTGGTTCCCATACACTAATAATGTCTCCTTCATTGTTGCCCCGTACAGTATAATGTCTCCTTCAGTGCTACTCTGTATCATATAGCACATGAAAAAAACCCATACCTCTCAGCTCTCTCTGCTCCCAAGCTGCGCAGTTCCTTCTTCGTCCTCCATCGCCCAGCACAGAACACGCAATGCAGTGATGTCATTGTGCTCCCTGCAGCGGGATGCCTGATGTCACCTTTTGCTGTTGTCCTCTGATTGGCTGGTGGCGTATATTGGTATTGCTGGACAGCTTGCCATTAGCTATCTGCTAAGCAATAGTTTTCAATTGGATGTGCCTCTGTGGACACACGTACAGCTGAAAATAGTACTGGCACCCTAGACCTGCCGGGCAGGTGCGCAGTATCTGAATCTGTGTGGGTGATAGCGCCATTTTGCCATCCCCTGTCAGACAGTTCAGGCCAACGCCTCATGGCAGGGATGATATATGTGCATCCACATTGGATGTTAAGTGCATGGACCTGGGAGATTTTTTTTTCCTTTTTTTTCCTTATTTTGGGACCAATTGATATCATAGAATCATAGAATCGTAGAGTTGGAAGGGACCTCCGGGGCCTTCTGGTCCAACCCCCTGCTCAAAGCAGGATTCGCTAAACCATCCCAGTCAGATGCCTGTCCAGCCTCTGTTTGAAGACTTCCATTGAAGGAGAACTCACCACTTCTCGCGGCAACTTGTTACACTCATTGATCACTCTAACTGTCAAAATGTTTTTTCTAATAGCTATGTAACCCTTTAATTTCCCAGAGTTTTACCAATTCCTGCCTAGGTGATGATACTACTCTCTGGTAGCTGCTATACTTTACCTGGAGCGCTAAATCTTCACATTACGTCAGCAGAATAAAATCTGTAGAAACACAACAAAGCCACCTTGTCTCCAGAGTTGCCATAGACTGCTATAGAGAAAGTCTGGAAAAGAGAGGTCAGCTGTAAAAAAAAAAAGCTGTAATAATGGAGAAGTGGGCAGTCTGTAGAGCGAAGAGATATACTGTAAAACTGTAATGACTTGGAAAAACATCTGCACGTAGCAAAGTCCTGTTCTCGCTGCAGCCAAATCTGGGCTTCCATGGCTGGAGGTGCGTGAATACCATAGCGGAAACTCAACGTGGGGGGGGGAGGCACTGATCATTGGTGACGGACCGTAATTAAGCAGAAGGCTTTATGAAAAGGCTATCAAATCCCCTTAAATGTTTCCCAGTTCCACTTTCCTTGCTGTGAATATTTGCCAAGTGCCTCCACATGTTTATTAGCCGGCCCGGCTGCCTTGACTTTTGCACACATGTCGTTTTCAGTTAATCCAGAAAATGATCATTTTTGCTGCAGTTTTAGAGACTAAATTCCTTTTCTTAATCTGCAGGAGGTCACTCTGTGGGTGCTTGTTCTATCGGTTGCGAGTTCGTTGTGGGAATTTGGGCTTTAATTGAATGCGACTTGTCCCCAGCAGAGAAGGATGTGACCGCTCGGCCGCCGGGTCCTACTTTATTTGGGTTATTCTTTCTGGTGTTTATGTTCTCTGCTATACAGCACCGGTTATAAATGACAGGTTTGAGATGCGGCAGACTCGGCAGAAGTTCCTGATGGTTATCGTGCTCTTTTTAACAGTTTTGGGAGGGGGACATTGTACGGGTAAGATATGTAGACATGCAAGGCAAAAGCTATCATAGGACTGGTTTCCATACTGTGTGCAGAAGAGAAATGGAAAGTTGTGTAGAAGTTTATTACTGCTTATTTTATACCCCTTCCCTCTTTAGTTACATAATAAACGGGGCTGGGAAAGGTTGTCACTGAATTGTATGTAATAGGATATGAAAGCCCAGGCATGTGTTGATGGAATAATAGAGGTACTTCACACAGAATATGCTACTGTATAAATGTGTAAGATGGGAATACCCCTTAAAGAGGGTCAGCTCCACATCTGTCTACTGGTTGTACTGGTTGCAGCTTGAAATGAATGGAAACCCTTTGATTCAAGGGGTATTTTTATGTCAGACTTTTATGGCATATCCAAAGGATCCCTGCCCGGGAATAGAGTGGAGGAAGTGCATACTATTCTATATTCTTTATTCTCTATTGATTTGTATGGGGGTTCCAAAAAATTTTGAGCGAGCGTGCTCATCAGTGTACCTTTCCCCTCAAAGACATGCATGATGAGGCCCTGTTTTCCAACAGTGGGACCTATATCTATCATACATTTATGGCTGATAAAATGACATAAATATACTACTGTGGGAGGAAGGACTGGAGCAATAAAGATAACGGTGTCTCTGGGCCGGAACCATTGTTTTGCAGGGCGACAGAGAACCTGCCAGGGAAAGACCTGTGACCCCTGCTGCCAAGGGCGGGTCTGTTATAAGAAGGGTTGTACGCAGGAACCCGGGGCTTTTGGCAGGAAGACAGGAGGTTCTCCCATTACTTGGGCGCCCAGGGCCACGGACCGGGTCACCGCTGCTGTGACACATCCCCCTGACACCGGCCGGGTACCGAGTATCCCACGGCCCTGGGAGGGCGACTCACAACGCGTGACTGCTGACAACGTAAGGTGCATAGCCCCGGTCAGAGACTTCAACTCTACAGCCGCGGCTGCAGCCTTGATACTGGAACCCTCCGCCTCATTCGCAGGAACAGCAGCCACTGGAACTCGGACATGCAGCGGCCCACCAAAACTGCCTGGACTTTTCAAGCCCGGGTACCTGTACCTTCCTTCTGTCGTAGTGATGTTCCTCGCGGCTCTTTCACTGGGGCTACCCTAGGCCTATCTACCGCCAGCGCTTCACCAGTCCGAGGTCATCGTCAATTTGGTACCACCGGGGCCTCGTCTGTTCTGCGGTTCTTCATGTCGGGGCCACCCCCCTGACTTCTTTTCACCTTAGTCCCCTGGTCGAGCTCTCCTCTACTGTTCGTTCTCCTTCACTGTCTCTTCTCCTCCTGAGCTCCACCCAGGACTGGAACCCTCTCCTGTCCTATTTATCTCCCTGCTCGGGAAATCCCCTCCTGGGTTCCTGTCTCACCGCCCCCCATGACTAAGCGCTTTCCTAGCCTTAAGCTGCTGTCAAGTCCTGTTCTCACGCTCCCCCCTGCCATCTTGTGGTCAAACTTAGGTACTGCACTTCTTTTCCGTTTTCCCCAGCTGTTTCCCTTTTGTCATTACAAACATCCGTCTACAGTGCACCAACCGTCCCTTCTCCCTACAGACAAGTCCGTCCGTCAGGTCACCTTCCCTACAACAGTACGTAATAAGTAATGTAATGTAACACAATGACTCCATCAGCAGAATAGTGAGTGCAGCTCTTGGGTATAATACAGGATGTAACTCAGGATCAGTACAGGATAAGTAATGTAATGTATGTTCACAGTGACCAACCAGCAGAATAGTGAGTGCAGCTCTGGAGTATAATACAGGATGTAACAGGATAAGTAATGCAATGTATGTACCCAGTGACTCCACCAGCAGAATAGTGAGTGCAGCTCTGGAATATAATACCGGATGAGACTCAGGATCAGTAGAGGATAAGTAATGTAATGTATGTACACTTTGACTCCATCAGCAGAATAGTGAGTGCAGCTCTGGAGTATAATACAGGATGTAACTCAGGATCAGTACAGGATAAGTAATGTAATGTATGTAAACAGTGACTCCACCAGCAGAATAGTGAGTGCAGCTCTGGAGTATAATACAGGATGTAACTCCGTATCAGTACAGGATAAGTAATGTATGTACACAGTGACTCCACCAGCAGAATAGTGAGTTCAGCTCTGGAGTATAATATAGGATGTAACTCAGGATCAGTACAGAATAAGTAATGTCATTTATGTACACAGTGACTTCACCAGCAGAATATTGAGTGCAGCTCCAGAGTATAATACAGGATGTATCTAAGGATTGGTGCAAGATATGTATAGAGTGAATGGGTTACAGTAAAGATCCTTTAATAGCCATTGGAGTCACCCAACAGTAACTTTGCAGTGAATTTTATTCCCATTGAATTATTTCTTATCAATAGTTGGCTTACGGTTTACAAAAGTCTATAGTTTGGAGGTTAGTCATGTACAAGAAATGTTAATTACTTATGGATCTTTAGTTGAATATTATGGTCCGGATGGTGGATAACCAATCAAGGCAATCTGTGGCAGTGCAAACTATCTGTTGACATTTGAATGAAACAATAAGGCAGGAGACCCAGGAGGACCCCTCTGCAGCACAGAGATATTAAAGCTGGACTGTAGTTTGCCAGAATGTATGTGAGTAAGACAAAATACTTCTGGGAAAGTGTCTTGTGGACAGATGAGACCAAGAGAGCTTTTTGGTAAAGCACATCATTGTACTGTTTACCAAAAACGTAATGAGGCCTACAAAGAAAAGAACACAGTACCTAAAGTAAAATATGGTGGCGGTTCAAAGATGTTTTGGGGTTGTTCTGTTGCCTCTGGCACTGGTTGCCTTAACTGTGTGCAAGGCATCATTAAATATGAAGATTACCAAAGGATTTTGAGTCGCAATGCAGTGCCCAGTGTCAGAAAGCTGGGTGTCAGGAACACAGCACTGCACTTGCTCACTGAGCCAATGCACGTGTCGTGAGTAGAACAAACTATGCTCAAAGATACGTGTGGAGCGGGGTGGCAGCGGTGGAGATGCGTGCTTCAGGCAAACAGGACTTGAAGCACGTGACTGCTGGGGAAGTGTCTGGGGGCGGAGACAAGGCCCGGTGCTCCGGAGGCCGGCGCTTGGGCTAGAGATGCCCAGAGAGTAGTTGCGCAGGGGCGGGTCTAAGCCAGGAGATGGCACGGTACAGGAGGGGCAAGACAGGGACATAGTCAGTCACAAAGCAGAGTCTGGAAACCTAAGATAGCAGCGCGGTACAGGCAAGAACAATTGAACGAAGGTCATTGACATGCAAAGGTCATAACAGAGAGGCAAAGCAAGTACAGAGTCGGACAGCAATATCAGAAACAGGAACGGACCAGGTCATACACAAGCAAGTATACACAAGCAGACAGTATCCACAGATATACAGGGGTCAGAAACTAAGCCGAAGTCAAAAGTATCACTGACAACAGACAGAGCCCAAATGAGGCTATTTAAAGCCCTCCCTGAACCAGAGAGAGGCCAAAAGCATTAACTCCTGCAGCACTAGACGAGAATTCACATACAGACCATGACACAGGGTTTGCGTCCTAGGTCATAGGTCTTCCAGCAGCATAATGACCCCAAACATACTTCAAAAAGCACCCAAAAATGGTTGGAAACATAGTGCTGGAGAGTCCTGAAGTAGAGGCAATTATCGCGGTTGGGAGAAGGCTCCTTCAAATATGAGAGACTTGGAGCAGTTTGCAAAAAAAGAGTGGTCCAAAATTCCAGGTCAGAGGTATATGAAGGTTGCTGACGGTTGTAGGCGTAAGGGTACTGGAAGTAAGATTCGTTGGATGCAGTGAAGAGCCGGAGGCAGAGAAAGGTTTAACAGGATTTACTCGAACAGATTATTGACATACAAGGAATACTCCACACAGGGAGATGAAATCAACAGCCAAATAACACAGGAACACTGAGCGCATCAACAGGATTTGAACAAAAACACAGTATTTGGGAAAAAGGTGTACGAAAAAGATAACTTATCGCTTGCAGTTCTTGTTGGGGAGAGGCTGGAATATCTCCCGCCGGCGTTGTAAATCGTGGACAATGTCTCTTGCTCTGCTACGGAGGAACGATAAGCACTGTCTCCCGACCATGCCAATGTATCCGGGTTCGCTTGGTTTGAGTGTGTTGGAACGTAGAAACAGTCTCTTTTGTGGATTCCTCTGAAATGGCGCAGAGCACGAACAGCATGCATGCTCGCAGGCCGCGGAAGCGTACGAACCTCTGAGGTAGTCGCTAGGAACAGAGCGAGCAAGAATTTCACTGAGAGCGGGAAGGAGCTGTCCCATAAGGGAAGGTCCGGGAACAGCTCAGTAAGGACAATGTCAGTTGTTAAGTCAAACTGCTGGGAGAGAGAGGATGAGGAGTTAGCAGTCGGAGCAGTGGGGAGGGAGTCAACCTTCTCCTTGTCCTCCTGTCGCTTTCCCGCCAAATCTCCACCGTTCCTGCGCTCAACCGCTTTTATCTCCAACACGTCCCTTGCTGTCCAGTGCAAAGGTCCTTCCCACTCAGAAGAATCGTCCCCGGCAACAGTAGTTAAAGTCCCGATAGTTCCGGCCCCAAAGTCTACAGGGAACCGCTGACTCTGTTTTGGCTCATCTTCTTACATAGGAAGCAATTGATTGTAGTTATTTATTCCAAAGGTGTGCAACTAAATATCAAGTTGAGGGTACCAACAATTTTGTACGGCCCATTTGTGGCGTTTTGTGTGAAATTATGCCCAATTTGCTTTTTTTCTCTTTTTTTAATTTTGTATTGTTCCAAGGCACACAAAGGGAATAGACATGTGTATAATAAAACGTGTAATTGCAATAATTTTCTGGGAAAATACTTCATTTTGTGGAACAATTTCAAGGGTGCCAACACTTTCAGCCATGACTGTATAACATTTATTATAAGGATTTTGGTTCATGTAAATCACTCCGCTTATTTGATAAACGGGCCACATGCCAGGACAATTCATCTCGAGATGAACAGAGGACTGCGCTGTACAAGATCCAGATGACTCGCCTTCTCCGCGAGCTCTAAATCACTGCACATTTTTTCTTCTAATAAACATACAAACACTCCAGGCCATTGTTCAAAATGTAAATCTTTTGTTATTCCTGGTGTTTTCTATTATAATCGCCTGCAATGCATTCACATATGTTTCCACACTCCGTGCTCATCAAATGGACTGCATTCTTTAGGGGGAGGAAAAGGGACTGTTTATCTGTATGGGATGATGCAGGTTTGATCCTGCAGAACTCCAGTGTGACAGAGTGGTGTCATATTGAGTTTTGGTGAGACATATCACCTCCTACATACATTGGTTGTGTGTCCACCTCTATCTTGGATATAACTTTGCCCTAGGGTGTGGAGGGCTAATAATCCTATAGGCTGTTGTATAAGAAGTCATATATTTCTTCTGCTCATAAGAGCAGGGGCGGACATACTATTGGTCTGTTCTGTGCTATCACAAAGGGGCCCAAGATGTAAGAGGGCCACTACTACCTCCAAGGTAGGTGGACTTGTGCATTATGATGACCTATTGGACCGCAAAGGGCCCATATATTGTTCTTGCACAGGGGCCCCCTTCTGTCTGTGTCCACCACTACGTAAGAGATTCATAACTTAGAGAATAAGTGTTGGAATACATAGAGTACTTGTATAATAAAAGTGCACCTTTCTTTTTCCCAGAGTGTGACTACGTGTCAATCAATGCTCTTGAGTATATTAGGTCTGATTATAAATTATTCCAATCTAAGCACTTACGCAACTTTGAAAGGTATAAAAAAAATCACCCTTTCTCCTTCCGTCTTTTCTGTGTCTGGTCGCATGAGTCTTGGCATATAGAGCGTTGTGTTTCCTTCTACTCAAAACCTAAGTACTGGCTCATGTATCTGGGAAAAGAATCAATGAGGCCGAATTGAATTGCGCTGATGCGACTGTAAGGAGGTGGCGGTGACCCTCACGTGCTTCCTCTCCCCTGGACACTGTTCGCACGATTACATGCGGCACCTCAATAATAATTAATGTGAAATATAATGTTTATGTACTGTAATGTCATGTCACTGTCAGGTACTGTGTATAGGCTCAGGGATAGAATAGGATCTTAGATAGTATATGACCATAGATGGACTAGAAAAGAAGGGGGCACATTAGAGATAAAGCATAGAATAGAACACCTGCCCCCATGTCCAGCCACTAGCACATCCTCGCAGAAACCTCGCACACCTAGACATCCACAGACTCTCTTCTACATCTGTCCTCCATATCTTCACTCCACAACACGGACAGTGCCACTGCTTTCTACAATGCCACCCTCACATCAGCCATAGACTCAGTCGCCCCTCATATGCATGGCAGAGTGTGACAAATCAATAGGCAACCCTGGCACAACAACCTCACCAAAAAACTTCGACAAGCATCCAGGGTCGCGGAGCAGTGTTGGAAGAAAACACGCCTGCCAGAACACTTCACTGCTTTCAAACAAGCTACACTTGCCTTTAAATCAGCACTCACCTCTGCTAAACAGACCTATTTCACAAACCTTGTATCTTCATTATCCCACAACCCAAAACAACTGTTCAGCACATGTAACTCTCTCCTCCGCCCACCACTGCCACCTCCAACTCCCCTCATCTTTGCTGAGGACTTTGCCACCTACTTCAAAAACAAGATCGACCAAACAAGGTAAACCTTTACAGTTCCACCACTCCAACCACTCCTCATACCACACCTCTGCCCATCCCTAATAACCTCCCTCTCCAACATCACTGAAGGAGAGCTTACTCATCTCCTTTCCAAATCATGCCTCACCACCTGTGCACTTGACCCCATCCCTTCCTACCTGCTCCCCAACCTCACTAACATGATCATTCCAGCCTTAACCCATCTCTTCAACCTATCCCTATCTTCTGGTACCTTCCCCTCTGCCTTCAAACATGCCACCATAACACCCATCCTCAAAAAATCAAACCTTGACTCAACTGCTATGCCCTGCTATCGCCCCATATCACTGCTCCTGTTTGCTTCCAAACTCCTTGAACAGAATGTCCATGCTCAACTTTCCTCCCACCTCTCATCTAACTCCCTCCATGACATCCTTCAATCTGACTTCCGCCCCCACTACTCCACTGAAACTGCCCTGACCAAAATTACTAATGACTTACTCACAGTCAAAGCTAACAGACAGTTCTCCATCCTCCTCCTTCTCGACCTGTCCTCTGCCTTTGACACAGTTGACCACTGCCTACTGCTACAGATTCTTTCTTCCCTTGGCATTAAAGACCTTGCCCTGTCCTGGATTTCCTCATACCTTTCTGACCGCACATTCAGCGTTTCCCACTCCCACACTACCTCCTCATCCAGTGGCGGATTATAATGAGGTCAATCTGGGCGGTAGCCCAGGGCCCAGTGGTGTGGGGGGGCCCAGGAGCCCAGGGAAAATTGCCCCATTATAATCCACCACCATAGCGCCACGCCCCCCCATGTACTGACCCTTTCCTCCCCCTCTCAGACCCACCGGCCACCGCAGCGCCAGCCCCTCACTGATAAATCCCTGCTCTGTGCGCACAGGACCTGTGATGAGGTCACAGGAGGGGAGGAGTCAGGGGTTACATGATCAGGGGTTTCAGTCGGAGGCCCCTGATCATGTGACCCCTGACTCCTCCCCTCCTGTGACCTCATCACAGGTCCTGTGCACACAGCCATCAATGTATTGTATGCGGGACTCTGCTGTACTCGTTGTAATGGTGCTGGATGAGGGAAGTATGTGTGGGGTCAGGAGGGGTTTACAGGATGGATGTAGGTGCGTGTGTGTGCGAGGTGTATGGAGTGGAGCCGTGTGTGTACGAGGTGTATGGAGCGGAGCTGCGAATGTGCGAAGTGTACGGAGCGGAGCCGCAAATATGCGAGGTGTACAGAGCGGAGCCATGAATGTGCGAGGTGTACGGAGCGGAGCCGTGTGTGTACGAGGAAATACGGAGCGGAGCCGTGCACGCGAGAAATGTACGGAGCGGAGCCGCACGCGCGAGGTTTACGAGTTGTACGGAGCGGAGCCCTGTGTGTGCAGAGATGAGCTGTGCATGTGCGAGGTGTACGGAGCGGAGCTGCGTGTGTGTACGAGGTATACGGAGTGGAGCTGCATGTGTGTACGGAGCGAAGCCGCGTGTGTGTACGAGGTGTACGGAACGGAGACCTGTGTGTACAGAGCTGAGTTGCACGTGTGCGAGGTGTACGGAGCGGGGCTGCACGCGTGCGAGGTGTACGGAGCGGAGCCGCGTGTGTATACGAGGTGTAAGGAGTGGAGCCGCTTGTGTACGAGGTGTACGGAGCGGAGCCACATGTGTGTACGGAGCGAAGCCGCGTGTGTGTACGAGGTGTACGGAGCAAAGCCACGTGTGTGTGTGAGCTGTACAGAACGGAGTACTGTGTGTACAGAGCAGAGCTGCACGTGTGCGAGGTGTACGGAGCCGCGTGTGTGTGCGAGGTGTACGGAGCGGTGCCGCGTGTGTGTACGAGGTGTACAGAGGGGAGCCGCATGTGTGTACGGAGCAGAGCCGCGTGTGTGTACGAGGTGTACGGAGCGAAGCCGCGTGTGTTTGCGAGGTGTACGGAATGGAGCCCTGTGTGTCCAGAGCTGAGCTGCATGTGTGCAAGGTGTACTGAGCGGGCTGCGCGTGTGCGAGGTGTACGGAGCGAAGCCGCGTGTGTGTACGAGGTGTACGGAGCAAAGCCACGTGTGTGTACGAGGTGTACAGAACGGAGCACTGTATGTACAGAGCAGAGCTGCACGTGTGCGAGGTGTACGGAGCGGAGCCGCGTGTGTGTACGAGGTGTACGGAGGGGAGCTGCGTGTGTACGAGGTGTAAGGAGGGGAGCCGCGTGTGTGTACGGAGCGGAGTCGCATGTGTGTACGGAGCGAAGCCGCGTGTGTGTACGAGGTGTACGGAATGGAGCCCTGTGTGTACAGAGCTGAGCTGCACGTGTACAAGGTGTACGGAGCGGGGCTGCGCGTGTGCGAGGTGTACGGAGCGGAGCCACGTGTGTGTACGAAGTGTACGGAGTGGAGCCGCATGTGTACGAGGAGTACGGTGCGGACCCACGTTTGTACGGAGCAGAGCCGTGTGTGTGTACGAGGGGTACGGAGCAAAGCCGCGTGTGTATGATGGGGAGCATTCATACCTCCCAACCGTCCCAGATTTTGAGTGTCTGCCCCACTGCTCCGACCGGGAGCTTACTTTTCCCGCGGACACAGGAGTATACGACGGAGCCCCGAGGAGCACTAGAAAACTCGCACGTGACATTCCATCGGAAGTGACGTGCTGGAAGCTGACCAGAGGAGATTGTTATGGAACCATGGAGGCACTTCAGGGAATGCTTCAGATCATCACCATATCCTCCTCCGACAGCGCGGCCAGCGGGATCGCCTTGGACTCGGGGATGTCGGCCATGTGAGTGGATCATAATATGTCCTGCACCAAGAGACTCAGGTGGGCACTACAATGTGAGCCGGGCTGGTATAGTATCTTTATAGAATCTTTCTTTCCCCTCTTTCCTTGTCTTTCTTTCTTTCTTTCTTTCTTTCTTTCTTTTTCTTTCTTTCTTTCTTTCTTTCACTTTCTGTTCTTTCTTTCCCCTCTTTGTTTCTCTCTCCCTTTCTGTTCTTTCTTTCCCATTTCTTTCTTTTCTTCTCTCTTTGTTCTTTCTTTCACCTCTTTCTTTCTCTTTCTTTCTCTCTTTGTTCCTTCTTTCCCCTCTTACTTTCTCTCTCCCTCGCTGTTCTTTCTTTCTTTCTTTCTTTCTTTCTTTCTTTCTTTCTTTTTCTCTCTCTGTTCTTTCTTTCCCTTTCTTTCTTTCTTTCTTTCTTTCTTTATTTCTTTCTCTCTCTGCTCTTTCTTTCCCCTCTTTCTCTCTCCCTCTCTGTTCTTTCTTTCTTTCTTTCTTTCTTTCTTTCTTCTCTTTCTTTTTTTCTCTCTCTGTTCTTTTTTTCTGTCCCCTCTTTCTTGCTCTCTGTTCTTTTTTCCTTTCTCTCTCTGTTTCTTCTTTCTTTCTCTCTGTTCTTTTTTTCTCTCTTTTTCTTTTTTCTCTCTCTCTGTTGTTTCTTTCTTTTCCTCAATACCAGTCAATGTGCCCACAGTACCAGCCACTGTGCCCATAATACCAGCCACTGTGCCCTCAGTACCAGTCAGTGTGATCAGCAGTGCTAAATGGGTGTGGTTAGGGCATGGACATGGGTGTGACTAGTTGGGAAATGAGTGTGGTTGGGCGGCCGGTAATCAATCATCATAGCGGCTGTCATCTGTTTCCATCAACTTTGTTATATGTGGGCAGTGGGCACCTCTAGTAAGGTGGGCACGAGATGGCGGGTCTTGTCGCCTCTGCCTCGCACATAAGTTACTATGAGGTGTACTTTATTCCTGCCACATTTCTATCTTGGCCTACTGAGAGAAATGTTTTGACCAGTTGAAAGTTATATAACCTGAGGATTGTGCATGTGTACGCTGCCCGCATGTAGTAATATGTGTCTGTATATATATATATATATATATATATATATACTTACTCCGATCCCTATATAAACCCTGCCCCTCCGACCGCCATCCACATTTCCATGCTCCTGTTCCAATCCTGGGGTCTTTTTTGTCCCCCCTTGGTCCTCCACATGCTGAACATCTGGGACATGACTAACATTGCGCATTGTGCGCTTGTTTGTCGCCAGATGCAGCGTCGTGTCCAGTGTGTGAGGAGACGGCGACTTGTCTGTGGCGTTAACCTCTCTGCTGCCATGTTGGGCACAGCCTGTGACGAGGAGCGTCTCTTCCTGTGTATCCGGCCACAGGCTGCAGATTGGAGGCTGCTTCTTCTATCTGGGGAAGTTCATGAAGCAGAAGCCTCTGTGTGACTCGTGTGAAGTAACTTGTCTGACAGGTCATGGGTCCAGGTCAGCAGGTGATTGCAGACTATTAGCTGGTTTCGATGGTAGGTACAGGTGAGTCAGGACTAGATGTTGGGTGGAAGCCTTCCAGTATTTGTAAGGCCTCGTGCACACGCTGAGTATTTGGTGAGTTTTTACCTCAGTATTTATAAGGCCTCGTGCACACGCTGAGTATTTGGTGAGTTTTTACTTCAGTATTTATAAGGCCTTGTGCACATGCTGAGTATTTGGTGGGGTTTTACCTCAGTATTTATAAGGCCTCGTGCACATGCTGAGTATTTGGTGAGTTTTTACCTCAGTGTTTATAATTCCTCGTGCACACGCTGAGTATTTGTTGAGTTTTTCACTCAGTAATTGTAAGGCCTCATGGACACACTTAGCATTTGGTGTTTTTTACCTCAGTATTTGTGAGGCCTCGTGCACACGTTACATTTTTTCAGAGTTTTTTTTTACCTCAGTATTTAACCCCTTCCCGCCCCTTGTCTCACCGTATGCGTCATGAAAGCTAGTGACTTCCCGACCCCGTCACATGATCGGGGGGCCCACAGAGTCTGAACAGCCCGGGGCCCTGACTACCCTTAATCCACCCCTGTCCTCATCCCTCCCTCTCTCTAATGGAGTCCCCCTAGGCTCTGTCCTGGGGCCCCTACTTTTTTCCATCTATACTCTTGGCCTAGGACAACTCATAAAGTCCCATGGCTTCCAGTACCACCTGTATGCGGACGACACTCAGATCTACCTCTCTGGCCCAGATGTCACCTCTCTGCTGTCCAGAATCCCAGAGTGTCTTATCAGCCATATCCTCCTTTTTCACCTCTCGCTTCCTAAAACTCAATGTAGACAAAACTGAACTCATTATCTTTCCTCCATCTCATGTATCTTCCCTACCCGATCTATCTATTATGGTAAATGGCATCACGCTCTCTCCCGCACCTGAAATCCACTGCCACGGAGTAACTCTCGACTCTGCCCTGTCCTTCAAACCACACGTCCAAACTCTTGCCATCTCCTGTCGCCTCCAACTCAAAAATATTTCCAGAATCCATCCCTTCCTCAGCCCTCAATCTACTAAAACTCGTGTACATGCCCTCATCATCTCCCGTCTTGACTATTGCAACACTCTCCTCTGTGGCCTCCCTGCTCACTCTCTTGCACCACTCCAGTCTGTTCTCAACTCTGCTGCCCAACTAATCCACCTCTCTCCTCGCTACTCCCCTGTCTCTCCCCTCTGCAAATGCCTCCACTGGCTCCCAATTCCCCAACGAATCCCGTTCAAACTACTATCACTGACCTACAAAGCCATCCAAAATCTTTCCCCTCCCTATATCTCTGAACTAATCTCCCAATATCTTCCCTCATGTAATCTTTGATCCTCCCAAGACCTCCTACTCTCCTCCACACTTATTCGTTCCTCACACAACCGCCTCCAAGATTTCTCCCGAATATCCCCTATCCTCTGGAATTCCATGCCTCAACACGTCCGATTATCCACAACCCTCGGATCCTTCAAACGGAACCTGAAAACCCATCTTTTCAGGAAAGCTTAAAGCCTGCAATAACCATTCTGCCGCCTTTCCTCCGCCAGAGCTACCACCTCATCACCACCAGAGCTGCTGCACCCCCGACCTTCTGTCTCTTCCCCACTATCCCATAGAATGTAAGTCCGCAAGGATAGGATCCTCTCCCCTCTGTACCAATCTGTCATTGTAAATTTGTTTACTGTTAACGATATCTACAACTTTGCATGCAACCCCCCTTCTCATGTACAGCACCATGGAATTAATGGCGCTATATAAATAAATAATAATAATAGATAGAGGTTTGGCAGCGCGGAGGAGTAACATGGAAGGGAAATGCAGAGACAGGGATATATTCAGGACACTTCCTGATTAGGGAGCAGAGCCCGAGCAGGCTTGCCCAGGGCGAGGTGTAAGCAGCAGATGAAGTGGACGGCTGGCCATGGGGACAAAGCTGTTACAGCAGTAAGGGGCCCCAGGTGGTGAACAGTGCAGTTGGGCACCAGCTCAACGGGACCATCCCCAGGAAGGATCCGGGGCCTACGACCGGGGCGGAATCCGCTGAGATGGCGTTTCCTGCACCTTTCCCAATTGGAACCGGATGAGGGTCTGAAAGGGAGCTGGTGACGCTGGAAGCACGAATGAGACACGGATTGTCCAAAGAGGCTACCTGGATGGCAGGGAATAGGGAAAAGGGACTGCAAGTAAGGATCGAGGCTGGCCGAATGGCAGTGATAAAAAGGAAGATATCTTTGTGTATAACCTGTGCTGCCAGTGTAATGAATGCCCTCTTGCTTAGTAAAGTTCAACTGTCGGAAAAGAACTGTGACTCTGTGGTGTAACTTGGAAACGTGGAGTGACAGAATTGGAAAGGACTCTGACAGTAACCATAAGTGTTCTGCTGTGTACGGTGCACATGCAGCAAAAAGGACATTGTGTTTTGTCTGTGGGGCATCAGGGTGTGGGAACTGTAAAGCCAGTTGCCACGACTACCACCCTGGCTGCCTTACACGACAATGTATTTGCAGCTCAATATATACGTGCAATGGGCCATCATGGAGTGGCCTAATGACATGAGCAAGAACGCATGCGCTAAGGTACTTACCATCATTTTCTGTCTCCCCCACTTTATTTAATGACACTTAATATCAATCAAGTTTTAGGGAGGAGTCTTTCACAACATATGGAGCCATAGACCAATATTTGAGAGAAAGCTAGGGGGGTCAAAAACATAAATGCCTGCCCCTGCAAGCTATCCAAGTTGCTTGGATGGACCAATGCTCGTGTCACCATTCAGAATTCTGAGCCAACAGGGGTCGCAACCTCACAATGGACCTGTGAAGCTGTGATCGGGGTCATATGTGAGGGTTGCTAAGTGTACCCCAGGATGCGCAAAGAAGCATATTGAGTGCGCGGGGGTGCATTGCAGTCACAGGCATAGCTGTGATTGCAATGCAGAATAAAAGTGAGTGTTGGTCTTGTACAAGCTATTTGTCCAAGGCAGATTAAAATAACCTGCTATGACTCGAGGTTTTATTTTTGAAACGCACTACAAGAAGGTAGTGGAGCGGTCCATTTCCTCTCCCAGCCCGGGTTTTCCATGTGGCCCATGGCCATAGATTTCAGTTAAAAGCCCTGCAGTAAAGGGTTTGGGTGTGTCTGTGTGGAGTTTGCAAGGTGCAGAGCAGATGGCTCTGCAAAAGCTCAGCCTGTGTGAGGGAACACAGAGTCAAGTGGACCGAACTCCTGGCACCCCGCAGCATAAAACGGTGGTGCAGTCGCCCACGGCAACCGGATGTATTTATGGACTGTCTTGTTTCCCAGCTGCAATCTGGAGGATACCGTGTGTTGTTTGTGAGTTTGGACATTAAAACTACATTTACTTTTGAACTTTCCTGGGTCACTGCCTCATCACTGCACCGTGGGGACACCGCTACACTACAGGACCACTACTCTGTCTGCCCACTGGGGGATCAACCTTGACAGTCAGTTACACTGATCATTCAAGCACTCACTTCTGCATAGAAGCTAACCCATTCATAGTAGGATGAATAGTTAGGAAGTGCACCGGCATGGCAGGAGGTGCAAGGATACCAACCCAAAGAGGCTGGCTTCTGCTGATGTCAAGCAGGCAGCAGAACCTTTTCGGGATGGCAGGAGAGCCATTGTTGATGTAATTAGATCTTACTGTCTCTGCCTCAGCTGTTTTGGATTAGGTCAGCAAATTCTTTCTGCCAAGGGCATCTCCAATCCTGTTGCTTCAACTGCACCCAACGCCACTTGCCAGACACTCCCTGGAGGAGCATGACAAGATCTGAACTCCATCCTCTTCCAGTCCTTCCCCCAAAGATGTCCCTGAAGCAGTTTTCTAGATCTCAGCTCTTTCTCTGTCCTACGAATGTTCGGTGTCTATAAGCACAATGACTAAAGGGTGAAATATTACAAAAATAATTAAATGTATCCAACGTACTTTTTTATTTAGGAGGTTTATTCAAGACTAATTTTACTTCACAAATTTGCCAAGTTTTTTTTTTCTGACCTATTGGACATCAATTTCAAATAGTGAACTGGTGAGCAAAAGAACATGAAAAAATAGAAAAACTGGACTAAAATATTTTAGTTTGTGGACTTTTCTAAAGAACAAAAGTGATCGCCTTCAAAGGCCACAGACTGGATGACATCAAAGATACATCATCCTCAGCACGAGCCTTCAGAGACGACAGTACCTTCTGCTCACCAGGGGAGATCTTTGGCTTTTTGTCAAGGCCTTTGGTCAATAACCTTATTCCATCTGAACTAACATGATAAAATAATAAGATGGTGGGAAGCGTCGTGCTCACCCTCTTGGCTGTCCTCTTCACAAACTCTCCTAACTCTTGGATATGTTGTTTCCCGATTGCCTCCATGTTGTTCCAGTAATAGGAATCGTACTCGTGGTTACACCGGCTCCGCCAGAATCCCTGCAATATGTTCCAGGGCTTACTGACAGAACTGAGTGGTTTAATCTCCGTATTAAGCATCTGTCAACACAAGTGCCACTGCGGTCTGATACTGCGGGCTGGGTGGATCTTGAGTCCTACAAAACCAACATTCTCTTATAACGACTCATAACTCCCAGTGTCTGAATGTCGTGAATCCTGACCTGTCAGGGATCTACTCCCGTTATTTACATTTTTCAAATATTATTATTTAATAGTATGAAATAAAATATGCTATGAAATATGACCTGCTTTTCATAGGTTTAAGACCTGATGCTTATATTTCCCCTCTTACAAAGCGTCAATCCACCCTTAAAAAGCAGGTTCACATAGTGCAGATTTTAATGACTTTTTTCCCCTAAAAAGTGGCAGCACGCATCCTCGACCGCCACTTGATTTCAGGTCCTTCTCACTATGGTCATACACTGGGGAGGAACAGGGGACAAAGTACCCTAGTTTTTATGATTTGTGAGGGACCCAGTCATGCTGGCGATTAGACATTCTTCATTCATGAAAAAATCCTTTAATACATGGATAAGGACTATCCTCCAGTTATTCCTTGAATACCCTTAATTTAGAACCCCCTCCCTAATATAACCTCCACCACGAGAACGCTGACATCAAGGGTTGTTGTTGACCAGGAAAGACTGTCCTATTGAAGGGGTTGTCCAAGATGGGCTCTGTCTTCTATGGCAACTCATCTCCTTTCAAGTATGTGGGACTGACTGCAATACCATACGCAGCCTCTGGAGATACAGTATGTGGCGCTGTTGTTAGAAGAAATCACTCATGTTTTTCTAATTCTTCCCAACCCTTTTAAGTCCATCTCCAGCAGCCTTTCAGTGATTAACTACCTCCCGATTCTTCACATATTTAAATATTTGTTTATTGGCATAAAGACGCCACTTCCCACTAAGATCAATAACCGCATCCACAGACTCGGAGGAGCCGACGTTCTATAGGAAAAGTATGGAAAGCAGCGCCGTCTGTCAGATCTCTAAAGACCAACCCTTAGTGTTTGCATCTCACAAACTTGTGTATAGGCATTGTATTCAAATGAGAAAAGTCTGTCTGGAAGGTATATTACTAGGCGTTACAAGAGCAGAGATTTCTTACAGACAGAAAAAAATAAACCTTTCCACAAGGACACAATTTATGTGTTTTTTTTCTTTTCCAGAGCACAAGCCAAAATAATTAAAGAACACTAACTAATGCCAAATCCTCTTCCACCAGCTACAAACTCCATTAACTCCCCCCCCCACACAATCACCTTTATAAGGCGTCCTCTCTGCTTTTTATTGGCAACAAATCAATTAGAGGAAAGTGAAAAAAAAACCTTTAAAGGTATCTGCACTTCATTTAATGGTTTTGGCAGGAGACAGATTCCATACCAGACAGCCATTTGCAAGGGTGAGAGAAAGTTTGGGGGAGGGGGGATTTTGTTTTGCCTTGAAGAATTTTTTTGATGTTTTCAAACTGGCAAAGTGGCCGCAGTCTAAAGCCTCAACAAAGCGGCAGTCGGGCCTCTTCTCTTGAGCTGACTCCAGCAAGGTCCCTTGATTTGTGATGCCGAGTAACGTACAGCGAGATACAGTTACAAGCTGGGGTCGGTTATACATACGATGAAATACTTGCTTTAGGAGTGGTGATTCTGCTCGGTTTTCTGCTAGAATACTAGAATATTTCTTACCATCAGACAGTGTCTCCACCACAGTTATTACTAATAGAACTTTTCAAATGGTGAACTGTTTTCAGATCTTAAGGGTTCTAAATTTTGCCAGGATAAATGCTCCCATACTAATTTCGAGTGAACACGCCAATATCGAGGGCTTCGGTCATTGGTCTAATGTGTATGGGACTGATGGTCGGGAGATATGTCGATTGTGCATGTCCAACCTTGTACTACCGATCACCTTGTTGTCCCTGACATTATTATTTATATAGTGCCATTTATTCCATGGCGCTTTACATGTGAAAACGGGGAAATATAGACAAGTACAATAAACGTATAAGACAAGGGACACACAAGTACAGAAGGAGAGGGGACTCTGCCCGCGGGGGCTCACAGTCTATAGGGATGGGTGAGGATACACTAGGAGAGGATAGAGCTGGCTGTGCGGTGGTTCAGTAAACTGCGGGTCATTACAGGCTGTAGGCTTGTCGGAACAGGTGTGTCTTCAGGTTCTTCTTGAAGGTTTCCGTTGTTGGTGAGAGTCTGATGTGTTGCGGCAGAGAGTTCCAGAGTATGGGGGAAGCACGGGAGAAGTCTTGTATGCGGTTGTGGGAAGAAGAGATAGGGGGGAGTAGAGAAGGAGATCTTGAGAGGATCGAAGGTTGCGTGCGGGTAGGTACCGCGAGACCATGTCACAGATGTATGGAGGAGACAGGTTGTGGATGGCTTTGCATGTCATGGTTAGGGTTTTGAACTGGAGCCTCTGGGGCAATAGGAAGCCAGTGACGGGCCTGGCATAGGGGGGAGGCTGGGGAATAGCGGGGAGACAGGTGGATTAGTTGAGCAGCAGAGTGGAGTGGTGCCAGAGTGCTAGAGGGGAGGCCAGAGAGTAGGAGGTTGCAGTAGTCGAGGCGGGAGATGATAAGGGCATGCACTAGTGTTTTTGTGGTTTCGTGGTTGAGGAATGCACGGACCCGGGAAATATTTTTGAGTTTGAGGCGGCAGAAGGAGGCAAGGGCTTGGATATGTGGTTTGAAAGAGAGGGCAGAGTCAAGGATCACCCCAAGGCACCGAGTGTGTGGGACTGGGGAAAGTGAGCAGCCACTGACATTGATGGCTAGGTCTGGTGGAAGGGTAGAGTGAGATGGGGGAAAGATGATGAATTCTGTTTTGTCCATGCTCAGTTTGAGAAAGCGAGCAGAAAAGAAGGCTGAGATATCAGACAGACATTGTGGGATTTTGGTCAGTAAGGAGGTGAGGTCAGGTCCAGATATGTAGATATGTGTGTCATCAGCGTAGAGGTGATACTGCAAACCGTGGGATTCTATGAGCTGTCCCAAGCCAAAGGTGTAGATGGAGAAGAGTAGGGGTCCTAGGACGGAGCCTTGAGGAATACCGACAGACAGAGGGTGAGGTGAGGATGTGGTGTGTGAGAGAGAGACACTAAATGTTTGGTCTGCTGGGTATGATGAGATCCAGGATAAGGCCAAATCTGTGATGCCAAGAGATGAGAGAATCTGTAGCAGGAGGGAATGGTCCATGGTGTCGAAGGCAGAAGACAGGTCTAGGAGAAGGAGGACAGAGTAGTGTCGCTTGTTGTTGGCGGTTAGTAGGTCGTTGGTGACTTTAGTTAGGGCAGTTTCAGTTGAGTGATGCGGTCGGAAGCCAGATTGTAGAAAAAAGAAAAAGTTCATCAGCTCACCCATATTTGCTGTAGTTCCAAGTGCCTGATCCTGCACGGACTGGGCTGAGCAGCCTCGGAAGAGATAATTGGAAGCCAGATTGCAACCGGTCAAAGAGGGAACAAGAGGAGAGGTGGGAGGACAGTTCAAGATATACATGCTGTTCCAGTAGTTTTGAGGCGTAAGGGAGAAGAGATATCGGGTGATAGTTAGACACAGAGGAAGGGTCGAGGGAGGGCTTTTTGAGGATGGGTGTGATTGAGGCATGTTTGAAGAATGAGGGAAAGACACCGTTTGTAAGTGAAAGGTTGAAGAGGTGTGTTAGAGTTAGGATGAAGACTGTGGCAAGGTTAGAGATGAGGTGGGAAGGGAGCGGGTCAAGCGTGCAGGTGGTGAGGTGTGATCTTGATAGGAGGGTGGAGTGCTGATATTCTGTCATGGCGGAGAAGCTGGTTTTGGAAGAACAGGGCTGAGCGGACAAGAGGGGCATTGGTGGCTGCGGGCCAAAGCTTTCTCTGATCGTATCGATCTTCTGATTAAAGAAGGAGGCAAAGTCTTCAGCAGAAATGAGAGGAGAGGTAGGAGGTGCTGTGGGACGGAGTAGAGAATTGAAAGACATAAGCTGTTGGTCGACATCTCAGCGGCTTTCTCATAGAGAACACACGAGCGGTCTGCCCGAGTGAGTGGTCTACCCGAGCGTGTGCTCCTGTGCATAAGAGTTTCGGCTGAGATGGTTGTCAGCTGAACAATTGGCTGAATCAAAGTTGGTCAACACCCATTTAATGTGTAAGCGATTCATATGAATGGTCATAATTGTAATACATGGACAGATTAAGTCTAAGACCATGTTCACATTAAGTTTTTGAAGGTTTTTTTTAATATTTTTGGATTAATGTTCCCATTCTTTTCAATGGAAAATCCACTTTGTTTTTCTTCTTGAAGAAGTTTTAAAAAATTCTCTTGGAAATAAAAGTACATGTCTATTCTTTGAAGCGGATTCTGTGTTACGCCCCTATTCCAGGTCCATTGCTGAGCTTTGCTTCCTTTCCCTATGGCCAGCTCCCTCTTTGCTATTCTGCACCTTGTTATCACCCTAGTACTTTTAAGGTCCTCTCAGGCTGCTATGCACTGCCTGAGTATTGAGGTAGTATAGTACTCTGCCAACATGTGTTCGCCAGGAGTCTAGCTTTACCTTCTACTTGGCTTAGTTCCATCCAGGTGGTGTTCTTCTCAGCTTCTCCTGATTTCTATATAGTTACCAGCATGTTCTACCAAGCTCAATTCAGTTTCTGTGTTTGCCACACACATCCTACAAGATACCAGCTTACCTATACATCTCTGCTATTCCTGTGTGAAACCACACTCATGCTTGAAGATGTCAGTTTGCCTTTACATCTCTGCTATTCCAGTGTGAAACCACACTCATGTTGTAAGTTGCCAATTTGCCTATACATCTCTGTTGTTCCTGTATAATTTGCTATACACCAAGTTCAGCTGCATCCAGTGCTTCCAGATTTGCTTACCCATCTGCGGTCCTGCATACTCTGCTGTCCAGGGCCTCGCTAATCGACAATGCCATCTTTCAAGTCCAGCTCCACAGCATCATTGCCTCAAGTCTGTGCTCCTCACTCTGATCAATGGCTTAGAGAATTTATCTCACCAGGTAAGTTCTTAACACCCAGATGGAATCCACTACAAAGCAAGCACTATCCAATCATAAGACTTCAAAAAATGCTTTGAGAAAAGAACAAATCACTAAAATAGGAGAATTTCCCAAAGTGATTTTCATTTGGACTCTTCATAAACTTTGTGCAAACATACAATAATACTCTTGCTGGCAATCCATTCTTGCTAATAGCAGGGGAAGTGCGCAGGAAACCCCGTCTGTGCCCTAATAGGGCGCATGGTCACAGTTTATAACTATTAATACTCCCTTCAAAACACCAAAACAGCTCTCAGAAATAATGGTTTCTGGGGAAGTTGACTCTTCAACCCAATGCCATGATTTAGATGCAGCACTCTACATATTCCAAAAATTATATATAACTGGAGTACCCTTTCAACTAGATAGATTTAGCACTGAAGGTGCTTATTACCTTTTATATAGGCCTGCTACTATTTTCTAAAGTCTTTAAATGGATTATCCAGGACCTCTAATTTTCTCATCCAGTGTAAAATATAGACAGTATAAATGTAGATGTGCTAAATTTATCACAGTGGTTCAAGAAGTTAGACACTGATTCTCATGCCAACTCAAGGCTGGCTTACTTTACACCATTATTTAGCCTCCAAAAATGGCCATTAGTACTTTTTGGTGCAATTTGAGCTAGAATTCTGCCTTATTTAAATGAGTAAATTAAATGATGAAATCATCTGCCCTTATTTTTGCAATGTGTGATGTTTTCTCTGCACCATGGTGTGCGAGCCGTCATGCACAAGACAGAACTTTGGCTCACCTTAGGCCGTGCAGTGTGCTGTTTGTCCACTTGTTGCCATCTTGGCTCAGAAAGTTACTATTGAACTGTACAGAGAAGCAATCCTGAGGTTATCAAAATGTTCAGTGTTAGTTGCATAAGTCTCCGAAAAGTGGAACAGATGTTCAATAATGTTGTATATACATGTACAGACCGACTGAGAACTCCTGCTTTGTTATTAAAAGGGTTGTCCAGAACTTTTACATTAATGATCTATCTTAAGGATTGGACATCAATATCTGATTGTGGGGGTACGATTCCCAGCACCCCTGGAAGCGTTCAGTTGCGGAGCTGCAAAGTGGCTGCAGCTGGGTATTGCATATCCGCTCCCTTTTTCAACCAACATCTGATCGGCAGGGGTGATGGGTGTTGCATTCCCTTTAATGAGATATTGCCTACCTAAGGATAGTTCAGTAAAAAGTCCTGGTCAACCCCTTTAAGACGGACCTGTCACCAGCTCAAAAGTGGCCAGTTCACTTATTTTATTCCTGCTACTCCCCTAAATATGCTATTTTTTTCTTTTTTTAAATCCATCATATGGGTCCAGAGATATGGGCCTCTTTATTGTTAATTTCTATGATTTTTACCAAGAGGGCAGTGCTCACAAGCTCCTCTGGGACGTGTTTTTAGGCAGCTCTGCATCATTACCCTGTAATCACTGCTAACTTGAAAATGGCCAATTAGCACTAAAAGAAGACCCATATCTCTGCAACCATTTGGTAGATTTTTTTAAAGTACTACTCAGGGGAGCAGCAGGAAAAAATAAGCACTGACACTTTTTGACCTGGTAACAGGTCCTCTTTGAAAAGTTTATTGTTACTCCATTTATTATCTGTCCCTGTGGTTTATATCTTATCAATCCATTTGTTAATTTTATCTATCCAAGGAAAACTGGATGACAAAGTGGATGCCTTTACAACTCCTACAGGTGGTTATACCCGGTTTTCCTTAAAGGGTATTCCCTCATCCAACATCCTATCCCAATGTATACTTTGTATAGTAATAATATTAACAAATACCTGCAATTAGAAATGTAGTATAGTTTTTCTCATTCGCTATGTTTCTTTCCTCATGTGCAGGTGGGTCGCCCTCCCAGGGCAGCGGGGTACTCGGTACCGGGCCCGTGGAGTTCAATGGGAGATGTCACCGTAGCTGTGACCCGGTCCGTGGCCCTGGGCATCCATTGTAAAAGGGGGAATGTTGAATGTGTGGATGATGATTAAAGTTTATTAGTGAATGATTCGTGACGCCACCTGTGGTGTTCGGCAATGAAGATGTTAAGCCGACGCTGCAGACAGATCCTCTGGGACAGATGGTGTGGTGCAGCAATGATAGTGTAGCCCTCCACAGGCAGGGCTATAGACCCAGGGCAGTGTAATAGATGTTGAGGAAGGGGTGCAGTGTTCAGCACAGAGATGTAGCAGTGTCGAGTGGGTTGGCACAGTAATAAGCGGAGGACACCAGGGCATGCGGCAGCGATGTATAGTGGCGAGTGACAGGCCACCTGCGCAGCTAACGACTGCAACGGGGAGTCCGCCATCAAGAGAGGCCCGGCTCCTACTGCGGGCCGGAGCGGGACAGTTGTGGCCGCCGACGGCGCGGTGCTGGCTGCGGCCACTGGTGAAAGCCGGGCGGCCGTGGGTGGCAGGGAACAGGCTGCGGTCGCGAGCTCAGGGGAGGCGGCCGCGGGTAGGCCGCAGCCGCAGGCAGAGGGGAGGCGACAGCGGCCGCGGGCCGTGCTGGGGCCGCAGTGGCCGCAGTCTGGAGAGGGGCAACAAGCCTCGGACGGCTCTCTGGATACCGTCCCTCTGGAGTCCTCAGTCGGCGTCCTCCCTGGAGCTGGTGAGTCGCTCTAGCTGGCAGTCACTCCCACGCTCTCCTGCTGTGTCTGTCCCGGTCTGTTGACTCACCGTCTGGGGAATTCCCTGCCTCCTTTATACCGGTCCCTCCCCCAGCCCACCTGTCAGTCACAACGGTCCGTCCTTGAATCCTGTCCCCCGGGAACAGTTTCCCCCGGAACCCAGATGACGGCTCCTCTGGTTCCGGCCCGGACACTCGACGGGGGCCGTTCCTCCCACACAGGGAGCCACCAAAGGGTGCATTGCTACACTACTATGTTGTGTGGGATGCAGGTGTTGGAGTATGGTCAGGTGTCTCCACCTTATCTGGATGGTGGGGTACCATACCTCAGGAGGAGGTGTAGTACCTCTGTGGCGACTGAACCCTCAGGGGCGCCACACAGGCATTGCAGGATCTTAGGTATCCATGGCTACGTCTACTGATAGTGACAGTTAGCTTGTTGCTAGTGGTCTTAACATTGGATACCTAAGGTCCTGCAATGCCTGCACATGAGGAAAGAGACATAGAAAAACTATACTACACTTCTAATAGGAGGTATTTGCTATTATTATTTCACCTACTACATACTGGGATAGGATCTTGGAAATGGGAATACCCCTTTAACCTCACATTCAGGGTTGCCAACTATCTGGAAATTGCAGGACAGCCCATAAAAATAGGGCACTTTTTTGCCCTGTCTGTGATTTTTTTTTAAGCTAAAGCAACTTATACACTTTA